>NC_056458.1:32769936-33969936 GCF_018296145.1 Oncorhynchus tshawytscha
CCTATAATTCCTTATTGGCCCTGGTCAAATGCACTGCATTATTTAGGGAATATGGTGTCATTTCGGACACAGGCCTGGATTTCATTTGCTTTGAAATTGGAACAAATTGGAACATTGGAGCATTGGAACAAATGGAATAGTACCCCCAGTGTAAACTCAAACCATCTGACACTCTCAGAGCAGGCTCAACCTAGTGCTCAACCCTGGTCTGATGCCTAGACTAAAGAGGATAGATGGGATCAGAGGCTAGGATGGAGAACGAAAGATGAAGATTTCTTTAGTTAAAATGACAGGTTTATCACTTAGTGTCACTCAAGCATACAGACAATGGAAAAAGGACTTATCGGACAGCATCAATGGACACTCACTGTGGTATTGTGTGTGTGTGAGAAAGCAAATGCTGGCATGCTAACCAGACCACATAACGAGCCATGACATATGCCTTGATGTCTGACAGACACATTTAACTCTTTTCAATATAGTACCAAGCCCATTGTGATTGTTACCCCAGTCCCCTCCCCATCAGATCCACCCAAAGGGCCACGGTGCTAAATCATCCAGCACTAATGTTTGTTTGGCGGCGACACAGCACTTCTTTAAAAGAGTCATCCCTGACAGGCAGAGATCCGTGGAGATACGCTCCTACACACACTGAAACACACAAGCTGATGGACTGAGAAAGAGACGCCATGGGAGGCTTCCCCTCGACCAGCAGGTCTTTACAGGCCGGTGAAAAATAGCCGTCTTTAGCAGTGCTAGCATTGGCATGGGGGCATTTCTTAGCCCAAAGGGAAGCCCAGCAGAGCTGCTAATGACCTTAAATCAGTCATGTGTTATGTGGCCTGCTGGTTTCGGTCCAGTAGGGGTGTAATGGTGTAAGTATTCATGCCGAACCATTCGGTTTGGGACCTTGGTTCGGTTCGCACTGTGAACCCAAATGAAAAAAACATTTACAAAAATAAAAAACACTTGGCCTATAGGCTATGCCTACGCTGCGTTGTAGGTCTATGCCTCTTGAGTAAATCTGACCTGAAAAAACATTACAGCCTATTCCATTAAAACAACTAGAGCCTATGAGCACGTTGTGATTCAAATTCAAATCTTAATTGCCGCATTTCAAGCTGTCCTTTTGTGAGGCTCAGACGAGTGATGGGGTCGATCATTATTTAATGTAGATTACAACAGTAGATTACAATGGCGATGGACAGAGCTGTGGATAAAACGTTAACAGTATGTTGCCACCCTCAACGAGACTAGCCTATGCAGCTGACAACACCTCAAATATGTTGACACATTTACACCTCATCACCTCAGTTTACCAGAGCAAAGCGGAAATGTAACATTGTCTCCCCTCTGCAGCTGATTTTGATTCGTGCCAAAGAAATTGAAAGAGCAATAGGTAGCCAATGTTTATATTTTTTACGGCCTTTTATTTATAGCTGTGTATACTGTATGTGCCCATTCACGGTGGTTGAGAATAGGGGGTTTCAGCACCTTGTGAAAATGCTTGAGCCAAGTTAGGAACTTTCCTTCTGCACCCACTTCAGCAAACCTGTAGTACCCACTTCAATCAATGTTGCCAATGCACCCTTTGTTGCACTTACTTAACAGCAACTAACAGCCCATCACATTACCTCGGAGAGGGAGGTGTACTGTGGTAACTTTATGTCATGGTGTGTTCATAACCAAGTACCAGTCTCTTTAGATAACATTCCACTCTTTGACAGTCCTTTTCATTGCCAAAGAAAATGGCCTTTCGGCAATCTCAACGTTCAATATGCAGCTGGATTTATTTTGGCAGTGACAAGGAGTGGAAAGGAGTGGAATGTTAGCTAGAGAGAATGGTACTCAGACGAGGAATTTACCACATACAACTGGGAAAAATCTACTTGAATGGCCCTTGAACTGGTAATTACTAGTGTGAAACTCTATCGTCCTGAGCACCCACGTCTCCGACATGCTGACCTCATGGTCACCTATTAAAACCTGTTATGGCTGCAATCCCGATACCGGGATCGAGATGACAACTACCAGTGAAAATAGAGGGCTCCAAATTCAAACCACAGAAATCTCATAATTACAATTCCTAAAACATACATGTGTCTTATATCATTTTAAAGCTTTTCTAGTTGTTAACCAAAGTGTCCGATTTCAAATAGGCTTTTCAGCGAAAGCACTACAAACGATTGTTAGGTCTCCACCAAACCACAATAAGCACAGCCATTTTCCAGCAAAATATAGCATGCATAAAAACCAGAAATAAAGATAAATGAATCATTAACCTTGAATTATCTTCATCAGATGACACTCATAGGACTTCATGTTACACGATACATGCATGTTTTGTTTGATAAAGTTCATATTTATATTTAAAAATCTGAGTTTACATTGGCACATTAGATTCACTAGTTCCAAAAACATCAAGTGATTTTGCATAGCCACATCATTCAACAGAAATACTCATCATAAATGTCAATGATAGTACAAGTTATACACATGGAATTATAGATATACCTCTCCTTAATGCAACCACTGTGTCAGATTTTTTTTTTTTTTAAAGTTTACGGAAAAAGAAAACCATGCAATATTCTGAGACGGCGCTCAAAAGTAAAAATACCACAGCCGCAAAGATGGCGTCAACATAAACAAGAAATTACATGATAAATATTCCCTTACCTTTGATGATCTACATCAGAAAGCACTCCAGGAATCCCAGGTTCACAATAAATGTTTGTTTTGTTAGAAAATGGCCGTTATTCATGTCCAAATACCTTATTTTGTTAGAGCGTTTGGTATACATATCCAAACGCTAATTCTGGTCAGCGTTACATCAGAAAAAAAACTTCAAAAAGTGATATTACCGGTTGAAGAAACATTTTAAACTATGTACAGAATCAATCATTAGGATGTTTTTAACATATAGCTTCAATAAAGTTCCAACTGGAGTAATCCTTCTTGTCTTCGTGAGCAATGGAACGCAAGTGACTACCATGAGGAATAAGTGAGATCACAAAATGGCTGCTTGATGGACATCTGATATATTCTGCTCTCATTCACTCCCACAACAACATAGAAGCCTCATTACAATTTCTATTGGTGGTTGAAATCTAGTGGAACCCCTAGGCAGTGCAACATCATTCCTATCTCAAGGGGATTTCATTGGGAACTCTGGTGAATACAAACAAGCTCAGATTTCTGACCGCCTGTTTTGATTTCAACTCAGGATTTTGCCTGCCATATGAGTTCTGTTATACTCACAGACATCATTCAAACAGTTTTAGAAACTTCAGAGTGTTTTCTATCCAATACTAATAATAATATGCAAGTATTAGCAACTATGGCTGAGGAGCAGGCCGTTTGATATGGGCACCTTTCATCCAAGCTACTTAATACTGCCACTGCAGCCATAAGAAGTTAAAGAAATGGCCTCTATAACATTATTTTCGGCAGTTAAATGCAACAACAAAACATTATTTATAAAAAGCAATCTATTAAAGTGGTTTTCAAACGATATCATTTGTTTGCAAGTGGGATTGCTGTACTTTTAGTTTAAGGTTGACACAGCTTGTTGGCCAATAGCCAATCAGCATTTGTCAACAAATTAAAATAAAACTCTGCTTTGTATAAAACAGGTGTAGACTAACAGTGAAATGCTTACTTATAGGAGCTTCCCAACAATGCAGAGAAAAACATATATAAATAATAGAAAAATAATAACAAGAGGAAGAAATCACAATGAGTATAATGATAACTTGGCTATATACAGTGGGGCAAAAAAGTATTTAGTCAGCCACCAATTGTGCAAGTTCTCCCACTTAAATTGATGAGAGAGGCCTGTAATTTTCATCATAGGTACACTTCAACTATGACAGACAAAATTAGGGGGGAAAATCCAGAAAATCACATTGTAGGATTTTTTATGAATTTATTTGCAAATTATGGTGGAAAATAAGTATTTGGTCAATAACAAAAGTTTATCTCAATACTTTGTTATATACCCTTTGTTGGCAATGACAGAGGTCAAACGTTTTCTGTAAGTCTTCACGAGGTTTTCACACACTGTTGCTGGTATTTTGGCCCATTCCTCCATGCAGATCTCTTCTAGAGCTGTGATGTTTTGGGGCTTGGTGGTTAGAGCATTGGACTAGTAACCGAAAGGTTGCAAGTTCAAATCCCCGAGCTGACAAGGTACAAAATCTGTCGTTCTGCCCCTGAACAGGCAGTTAAACCCACTCTTCCTAGGCTGTCATTGAAAATAAGAATTTGTTCTTAACTGACTACATTGAAAATAAAGGTAAACAAAAAAAAAATCTAAGTGAGTTTCAGAGATCAGAATATGAATGTCATCTGTTACAAGCAAGTTATTGACTTCATGGACCTTGTTTCCTAGGCTACTTATGTTAATTTGGGCTATTTTTAGCACTTTTCTCCAGCAGAGCTACAGTAGTCTTTTAGCCAGATGTGAAATGCCAGCAGTCTGCTGAATCTTTCACACCCGCGGCTCAACAATGGTACTGGAACTGAAATTCTGAAATTACTGGACGTTTTTTTTTAGTCTTTTAATGCTAAAATCAGTTCTTTAAAATCCATTTTCAAATGTTCCAAGCTAGCATTCCTGATGTCGTTTGACCCCACATGGACTATGACAGTCTCAGCTCCCGGCATCTGTGGTAGAACAGTCGGAAGCAGCCTTGTTATCTCCTGTACTCGTGATCCTGGGTAGCACAGGGTTTTTGCCTTGGGGACCGAGATTTTTCTCACCATAGAGCTGCCTATAATGACAGCTGGTGATGTTGAATGGGCCAGTCTCTCAGGCAGCCTCTGGTGAGGTTGGGAGCTATGAGTATCTGAACCCAAGGTAGAAGCTAACGGAGAGGGAGACAGAGCCGTGTACAAAGACGCAGGTACCTCTGGATCTGATCTTTATTGGGAAGCCACCACAGACGAAGGCACTGGAACCTCTGGATCCAGGGCGGCAAAGCTGTTTCTGGTCTGTGTCAGTTCCGGGCTCAACATCTCCATGGAGACCTCAGGTGCCAGAGGACGCCTTCTTCGACTTCCACGGCGAGTGGCGTACCGCCATGGCTAGTTGGTTGGGTCGAGATCAGCTCCTTCTCCAGGGAAGGGGGAGACCCCTTCAGGGATGGAACCCTGCCTAGCACCGGCCAGTCGGCTGTGGAGAGCCGACACGGTGGCGAAACCTCCACCAGACCAGAGCGGCAACCGGCTACTGGGGTGGACGAAAAAGAAAAAGTAGATGGGCATGGGTTCCCCAGTAGCTTATGTAGGTTTGCTACTTGCTTGCTAAGAGTAGCTACTTCGCCTCTGTAGTCCTCCGCAAGCAAGTAGTTGCTACATTGAAAGTCAGCGTGGTCCACGTTGTCCCGGAATAAAGCAAATTAAATGCAGCTCTTGCAACATTGCAAATGTTCAATAGCGGCCTCCATTTGAGTCCGGCGAGCCAGCTAGGCTAGCTGGGCTTTCGAGTCTCTCCCCCTGTACGGGATCTGGCAGCGCAATTTAGCCTATAAGAGCTGTGTAGCCTAGTTATGCTAATATATTTGAGACCAGTGTATTGCAATTAATTTAGTCTTTGATTAAGTAGGTAAAATATCTTTGAGTGTTTGCGTATTAACAGGTAAACAACGAGTCCCAGACAGTTTGCAAAAGAACATACAGTACCTGAGGTAAAACGAGTCAATACTCGAGTCAAGTCCCAAGTTGTGTGTTCTAAGAGCAAGTCAAGTCACACATTTTCAAGTCAAGTAAAAACAAAATCTATACATGCAATGACCTGTTCAACTACAAATCTATGTCCATTTATTGAGCCTACCAGACAGCCCTTTTTGTTATTTTGTCTACAACATATCTTTATTAGACTGTGTAAATATTGACTTTGTAGTAGTCATAAGGGCATGAAATCAGCAGAAGGCAAGGCAGGTTGACATGCTCAGAGTGTAGATTTATTTACAGGTCTTGGTGATCCAATGGTGAAAGCACCATATCATACAAAACATACAAGCAGATTTACTAAATATACACGGGCAATATCCCAAAAGAAATAGCCTCTGTATCAGGCTTAACCTGTCCTATCTGAACGGACACTGGTAGAGGTTAAAACTGTACAGCCTCCCCGGTAGAGAAACCAAATCGAATCTGTCAAAGACAGGTGCTCAAACAGGTAGGCCTACATAATATAAACCCTGGGCTCCCAGGACCATAGAATTACCCAGTTGGCAATTACAACCAATAAACTGGTTCTACAATGTAAAAGGCAATTTCCACATCTACTGTATTGTTACATTAGTACATCCATCTCAATCAGATTGAATGATTTATTATGATATTTCAACACCATGCATACATGGAACAATCCTTTCCTCTTGTCACGAACCGGCTAAAAGTGCGTAACAAGGAGACAACGTGGAGATATGGAATAACAAAATATATTTATTTAACTAAAGTAAACTAAATATAATGAATAACCTCTCTGGGATAGGGAGTGGTATTTTCACGCCCGGATGAAAAGCGTGCCCAAAGTAATCTGTCTGCTAGTCAGGACCAGAAGCTAGGATATACATAGTATTAGTAGATTTGGATAGAAAACACTCTGAAGTTTCTAAAACTGTTTGAATAATGTCTGTGAGTATAACATAACTGATTTGGTAGGCGAAACCCAAAGCACAATCCATCCAGGGAATTTTGTTTTTGAGGTCAATCTGTTTTACATTGGGTTTCTATGGCCGTTTTAATAGAAATATGCTTGCAGTTCCTATAGCTTTCACGAGATGTCAACAGTCTTTAGAAATTGGTGGATGTTTTTCTTTTGAGAAAGGAAGACGTAGCCATTTCCTTTCTGTGTGTATAGCCAAATGGACTGTTTTGTTTGGGGCTCGTGACCTGAAGCTCGCTCCACTTTCATTTTATCCGTGATTGAACGCAGTTTATCACGTCTTAAATGTGATCGATTATTTACGTTTTAAAATACCTCAAGTTGGATTAGGAATGTTGTTTAAAATGTTTGGACAAAGATTACAGGTAATTTATTAGATATTTTGTAGTCATGTTGGGCGAGTTGAAACCGGTGTTTTTCTTAATCAAACGAGCCAAATAAATGGACATTTTGGAGATATAACGACGGAATTAATCGAACAAAATAACTATTTGTGATGTTTATGGGACATATTAGAGTGCCAACAGAAGAAGCTCTTCAAAGGTAAGGCATGAATTATATCGTCATTTCTGAGTTTTGTGTCGCGCCTGGCGGGTTGAAATATGATTGTCATGTGTTTGTTTGTTGGGGTGCTTTCCTCAGATTATCGCATGGTTTGCTTTCGCCGTAAAGCATTTTTGAAATCTGACACAGAGGCTGGATTAACAAGAAGTTAAGCTTTAATTTGGTGTATTGCACTTGTGATTGTATGAAAGTTAAATATTTCAAATAATTTGTTTTGAATTTCGCGTTCTGCAATTCCACCGGATGTTGTCAAATCAATCCCGCTAAAGGGATTTGATCCATAAGACGTTTTTAACAATGGTGTGTGTAGTCAGTAATCAATCAGTAGTGTAAGTGAGTGGTTGTTTGCATAAATGTGATAATGAGGGATGTTGAAAGGTGCCAACGCAAACAACCAGAAACAGCCACAAAAATGCCACAACCAAAATCTGTCTGCACAGATGAGTGATGGTACAGAGCGGCATAGGCAAGATGCAGTAGATGGTATCGAGTACAGTATATACATATGAGGTGAGTAATGTAGGGTATGGAAACATATAAAAGTGGCATTGTTCACTAGCCACTTTAAACAATGCCACTTTTATATGTTTACATACCCTACAGTACTCATCTCATATGTATATACTATACTCAATACCATCTACTGCATCTTGCCTATGCCGTTCTGTACCATCACTCATTCATGTATCTTTATGTACATATCCTTCATCCCTTTACACTTGTGTGTATAAGGTAGTTGTTGTGAAATTGTTAGGTTAGATTACTCGTTGGTTATTACTGCATTGTCGGAACTAGCATTAACATCTTGCATTAACATCTGCTAACCATGTGTATGTGACAAATATATTTTGATTTGATTTGATTTGCATGGCGAGAGTCTCCTCAATGAATGGGGAAGAGGTGCATTTATCCTGGGACACACCCGAGCCCAGGTAGCCTATTTATATACACACTGAGGCGTGTGCACTCCTCTTAAGCATAACTAAAATTTCAGAGACATAGGACTTATGCCGCGGTCAGTACAACTGAGAACTCAGAAAAATACTAGGGAAAATCATGATGTCAGTGATCTTCAGGTCGGAAAGTCGGAGCTCTAGAAAGAGGCCCGAGTTCCCGAGTTGGAATTCCAAGTTGGATGATCGTTCAAATAGATTATTTTCCAATCGGAGCTCTTTTTTTTGAGTTCCTAGTTGTTTCGAACGCACTGAAGTCAGAAGTCTGAGATTTCCAAGTTCCCAGTTCCGAGTACCCAGAGGTTTTGAAAGCGGCAACAGACACACGGAACTCCGACATAACCCAGGAAAGGGAAATATGAACAAAGGAAACCATACATTGAATGAAATAAACAGAACTTCTACCTTGTGTGTCTTGTGAACAGTCATGTGCACTATAAAGATCACGCCCACTCAGAGCAAGGTAAGAAATTAAAATGTATCGTAATCCTATCAAACATGAAACAGACATGTCTACGTGTTGCAATAAACGGTACGGGGCTGGAATGATGGGAAGAAGCTGTTCAGGGTCCTCTTGGTTCCAGACTTGGTGCATCGGTACTGCTTGCGGTAGCTGAGAGCACAGTCTAAGACTTGGGTGGCAGGACACCGAGGAACTTGAAGCTCTTGACCTGCTCCACTACATCCCCATCAATGTGGATTGAGGCTTGCTCGGCCCTCCATTTCCTGTAGTCCACGATCAGCTCCTTTTGTCTTGCTGCCAGGTCACTGACCTCCCTATAGGCTGTCTCATTGTTGTTGGCCAACCAACTTTGTGTCGTCAGCAAACTTAATGATATTGTTGGGAGTCATGCATTGCCACGCAGTCGTGGGTGAACAGGGAGTACAGGAGGGGACTAAGCACGCACCCCTGAGGCCCCGTGTTGAGGGTCAACGTGGTGGATGTGTTGTTGCCTACCTTCACCATCAGGGGGAGGCCCGAAGACGTCAGGAAGTCCAGGATCCAGTTGCAGCGGGAGGCGTTCACATGAATGCATCCAACTGATATTTACAACATCACAACTTATAAATTCCCACCTCCCACATGGTTACAAATGCAGCATTAGAGTCTAAACTTGAGAGGCCCAACATAACAATCCTGTCACAACAGACAATGCCAGGAACATTGCAAATGGCATTTTTAAAAATCCGCTTCTGTACCGAAACCGAAGCAAACCATGACCCCAAAACCTCAATATGTACCGAACAGTGGGTTTGTTGAACCGTTGCACCCCTATTCTAAAGTAAACTTTATTGTACTTTTTTTTTCAAAGCAACTTTCAAATCACATTGTATGTTAGTCCAACTCAAGTATACGGTTTCAGCTTATGTGCACATATCCAGCAGATTTCGATTCAGGGATCTAAAACTTATTTACAGACGCAGGATCTTAATTTGACCAATTTCTCACAGCAGGAAAATAATCCTGCAAGAAATGTGAATTATTGTGTGTATTATAATTAATGGTTATTTTGGTAGGGGTTGATACGTTTTTTTGTGAGGACAAATCAAGTCTGACATTTTCAAGTGGAAATTACAAACTTTAGAAGCTTTTTAAACCTTGAAACCACTATAAGTTTGCAATACCTGCTCTGCAGAGTGATCAAATTAAGATCCTACATCTGTACTTGGTCCTCTTTGTTCCAGGTTGGACATAAGGCCACAACAATCTTCTTCCACTGGACACAGCTTTGGCAGGATCTAATACAAATAAGATACTGGTGATGCATGACTAGAAAAATAATACCTGCATTGTTTGATTCTCTGATCAAACATACCCATATTTCAAGTTTACAAATATTTCAAGAGACTAACTGTGCTCAGAGTTGATTTGGGTTTAAGAGTCTGCAACGGTGCAACTGACAGCTGGGGAAATAAGTACACTTCTTAACTCCTTCTGTCCCACAAAATTATGATTGTATTTCTTAAGGCGGATTAAAATGTAGTTTTTGAAAAACTCCTGGGTTGCATCCCAAATAGCATTATTTCCTATATACAGTAGTGCACTCCTTGGGCCCATAGGGCTCTGGTAAAAAGTAGTGCACTATATAGGGAATAGGGTGCCATTTGGGAAGCATCCTTGTTTTCCATGCTGCATAAGAAATGCCTGGGCTACTTCTTGATAGTGTTTCTGCGGGGATTACAGCAACGGCTGGAGAAACTCATTAATATTGAAGTTAGGCAATTAGGCAGGAATAAAATACATAGATTCTGGGAGGAACCCGACTACTCTGTGACTGTCTGCAGGACAATTTGAATAATAAAGTACACATTGCCATGCCTCGAGTCAAAGTGTAAAGGATGCAATCGTTATAGCATGGTATTACATAAAACAAATTAAATGATAGGAGTACAAAGGCAGGGGATATGTGGTGGGTTGTGTCATGTTGTAAGATTTCTGTGTGGGTGTGAACCATGTATGTGTCATCTTTACAAAGGTGTGTGAACTAGGCTGTGTGTGTGTGTGTGTGTGTGTGTGTGTGTGTGTGTGTGTGTGTGTGTGTGTGTGTGTGTGTGTGTGTGTGTGTGTGTGTGTGTGTGTGTGTGTGTGTGTGTGTGTGTGTGTGTGTGTGTGTGTAGAATTAGGGTTAGGAGCTAGGTTTAGTTTTAGGGTTAGGTTTTGGGTTAAGGTGAGAGTATGGGTTTGGTTTAGGGTTATGGGTAATAGGATTTGAAATGGGACTGAATTGTGTGTCCCCACAAGGTTAGATGTACAAGACTGTGTGTGCCTGTGTGTTCGTGCGTGCATACATAGTAAGTGTGATGTTCTTATCCGAGGACTGCTGTAGAGAATACAGTAAGTTCCTTTATCTTATAGGAGAGGAATAGCAGGTGAATGCATCACAAATCAAAGTTTATTGGTCGCGTACACAGTTTTGCAGATGTTCTAGCTCCAACAATGCAGCAATAACTAGCAATACAATAACAATACACACATAATCCAAAAGCTTTTAATGCATATCAGAATTAGCAATATCAGAATGAGCAACTTCAATATAATGAGTCCGGAATATAAATACACTAAGTGTACAAAACATTATGAGCACCTTCCTAATATTGGGTTCCACCCCCTTTTGTCCTCAGAACAGCCTCAATTCGTCAGGGCATGGACTCTACAAGGTGTTGAAAACGTTCCACAGGGATGCTGGGCCATGTTGACTCCAATGCTCCCCACTGTTGTGTCAAGTTTGATACACACGGGAAATTGTTGAGCGTGAAAAACCCAGCAGCATTGCAGTTCTTAACACACTCAAACCTGTGTGCCTGGCACCTACTAACATACCTCGTTCAAAGACCCTTCAATCTTTTGTATTGCCCATTCATGCTCTGAATGGCACACACACAATCTATGTCTCAATTGTCGCAAGGCTTAAAAACCCTTCTGTAACGTGTCTCCTCCCCTTCATCTTCACTGATTTGAAGTGGATTTAACAGGTGACATCAATAAGGGATCATACCTTTCACCTGGATTTACCTGGTCAGTCTATGTCATGTCTATGTCATGTTTCGTACACTCAGTGTATATGTATATGAATGGTGTGTATAAACAGTATGGACAGTATATGAATAGAAAAGGTATGTTCAGCGGTAGTTATATAGGATGAGACATGACTAGAATACACTATATATACATGAAGTGGGTAAAGCAGTATGTAAACATTAAAGTGACCAGTGTTCAATAACTCTATGTACATTGGGCAGCAGTCTCTAAGGTGCAGGATAGAGTACTGGGTGGTAGCCAGTTAGTGACAGTGTCTTAGGATCAGGGCATGGTCCTGGATGGAAGCCAACTAGTGATGACTGTTTAACAGTCTGATGGCCTGGAGATAGAAGCTGTTTATCAATCTCGGTCGCAGCTTTGATGCACCTGTACGGTCTCTGCCTTCTATATAGTAGCGGGGTGAACAGACAGACATTCATTGTCACATCATTCATCACATCCTTCATCGTCTGGTTTAGTCTACAGTCAAGTGCTTACTGAGGGAGGACAAGCAGCCTTGGTCTGTCAGCTGTAGCCCGTGGCCTAGGGGAGAGAGAAGTATACAAGTATCTGTGTTTATTCCCTCCATGGAATGTCAAAATAGAACACAATGTGAGAGGAGAAATGGAGAAAGGAGAGATGTGTCACAGGGTGGAGAGGAAGACAGGCCTCCAGATGCTCTCTCGTCTTCCCCTCTCGCTCACAAAAGTTACTCTCATTGACACCAGGTGCATAGTTTGTATCCCAAAGTTAAATACATACATTTGTCTACTTCTCTTCCACTAAAATGCTGATTTACAATGGAAACACCTTTAATCACAGCAGGTAGCCTAGTGGTTAGAGCGTTGGACTAGTAACCAAAAAGTTGCAAGATCAAATCCCCGAGGTGACAAGGTAAAAATCTGTTGTTCTGCCCCTGAACAAGGCAGTTAACCCACTGTTCCTAGGCCGTCATTGAAAATATTATGTTTTTCTTAACTGACTTGCCTAGTTAAATAAAGGTAAACAATTTTTTTTAAATCAGCTAATCAAAATAAATATTAGTGACAACCAAAACTAGCATACAACAACGTACCTATAACAACCTTGAGAGCAAGACCTTGCCTTTCCTTGCATCATAAGAGCTCCCATCAAATCAAAGGATCTATCTGATCCACGAGGGACTGGATCATATGGAATACACTGCATTATTCATGACCATGTGTCAATGTCAACGGGGTGGCCATTTTGACTCTATAAATCGCCCCGATGGTATCTTGACTGTCTTTCTAATGAAGTTCTCTTTTAATGTCGATTTCATAAGATCCGTGTGAGGTTATAGTCAATGCGTCCGTCTGCCGATGTTGAGAAAAAGTTGAGTGGACAACGATGCACCCCCACCCCCCACCGCAGTCCTAAATCTCCAGATGAGATGTGGTTCATCTGTCGGTCTCTCCTCCTCGCCACTCAGCCTTATCTGTCCCGTGGTAATGCCACTCACAGATGCCAGCCATGATCACTCTGTAAATCATCTCAGTCACAAAACGAGCACTCGAAAAGCAAAGATAATTTATTCTCTATGACTATGAAGAGCATAGAGGGGAAATCATCTGAGAGCAGAACAATGTGAACTTTTTGGGTGCACAAAGGTGCAACAAAGATAGATCATTGCCCTTCACTATGCTCATCAATGTCCAACCCTGTTAATGTCTGCATGACTCTCCATTTCATCATGTATGTTGAACAGGGTTGGCATTGAAGAGTACCAGTGAAGGGCAAGGATGTACTGTTGGCTAAATTTGAATGTGCTCTGATTATTTTTTGGCTTGCCGTCAACTTATCCACACATCCATTTTGACATTCCTCAAAACTGATTTAGTTTGCTACCTACTCTTCTCAAGCCAAACTTTTATATGTGCAAGCATAGATCTTTACAAATTACAGATGTATGATCTTCATTTGATCACCCTGTTGCAAGATAACTTTCCTTCAATGCAGGACATTTAAAACTTATTTTGAGTTTAAAAAGTATAGATTTTCCCTTACGGAAAATGTATCAACCCCTACAAAAATGTCCATGAATTATAATCCTCATCATAATTCAAATGTCCTGCTGCAGGATTATTTTCCTGCTGTAGCAAACTGGCTCAAATTAAGATCTTACATCTGTAAGTCCTTAACGTTATCTAACCTGTAGCAGACGCTTACTCACAGGGAGAAACAACTTCGAGGAGAAACAATCTAGCTATTAATTAACTAAACCAATTTAAAGAATCATCAAACTTGTCCTCCACACTATACACACTCTACAGGCAGTTAACTTCTTAATGTTCCATTTCCTCCTCAACATCTGGCTTCTTATACTAGTTTTAAACTGGAGGAAGCTTCCCACTTCAGAATGGCCGACTAAACTCCCAGTCACCTGTGATGTGGATTTGATGGTTTTTGATGATTTTTACAATCGTTGTTCCAGACCCATGTCACCACTCTCCCTCTGAATCATGTCCGACCATAAAACTCCAAGGCCCTCCACTTTGATTCATTGCATGTGGGTGAATTAACGCACCTTATCCCATTTTCAGCCTGCAAAATGTTCTCTGCTCCTGAGACGAAATGGGAAAATCAAATCGCTCGTCAATTGCTGTTAATTTGTTAAGGTAAGGCCCCCCCCCCTCCTCTTCCCTCTCTTTGCACAGGCTGACTAGGCAGATATCCCAGCTGTGTTCCTGTTAGCGATTCTGATAGCGCCAAAATTAAAAAGCCATCTGAGGGAGTTAGGCGTCTAATACAGAATCACATGATCCAAGCTGACTCAAATCAATAAATTAAACACTGTATAAATTCGCCCTCCACCTCCGTATCTTTACACAAGCGTTGGAAATGAAGGTTCAGTTTGTGGTCGTTTTGAGGCAAATCTACAATTCTGAGTGCTGTCTACTGCGATATAGAAATGTCAGTAGTGCTCATTTCGGTTATCGGCAAACCTGAGGCATATTCTCAGTGATGAGCTTGTTCTGTTTCCAAGGCCATGTCAGCTGCTGAAACAGCCCAGGTTCTCAGGGAATCATGGACATAAAGTTCAATGGAGAAACACACTGTCGGCTCGTTTATGGCTGGTTATACATCTGGTGAATTGTCTGGCATTTCTCGACCCATTTAAATGTGTGTATGTGTGTTTGAGTGTGTGTATTCTTCTGTATGTATGCTTACGTGCATTCGTGCTTGTGTACGTACATGAGTGTGTGTATGTATACATCTGTGTGTGCATATACCTGTGTGTTTGTGTGCAGAGTATGTTTCAGCGATGGGATTCCAAAAGCACGACAGCCTTTTCCCCCCGGCCAAAGCCAATGGATTCTCCATGCGCCGGGTGGCTGAAAAACATTGCTCACTGTCAGAAGCCCTGAATGAGCTAGTGGGTGGAAGGATTACTCTATTGTAGCGAGGACGCGCTGCTAAAGGCAACCGAGGAGATTTCGCATTATATTCAATTCAAATCTGTAATTAAGAAACAAACGGCTATAAAAACGTCCCATTCCAGGGCGACTGTCTTAAAACACACTCTCCATTTAAGCCGGCAAATTGAGTTGTACAATTTTGGCAGCCTTTTTTGTTGTCGTTTGACGGCAGCAACGCACAGTGTCAGAAATAGAGAACACACAACGGTTTGGTGGATAGATGGTTTGTTGTGGCTGACAGAAGCAGTTCTGATCATATTGTGTGGATGCTACTGAGGGAACAGT
Source organism: Oncorhynchus tshawytscha (assembly GCF_018296145.1). Taxonomy (NCBI): domain Eukaryota; kingdom Metazoa; phylum Chordata; class Actinopteri; order Salmoniformes; family Salmonidae; genus Oncorhynchus; species Oncorhynchus tshawytscha. The sequence goes on from NC_056458.1 coordinate 32,785,369, forward strand.
AGAACAACCTGAACATATTTTAAACTAAAGTCTTTGCCATGCTGTGGTAGGGATTTCAGACAGTACATGGGCCTACCTGCTTCAGGTGATGGTATCATAACTCTTATATTATAGTAGAAGAGGGATGTCCAAGTACCACCACACACACACACTACTCTATAACACATAAAACGTACATAACAGTTCATTATGTTTGTCTTGATCTACCAGCCATAAAATGTCTGGGAATGATGCTGTTCTATCTAATATGTTTTCCAGATAAATACGTTGGTGTATGTGCATGTGTCTACGGTACAGTTGAAGTCGGAAGTTTACATACACCATAGCCAAATACAGTTTTTCACAATTCCTCACATTTAATCCTAGTAAAAAATTCCCTGTTTTAGGTCAATTAGATCACTACTTTATTTTAAGAATGTGAAATGTCAGAATAATAGTAGAGATAATTATTTATTTCAGCTTTCATTTCTTTCATCACATTCCCAGTGGGTCAGAAGTTTACATACACTCAATTAGTATTTGGTAGCATTGCCTTTAAATGGTTTAACTTGGGTCAAACATTTTGGGTAGCCTTCCACAAGCTTCCCACAATAAGTTGGGTGAATTCTGTCCCATTCCTCCTGACAGAGCTGGTGTAACTGAGTCAGGTTTGTAGGCCTTCTTGCTTGCACACGCCTTTTCAGTTCTGCCCACAAATTTTCTATAGGATTGAGGTCAGGGCTGGCTTTGTGATGGCCACTCCAATACCTTGACGTTGTTGTTTTAAGCCATTTTGCCACAACTTTGGAAGTATGCTTGTGGTCATTGTCCATTTGGAAGACCCATTTGGAAGACCCATTTGGAAGACCCATTTGCAACCAAGCTTTAACTTCCTGACTGATGTCTTGAGATGTTGCTTCAATATATCCACATAATTTTCCTGCCTCATGATGCCATATATTTTGTGAAGTGCACCAGTCCCTCCTGCAGAAAAGCACCCCCACAACATGCTGCCACCCCGTGCTTCACGGTTGGGATGGTGTTCTTTGGCTTGCAAGCCTCCCCCCTTTTCCTCCAAACATAACAATGGTCATTTTGGCCAAACAGTTCTATTTTTGTTTCATCAGACCAGAGGACATTTCTCCAAAAAGTACAATCTTTGTCCCCATGTGCAGTTGCAAACCGTAGCCTGGCTTTTTCATGGCGGTTTTGGGGCAGCGGCTTCTTCCTTGCTGAGCGGCCTTTCAGGTTATGTCGATATAGGACTTGTTTTACTGTGGATATAGACACTTTTGTACCTGTTTCCTCCATCATCTTCACAAGGTCCTTTGCTGTTGTTCTGGGATTGATTTGCACTTTTTGCACCAAAGTGCATTCATCTCTAGGAGACAGAACACGTCTCCTTCCTGAGGAGTATGACGGCTGCGTTGTCCCATGGTGTTTATACTTGCTTACTATTGTTTGTACAGATGAACGTGGTGCCTTCACGCATTTGGAAATTGCTCCCAAGGATGAACCAGACTTGTGGAGGTCTACAATCTTTTTTTCTGAGGTCTTGGCTGATTTCTTTTGATTTTCCCATGATGTCAAGCAAAGAGGCACTGAGTTTGAAGGTAGGCCTTGAAATTCATCCACAGGTACACCTCCAATTGACTCAAATGATGTCAATTAGCCTATGAGAAGCTTCTAAAGCCATGACATCATCAACTTAGTGTATGTAAACTTCTGACCCACTGGAATTGTGATACAGTGAGTTATAAGTGAAATAATCTGTCTGTAAACAATTGTTGGAAAATGACTTGTGTCATGCACAAAGTAGATGTCCTAACCTACTTGCCAAAACTATAGTTTGTTCACAAGAAATATGTGGAGTGGTTGAAAAACAAGTTTTAATTACTCCTGTTTGGTATGTAATCTTCCGACTTCAACTGTATATATGTGTGTGTGTCCTGCTTGGCTCAGTTGGTAAAGCATGGCGCTTGCAATGCCAGGGATGTGAGTTTGATTCCTACTTGGGACCCGTATGAAAATATATGCACTCACTACTGTAAGTCTCTCTGATTAAGAGCGTCTTCTAAATTACTAAAATGTTTGTGTGTTATAAAGGTGAGACTGAGTGACACCCAGTTGTGTGTTATAAAGGTGAGACTGAGTGCCAGCCAGTTGTGTGTTATAAAGGTGAGACTGAGTGACACCCAGTTGTGTGTTATAAAGGTGAGACTGAGTGCCAGCCAGCTGTGTGTTATAAAGGTGAGACTGAGTGCCAGCCAGCTGTGTGTTATAAAGGTGAGACTGAGTGACAGCCAGCTGTGTGTTATAAAGGTGAGACTGAGTGACACCCAGTTGTGTGTTATAAAGGTGAGACTGAGTGACAGCCAGCTGTGTGTTATAAAGGTGAGACTGAGTGACACCCAGTTGTGTGTTATAAAGGTGAGTGAGACTGAGTGCCAGCCAGCTGTGTGTTATAAAGGTGAGACTGAGTGACACCCAGCTGTGTGTTATAAAGGTGAGACTGAGTGACAGCCAGTTGTGTGTTATAAAGGTGAGACTGAGTGACACCCAGTTGTGTGTTATAAAGAGCTGTGTGTTATAAGGTGAGACTGAGTGACACCCAGCTGTGTGTTATAAAGGTGAGACTGAGTGACACCCAGCTGTGTGTTATAAAGGTGAGACTGAGTGACACCCAGCTGTGTGTTATAAAGGTGAGACTGAGTGACACCCAGCTGTGTGTTATAAAGGTGAGACTGAGTGACACCCAGCTGTGTGTTATAAAGGTGAGACTGAGTGACACCCAGCTGTGTGTTATAAAGGTGAGACTGAGCGCCGCCCATCACCCAGCGGTGTGTTCTCTGTCTGCGAGCGTTGAGGAGATAATGTGGCGGGACACCAGATGGTGCGGAATGGATCAGCTCCACCAGCTCCTGTTCGCTCTTTTCACAAGTTCCTCCTCGCTCCGATCTCAGAGCTAGTAGTGAGTCAGCTGCATGAGCCATGGAGGGAGGCTCTAACATCCTTCTCCACCCACCCACCCCCTCCAAGCCATCATCCTCCACCCGTGTTCACTCAAGATTCTCTCCCACCATATGCTGTCCCTTATCACCACATGATGCACACTGCAGAGTAAGCAGTCAGCTGCTTCCAACCCAACTACAGTATCTATCCTGATATTCCCAAAGATTCCAAGGCACTCTATAATTTTAGAAAATTAAAATGGCTATTTAAATTGCAGCACTGCACCAACCAGGATTGATTTTAAAAAATGTCACACTTCCGCGTTTGGCCTTGGATTCATTTAAAATATGAAGACTGGAAGACTGAATCAGGAACCCATCCAAAGAGCACCTACTGTTCTGAACTGTCTTTTACCAGTTCTCATCCAGCAGCCCTCCTGACTCTGCTGTTCATAGAAGAGCATATATCCTTGTTTGAAATTGTACGTAGCAGTGTATGATGAATTAGGCTATCATCAAGACCTCCAAATCTCCTAATCACATAGTTGCCAAATTCCAATGATTATGTCACCCCAAGGTGAACAGTGGGAGGGGAAGTGGAACAAAAGCCTACAAACACCAACTCTTTGACATTTCTAGACCCACAGGTAAGGCCTGAGTCAATAGCTTCATCACCTGTTGCCGTCAAACCGCCTCCCCTCAACATTTAGATATACGAAAGCGAGGACGAATATGCCGATGCGGCGGCGTTAACCCTGTCGAGCGAGTCAATTTGTCCCCATTTTCAAGGCTTGTTCGAAACCGTGACCAAAATAATTACACGGTGGCACCCGATTTAAATTAAACGGGTCTACTTTTCCCTCGCTGCGGGCTCACCTCTTTATCTGTCCTCTCTCTCTTTTATTTCTCACTCTCTTCATCCTCCCTCTCTTTCTGTCTCTCTCTTAGTAACCTTGTGAATTTGCCTTTAATATTCATAGTGATTGAACCAGAGGGAATTCAGCCTGTCTCTTTAATTTATGTAAGATAGGCTTCATTATTCACAGGCTGAATTTAATATTCATTACAGGAGGGTGGAAAAAACGAGAGGAAATCTAAGAAACCTGCTGCAAGGATCACTGTGCCTAGGATAAAGTTCTGAGAGATTGACTGATATTTCTTCCTTGGGCCAAAATATTCTCTGTACTCCTCCCTGTAATTTCTTCCAACCCCTTTCTCTCTTTGTATCTGTGTACATCTCTACCTACCTTTTCCCTCTGTATGTCTTGCTCCTCTCTCTCTCCATCTCTGTGACTGGATCTCTCTTTAATCCTTTCTATCTTTCTTTCTCCCATTTTTTGTATTCCTGTATCTCTCTCTTCCCTTCTCTCTCTCTTGCTCTCTCACTCACTTGCTCTTTGAATGTATCTCTCTCTTCCATTCTCATCCTCTCTTTCTCTTCCTGACACACACACTCTACACACCACCTCTCTCTCTTTCCGCCTTCCCCCTCTCTATCTATACTTTTCACCTCATCCTTATGCTAAAGAGGGAATTGGTATTCTCGAGTCATCACGGCAGGACAAGCTTATCTTTTCAGGAGGAGGAAAAGGGGCTGATGCTGCATGAAAAGTATTTTCCATAGACAACCTCTGTGACATCTCATGACACGCCAATACCAGCTAGTTGAAGAGGTTTAACTACCAATGGATTTAGATATAATGAACATACTGCGCTAACAAATGAACTAAGATTACACTTGCACCGCCATGTTTGAGCAAAGAAATGAATGAATGGAAATCCCATACAGGAAGTCTAGGAGTTGCCATAACTGTTACGAATGCTAGTCAAACAGTAAAATGGTAGAAGAAGTTGAGGATAGTTATGGTTATGGGATACTAATGGCTTATGGTTCGGGCATTAGGCACAATACTGGTACCATTGACTGTGATGTGAAAATACCCAGTTCCTTGTACAAACACAGCACAAGGCTATAATTACGCCAACGTGTTTTCAAAATCTCATGTCCATTCTTGGAGTCACGCCGATTCTAGACGTTAGTCCAACTTCCACAAATGAGAGAGAATTGCGAGGGACCACACTGCATTGTCCAAACATCAAATTGCAAGGTCAAAATGTGAGACCCCACTGCAGGGCTTGTGTGCTTGTTAAGACTTCTACAACGCAAGAACCTCCACGGGTTAGGCAACAACCCCTGTGTGCCTAAGCTAAGGGTATGGGTTTGCGTTAATGTTAAAACAGAACAAATTAAAATTAAAATAAATCCTGATTCTGGGAATCCCCCAAACGGGATTTCGGGAAAACCAGGGAATTTAAAGTTCACGGAATTCTGCAACCCTATAAATTACTCAACCAGTCTGTGCGAGGCCGGTGTGTGTGTTTGTGTGCATTTGAACAGGCATGTATATACGTACGTGCATGTGTGTGTGTGCATGTGTAAAAGACGTCACTCTGCTTGCTTAGCGAGTACCGCTTCCTCCTGATTTGGCTCATACCGAGGCTCGAACACAGGACCTCTGCCTCACTATCACACGTAACTGCCACCCTGAAGTGTCTTAGCAGTTGGCACCCTCCTGAAGCATCTAGCTAGTCAGCGGCACACGTGGGGACACTTCAGGCTGAGGAGTGCTACACATGTATACTAATGTATGTGTATATGTCTTTGTGTGTGGGTTCATGCGTGTGTGCATGTCTATTTGAATACGGATGCATGTGCCTGTGTGTGTGTCTGAATACGTATGTGTCTGTCTATCTGTCTGTGCGCGAGCCTGTGTGTGTGTACGTGAGTCCAGCTCTGCTGACAGAACTGTAATCTGTTTTACAGACGGTGGGCCCTGGCGGCTCTCCTCCTTGTGCCCTGGTGGATAATGTTTGCTCAGAGATGTGAAAGCTTTCATGGGGATGCTGCTTACTGAGCCATATATCCATGTGCAGCCTCTCGCTCTCTTTCTTCCCTTCTCTCTCCCGCCAGCTCTATCATTTTCTATATCCTCTCTCTGCCTGTCATGCCTTGACCTTAGTTATCTTTGTTTTCTTTGTTATTTTGGTTAGGTCACGGTGTGACAAGGGTGGTTGGTTTAGTTTTTTGTATTGTCTATGTGTAGTTGCCTGTGTCAGCACTTGGTTTATCATAGCTTCACATTCGGTTTGTTGTTTTGTTAGTTTGTTTAAGTGTTCTTCATTAATTAAAGAAAAATGTATTCCTATCACGCTGCGCCTTGGTCTCCTCCTTATAACGAACGTGACAAAATAACCCACCAAACCAGGACCAAGCAGTGTGAAAAGGAGGAACAGCGCTTAATGGGGAAATGGACCTGGGAGGAGATATTAGATGGAGCAGGACCCTGGACACAGCCGGGGGAGTATCGGCGTCCTAAGGAGGAGATAGAGGCAGCGAAAGCGTAACGGCGATACTACGAGGAGATATACCGGAGAATAAAGGAACTGCGATGATATGAAGGTACACGGCAGCACGGAAGTCCGAGAGGCAGCCCCAAGATTTTGGGGGGAAGGGGGGGGCACACGAGGAGATTGGCTGAGTCAGGTAGGAGACCTGAGCCAACTCCTCGAGCTTACAGTGGGGAGCGTGTAACTGGTCAGACACCATGTTATGCAGAGATGCACACGGTGTCTCCAGTGCGCTATTCTAGCCCGGTGCGCTCTCTTCCAGCTCCTCGCAGTCGCTGAGCTAGAATGGACATCCAGCCAGGATGCATTGAGCTCTATGTTCTGGATCTCCAATGCGTCTCCATGGTCCAGTGTATCCTGTGCCTCCTCCCCGCACTCGCCCTGAGGTGCATGTCACCAGCCCGGTACCACCAGTGCCGGCACCACGCATCAGGCCTACAGTGCACCTCCAGGGTCCAGTACGCCCTGTTCCTACTCCTTGCACTCGCTCTGAGGTGCGTGTCCCCAGCCCGGTACCACCACTGCCGGCACCACGCACCAGGCCTACAGTGCGCCTCGGCAGTCCAGTACACCCTGTTCCTCCTCCCCGCACTCGCCCTGAGGTGCGTGTCCCCAGCCCGGTATCACCAGTGCCAGCACCACGCACCAGGCCTACAGTGCGCCTCGGCAGTCCAGATCGTCCGGCGACAGTACCCAGTCGAGAGCGTCCGGTGACAGTACCCAGTCCAGAGCGTCCCGCGACAGTACCCAGTCCAGAGCGTCCGGCGACAGTACCCAGTCCAGAGCGTCCGGCGACAGTAACCGGTCCAGAGCGTCCCACGACAGTACCCAGTCCAGAGCGTCCGGCGACAGTACCCAGTCCAGTGCGTCCGGCGACAGTTCACAGACTGGAACCTCCTACGACGCACCACAGTCCGGAACCTCCAACGACGGGCCAGAGTCCGGAACCTCCAACGACGGGCCACAGTCCGGGGTCTCCAGCAACGGGACACAGTCCGGGGTCTCCAGCGTCGGTCCTCAGTCTGGGGTCTCCAGCGGCGGTCCCCAGTTCGGGGTCTCCAGCGGCGGTCCCCAGTCCGGGGTCTCCAGCGGCGGTCCCCAGTCCAGGGTCTCCAGCGGCAGTCCCCAGTCCGGGGTCTCCAGCGGCGGTCCCCAGTCCGGGGTCTCCAGCGGCGGTCCCCAGTCCAGAACATCCGGCGATGATCCACGCAGCGAGGGTCCCCAGTCCGGGCCCTTCGGCGAGGATCCGCAGTCCAGAGCCTCCGACGATGATCCACGGTTGGGTGATAAAAGAGCGGACTCAGTGTAAAGAAGGGGGGCGGCGTCCAGAACCAGAGCTGCCACCGAGGTTAGATGCCCACCCAGACCCTCCCATATATGTTTAGGTTTGCGGCCGGGAGTCTGCACCTTTGGGGTGGGGGGGGTACTGTCACGCCCTGACCTTAGTTATCTTTGTTTTCTTTATTATTTTGGTTAGGTCAGGGTGTGACAAGGGTGGTTGGTTTAGTTTTTTATATTGTCTATTTGTAGTTGCCGGTGTCAGCACTCGGTTTATCATAGCTTCACGTTCATTTTGTTGTTTTGTTAGTTTGTTTAAGTGTTCTTCGTTAATCCTATCACGCTGCGCCTTGGTCTCCTCCTTATGACGAACGTGACACTGCCTCTCTAGTTTTTGCATTGTGTTCGCTGGTCTCTCTCTCTCTATCTATCTGGATTTTCTTCATAACTATCCCCCATGGGGAATTATTTTATAAAAAATAAACAGAATTATAGGGGGGGGTAGTGAGAATTGGCATTCTAAACAGGCCCGGCTTGTTGTGTGTGTGTGTGTGTGTGTGTGTGTGTGTGTGTGTGTGTGTGTGTGTGTGTGTGTGTGTGTGTGTGTGTGTGTGTGTGTGTGTGTGTGTGTGTGTGTGTGTGTGTGTGTGTTTGAGCGTGCCAGAAAGAGCTTGTCAACAAGGCAGGGGCGAGGAGAAAGATCTCCAGTTAATCAGATGAATGGTGAGAAAATGACTCCAGGGAAATATCAAAATATGGAGGGGAGAGACGTGATAGAGATTGTTACACATTTGTGCACACTCTGTGCACCATCTCTATCACACTGCCCGAGCCCCATTCAACTTGCACATGGTGTGTGTGTGTGTGTGTGGTCTGTTACACTAAGAGAATACACTTCACATGCTTTTGAATCGCATAAACCCAGTCGAGCTTATCAAGGAGACATGTATATTGATTCAGCAATCATTTACATGTCTGTAAAAATGTAACATGCAATACTGAGATTGATTATAAAAAATAAGCAGGGTGTTGTCCGTCAAGAAAGAATGAAATGTATATTGTGTTTGTTGTTATTTTCTTTTCAGGATCAATTAGCATGTTCCATTGAGAGAGAGAGAGTGATAGAGAGAGAGACAGACCTAGCACTATTGGTAATTTTTTTCCACCACCCGTTCTATTTTCCATAAGCAATTATTTGTACATGACAGAATTTAATTTGTCACCCCCATTTAAAGAGCATTAAAGGTCCAACCAGGAGGGTGTGAGCTCAGGAATGGGTTTGAAGTGAGCTAATGAAACATGTATGAGTCTTGATGAAAACACACGCAGAAGACGGCTGCATATTTCGATAAACAAATCAAAGGAGAAGCCGCCTCGAAGGAAGTCTCTATGTTCTTATTGCCAAATATGGAATGCCTTTGCCATATAAAAATAGGGTTTCTGGTATGGATTGACCTTGTCAAGGAAAGTGCAGTATCACCACGACGACAGTGTTACGAACCATCAATCAAAAGTCGTCGGAGACCGTGTTTTGACGTGCTGCCGCTGAGGTTGCCTGAAGTGTGAGTAATGCACAGCGACGGATGAGTACACAAAATTAGGCTGCAAGTGTGTTTGTGCCCAGATTTCAGAGCACATGGGTCCTTTCCTTTAGCCTGATATCCAAACTGTTATGCTTCACCAAGTGGTAACACTCCAGGCACAAATCTCCCCACTGAAAACCGGGGTTCAAAACCTGACTGTATCCCAGTATTTCCATACTGTCCAAAATACCCTAATAAAATAAAATAAATGATAAAGAGCATGTCAGTTTGGACTCCAGGCTACCTTCCGTATTTATACATGCAGGATGTCGACAGATGGAAAGTCTCTCATCTGAACACAAAGGGGTTCTCTCTCTATCTGGCTTTCCCATTGATCACATCCCTCTTAAATGACATCCCAAGACACTTTTGAACTCTGATCGATTAGATACCGCAGCAAATTCCCTCTTCAATTTGGACGGGAGGAGAGGAAAGAAATGCTTGCGCTGTTGCACGAGATCAAAGCACTCCCCCACCCTAAGAGAATCAAAAACCTAATTTCTTCACACTTTAACTTGCTTAAAACCTTAAATGGGTTGTGCACACTGTATTAACCACAAATTGAAGTTTGTGAGAGTGACTAACGTTACTCCGGTTCATGCTGAGAGTTGAGGCACTCCGTCTCTGCTGTCCGATTGGCCTGTCAGGAGGTTAAGCCAATCAGAACAGCGAGAGCTGAGGTAGACCTGTCTGTGATGTCATCGGCGCTGACAGTCCATCATCCGTTGGCCTGTGTGCTTCGCTTAGGTCTGGTTCTGATGAACACCACCCACCCAGCGCCCTAGGACAACCAACCACTCACAAAATCAACCATCTGACAACCAATGTTCCCTCAACTGCACGCAGCTCCCCGGGACTGCCGCGCAGAAACATCAGCCCACAGAGAGAAGCACGAGATTGAACTTCACTCAACTTTCTAGAGCAGTGGTCACCAACCGGTCGATTGCGATCGACTGGTCGATCTCCAAGGCATCCCTAGTCAATCGCCAAACATTGCTTTAAAAAACCAACGATAAAGCCTTGTGTTCCTATTTTTTTGTATTCATCACAGGCTGTTGGCTGTAGGTGCAACCGATTCAGTTGCCCTGTGTGCTGGGAAGGCAAACTGTTGCCATTTTGAACCATTTAATGTGTCGGAAGGTACAAACTCAGAGAGCAAATCAAGTGCACAATAGATCTACTGCTGGCCTATCGGATAGCTCAGATGACCATGTCTGCAGTAACGTAGCAGGCACAAAAGAAAACTAGAGCAAAGCTGCTGTTTTAATGAGTGAGTTTAAGTTCTTACTCAGCATGGTCAAAGCTTTTATAAAATGTGCGTTCTTCCTATTTCCACTCAGCGCTACAACAAGCACTGTAGCAGTAATGAGTGAGTAGGAACGTATATCTATAGGCTTGAGTTGTTGTTATTATTAGCAGGTGGGTCTTTTTTAATATCGAGGAATATTGCACTTTCTCTGTTCATAGGAGTAACAACATGAATTTGTGCATGAGGCAGAAATAATGATGTGTGACTCGAGTTTCGCCATCAGCTGGAAGACGGTGTCCCTTTTTGGTCAGTGTCAGTGGAGGAAAGGGAGAGCGGAGTGATGTTGAAAGGTTGACCCTCAGTTTGCGGCTCTCTCCCTTCGCTGAGACTGACCATCAGATGCACCATCAAATTGCCCGAATAACAATACATTCATTGGCAGGGCAATTGAAGCAAATCCAATAATGTATTGGGCCTACAGCATACTGCATAAACCTCATTGCTACAGTACGATTTAATTGGTTAATGTTGCATAGCCTTACGTTTTTTAAGTCATGTTAAAGAAAAATCTGAGCGGCAGAATGCATCGGAGTAGGATTATATTGCATTGACATGCACTACTCGGCCCTTACTTTACACAGACCAGTATGGCATTAAGAATCAGAGCTGCAGGAAGTGCAATATGATCCCATAGACAATATATATTCGATAGGCAATGAGTTGAAAAACTACAAACCTCAGATTTCCCACTTCCTGGTTGGATTTTTCTCAGGTTTTCGCCTGCCATATGAGTTCTGTTATACTCACAGACATCATTCAAACAGTTTTAGAAACTTCAGTGTTTTCTATCCAAATCTACTAATTATATGCATATATTAGCTTCTGGGCCTGAGTAGCAGGAGTGAATGTGAATGTGTATCTGAATGTGAAAATGCTGCCTCCTATCCCAAACATGTTTAAATTAGCTAAGTAGCCAATAGGCAGAGGGTAGCTTAATTTGTCTGATTCTCCATAATAATGGTATGGGAATAATAGTGCATTTTATTTTGTAAAGTGATTTCTTGCATCAAACAACACAACAACATATTCAGTCACCTCCTTGTCTTAATGACAAGTGAATAAACGGGTTAATGTCAAGCCCTCTGTTTTTATGTTTTAAAGTCTCATGGAATGTAGGCCTACATTGAACACCACACATTGGCTGCTACTGTCGACTGAATGATTTTATTTTATTTATTTATTATTTAACCTTTCTTTATCTAGGCAAGTCAGTTAAGAACAAATTCTTATTTACAATGACGGCCTGGTGTGGGTTAACTGCCTTGTTCAGGGGCAGAACGACAGATTTTTTAATTCAATCTAGCAACCTTTCGGTTACTAGTCCAATGCTCTAACCACTAGACTACCTGCCACCCCATAGAGCAGCTATTTCCATGTTAAAATGTTATGGGATACATTTTCTCCATTGTTTTTGATGGTAGGCCACTCTGGTAGGTCTACATTATGGTCAAACAGCCACAGTAGCCTACGTGGCCACTGTTTAAACTGTAACTTAAAGTGGGTACAGCCTCAGTGTTCACAGTAAATGTGGAATGGAAGTTGAACCGAAATTTCACAACATTACAAGTTTGCACTCAGCAGACCTGAAATTTGCTCAGTGCCCAAAATTATTTGAGGGAACATTCCTGACAACCACATGACGACCTTGACAAGTGAGAGGAGAAACAGTCTGTGTAATTCTGATATACATACATACTGCTTGCTGGCACACTAGTTATTATGCGCAAGGCCTGTAGGTGACAGATTGGGGGTAAGGCCTTGCGACAAACTAGTGTCCTGTCCAGCGGGTGTACCGTGCCTTCAGAAAGTATTCACACACCTTCACTTTTTCTTTACATTTTTACATTACATTTTGTTGTTAAAAAGTGGGATTAAAATGGATTTAATTGTCATTTTTTATCAACAATCTACACAAAATACTCTGTCAGAGGAAGAACAATTTGAACATTTGTAAAAAATGTAATATGAAAAATATTAAATATCTTATTAAATAAAAAATATAAAATATCTTGAGTCAATACATGTTAGAATCATCATTCATAGAGATTTCTGGGTAAGTCTCTAAGAGCTTTGTACACCTGGATTGTACAATAATTTGCTCATTATTTTTTTCAGAATTCTTCAAGCTCTGACAAATTGGTTGTTGATCATTGCTAGACAACCATTTTCAGGTTTTGCCATAGATTTTCAAGTGCATTTAAATCAAAGCTGTAACTTGGCCACTCTGGAACATCCAATGTCTTCTTGGTAAGCAACTCCAGTGTAGATTGGACCTTGTGTTTTAGGTTATTGTCCTGTTGGAAGGTACATTAATACCCCAGTGTCTGGTGGAAAGGAGACTGCAACAGGTTTTCCTCTAGGATTTTTCCTGTGCTTAGCTCCATTCCGTTTATTTATTATCTTGAAGAAATCCCCAGTCCTTAACAATTATAAGCATACCCATAACATGATGCAGCCACCACTATGCTTGAGAATATAGTGGTACTCAGTAATGTGCTTTATTGGATTTGCCCCAAACATAACACTTTTCACTCAAAAAAAAGTGAATTGCTTTTTTTGCAGTATTTCTTTAGTGCCTTGTTGCAAACAGGATGCATGTTTTGGAATATTTTTTTTCTGTACAGGCTTTCTTCTTTTCACTCTGTCAGTTAGGTTAGTACTGTGGAGTAACTACAATGTTGTTGATCCGTCCACAGTTTTCTCCTATCACAGCTGTTTTAAAGTCACCATTGGCCTCGTGGTGAAATCCCTGAGCTGTATCCTTCCTCTCTGACAACTGAGTTAGGAAGGACACTTGTATTTTTGTAGTGGCTGAATGTATTGATATACCATCAAAGTGTAAATAATAACTTAACCCTGCTCAAAGGGATATTCAATTAAACAAAATGTTTGTACCGATCTACCAATGGGTGCCCTTCTTTTCGAGGTATTGGAAAACGTCCCTGGTCTTTGTGGTCTTTGTGGTGTTTAAAATTCACTGCTTGACTGAGGGACCTTACAATTATCTGTATGTGTGGGGTATAGAGATACTGTAGTCATTCATTATTGCACACAGAGTGAGTCCATGCAACTTATTATGTGACTTGTTAAGCACATTTTTACTCTTGAACTTATTTAGGCCATAACAAAGGGTTGAATACTTATTCACTCAGACATTTCAGCTTTTCATTTTTTATTCATTTGTAAAAAAAAAAAAAAATTGTGGTGGTATTGTGGTGTAGGCCAGTGACATAAACCTCTCAATGTAGGCCAGTGACATAAACCTCTCAATGTAGGCCAGTGACATAAACCTCTCAATGTAGGCCAGTGACATAAATCTCTCAATGTAGGCCAGTGACATAAACCTCTCAATGTAGGCCAGTGACATAAACCTCTCAATGTAGGCCAGTGACATAAACCTCTCAATGTAGGCCAGTGACATAAACCTCTCAATGTAGGCCAGTGACATAAACCTCTCAATGTAGGCCAGTGACATAACCTCTCAATGTAATCCATTTTAAATTCAGGCTGTAACACAACAGAATTTGGAAAAAGTAAAATGGTGCGAACACTTTCTGAAGGCACTGCTGTACATCAAGCAGCCTCATGCTACAGAAACAGGAGATAGGCCCCTGGTCTATGGTCCATTCTGGCTCGGACAAGGCTTACTTACTTACTTACTGGTGTATGCACTTACCCTTACCACAGCTACTACCACATTCATATTAACATGCCAATTCACCTCAGTCAAAATGTGGGGCCTCTATATTCTCCAGTCCCTATTATTGTGGCTTAAGTTTCCAGGTAAAGAGAGTGAAAATGCAGTCAGCGGTTATGGTAATGGTTTACTCAAGCCTCGCTGTGCAAGTGTCTGTGGGAGAATCCAAGAATCCCGATGTTGATCAGCAGCACTGCTTCCTCATTCACTTATACGTGTAACACAACCTCTGTTATTTGCACCACCTTGCCCCCCCTCCATTTGACATTTTTACCTCAATCTCACAGTCCCTTGCTCTGCACTCGATTAAAAATGTATTTTTTTCTTCTCCAGCTAATGTGAGGGCAGACTAGCCTGCTGGCTTCTTTTGTTCATTTCCAAATTAAACTCGTACTCACCACTCGCGTAATTCATTGTGACAAATGGCCTCACAAGTTTACAGTGGAAACCGGTGAGGATCGGACTAGAACCTGGGTCGTGTCTGCCTGCAGCAGACAACATTTTAAAGGTCCAATGCAGTTGTTTTTATCTCAATATCAAATCAAAGAAACAAAAATAGCTTCTTAGCAAAGAGTAATTTCCCAAGCAAGAATTTTGCTAGGACTGTCTCAGAGTGGTTTGAGTGGGGAGGGGAAAACTGAAAACTAGCTGTTATTGGCAGAGAGGCTTGGAACTATTTCTTATTGGTCTAAACTCCATCCAACAAAACAGGCTGAAAATGAATCTGGGCTTTTCTTTTCAAACAGCTTTTGCGCTGGGCCTGCAAAAGAAAACGGAAATTAGTGTTTCTTATTGGGCAAGTTCAGGTAGTCCCTCCCTGTTCCAGCCTGTTTGCTTACATTTCATGCCTAGTGAATATTACCATAGTTATGTAGAGCAATAGCAAGGCAGTTAATTAAAAAATGGGGAGCTGCTTGAGCATTTAATTTCTCAGTGACAATATTGTATTTGTATTTATTATGGATCCCAATTTGTGGTAGCAGAGTAGAGGCCTGAGGGCACACACTTAATGTGTTGGGAAATCTGTTGGGAAATGTATTTTAATGTTTAAAAAAAATGTATATAACTGCCTTAATTTTGCTGGACCCCAGGAAGAGTAGCTGCTGCCACATTACATGTGTGCCCTCAGGCCACGACTCTATCCCCACATATCTACCACAAAATCAATGTGTACTTGTATGCATAGTGCGTATGTTATCATGTGTGTGTGTGTATGCGTGTGTCTGTGCCTGTGTAATTTTCTCTTCACAGTCCCCGCTGTTCCATAAAGTGTATTTTTTATCTGTTTTTAGTGTTTGCATGAGTTACTTGATGTGGAATAGAGTTCCATGTAGTCATGGCTCTAAGTAGTACTGTACACCTCCCATAATCTGTTCTAGACTTGGGGACTGTGAAGAGACCTCTGGTGGCATGTCTTGTGGGGCATATACAGTGCCTTGAGAAAGTATTCGGCCCCCTTGAACTTTGCGACCTTTTGCCACATTTCAGGCTTCAAACATAAAGATATAAAACTGTATTTTTTTGTGAAGAATCAACAACAAGTGGGACACAATCATGAAGTGGAACGACATTTATTGGATATTTCAAACTTTTTTAACATTCAAAAACTGAAAAATTGGGCGTGCAAAATTATTCAGCCCCCTTAAGTTAATACTTTGTAGCGCCACCTTTTGCTGCGATTACAGCTGTAAGTCGCTTGGGGTATGTCTCTATCAGTTTTGCACATCGAGAGACAGACATTTTTTCCCATTCCTCCTTGCAAAACAGCTCGAGCTCAGTGAGGTTGGATGGAGAGCATTTGTGAACAGCAGTTTTCAGTTCTTTCCACAGATTCTCGATTGGATTCAGGTCTGGACTTTGACTTGGCCATTCTAACACCTGGATATGTTTATTTTTGAACCATTCCATTGTAGATTTTGCTTTATGTTTTGGATCATTGTCTTGTTGGAAGACAAATCTCCGTCCCAGTCTCAGGTCTTTTGCAGACTCCATCAGGTTTTCTTCCAGAATGGTCCTGTATTTGGCTCCATCCATCTTCCCATCAATTTTAACCATCTTCCCTGTCCCTGCTGAAGAAAAGCAGGCCCAAACCATGATGCTGCCACCACCATGTTTGACAGTGGGGATGGTGTGTTCAGGTTGATGAGCTGTGTTGCTTTTACGCCAAACATAACGTTTTGCATTGTTGCCAAAAAGTTCAATTTTGGTTTCATCTGACCAGAGCACCTTCTTCCACATGTTTGGTGTGTCTCCCAGGTGGCTTGTGGCAAACTTTAAACGACACTTTTTATGGATATCTTTAAGAAATGGCTTTCTTCTTGCCACTCTTCCATAAAGGCCAGATTTGTGCAATATACGACTGATTGTTGTCCTATGGACAGAGTCTCCCACCTCAGCTGTAGATCTCTGCAGTTCATCCAGAGTGATCATGGGCCTCTTGGCTGCATCTCTGATCAGTCTTCTCCTTGTATGAGCTGAAAGTTTAGAGGGACGGCCAGATCTTGGTAGATTTGCAGTGGTCTGATACTCCTTCCATTTCAATATTATCGCTTGCACAGTGCTCCTTGGGATGTTTAAAGCTTGGGAAATCTTTTTGTATCCAAATCCGGCTTTAAACTTCTTTACAACAGTATCTCGGACCTGCCTGGTGTGTTCCTTGTTCTTCATGATGCTCTCTGCGCTTTTAACGGACCTCTGAGACTATCACAGTGCAGGTGCATTTATACGGAGACTTGATTACACACAGGTGGATTGTATTTATCATCATTAGTCATTTAGGTCAACATTGGATCATTCAGAGATCCTCACTGAACTTCTGGAGAGAGTTTGCTGCACTGAAAGTAAAGGGGCTGAATAATTTTGCACGCCCAATTTTTCAGTTTTTGATTTGTTAAAAAAGTTTGAAATATCCAATAAATGTCATTCCACTTCATAATTGTGTCCCTCCCACTTGTTGTTGATTCTTCACAAAAAACACAGTTTTATATCTTTATGTTTGAAGCCTGAAATGTGGCAAAAGGTCGCAAAGTTCAAGGGGGGCGAATACTTTCGCAAGGCACTGTATGGGTGTCTGAGCTGTGTGCTAGTAGTTTAAACAGACAGCTCGGTGCATTCAACATGTTAATACTTTTCTCAAATACAAGTAGTGATGAAGTCAATTTCTCCTCTGTTTTGAGCCAGGGGAGACTGACATGCATATTATTAATATGTTAGCTCTCCGAGTACATTTAAGGGCCAGCCGTGCTGCATTGATCTGGGCCAATTGTAATTTTCCTAAGTCCCTCTTTGTGGCACCACAAGATGGACAGTAGTCCAGGTGCGACAAAACTATGGCCTGTAGGACCTGCCTTGTTGATAGCGTTCTTAAAACTTCTTAAGGTATAGGGGGCAGCATTTTCACTTTTGGATAAATAGCGGGCCCAATTTCAACTTCCTGCTACTCATGCCAAGAATATAAAATATGCATATTATTAGTATATTTGGATAGAAAACACTCTGAAGTTTCTGAAACTGTTTGAATCATGTCTGTGAGTATAACAGAACTTATGTAGCAGGCAAAACCCCAAGGACTAACCGTTCAGATTTTTTTTTTGAGGTCTCTGTCTGTTCAGTGATTCTCATTGGGAAACGATATTTCTTAGGCACTTGCTTTCAATTCCTACCGCTTCCACTGGATGTCAACAGTCTTTGGAATTTGGTTGAGGTTATTCCTTTGTGCAAGGAAGAAGTACGGCCATCTAGGAAATGGGTAACACTGTTGAGAGTTGCACAAGAATTGAAAAGTAGCGTTAGTTTCCTCTCGTCCTCTGTTGAAAACAGATATACCCGTCTTCAATTTGATCGATTATTAACGTTTAAAAGTACCTAAAGTTGTATTACAAAAGTAGTTTGAAATGTTTTGGCAAAGTTTACAGGCAACTTTTGAGATATTTTGTAGTGACGTTGCGCAATTTGGAAGCTGTTTTTTTCTGGATCAAACGTGCCAAATAAATGGACATCTTGGATATATATGGACGGAATTAATCGAACAAAAGGACCAATTGTGATGTTTATGGGACATATTGGAGTGCCAACAAAAGAAGCTTGTCAAAGGTAAGGTGTGATTTATATTTTATTTCTGTGTTTTGTGTAGCGCCTGCAGGGTATGCTACTCTCTTTGTTTACTGTTGTGCTATCATCAGATAATAGCTTCTAATGCTTTCGCCGAAAAGCCTTTTTAAATCTGAGATGTTGGCTGGATTCACAATGAGTGTAGCTTTAATTTAGTATCTTACATGTGTGATTTAATGAAAGTTTGATTTTTATATCATTTTATTTGAATTTGCCGCGCTGCATTTTCCCTGGCTTTTGGCCAAGTGGGACGCAAGCGTCCCCTATACCATAAGAAGTGTTAAGAAGGTAGAGCAGATTTCTCCCCATTTTAGCTAATGTTGCATCAATATGTTTTGACCATGACAGTTTACAATCCAGGGTTACTCCAAGCAGTTTAGTCTCCTCAACTTGCTCAATTTCCAAATTATTCATTCATTGCTTAGTGAATGATTGGTCCCAAATACAATTATTTTTTTAAATATTTACGACTAACTTACAGTGCACTCGGAAAAGATTCAGACACCTTCACTTTTTCCACATTGTTATGTTAGAGCCTTGGATAGATGGATAAAAATTTCAATTCTTGTCTTTCATAATTTGGTCTGTTATGCATGGATGTGTAGGTTCAGAATTTGTTGTTGGCATATGTCATGCCTAAGTTTGCTAATCTTGCCAATGAAAAGAATAATTCAAGTAGTTAGTGGGATGGCGCCAACAGAGACGGTTGACACGCTTCAGGTCCTTAGAAAACTATGCACTATGTTAACTATGTTAGCCTAGAAAATCTCAAATGTTATTACATACAGCCGGGAAGAACTACTGGATATAAAAGCGATGTCAATTTACCAACATTACGACAAGGAATAGGTCTTTTCCGAAGCGTATCCATTGTTCGGACCTCCACCCTGGACATGGGATCTTATCCCAGAGGCCGAACCAAGAGCCGCAGGAGAGGCAGACAGAGCCTACTGGTCAGACTCAGAAGGCGAGCACACCATCCACCTCTTCTGAGTATATTACTCACCAATGTCCAATCTCTAGGTAACAAGGTGGACAAAATTCGGGTACGAGTTGCCTTCCAGAGAGACATCAGAGATTGTAACATTCTCTGTTTCACGGAAACATGGCTCACTCGGGATATGTTTTCAGAGTCGGTACAGCCACCCGGTTTCTTCATGCATCATGCCGACAGAAACAAACATCTCTCTGGTAAGAAGAAGTGCCGGGGTGTATGCCTTATGATTAATGACTCATGGTGTAATCACAACAACATACAGGAACTCAAGTCCTTTTGTTCACCTGATCTAGAATTCCTTACAAACAAATGCAGACTGCATTATCTTCCAAGAGAATTGTCTTCGATTATAGTCACAGCCGTGTATATCCCCCACAAACCATGTCGGCCCTGAAAGAACTTCACTGGACTCTATGTAAACTGGAAACCATACATTCTTTTAAAAATGTTTTTATTTTATTTATTTAAATTTTACCCCTTTTTCTCCCCAATTTCGTGGTATCCAATTGTTTTAGTAGCTAATACCTTGTTTCATCGCTACAACTCCCATAGGGGCTCTGGAGAGACGAAGGTTGAAAGTCATGCGTCCTCTGATACACAACCCAACCAAGCCGCACTGCTTCTTAACACAGCGCGCATCCAACCAGGAAGCCAGCCGCACCAATGTGTCAGAGGAAACACCGTGCACCTGGCAACCTTGGTTAGCATGCACTGCGCCCGGCCCGCCACAGGAGTCGCTGGTGCGCGATGAGACAAGGATATCCCTACCGGCCAAGCACTCCCTAACCCGGACGACGCTAGCCAAATTCTGCGTTGTCCCATGGACCTCCCGGTCACGGCCGGTTGCGACAGAGCCTGGGCGCGAACCCAGGGTCTCTGGTGGCACAGCTGGCGCTGCAGTACAGCGCGCTTAACCACTGCACCACCCAGGAAACGTCCGTGCTCAGGTCTATCCAACACTGGTCTGACCAATCGGATTCCACGCTTCAAGATTGCTTCGATCACGTGGACTGGGATATGTTCCAGATAGCCTCAGACAGCAACATTGACGTATAGGCTGACTCGGTGAGCGAGTTTATTAGCAAGTGCATCGGAGATGTCGTACCCACTGTGATTATTAAAACCTTTCCAAACAAGAAACTGTGTATTGATGGCAGCATTTACGTAAAACTGAAAGCACGAACCAACGCTTATAATCATGCGACTGGAAACATGACCGAATACAAACAGTGCAGCTATTCCCTCCGCAAGGCAATCAAACAAGCAAAGGGTGAGTATAGAGACAAAGTAGAGTCGCAATTCAAGGGCTCAAACACGAGACATATGTGGCAGGGTCTACAGTCAATCATGGATTACAAAAAGATAACCAGCTGATATCTTGCTCCCAGACAAATTAAACAACTTCTTTGCTCGCTTTGAGGACAATACAGTGACACTGACATGGCCCGCTACCAAAGCCTGTGGGCTCTCCTTCTCCGTGGCCAATGTGAGTAAAACATTTATACGTGTTAACCCTTGCAGGGCTGCCGGCCCAGACGGCATCCCTAGCCGCGTCCTCAGAGCATGCGCAGACCAGCTGGCTGGTGTGTTTGCGGACATATTCAGTCAATCCCTATCCCAGTCTGCTGTCCCCACATGCTTCAAGATGGCCACCATTGTTCCTGTTCCCAAGAAAGCTACAGTAACTGAACTACCTGAACTGCACTCACTTCTGTCATCATGAAGTGCTTTGAGAGACTAGTCAAGGATCATATCACCTCCACCCTACCTGATACCCTAGACCCACTCCAATTTGCTTACCGCCCCAATAAGTCTACTGACGATGCAATCGCCATCACACTGCACACTGCCCTATCTCATCTGGACAAGAGGAATACCTGTATATAAGAATGCTGTTCATTGACTACAGCTCCGCATTTAACACCGTAGTACCTTCCAAACTTGTCATGAAGCTCAAGACCCTGGGTCTCGACCCCGCCCTGTGCAACTGGGTCCTGGACTTTCTGACGGTTCACCCCCAGGTGGTGAAGGTAATGAACAACATCTCCACCCTGCTGATCCTCAACACTGGGGCCCCACAAGGGTGTGTTCTCAGCCCTCTCCTGTACTCCCTGTTCACCCATGACTGCGTGGCCATGCACACCTCCAACTCACTCATCAAGTTTGCAGATGACACAACAGTGGTAGGCTTGATTAACAACAACGACGAGACAGCCTACTTTATCTACTTTACTCTGTTTTGTTTGTGTCGCACTGCTTTGCTTTATCTTGGCCAGGTCGCACTTAAATGAGAATTTGTTCTCAACTGGCCTACCTGGTTAAATAAAGGTGAAATAAATAAAATAATAATACTTTTAAAAGTATTGTGTGTATATTATACACTGTTGAATCACCCTTCCACATCCCACACATTGGTTCCTCGGTGCAGGATTGGGAATTGCAGTCTCTTGGTATCAACTACTAAGCAAAATTTGCATTAAGCAGTGATAATGCAGCAAAAAGGGTCTCCAAGGGGTCCAATCAGTTACTGATGAGATATTTAGCATACATGATAGTTCATTAGTGATTCATTTAAGACAACCAGGCTCAAATGGATCAATATTTGTGAGTTCGGTGATGGTGTTGGTTATGATGATGATGTTTGACGATAACGATGATAATTGATAATGATAACGAATTAACAATGCCAATAACACTACTGGCAAAACACATATATAGCTGTAATATCACAGTTTGGATATTAGCTCATCTAACTTCTCCTTCTCCTGATAGTCATGTGTGTGATGGAGTGCAGTAGCGGGATTATGCAAATGACGCTGTGCGGAGAAACTGGCGGTTTCCCCTCGCAGTTCGACTTCAAAGCGAGAGCAGGACTGGAGAGATGGAATTAGTGCTCTGCCTAATCCCAATGGAGGAGGGAGGGGAACTTTCACTTGATTAATGCACTAGCATGCTTAGAGGGGGAGGTGTGGGTGGGAGATGGAGGGCAGGGAGGGAGAGAGATGGAAGGAGAGAGGGGAGGGGAAAGATGGAGATGGAGGGAGAGAGACAAATAGAGAGGGGGCTGAGAGAGGGAAGAGGGATGGCAAAGGAGGGAGAGAGATGGAGGCCAGGGGATAGAGAGAGATGGAGGGCAAGGGAGAGAGAGGAGGGGGAGATGGAGCAAGTGGGAAAGAGGCGTTAGAGAGGAAAAAGAGGCAGGGCAAGTGAGAGTGAGTGAGTGAGTGAGTGAGTGAGTGAGTGAGTGAGTGAGTGAGTGAGTGAGTGAGTGAGTGAGTGAGTGAGTGAGTGAGTGAGTGAGTGAGTGAGTGAGTGAGTGAGTGAGTGAGTGAGTATGAAACAAAGAGAATTGTTGTGCTAACCTGAATACTTCTGTTATTTCCTAGTTCCTCTAACACGGCTTCTTTCCTGCAGAAACACTTCACTGCTAATACTATTAGTCAAAGAGGAGAACAAGAGGAGCACATTACAAGAGGGAGAGAGAGAGAGGGATAAAGGGAAAGAAAGAAAGGAAAGGAAATAGAGAGGAGGGAAAGAGACAGAGAGAGGAAGAGAGAGGGAGAGAGAACTGGAATAAGGAACACAGAGAAAGAGGAAGAAAGAAAAGAGAGGGGGGAAAAAAGAAGACAGTGTGAAGGACATCAATAAGGATACTGCAGATATATAGACTCTAAGCTACAGTACAGTGTGTATGCAGCCTGTGATACCCAGCAGTCTAGCTCAAAGTCTTAGGAAAACACGCCAATGACCTCTATCAATTGCGTCAGCCATATTATTCCATAGAATATGCTGAAATAGACCTGATGTCAAAGCACCAACCGTCAAGGTCCTCTATCTCATTAATTCCAGAAAGAATATCATAGTGAAGGCTGCTTGGGAAGGGATCAACTCCTATAAAAAGAAAGCTAACAATTTTTGGGGGCAGTAGGATTTCATTTTGAGAGAAAGCGTGCAAGAGAGAGGGAGAGAGAGGAAGAGAGAGAAAGAGAGAGGGAAAGAAAGAAAGTTCAGGCCCCATTCACACCTGAGACAATACTCATCCGGTCTTGTCTCATCTCCGAGTCAATCAAAGTTTCCTCACCGATGTCAACGGCTTGTCTCATGCTTGTCTCGTGCAGGTTGCCAGATAATCAAATGCTAATCCTGCCTGGCCTTCTCTGGCTGCCTGCCTGCTTTGCAGTGCTACATAGATGACAGTGTTTGGTTCTCATGCTATTGTGTGTGTGTGTGTGTGTGTGTGTGTGTGTGTGTGTGTGTGTGTGTGTGTGTGTGTGTGTGTGTGTGTGTGTGTGTGTGTGTGTGTGTGTGTGTGTGTGTGTGTGTGTGTGTGTGTGTGTGTGTGTGTGTGTGTGTGTGTGTGTGTGTGTGTGTGTGTGTATATCTAAATGGATAGGTTCACCCAATCCATTGCTTTAATGATGCAGTGATCAAAGTGTGGGCGGACACTGTGCTGTACAGTGTGTGTATGTCACGTGCTGAGGTGTGCGTGTGTGTGTTTGTTTACCTGTCTACTCTTTTACACCTAGCAAGTGTGTACAGAGGCGTCCTGCTGCTAATCATTTCGTGGGGGGGTCTACTCTGTATTAATTTTAGTGCAACAGTAAGTATCCTGCAAACTATAATTGGTTAAAACTGGCTAATCTTCTGGCTAACTTTCCCATGAGTTGCAAAATGCATTCCCCCCCCCCCCTTCAAAATTCCCAGCTCTTAGAATCAGGAGGGAGTAAGCAGGAAATCTGGAATCCTCTGACAAGAAATTGTGCAACCCTATACCTATATATTCTATCTGTACATGTATCTGTGTGTGTATGCATGTGACAGACAGCCAAGACAAATCATTGGGACCGACTGCAGTTCTGCATGCTCGGCAGCAGAGCCAAGCGCAAACGATGATAAGTTTAATGAGATGATGAATGATGGGAGTGTGAGCAGGGTACTCAGGGAGAGAGGACATCCCTGTGTGTGATCATTTGATTTGTGTAAAATACACCTTGATTACCAGCGGAGACCAGCCGAGCCTAAGTGGCGAGCCATTAACCTCCCCCTGTTGATTAATGATCACCGCTGCGACTGATAGTGTGGTGCGAGCCAAAACAGAGGGGGGATGAGAGAATGAGGGGGAGGGGAAGAGAGCGAGAGAGAGTAGGGTTGCAGTGAATGAAAACAGAATCACATGGGAGGGATGAGAGAGTGAGAGAGTGAGAGAGAGTAGGGTTGCAGTGAATGAAAACAGAATCACATGGGAGGGATGAGAGAGTGAGAGAGTGAGAGAGAGTAGGGTTGCAGTGAATGAAAACAGAATCACATGGGAGGGATGAGAGAGTGACAGAGTGAGAGAGAGTAGGGTTGCAGTGAATGAAAACAGAATCACATGGGAGGGATGAGAGAGAGTAGGGTTGCAGTGAATGAAAACAGAATCACATGGGAGAGATGAGAGGGTGAGAGAGAGTGAGAGAGAGTAGGGTTGCAGTGAATGAAAACAGAATCACATGGGAGGGATGAGAGAGAGTAGGGTTGCAGTGAATGAAAACAGAATCACATGGGAGGGATGAGAGAGTGAGAGAGAGAGTAGGGTTGCAGTGAATGAAAACAGAATCACATGGGAGGGATGAGAGAGTGAGAGAGAGAGTAGGGTTGCAGTGAATGAAAACAGAATCACATGGGAGGGATGAGAGAGTGAGAGAGAGAGTAGGGTTGCAGTGAATGAAAACAGAATCACATGGGAGGGATGAGAGAGAAATGCGGGGAGAAAGAGGGGTCGCAGAGACTGAAAACAGTGTCGCTTGTTACCATTTGTTTTCAGAAAACGACTTGATTCATGTTTGATCGTTTAGATAATTAATAGATTAAATCACACCTATGAAAGGATACCGATAGGACGTTGTGATTCATTTGTAGCGTTTAATCGAGCAAACGGAATGACTAAAAGTCTCTTTTGAATGTCAAAACCTTAAGCTTTGTATCAAAGACGATGAGACAAATAGCGAAAAATGGATGTTGCAAATCATCTTTGTTTATCGAAAGGAATAACTGCTGATTCATCCACTTTGGATTTATGAGCAGGAACTGTATTCAATCCACTACTGTGCAGTGATACGAATCTTAGATTGTGTGTCTATAGTTTGAGAATGCAAACTATAAAAAATTATATAGAGATATATAATATACAGTTGAAGTCGGAAGTTTACATACACCTTAGCCAAGTACATTTGAACTTGGTTATTCACAATTCCTGACTTTTAATCCGAGTAATAATTCCCTGTTTTAGGTCAGTTAGGATCAGCACTTTATTTTAAGAATGTGAAATGTCAGAATAATAGTAGAGAGAATTATTAATTTCAGCTTCTATTTCTTTTCATCACATTCCCAGTGGGTCAGAAGATTACATAAACTCAATTAGTATTTGGTAGCATTGCCTTTAAATTCTTTTACCTTGGGTCAAAAGGTTTGGGCAGCCTGCCACAAGCTTCCCACAATAAGTTGGGTGAATTTTGGCCCATTCCTCCTGACAGAGTTGGTTTAACTGAGTAAGGATTGTAAGGCCTCCTTGCTTGTACATGCTTTTTCAGTTCTGCCCACAAATCTTCTATGGGATTGAGGTCAGGGCTTTGTGATGGCCACTCCAATACCTTGACTTTGTTGTCTTTAAGCCATTTTGCCACAACTTTGGAAGTATGCTTGGGGTCATTGTCCATTTTATTTTTATTTTACCTTTATTTTACTAGGCAAGTCAGTTAAGAACAAATTCTTATTTTCAATGACAGCCTACGAACAGTGGGTTACCTGCCTGTTCAGGGGCAGAACGACAGAGTTGCACCTTGTCAGCTCAGGGATTCGAACTTGCAACCTTTCGGTTACTAGTCCAACGCTCTAACCAGTAGGCTACCCTGGAAGACCCATTTGTGACCAAGCTTTAACTTCCTGACTGATGTCTTGAGATGTTGCTTCAATATATTCACATAATTTTGCTGCCTCATGATGCCATCTATTTTGTGAAGTGCACCAGTCCCTCCTGCAGCAATGCACCAACACAACCTGATGCTGCCACCCCCGTGCAGTTGGGATGGTGTTCTTTGGCTTGCAAGCCTCCCCCTTTTTCCTCCAAACATAACGATGGTCATTATGACCAAACAATTCTATTTTTGTTTCATCAGACCAGAGGACATTTCTCCAAAAAGTACGATCTTTGTCCCCATGTGCAGTTGCAAACCGTAGTCTGGCTTTTTTATGGCAGTTTTGGAGCAGTGGCTTCTTCCTTGCTGAGCGGTCTTTCAGATTATGTCGATATAGGACTTGTTTTACTGTGAATATAGATACTTTTGTACCTGTTTCCTCCAGCATCTTCACAAGGTCCTTTGCTGTTGCTCTAGGATTGATTTGCACTTTTCACACCATAATACGTTTATCTCTAGAAGACAGAACGTGTCTCCTTCCTGAGCGGTATGACGGCTGTGTGGTCCCATTTGTTTATACTTGCATACTATTGTTTGTACAGATGAACGTGGAACCTTCATTCGTTTGGAAATTGCTCCCAAGGATGAACTAGACTTGTGGAGGTCTACAATTTTTTTCTGAGGTTTTGGCTGATTTCTTTTGATTTCCCCATGAAGTCAAGCAAAGAGGCACTGAGTCTGAAGGTAGACCTTGAAATACACTGCTCAAAAAAATAAAGGGAACACTAAAATAACACATCCTAGATCTGAATGAATGAAATAGTCTTATTAAATACATTTTTCTTTACATAGTTGAATGTGCTGACAACAAAATCACACAAAAATTATCAATGGAAATCAAATGTATCAACCCATGGAGGTCTGGATTTGGAGTCACACCCAAAATTAAAGTGGAAAACCACACTACAGGCTGATTCAACTTTGATGTAATGTCCTTAAAACCTGTTAAGCCTCCCCCCTACTTTTTCGGAAATTCTGTTAAAAATCGCGCAACATTTTGGCGTCCTGCTACTCAGGCCAGGAATATAGTATATGCATATGATTAGTATGTGTGTATAGAAAACACTCAGACGTTTCCAAAACTGTTTAAATCACGGCTGTGACTATAACAGAACGTCTGTTTCATCGAAAAGCGCAGGAAAATCTGATCACTGGAGATGGAAAAAAATATCCATGCGCCACTCCCAGGAATTGTTAAAGGTGAACCGTATTAAATGAGGCCGAGCTTGCAGTACCTACAGCTTCCACAGGATGTATAGAGTCTCCTCATTTGATTCTGATTTGATTCTTGGTAGATCCGACCAAAGGGAACCGATTCCCTCCGACCACCAACCTGAGGCATTGTCTCTGTGTTTTTCCGGACATTTTTCCACACGACCAGCTATCGAATTTACATCGCCTCCTGATGATTTTTATAGCTTATTAACGTGTAGTTATACCTAAAGTTGCATTAGAAAGGTATTTCGAAGTGTTTTGTGAAAGTTTATCGTCGAATTTTTAACTTTTAAAAAATGACGTTACGTTATGAAACGCTATTTTTTTCCGTTTATCACACAGTCTTCATAGATCGATATCTAGGCTATATATGGACCGATTTAATCCAAAAAAAGACCCAGTATTGATTATGGGACATCAAGGTGTGCCAAGAAAGAAGATGGTCAAAGGTAATTAATGTTTTATATTTTATTGTGCGGTTTGTGTAGCGCCGACTATGCTAATTCTTTTGTTTACATCCCCTACGGGTCTTTTGGGGTGTTGCATGCTATCAGATAATAGCTTCTCATGCTTTCGCCGAAAAGCATTTTAAAAATCTGACTCGGTGGCTAGATTCACAATGACTGTAGCTTTATTTCAATACCAAGCATGTGTATTTTAATGAACGTTTGCGTTTTAACTAATACTATTAGCATGTAGCGTAGCGCATTTGCATTTCCAGAGCTCTAGGTGGGACGTCTGCGTCTCAAGTAGGCTCAAGAGTTTTAAAACAAGTCAAAATGAGGCTCAGTAGTGTGTGTCGCCTCCACGTGCCTGTATGACCTCCCTACAATGCCTGGGCATGCTCCTGTTGATGTGGTGGATGGTCTCCTGAGGAATCTCCTCCCAGACCTGGACTAAAGCATCCGCCAACTCCTGGACAGTCTGTGGTGCAACGTGGCGTTGGTGGATGGAGCGAGACATGATGTCCCAGATATGCTCAATTGGATTCAGGTCTGTGGAATGGGCGGGCCAGTCCATAGCATCAATGCCTTCCTCTTGCAGGAACTGCTGACACATTCCAGCCACATGAGGTCTAGCATTGTCTTGCATTAGGAGGAACCCAGGGCCAACCGCACCAGCATAAGGTCTCACAAGGGATCTGAGAATCTCATCTCGGTACCTAATGGCAGTCAGGCTACCTCTGGCGAGCACATGGAGGGCTGTGCGGCCCCCCAAAGAAATGCCACCCCACACCATGACTGACCCACCGCCAAACCGGTCATGCTGGAGGATGTTGCAGGCAGCAGAATGTTCTCCACGGCGTCTCCAGACTCTGTCAAGTGCTCAGTGTGAACCTGCTTTCATCTGTGAAGAGCACAGGGCGCCAGTGGCGAATTTGACAATCTTGGTGTTATCTGGCAAATGCCAAACGTCCTGCACGGTGTTGGGCTGTAAGCCCAACCCCCACCTGTGGACGTCGGGCCCTCATACCACCCTCATGGAGTCTGTTTCTGACCGTTTGAGCAGACACATGCACATTTGTGGCCTGCTGGAGGTCATTTTGCAGGGCTCTGGCAGTGCTCCTCCTGCTCCTCCTTGCACAAAGGCAGAGGTAGCGGTCCTGCTGCTGGGTTGTTGCCCTCCTACGGCCTCCTCCACGTCTCCTGATCTACTGGCCTGTCTCCTGGTAGCGCCTCCATGCTCTGGACACTACGCTGACAGACACAGCAAACCTTCTTGCCACAGCTCGCATTGATGTGCCATCCTGGATGAGCTGCACTACCTGAGCCACTTGTGTGGGTTGTAGACTCCGTCTCATGCTACCACTAGAGTGAAAGCACCGCCAGCATTCAAAAGTGACCAAAACATCAGCCAGGAAGCATAGGAACTGAGAATTGGTCTGTGGTCACCACTTGCAGAACCACTCCTTTATTGGGGGTGTCTTGCTAATTGCCTATAATTTCCACCTGTTGTCTATTCCATTTGCACAACAGAATGTGAAATGTACTGTCAATCAGTGTTGCTTCCTAAGTGGACAGTTTGATTTCACAGAAGTGTGATTGACTTGGAGTTACATTGTGTTGTTTGTGTTCCCTTTATTTTTTTTGAGCAGTGTACATTCACAGGTACACCTCCAATTGACTCAAATGATGTCAATTAGCCTACCAGAAGCTTCTAAAGCCATGACATCATTTTCTGGAATTTTACAAGCTGTTTAAAGGCACCGTATGTAAACTTCTGACCCACTGGAATTGTGATACAGTGAATTATAAGTGAAATAATCTGTCTGTAAACAATTGTTGGAAAGATTACTTGTGTCATGCACAAAGTAGATGTCCTAACCGACTTGCGAAAACTATAGTTTGTTGACAAGAAATTTGTGGAGTGGTTGAAAAACAAGTTTTAATAACTCCAACCTAAGTGTATGTAAACTTCCGACTTCAACTGTATATGGCCCTTTCCATAATGCTTTGGTAACAGTGTAGGGTGAAGTTGCCCCTAGATGCTGATCTTGGTTCAGTTTAGCATTTCCCCCACTAATGATTGAGGTTAGGAATTGGGAGGGGAAGCTGATCCTTGATCTGTATCTAGGGGAAATGTCACTTGGTGCTTTGATAACGCTTTCACTGGGGACAGGGGAGGACATGACCCCCCCACCCCATATACTGAAATTGCATTTTTGTCCCCAACCCAGTTTTATCATTGTACTGTGATACAAAATGCAGCACCGGTGTGCTTTAGCACCATGCAAACGCCCCAGAGCAGTCCGGTAGTCTGTGTTCCGGTTTCAGCCGGCTGGATTTAGGACGGCAAGGACACCACAGAGCAGAGCATGCGGACAGGCTGTGTGATGGCAAAGCTTCTGAAAGGCTGCCGTATAGGACCAGCACGGGAGAGATGAAAAGAGGTTTAAAGCAGGCAGAGCAGAAACTGGCTACTCTTTAGTTGACTGATCCTGCTGGCAAAGTAACTGCTGTTTGACAGAGAAAACAAATATTTATTCCCAGTGCTGAGCTAGTAGTGTAAATGACATGTTACGTTAGCTAATGTTTCATCCCCTCTTGTGACTGAAGTGAATGAACTACTAGCAGCTACAGTACCAGTTAAAATTTTGGACACACCTACTAATTCAAGGGCTTTTCTTTATTTTTACTATTTTCTACATTGTAGAATAAAGGTGAAGACATCAAAACTATGAAATAACACATAAGGAATCATGTAGTAACCAAAAAAGTGTTAATCAAATTATTCTAAGTAGCCACCCTTTGCCTGGATGACAGCTTTGCACACTCTTGGCATTCTCTCAACCAGCTTCATGAGGTATTCACCTGGAATGCATTTCAAATAACAAGTATGCCTTGCTAAAAGGTAATTTGTGGAATTTCTTTCCTTCTTAATGTGTTTGAGCCAATCAGTTGTGTTGTTACATAATGTAGGGGTGGTATACAGAAGATAGCCCTATTTAGTAAAAGACCAAGTCCATATTATAGCAAGAACTGCTCAAATAAGCTAAGAGTCCATCATTAATAAACAACAGTCCATCATTAAGACATGAAGGTCAGTCAATGCGGAATATTTCAAGAACTTTCAAAGTTTCTAACTTCAGCTACAATTTTTGCCTCAATCACACTAGACCTGAATCTATCTATGAAACCAGCAGCCAAAAGATTGAACACCGATATTATGATGTTTCTCCAGTGCCATGTGAGTTTTTATTAGTCAGTATAGGAATATAACGTTATTGATCTGTCAGTTTCCCTAGCTAACTCACTACTTTTCACACTGACACTGTATAAACAGCTCTGCAGACTTCATTGTCATTGTGCACAGTTAGTACACAACATTATGCGCATCACGTCTTAGCAGGATCAGATGGTGACAGGTGTCCCTGCAGGGTCATACAGCCAGGGAAGACCAG
The DNA here is from genome assembly GCF_018296145.1 of Oncorhynchus tshawytscha. Classification (NCBI taxonomy): domain Eukaryota; kingdom Metazoa; phylum Chordata; class Actinopteri; order Salmoniformes; family Salmonidae; genus Oncorhynchus; species Oncorhynchus tshawytscha. The sequence goes on from NC_056458.1 coordinate 32,816,750, forward strand.
TCTACGGAGCTCAGGTGAATTTTGCAGTGAATGGATACAAAGTTCCCTCTTGAGTTGATGGGTAGGCTACAGTCTGGGATCTAGGAATAATGGTCATTTCCATTATTGAATCATTGATTCTATTCATGGATAATGTAATGTATAAATGTACACCAAGATAATTCTTTGTCATGCCTCATCTGAGCAGAGTCAGATGGTGACAGGGGTCTCAGCAGGGTCAGGCAGCCAGGGAAGACCAGTCTGTGACGGTGCAGAGGTGAACTTTTGCAGATACAACATGTTATTCTCTCTGTGCAGCAAACACTGGACAAGCAAGAAGCTTCAAAGATTGAAACTATTTTAAGGCATTCTGACAAACTTCTAAAGTTGATTTACAAACCGTATCAAGGGTTGCGAGAGGCTTTTTTCCAGATGACACAAAACATGTCAAACAAAAATGTGAGGAAGACCTGGGCGACGCTATTAATGGTGATGAATGGATACAGATAATGTATGTTAGAATGGCCAGTCATGTTCATATAATCTCAGACATTACTGCAGTTTAACACCATCCATATAACATACTACATGCCAGCGAAACTGAATGCCATGCACTCAGAAATGTCATTCTTCTGCTGGAGGTGTAAAACAAAGGGGGACATATTTGCATATGTTATGGTCTTGTGAAGGCTGTCTGAATTCCGGCAAAGTGTGTTCTTTTATCTCAGCATGTGTACAGATTCTCTCTTCTCTCCATTTTTGTTTGCTTGGAATTGTTGATACTTTAGACTGTGTAACCTAGCATCCATAGCAGCTAAGAAATGCATTGCCACTAAGATCCTAAAGCTGAGTGGGGTGTGTTGGTTTGGGGCGTTGCAGGGCCGTGGACCCTTAGGGGCAGGATGGGGTGACCCAGCTATATTGTGGGCAAGTAAAAAGAGCTCAACAGTACTATCAGGCCTATGGTATGAATTATATGGAGGGTGTACTGTTTTTGTGTGTTAATATGTATGTGTATGTGTGTTTTTATTCAACTTGTTTTCCAAACCTTTCCCTTGAGACATAAAAAAGAGTAAGTTGTTTTCGGGAGAGCGTCGAGGTACTGACTAGACTAATATTTGTACTTTATTTGTAAGAGTTGTTAATTTGTTAGACTATTGGTGAAAGGTGCAACAGAATATTGATTAAATAATTATCATTGATCTAGTTCAGTCAAATCACTCACTTAAACATATTTAATAATGATCTCTTTTCTAGCTCGATGACTGTGGGCATTTTTGCTTACTTTTCGTTATTCTATATAGAGATGGCTAGAAGGGCCTGGGGGCATATTAGATTGTGTAGAAATGCATTAGATGCCCCAAACATTGGGAGGACCCCAAGACCCCCGCCAAAGTTATGTCCCCCCACTTCTAAAACTAAGTTGCGTCCCTGATGCTTTGTAATCCTCATAGCACAGTATTCGCACTAGGGCCTCTGAGTTTTTGCTGGGGTTGTCGCTCCATGCCTGATCAACAAGGTCATGTCGAAAGAATTGAATACAATTACAGTTTGGAATACAAAATGTGTTCTTATTTAGTGATTAACTTCCACAGCTCCCCGACATGGAATGGATTTCCAAATAAAACAAGTCATCACAGTTGAGTGATGTGTGCGTGAGTGCAGCCCAGTGTTTCCCAAACTAGGGGTATCCTGATTTGAAAATGGGGTCACGAGAGAAACGTAAAAATGATGTGCTTGGTACGTCAGTTACCTCCAATAGCCGCTAGATGTAGTTGTAATTAACATAGGAGTTTCTGTTTTCTTCCTGATGTGGCTCTTTCATTTGAACGGTTTAAGCTATAAAATGTTATGACCCCATCACCGAAAGATACGACTCTCAGGAACACATATGTGTCTTCTGTTTCCTTCTACAATTCCCACAAACCGAGTGGACAAGACAAGGCACTAAATCAGACTGGGGGGGGGAATAACATCATCTGTAACCACATTTCCATCCACAGATTTTATACAAGTCATACTGTATTAAATAAGAGCTCAAAGAAAACAGCGTGATGGAATCATGATGTTTCGGTACAATTTGTTTATTCGAGATGGTTGGATCATTTTGTGTCTGTAAAATTAATTATGCGAGAAATAGCGGTGGAAACTCCTTTATGCACATATTGATTTAATAACCATCATATCGAAGTAAACTTGGAGTGACGCGTGGTCCTCCCACTATGACTCGGGAAACGAACTTCACAGGGTAGTGAAAGTGCACGGTGATCTTGATGCTCCTTTCCATTAAATATTGAGGGTCTTTTTCTGGTGACATGATGATCAATGCTTATCTATAATAATCTCATAATGTAGACTATCCTAGCCTACCTGCACTGTATCTGCAAGTGGCTATGGTGAGAAGACCTGAGTATGCACATTTGCTATTTAAAGCAAAAGTGACAAAACTAATCAGTAGAGTTGAAAATGCGATGGAACCAGATTGAACTTTCGATTTTTATTTGGTTCATGAAAACTTAAGCGAAGAAGTAATTGTTGTGTGCACTATGTCATCACACACAGGCTGTTATCAGCAACAAGTCCGTTTGGTGGAAACACCACCGGTGGGAAAATCAGCATATTTTCTTTGTGCAGAATCTATAATATTCTCATGAAAATCTGTCTCCAAATGGATGGAAACCTAGTTAATGGCGATGTTCTTTTCTACACAGAAGATCATACAAAGTTATTGCCTGATGATCTTCTGAACTTCCCAATACATTTCTGATGCATTTCAGTCACTTCAAACCATACTTCCTTCAGATTGAAATAATGTCAAAAGTGCTGTCAGACTGATTTGTAATACAGTGTCATACCTCCAATAAAAAAAGTAAACATTGGCCATTGATAACTTTTTTTTACATGTGGGGCGCGGAGAAAAAAGTAATATCAAAATGGGGTCATGGGCCAAAAAAGTTTGCGAACCCCTCGTGTACCCCGATCTCTTAATATTGTGTGTGTGCCTGCCTGTCTGTGTCCTAAGGGATGGATAGAAAATGCTACTCAAACAATAGCCTACGATACAACATTCTTGGCCCATCCAGATGTTAAGACTTTTCAATATACAGTATATTCAATATCTCAACATACACCACTGCAGATGTATATGTTGCGGCAATCAGACACAGAAGCTTAACGGAGTGACTGTTGCTGCCCGCTGGCGCCACCACATGGCCACTTGCTGCACCTACAGTAACATCAGATTACCATACACACAGAGATCAGGGTTGTGTTCATTAGGCACTAAACAGAAGAAAGTTTTTGTTTTCTGAATTTTTACGATAGCCAATTGTAACTTTGCAGCTGGCCCATCTAGCGGAAACCACTCAGTTCTTCCTTTTTTTATTTTTATTTTACCTTTATTTAACTAGGCAAGTCAGTTAAGAACAAATTCTTATTTTCAATGACGGCCTAGGAACAGTGGGTTAACTGCCTGTTCAAGGGCAGAACGACAGATTTTGTACCTTGTCAGCTCAGGGATTTGAACTTGCAACCTTTCGGTTACTAGTCCAATGCAGGGGAAGACTCATGACAATAAACGCCAACCTGCCCATTGCGAAAACCTACAGCGCATTCGGAAAGTATTCAGACACCTTAACTTTTTCCACATTTTGTTATGTTACAGCCCTATTCTAAAATTGATTAAATTATTTTTTCTTCATCAGTGTAGACACAATACACAAATAATGATAAAGCGAAAACAGGTTTTTAGAAATATTTGCAAATTCATTACATTTAATAAAGGAAATATCACATTTACATCAGTCCCTTTACTCAGTACTTTTTTGAAGCACCTTTGGCAGAGATTACAGCCTCGAGTCTTCTTGGGTATGACGCTACAAGCTTGGCACACCTGTATTTGGGGAGTTTCTCCCATTCATCCTTGCAGATCCTCTCAAGCTCTGTCAGGTTGTGTGGGGAGCGTCGCTGCACAGCTATTTTCAGGTCTCTCCAGAGATGTTCGATCGGGCTCTGGCTGGGCCACTCAAGGACAACGAGACTTGTCCCAAAGCCACTAATGTGTTGTCTTGGCTGTATGCTTAGGGTCGTTGTGCTGTTGGAAGTAGAACCTTCGCCCCAGTCTGAAGTCCTGTGCGCTCTGGAGCAGGTATTCATCAAGGATCTCTCTGTACTTTATTCTGTTCATCTTTCCCTGCCACCACCATGCTTCACCAACACCTCTCCCCTATTTGACCTAGATAGTTTGTGTGTACAGACATGCTCAAATTTGTTGGTTCCCTTACAGCTCATTGAAATAATTCCTCCTGAAAAGTGATGAAATGAAAAGCTATTTTATCATGTATACTTGCATGCCTTTGACATGTCATAGAATAAAGCAAAGGAGCTGTGAAAATAGATTCATTATTGCTTATTCTACAAAGATATTCTAAAATGGTTGGTAAAATTTGTTGGTACCCCTTAGAAAATACAATAAATAATTGGATTAGTGATATTTCAAATAAATGTGTTTCTTTAATTAGTATCACACATCTCCAATCTTGTAATCAGTCATTCAGCCTATTTAGATGGAGAAAAGTAGTCACTGTGCTGTTTGGTATCATTGTGTGCACCACACTGAACATGGACCAGAGTAAAGTAGTCACTGTGCTGTTTGGTATCATTGTGTGCACCACACTGAACATGGACCAGAGTAAAGTAGTCACTGTGCTGTTTGGTATCATTGTGTGCACCTGAACACTGAACATGGACATGGACCAGAGTAAAGTAGTCACTGTGCTGTTTGGTATCATGGTGTGCACCACACTGAACATGGACCAGAGTAAAAGTAGTCACTGTGCTGTTTGGTAGTCACTGTGCTGTTTGGTGTGCACCACACTGAACATGGACCAGAGTAAAGTAGTCACTGTGCTGTTTGGTATCATGGTGTGCACCACACTGAACATGGACCAGAGTAAAGTAGTCACTGTGCTGTTTGGTATCATGGTGTGCACCACACTGAACATGGACCAGAGTAAAGTAGTCACTGTGCTGTTTGGTATCATGGTGTGCACCACACTGAACATGGACCAGAGTAAAGTAGTCACTGTGCTGTTTGGTATCATGGACCAGAGTAAAGTGTCACTGTGCTGTTTGGTATCATGGTGTGCACCACACTGAACATGGACCAGAGTAAAGTAGTCACTGTGCTGTTTGGTATCATGGTGTGCACCACACTGAACATGGACCAGAGTAAAGTAGTCACTGTGCTGTTTGGTATCATGGTGTGCACCACACTGAACATGGACCAGAGTAAAAAGTAGTCACTGAACATGGCTGTTTGGTATCATTGTGTGCACCACACTGAACATGGACCAGAGTAAAGTAGTCACTGTGCTGTTTGGTATCATGGTGTGCACCACACTGAACATGGACCAGAGTAAAGTAGTCACAGCTGTTTGCTGTTTGGTAGTCACAGCTGTTTGGTGTGCACCACACTGAACATGGACCAGAGTAAAGTAGTCACTGAGCTGTTTGGTATCATTGTGTGCACCACACTGAACATGGACCAGAGTAAAGTAGTCACTGAGCTGTTTGGTATCATTGTGTGCACCACACTGAACATGGACCAGAGTAAAGTAGTCACTGTTTGCTGTTTGTAAAGTATCACTGTGCTGTTTGGTATCACCACACTGAACATGGACCAGAGTAAAGTAGTCACTGAGCTGTTTGGTATCATTGTGTGCACCACACTGAACATGGACCAGAGTAAAGTAGTCACTGTGCTGTTTGGTATCATTGTGTGCACCATACTGAACATGGACCAGAGTAAAGTAGTCACTGAGCTGTTTGGTATCATTGTGTGCACCATACTGAACATGGACCAGAGAAAGCAAAAGGAGAGATTTGTCTGAGGAGATCAGAAAGACAATAATACACAAGCATGGTAAAGTTAAAGGCTACAAGACCATCTCCAAGCAGCTTGATGTTCCTGTGACAACAGTCGCAAATATTATTAAGAAGTTTGAGGTCCGTGGAACTATCGCCAACCTCCCTGGGCGCGGCCGCAAGAGGAAAATCGACCCCAGATTGAACAGAAGGATAGTGTGAATGGTAGAAAAAGAACCAAGGATAACTGCCAAAGAGATACAAGCTGAACTCCAAAGTGAAGGTATGTCAGTTTCTGATCGCACAAGCCATCGCTTTTTGAGCGAAAGTGGGCTCCATGGAAGAAGACCCAGGAGGACTCCACTTTTGAAAGAAAACATAAAGCCAAACTGGAATTTGCTAAAATACATATTGACAAGCCACAATTCTTCTGGGTCAAAATTGAAGCTTTTTGTCAAGTCACATCAGCTCGATGTTCACAGACAAAAAAAGGAAGCTTTCAAAGAAAATGACTTACTACCTACAGTGAAACATGGAGGAAGCTCAGTTATGTTTTGGGGCTGCCTTAAATCTGTGCAGGGCACAATGAAATCTCAAGACTATCAAGGCATTCTGGAGCGAAACGTACTGCCCAGTGTCAGAAAGCTGTCGCAGGTCATGGGTCCTCCAACAGAATAATGTCCCAAACACACAGCTAAAAGAACCCAAGAATGGATAAGAGCAAAACAATGGAATATTCTGAAGTGGCCTTCTATGAGTCCTAATCTGAATCCTATCGAACATCTATGGAAAGAGCTGAAACTTGCCCCCATCCATTTATGGCAATGCTATTACCCATGTTCAGTTTTGTGGAAAAAGAACAAGAATGAGAGAGAACGTAAAAGTGAGAGAGAGGGGGAGGAGAAAGAGACGAGAGAGAATGAGAAGTAGAGAAATAAGCTGGCATTGAATCCTCTCATCCATGAATGACAGTGAGAGACAAATTCCAGTTGGTTTATCGCCCCTTAATAACTCTTAACTACCTGTAATGCCACTAAGAAGTACTATCAAGATGTGCATAAAAACAACGCATCATCTCATCATACACACACACACAAGAATACAAACAAACAGATGGCTTCAAAAGGCATCGTATTCCCTAGGGCATTACCTTTGATCAGGGCCCATAGGGCTCTGTTCAGAAGTAGTCACTATGTAGGAAATATGGTGTCATTTGGGATGAAGACTAAAAGTCACACAAACAGCTAGTCAATGTAGGATCCTGGTTACGATCAATAGTCAATTATAGTGGGAGAGTTTACATGGAAAACTATGAGCAAGGTAATAAACTCATCAAAAAAAGAAAGATAATTCGTAAAAATTCAAATAACTTCACAGATCTTCATTGTAAAGGGTTTAAACACTGTTTCCCATGCTTGTTCAATGAACCATAAACAATTAAATGAACATGCACCTGTGGAACAGTCATTAAGACACTAACAGCTTACAGACGGTAGGCAATTAAGGTCACAGTTATGAAAACTTAGGACACTAAAGAGGCCTTTCTACTGACTCTAAAAAACACTAAAAGAAAGATGCTCAGGGTCCCTACTCATCTGTGTGAACGTGCCTTAGGCATGTTGCAAGGAGGCATGAGGACTGCCGATGTGGCCAGGGCAATAAATTGCAATGTCCGTACTGTGAGACGCCTAAGACAGCGCTACAGGGAGACAGAACGGACAGCTGATCGTCCTGGCAGTGGCAGACCATGTGTAACAACACCTGCACAGGATCGGTACATCCGAACATCACACCTGCGGGACAGGTACAGGATGGCAACAACAACTGCCCGAGTTACACCAGGAAGTAACAATCCCTCCATCAGTGCTCAGACTGTCCGCAATAGGCTGAGAGAAGCTGGACTGAGGGCTTGTAGGCCTGTTATAAGGCAGGTCCTCACCAGGTATCAACATCGCCTATGGGCATAAACACCGTCGCTGGACCAGACAGGACTGGCAAAAATTGCTCTTCACTGATGAGTCGCGGTTTTGTCTCACCAGGGGTGATGGTCCAATTCACATTTATCGTCGAAGGAATGAGCGTTACACCGAGGCTTGTGCTCTGGAGCGTGACCGATTTGGAGGTGAAGGGTCCGTCGTGGTCTGGGGCGGTGTGTCACAGCATCATCGGACTGAGCTTGTCATTGCAGGCAATCTCAACGCTGTGCGTTACAGGGAAGACATCCTCCTCCCTCATGTGGTACCCTTCCTGCAGGCTCATCCTGACATGACCCTTCAGCATGACAATGCCACCAGCCATACTGCTCGTTCTGTGTGTGATTTCCTGCAAGACAGGAATGTCAGCGTTCTACCATGGCCAGTGAAGAGTCTGGATCTCAATCCCATTGAGCACGTCTGGGACCTGTTGGATCGGAGGGTGAGGGCCATTCCCCCCAGAAATGTCCGGGAACGTGCAGGTGCCTTGGTGGAAGAGGGGGGTAACATCTCGCAGGAAGAACTGGCAAATCTGGTGCAGCCCATGAGGAGGAGATGCACTGCAGTACTTAATGCGGCTGGTGGCCACACCAGTCTGGCACTTGTCCAGTTTGTCTGTTGTTGAATCTTATGTTCATACAAATATTTACACGTTAAGTTTGCTGAAAATAAATGCAGTTGACAGTGAGAGGACATTTCTTTTTTTGCTGAGTTTAGTACTTCAGTAACCAATGTAAGCCCCCCCCCACGCAAACTCAAAATGGCTGGTATTTAGTAAAGATCATTATGTTACCCAACTAGCTGTAGCAGGCCTAGTATAATATGCATCAGAAAATGTGAATATATAGTAGAAAGACTATAAATCATCACATAAGCTTTCTCCCCAGTGACAAGCTTTACCTTAGTTTACCTGATGACTCATTACCTGTACTGGGAATCTGTCTGATCCTCCTAAACCCTGGGCTTTGATGTGATGCACATTGCAACGTTTCCCCCCTTTGTTCTCACACAGCCTCTGTCGATGTGTGTGTGTGTGTTCATCAAAAAGGCAGTCGTTTCAAAACTAAGCACATTTTTAATTGACTAAGTACAACACACAAAATCACACTGCTACAGTAAAATTGCATTCGCAAATACAGTACTGTAATACCGTAATATGCTATTTACGTAGCAGATACTTTTATCCAAACAGTCCACACATTTTGGTATGTGACCCCAGTGGTAAATGAACCCAGAACTCTGGTGCTGCTAGTACCATGTTCTTAGGAACCAAGCCACATACAGGACCACTACAATGCAATAAAATACATGATTACAATACGTGTGATCGCTATCCCCATGAGCATACCACCCTCCTTCAGGCCATGGATGAGGCTAGATGTGATTTCAATCCAGGCCTACAGTATGTCAGGCTTGGATTTGCCATTCCAAAAAGGTTTTTCCCCCAGGTGCATGAACAATGAGGATATTAACTTCGATTTCGATGAGAACCGGCTTGATGCAAACAAGTGAATGCTAAACATTGTTTAATTTATTTGATTACATTGTGAAAGATAATCACACAAGGGATATAAATTATTTGATGTTCAGTCAATTTTAATGGGTATTGCAAGTGTATTGCCTAATGCGAAAACAGTAATGTACTGTAATTTACAGTACTGTAGCATACTACAATCAAATGGCAACTTTGAAACATGTATTTTACATGTTCTGCTATTGGATTAACTGGTTAAAATATAAAAACGCAACAATTAACATTATTTTACAGAGTTACAGTTCATAAGGAAATATGGGGAGCCAGGCCCAGCCAATCACAAAAAGGCTTTATTACAGACAAACACTCAAGTTTCATTAGCTGTCCGGGTGGCTGGTCTCAGCCAATCCCACAGGTGAAGAAGCCGGATGTGGAGGTCGTGGTCTGCAGTGATGAGGCCGGTTGGATGGACTGCAAAATTCTCTAAAACGAGGATAAAGGTGGCTTATGGCAGATAAATTAACATTCAATTACCTGGCAAAAGCTCTGCTGGACATTCCTGCAGTCATCATGCCAATTACACACTCCCTCAAAACAGCTGTGGCATGGTGTTGTGTGACAAACTGCACATTTTACAAATGGCCTTTTATTGACCCCAGCACAAGGTGCTTCTGTGTAATGAACACACCGTTTAATCAACTTCTTCATATGCTACACCTGTCAGGTGCATGGATTATCTTGGCAAAGGAGAAATGCTCACTAACACGGATGTGCACAAAATTTGAGCGAAATAAGCTTTTTGTGCATATGGGAAATTTCTGGGACCTTTTATTTCAGCTCATGAAACCAACACTTTACATATTGGGTTTATATTTTTGTTCAGTATAAATTGAGAATATATGGTGTATTTTGGTGATTAAACCAATGTACTCATATTTCACAGTATACTTATTTTGAATCAATGGGTGTGTGGTAAAAGATGTCTACAAACAAAATTAACGCACAATGAAAGGTTTTGAACACAAGACTGGCTGTGTTACAAGTCTTACCAGTTTGGAGTTTTGTACTAAAGAGTGAAAAAAACAACAAAAAAACACCAGATACTTGTGAAAATGGTACCAAAGCAAAAAAAGGTATGAAGGTGTAGTATAATTGTGAATGTCATTCATTTTGTATGAGATGGTATGTCCTAAAAAAAAAAGTAATAAATATGCAAGTCGTACGATGATACAAACTCCAATTTGTACAATGTTACAAGTTTGTAAGTGCTTAAGATTCCATTCAATCGCTTTTTAACAAATCTATGAGTCCCTACGTTTTGTGTCATTGGAGTTAATGCCTTAAAAATCACTCATTTCAAATATATACTAGGATCTTGAACCTTCCCTCCATTGGCAAACTTATCAGGGAAGGGGTCTATATTAAAGGAAATCATTAGCTGATCACACACACTTTTAGTATGTCAAATTTAAGGATTCCATTGATAAAATGTCTAAAAAGTGTCAATGGTGTTACTTCATTTAAATGAAGGGAAATTACATTCATGGCAAAATTATTAATTGCTTTAGTAAATTATTTTAAAGGGTTAATGACCTTAGATTTGAGCATGTGTGGCCTCCATTTAAGGATGTGTCATCGGATTTCAATCACTGGTGATACTACTCCTGCTGGTGGTGTAAAGGACTTCAAGCTGCTTGCTTAGCGAGTAATCCTTCCTCCTGATTCAGCTCATACCAAGGCTCGAACGTAGTACCTCTGGCATGTTACCCAGTCGTGCCACAGAAAACTAGCTATTCAGCACCGCAAGTGGAAACACTTCAAGCAGAGTGAATTTTACAGATCCCCATCTGGTACAGTGGCTCAAGTGCCGTAAGCGTGAGGTGAGCAAGTTATCTCCACTCTAAACTACCAAGGGTAACAGTGAGCTAAAAATATAAAAGTGGCCATTGAAAACTATTTGGGCCAGTATCCATTCTGGGGTGGGGTAGAAGGGACAGGTTTGATAGAGAATGGGTGTGTCTTGCTCTACTCTTAACACACAAACACAGAGGTATAGGGATCTGATGTGCAGTGAGTCACCAACCCTGACAGGGCAGCTAGTAACATATTTAGCAGGGTGGCTGATGAGTAGAGGATAACATCACAAATTAATGCTAGCCGCGAATAACCTCATGAGCGCAGACGGTCAGGTTGACAAATCAGTGGTTGTGTGTGTTTCGGGCTCACACACATAGGCAAGCAGACAGAGCGAGAGACTGACAGACCCACATTCAGACAGACACACCCCTCCAGGCCTCATCACCAAGTGATATGAACCTCATCCAACTCCCCCATCAGGAGCAGACGACACATTTGTATGGGCCCCTTATCAGCTGATGCAACATTGCACCAAAATGGCCACCGTGTGGAATTGCAACAGCAGCATCCAGCAGGCCATATTAGCCATTTCCCAAAATATCTAATCCGCCCATAGCGCCCCCCACCTCCAAATGTTTGTCTGTGCCTGGGTTCAGTGATGTGTGCCTGATGCAGACAGATACTAATGCTCCCAGGGCAGAGTGGCCACACCATTCTTGCCCTGCTGTACGCCTGAAGTGTGACAGTGGGGCTGACAGCTCTATTATCTGATAAAGTTAGAATGCATGCATGCGCAAGCACCAACACACAGTGTGCTACAGGAGGGTTGGATAGATTGTTTCATTAAAGCAGAGAGCAGAAATAAGAGAGGACAACAATGAAGGAAAGCTGTAGTGTCTCCTGATAGATGGCGAAGGGCTTCTAGGACTGATCATCCCACTGCTAGAACTACCCGTTATGACCGACAGTTGAGGCAGAATTCAATCCCACGCCAGCAACACTTCATACCAGTAGCGGACAAAATTAGTCTTGGTTTGGCAAAAGAAGAGCTGTTGCTTCAGGTCTCAGGGATGGTGACATAACTTCACGATGGCTGCTAGTTCACATCTGCAAGACAGGACTGATCAACACTGGCCCTTGATCTTTCAATCCATAATTGACAATCTTCAATTAAGATGTTTGGAGTCAAACGGGCTCTTACTAGTTTGATGTGTGAGATGGCAATGACTGGAGAGCTACTGAAACCAGTAAGCAGGGGACTCATGGACTGCAATGGGGGGGAAGAAAAACAACTATCTAGACTAGGGGGAAATGGCATTAGAATGTGTGTGCATATTTTATGAGGAAAGAAGTGGTAAATATACAACAAGTTAGAGACTGCCCACTTACTGAACTTTTTGAAACCTTTCCTCACAGATTGAGATTGGTCAGGAAAAGTGAGCCCAAAACTGACCCAAGAAGAGTATCTAGGGGCAACTTCTCCCTAATCCCCTTGTCATCTGTACATGTTGGTTTCTTCCTCAGGTAGTGAGTCCTGTCTGCACATCACTGCAAAGGAGCCTAATAAAACCACCCCCCTAAAGAGAGAGACAGACACACTGTGTACACAAAGAAACTGTCAAGACACTGGTACACATGCAACCAGACACACGCACACCTTGTCCATCCTGTGACACACACACACTACTGAAAATGTGCTTAGATTCATGATTCTCATCAGCCAGCAATGAGCCGTGCCTGGCTATGTCATGGTGTTAGCGCTCATCTCTGGAGCCGTGGTGAGACTTACACGGAGCAACACGATTAGTGGGCTGAAGGAACTAGCCAATGAGGTTGACAACCAAATTCAGACCCCCTTCTCTCATGTGAGGGGAATTAACGTGCAGAATCTGAGTTAAAGTGGAGAGTAGCCTCTGAGCTCTCTGTGGAGAAGACGTTCATTGGTTTAGGTGCGTTCAGAAATAGAAAATATGGTTCTTTACGACTACTAAGGGTTGTTATTTGGTGCACTATAGGCATAGCCTTCTCCATACATATTAAAAGTAAGGCAAATTAAATCAGGTTAAAAGATATAGATTTGAATATGTCAGCTGGGCCCTAGTTAATACATAATTGCATCAATGAGCACCAGAGTTAAAGAAAAACAAATCTCATAGGAGAGGGAAACAAACAAATCAGCAGCCACACAATGGGTTGGTTCAGCATTGCAGCTGATGTGACGCATTTTGGGTTAATTGTGATCGACGGAATGATCGACAGAGAAGGAGTAGTTAAAAAATAAAAAATAAATAATTTGTAGACCGGTTAGTTGGCAGTTGCAATGTCGAACAAGCACAACGCTTAAAAGCCTCAGGTATTACAAGAACGTGACCGATTTTAGAAAAAGGAAACTCCCTATGAAAACCTGGGTCATGTTCATTAGGCACCAAACAGAATGAAACCGGGAAATACGATTTGGACCCGTCCAATAACGGCATGTTACATTTTCTTTTGCAAAACGTTTTGGTACAATGTGCCCTAATGAAGATGAACCTGGTGAGAAGTGAATCAGTCTGTTTTAGCACCCACATAGTCAACCACTTCCATATGTGCTGAATAAAATATATTACCTCCAACATAAGTTCTCCATTTCACAACTGCATGTTTATCAGTCAAGAAAACAACCCCGATGTAGCCAATAACAGATTGATGGGTCTATTCCTCATCATACTGTATAGTCGTGGCCAAAAGTTTTGAGAATGACAATGATTAATTTTCACAAAGTTTGCTGCTTCAGTGTCTTTAGATTTTGTCAGATGTTACTATGGAATACTGAAGTATAATTACAAGCATTTCAGAAGTGTCAAAGGCTTTTATTGACAATGACATGAAGTTGATGCAAATAGAAAATATTTGCAGTGTTGACCCTTCTTTTTCAAGACCTCTGCAATCCACCCTGGCATGCTGTCAATTAACTTCTGGGCCACATCCTGACTGATGGCAGCCCATTCTTGCATATTCAATGCTTGGAGTTTGTCAGAATGTGGGTTTGTGTTTGTCCACCCGCCTCTTGAGGATTGACCACAAGTTCTCAATGGGATTAAGTTATGGGGAGCTTCCTGGCCATGAACCCAAAATATCAATGTTTTGTTCCCCGAGCCACTTAGTTATCACATTTACGTTATGGCAAGGTGCTCCATCATGCTGGAAAAAGCATTGTTAGTCACCAACCTGTTCCTGGATGACTGGGAGAAGTTGCTCTCAGAGGATGTGTTGGCACCATTCTTTATTCATGGCTGTGTTCTTAGGCAAAATTGTGAGTGAGCCCACTCCCTTGGCTGAGAAGCAACCCCACACATGAATGATCTCAGGATGCTTTACTGTTGGCATGACACAGGACTGATGGTAGCGCTCCCCTTGTCTTTTCCAGACAAGCTTTTTTCCGGATGCCCCAAACAATCGGAAAGGGGATTCAGCAGAGAAAATGACTTTACCCAGTCCTCAGCAGTCCAATCCCTGTACCTTTTGCAGAATATCAGTCTGTCCCTGATGTTTTTCCTGGAGAGAAGTGGCTTCTTTGCTGCCCTTCTTGACACCAGGCCAACCTCCAAATGTCTTCGCCTCACTGTGCTTGCAGATGCACTCACACCTGCAAGGTCTGTACTGGTGGTGCCCCGATCCCGCAGCTGAATCAACTTTAGGAGACGGTCCTGGCGCTTACTGGACCTTCTTGGGCGCCCTGAAGCCTTCTTCACAATAATTGAACCACTCTCCTTGAAGTTCTTGATGATCCAATAAATGGTTGATTTAGGTGCAATCTCACTGGCAGCAATAGTTCCAGTTCATTTGAATGGCAAAGAGGGACATTGCAATTAATCTGATCACTCTCCATAACATTCTGGAGTATATGCAAATTGCCATCATACAAACTGAGGCAGCAGACTGAAAATTAATATTTGTGTAATTCTCAAAACTTTTGGCCAGGACTGTAGTTTCAAACGGGAATATAATTCAATAGTAGGACTGCGCTGCCCTCTAATGGCTCTATGTAATGATCAAGGAAAATAAATAATTGTGAAGGCCACCTGTACAAATAAATTTGACCAGGAGGTGCAAAATTAAAGAATAGACAGAATGCATTTTGTAGAGCATTTATCTATGATTTTATGTCATAGCTAATAGGAAATCATGTCCGCTCTAGTAATTACATTTCTAGTTGCAACATTGTGAACATTTCACCTTATTGCATAGTGAATACACCAATGACCCTAAGTACAAGTCATCCGTGGGGCTGAAAACAAGATACTGTATTAGACGGCTTCCCAAAAGCGTGTAATCTTCTGTTGCTTTTCCCTCTTTTCTTGATCCAACCTACGCACGCCAATGGAAAATGACCCACATAATCAAAACAGTTTATGCTCTGTTAATGTCAGAGGGTAAGACACTTATTTCCTGATCAGTTCACTGAATGAGCACCTTACCCTTAGATGACAGTAACAACAGAAGGTAAACTGTCAAAGGTAAAAACTTATCGGTCTCTGGCTAAAGATAGTACAGCGAATTTGAATCGAAAAATGACACCACAGGTGCATTTTAATGTAAGTTTATTCTTTTTTATTTGAAGTTTAAATGTTAATTTCCATGCTGTGTTTCAGTAAGAAGACAGACGGGGCGTGTGGGTCCAGTCAGAATATCCAGTAGTACAAATCAGATTCAAGCTACACATACTGAACAGAAGAGAGAAAATAAGGGGGCAGGACAGAGGGAGAAAGAGAACATTCTGGAACAGAGGGGCAATACAAGAAAACATAAGCAGGTTTCTTTTTTTAAACAAAGTTTTTTACAGTGCCAATGCAAACCTGCTTTACCTCACATAAGAGAGATGGAGAAACTTCACGCTCCTTGTTTTTGTTTTTTTACACTGCTACAAGCCATCGTCTCTATATGTCAGCAACCAGTACAAAAGCAGCGCTACAGACTGCACAACAATGCGTGGTCCCTGCCTCGGACCTGAGTGGTGATCGCAAAGAAAGAGATGCACGGGGGAAGTTCTGCTATCGTCATTGATAAGAGTCTGGCAATGAGAGGAGAAACACAAAGGGCACTTCGTTCCTTCTAAAAAGCTTTATGTCCCTTTTAAAAACAGTCAAAAGCCGCCAGCATCCCTAATTTGCGACCAAAGGCTTAGACGACTAGAGTAAAGTAGCACGAAGACATCAATCAGTTCTAGAAAAAGAGTTACAGCAAACGTTTGTTTTAAAAAATAAAGTCAGCGAGCGTGTGAACGTTGACGACCGCAGGCAAGCACACTTGGCAACTGATGACACAGCAAAAATGAAAACAAAAAAAAAAGTGACAATAAATGACGTGACCCTTACATGGACAGGCTTGCAACAGGGGTTATTTATATATATATATATATATATAGTAACACCCAGGAACAGCTCGAAGCTTCAGCTTTTATATTTTCTCTTGTGTTTAAATGCAGAAGTTATTATTTCCAATGAAAATGGGCGATTTTTATCTTTATTTTTTTTATAAAAGGAAAACCAGAAGAACTGACAGACAGATAAAGAGTGATAGTGAACAAGAAAAGGGGTAAAAGAGCGAGTTGGCATCGGCGTAAAAGCCGAGTTTGGGAGCTCTCACTGACACCATAGTTGGAACTGGGGCTAGCAGGCGGAGGGGAGGGGTGTCTCGTATTGGCCGTGAAGTCTCACTGGGTCTCATCCTCCACATCTTGCAGCACTTCTTTATTCTGTTCTTCACCTAAAGAGAGAGAGGCACATGTATTCCATTTAATTGTATATTTTTAATCTTCATCATTCAAAGCCAGTGTCATTTTCACCACAAACATAAATGGACAAAAGAATGTCCAGAGCCCACCCACCGTTACCATGGCAACAGGAAGGTGAGGTTTACAGTGATATGGTCTTCAGGGGAGGAGTGATTAGTAAAGATAGGTGGAGATGGGTGAGTGAGATGGGCTGAGGAAGGGAAAAGGGGATCGATACCAAGTCAGTTATACAACTGAATGAGTTTTCCGCATTTAATCCAACCCCTCTGAATTAGAGGTGCAGGGGGCTGCCATAATCGACATCCACGTCTTCGGCACCCGGAGAACTGCCTTGCTCAGGGGCAGAACGACATATTTTTACCTCGTCAGCTCGGGGATTCGATCCAGCACCCTTTCAGTTACTGGCCCAACACTCCAAGACCACCAGAGTCAAAGACTCCAAGATTAAGGTCCCCTAGGTGTAGATCTATGATCTGCTTTCCCTCCCCCAATCATAACCTTAAAGGGATAGTGCTTTGTTCTACTTACCCAAACATAACATTTTGTCTCTGTGTGCAATGTGAAGGAAGTTAGCTGTAGTTTCAAAAACCAATGCTAGAACCATGAGCGTTACAATTCTAAAATTGCCGTTTGGTGGTCAGTCTATGCAAGCAAAATGTGTGATATGAATGCCTTCGGGGTCAATGGGAGAGATAACATACGCTACAAAGGCGTTGGAAAACCCACCCACGAGTCATGTTGCACAAAAAGGTACCTTAAAAACACACTGGTAGTTGGCAGGAGAATGTGCATAGTGGCATCAGAAAGTGTTCATGCCCAATGACTTATTTTGTTGTGTTACAGCCTGAATTTTAAATGTAATACATTAAGATTGTGTCACTGAACTACACACAATAACCCATGTCAGTGGAATTTGTTTGTAGAAATTACAACTTCAAAGTGGATATGTCAATAAGTTTTCAACCCCTTTGTAATAGCAAGCCTAAATAAGTTCAGGAGTAAATGTGCTTAACAAATCACATAATAATTTAAATTGACTCATTCGTGTTCAATAATAGTGGTTAACATGATTTTTGATTGACTACCCCATCTCTGTATCCCACATACACAATTATATGTTAGGTCCCTCAACCGACTAATGAATTTCAAGCACAGATTCATCCACCAAGAACAGGGAGGTTTCCAATGCCTCTCAAAGGGCACCGATTGGTAGATGTGTAAAAAAACACAAAGCAGACACTGAATAGCCCTTTGAGCATGGTGAAGTTATTAATTAGGCTTTGGATGGTTTATCAATACACCCAGTCACAACAAAGATACAGGCATCCTTCCTTACTCAGTTGCCAGAGGGGAAGGAAACCGCTTAGGGATTTCACGAGGCCAATTGTGATTTTAAAACAGTTAAGAGTTTAATGGCTGTGATGGGAGATAACGGAAGATGGATCAACATTGTAGTTACTCCACAATACTAACAAATTACTAAAAAGAAGGAACCCTGTACAGAATTTAAAAAATCCAAAACATGCATCCTGTTTGCAATCGGGCACTAAAGTAATTCTGCAAATGATGTGGCAAAGAATGTATCTTTTTGTCCTGAATACAAAGATTTACGTTTGGGGCAAATCCAACTGAACAAGTCACTGAGTACCACTCTCCATTTTTTCAAGCATGGCAGTAGCTGCATCATGTTATGGGTATGCTTGTCATCGGTAAGGACTAGTGAGTTCAGGATAAAAATAAATGGAATACAGCCATAAGCACATGCAAATTCTTAGAGGAAAACCTGGTTCAGTCTGCCTTCCAACAGATACTAGGAGACAAATGCAAGACAATAACCTAAAACACAAGGCCAAATCTATACTGGAATTGCTTTAGAAGATGTTCCTGAGTGGCCTAGTTACAGTTTTTACTTAAATATATATTTAATCGATTTTGAATTCAGGCTGTAACAAAATGTGGAATAAGTCACAGGGTATGAATACATTCTAAAGGCCCTAGTGCTAGTGTGCAAACCAGTATCAACACAAATATCTATTCTTCACACTGCAAAATGTCAAACGCCTCAGTAAAGATTTGATAGCTAGCAAATGCCTTTCGGGCCACCTAGGCTGGTTGCTTAGGAAGGTTTCCATAGAGATGGCACAGCCATCTCCTTGGTAAGAATTAAAACAGCGAGTCTAACAAAGGTTCAGAATTTACAAAGATCAAAAATAGAAACTATAATAAGGTGCCTAATTAGTGCCTACGAGATGCTACATGCAGTTGGTGTGGACGACAGCAGTGTTGATGTGCATCAACTGCATGTTTGCAGATTTACGCGTGACAAACAGGGTCCCAAGCATTCGGTGTGATTACTGAGTATGTCATGTTCAGCCATAATAATAAGTGGAATACCTAAACTCTAGCCCAAACCCAGACAGACAGTGTTGGTAAAAATTGCATTGCAGTGAGTAAGACAGTGACACTAACCACACAGCACTCAACTGTTTCGCGTTCCACAACATTTTACTAGTGTGAATTAATTAACCCGGCGCTGGAAGATGCAGAGAGAAAGTGTTAGTGAAGGGCATCAAGTCTGATAGACAAAGCAAGACGGATGCCCAAGACAGGAGAAAGATGACTTACAAAATACAGTTCTATCGAGGGAATGGAGTGGGGGGAGGGGCGTTGTCCTTAAGAATCTACACCGTGGAAGATGGAGACATGAGAGAGAGCCTTGAACATGAGTACATCTCAGACAGAGGGATAAAGACAGTAAAAGAGAAAGATGTGAAACAGAAAGATAGAGAAAAATGGAAATAGAAAGAAAGAGAGCTGGAGAAAGATAGAGGGAGCGCTGCTGAGGTTAGAGAAAAACCACTGTGCTGAGGGGAGAAGATAAAGGGTGGGTGAGGTCAACTCTCCAACCCTAAGAGCACACAGCACCAGCCCAGCAGTGTGTGCTGTCAATAGGTGGAAAACATCCATCCTCCACATGACCACAGACACTGGATTGGGTTTAGTCCTTGAACTGTATTGTTCTACATATAATAGGTGAAGAAGCATGGAACGCTCACCGTCTCCCTGCATATCTGAAGTCCATAGTGTCAGGTTGTCGCGTAGCAACTGCATGATGAGTGTGGAGTCCTTGTAGCTCTCCTCGCTCAGCGTGTCCAGTTCTGCAATGGCATCGTCAAATGCCGCCTTCGCCAACCTGAGGGCAACAGCGTGGGCAGAGGGGGAGTGTCAAAGGTTGGATTTTACAGTGTGTCCGAGTCACATCAACAATTTGCTGAACATTAGTCAACATGTATGGAGCATACAATAACATGTCTTGATAAATTAAAAAAATATGATATTGTATTACTAGCCAGGACATCAGGTGACTTCCATGTACTGTATAGGAGAGACAATTGCATGCCCAGTCTGAAATATAAGCAAATATCAGGATATTTGGAAAAAGTTATGGGATGTTTTTTCAAAACAGTTGAAACTATTTCTTTGAAGTTTCTCCAATAAATTGTTATATTTGTAGATACTTTTAAGTTAATACCTGCAGGCAACTTGTACAATACGTCAGGACATAAAGCAGACTGCGGTTTTATGTCACCGTTCACTTTATAAAGCTTACCCTAGTTCCCCAGAACAGAAGGAGCCAGTCACGTGTTTGTTTGTAAATAGCACAACGGGAGAAAGGTGAGTCCATAACGTTATATATGTATCGGTGATGCAATTCACTTGTATGCAATTCACTACTAAGTTCTGTACAGCTGACATTTTTCCCCCGGTGCTTCCAACTAGCATTTAATTGTTCTCCCATCTGCTCCGTGTACATGCTGCCCTTCCTTCAAAGGATGCATCAATGTTTTTCACTTGCACGATCTCCTGTTCAAGTTCGCTTGTAAATGTCCACACTCACCAAAAATGACATTTGGTAGCTACTTGCTATGCTTGCATAACTTTGATGTGGATTTGCTAGTCTTTGCAATTAATTGATGTTCAGTATTTGCTGTTTGTGCTAATTTTGTTTGCATTCTGGTAATAGAAGCCCAATGGCATTTTGTTGTATTTTAACATCCACAGGTACCTGGCACATTTTTATATCGTCATAACGTCCTTCTCTCCAGTAATGCCAGTAATACAATAAATCCCAGGATGAGAGAAGGACGTTATGACGATATAAAATGTGGATACCGCCCAAGCCTAGTAGACATGATGCAGCACTAGATAAGGTCGTCTAAAAAAACTAATCAAATCAAAACTCAATCTGTTTCTTTGAAAATGTTAATAAAAGACTAACGCCTGGTACTGCAGAAAAACACTCCGTAAGGCATAGCCAGAATTCTTATAAAAAAAGTTTATAAAATACTCAGGCCTCCTGCTTGTGCATTATTACACACTCACAATCGCTTTCTATTTGAAACATCTTGCAATGGCGCGTAGATGAGGGAGATGGGAGAGTGAAAAGACGAGAGAAGAGTGGGGAGAGAAGATGAGGGGGCCCACCTGCATGCGCGGTCGGGGGAATTGAGGATTTCATAATAAAATACAGAGAAGTTGAGCGCCAGTCCCAGACGGATAGGGTGTGTCGGTGGGAGTTCGATCATGGCGATGTCGCTTGCAGCTTTGTACGCAACCAAGCTGTTCTCTGCCGCCTCCTTTCGGTCGTTGCCCGTGGCAAACTCTGCCAGGTACCTGTGGTAGTCTCCCTTCCTGAGGAAAAAGGGAGAACGAGACTTATTTCAACCTCACAAAACATTCAATCTATCCATGGTCAGCATATGTTAACATATGAATATTCTTAACAGACAAGCGTGGCTTGTGGGTTGAGAAAACACTGCATAATTCTATGAATGAACCCCATGTACAAAAGGGTCATACTGTCATGCAGCCCTTGAAACTGGTGTGGACACTTAAGCCTACTCCTTGACCAGGACTAGACTTGCTAGAGACTAGCCCTGCGTCCCAATATTCCACATTTACTCTGAAGTATGCACCCCCCTATTTGGATTTAAAAGGATTGGTGTAAGATCCCTTGCTTACACCAATTGTGTGCTTTTAAATGCATGTGGGGTAGCGCACAAGTGCACAGTTCAGGGCAAAGGGTGAACCATTGAGAAGCAGATGTTTTCACACAGAGCGCGAGAGAGCAGAGAGACTTTTTCATGTTACTAGAACAGTCAGGGCATAGATATTAGCTGATGTGCGCTAAATAGTTTTTCAAAAGCTGTCCCATCCGCAGACGTACATTTTGTAGTAGAAAACCTTCGATTCTCCAGTGTTTGCTGCTGGAATGAGGTGCTTGTCCAGTACATCCAGAATGTCATTACAGATTGATTTCAGCTCAGTCTCCACCTGCAGAGCAGACAAAACACACCGCACCTGTTGGCAACAAACTCAAGGAGAACAGACAAAAACAAACTCAACTTTAATGTCTATTTTTTTTAAACATAACCCTTGAACGACCTCTAAAAATTAAATGTAAGGGCCCCAAGATATAAACCTCTACTTTGAAAGGAGCCACACACAATCCTTAGCTAACCAACATCTCAACATCTAGCCGCCCTTATCAGGGTTCTCCTCTACTACCACCGTCCACGTGGCTCACCGTTTGCCTGTATTCCCGGATCATCTTCAGTTTGTCTTCGCCTCCTTTGTTCTCCTCCTTCTGTTCAAGGCTGCTGATTATCCTCCAGGACGCTCTTCTGGCTCCGATCACGTTCTTGTAAGCCACCGACAGCAGGTTCCGCTCCTCCACCGTCAGCTCCACGTCCATGCCCGCCACGTTCTTCATGGACTCCACCATTTCTGACAGAGAGAGAAAAGACAACCTAAACCATCAAACACCCTGCCTTCAATAAGTTACGAACAATTTGTTCTGTTCTGGATTTTGTCTGTTTTTTGCTGGCAGCAATCACACAAGGACATAGAAAATCTGGAAATGTAGATTTTGGCTACAGGATAGATCAATTTATATTATGTATGAATGGAGGAAATGTTCAGAAAGCAGGAATTCCTGATTAATAAAGACAAATTACATCCCTGACTGAGAATACACCGCTGCTACTCTGTTATCATCTATGCATAGTCACTTTAATAGCTCTACCTACATGTACATATTACCTCGACTAACCGGTACCCCTCTGTATATAGTCTCGCTATTGTAATTTTACTGCTGCTCTTTAATTACTTGTTACTTTAATTCTTATTCATATTTTTTTTAATGCATTGTTGGTTCAGGGCTCATAAGTAAGCATTTCACTAAGGTCGACACCAGTGGTATTCGGCGCATGTGATGAATATTATTATTTTATTTGTCATTGCCAATCTCTATGTTCAATATGCGATGGTTTACAGTGGAGTTGCTCATTGGTTGTTGGAAATAACATTAATATTTTCCATGAAAACATGTGGAGCCTCAGGAAATTGTTTTTGACTTTGTTATGAATTCAAATTTTAAACATTTAGCTAAACATGTTGTATTTTGAGGCCTAAAATCAAAACTAATACATTTGGAGATTGGAATACCCACGTGGATACCGACGTGTTCTGTGGAGAAAATGATAATGAAAATAATGAAACTGAATGGAGGATAGCTGTGAGGGGGATTAAATCCTGTTCTCCTCAAGCTCAATTATAGAATGTTCATATTCAAATATCACAGAAAGGCGAGTCTCTTCAGCATATGACATGGAGTAGAATAGCTAAAGATTAGATGCTCGACTACCAGTGCCTGGGAAGAGCAGCGGTACTATGGTATCTCTACAGAGTAAGACCACTTGACCCGTGACATCAATGAGTGGGCTAGAGCCGTGCTTAGACAGTGACACCACTCTGGATTGACACAATTTTTAAAAAGGTAGGACAGGGAAATGAAACAAACAAGATTTCAGGATATACAGTGCTTTCAGAAAGTATTCATACCCATTGCTGCGTTACAGGGTAAATAAATAAAATAAATTCTCACCCATCTACACACAGTACTCCATAATGACAAAGTGAAAACATGTTTTTAGAAATGTTTACCAATTTATTGAAAATAAAATACAGAAATCTAATTTATATAAGTACTCACATCTTTTAAAAACATTACTTTGTAGAAGCACCTTTGGCAGCAATTACAGCTGTGAGTCTCTGGGTAAATCCAAGAGCTTTCCACACCTGGATTGTGCAACATTTGCCCATTTTTATTTTCAACATTCTTCAAGCTCTGTCAAATTGGTTGTTGGTCATTGCTAGATAACCATTTTCATGTCTTGTCATAGATATTCAAGTAAGTCAAAACTAACTTGACCACTCAGAAACATTCATTGTCTTCTTGGTAAGCAACTCCAGTATAGATTTGGCCTTGTGTTTTAGGTTGTAGTTTACTTTAGTGCCTTGTTGCAAACAAACAAACTGCACATTTTAGAATATTTGTATTATGTACAGGCTTCCTTTTCACTCTGTCAATTAGGTTAGTATTGAGGATGTTCTTGATTCATCATCAGTTCTCCTATCACAGATATTAAACTATGTAACCTTTTTAAAGTAACCATTGGCCTCACGCTGAGCGGTTTCCTTCCTCTCCGGCAACTAAGTTAGGAAGGACGCATATATCTTTGTAGTGACTGGGTGTATTGATACACCATCCAAAGTGTAATTAATAACTTCACTATGCTCATTGGAAAACCTCCTTGGTCTGTGGTTGAAATACACTGCTCAACTGAGGGACCTTACAGATAATTGTATGTGTGGGGTTCAGAATCAAGTTAAATACTATTATTGCAAACAGAGTGAGTCGATGCAACTTGTGACTTGTTTTGAAAAGCATCACGTCTAACTAGTGCTCAGCAACTCTGCTGCCCTGGCACTTGATGTGTCTATAAAAAAATAACATTGTTAACTGTTCACCCCATTAATCAAGGAAAGAGGAATACTACTCCAACTCTGGGGGGGGACAGGCATGACAGAGGTGGGTTGGGGGCAGAGGAGTTACAACCACCATTACAACTCCACATTGGAATTCGTTCAGGTCTGTTGAGTGCCCAGGACCACTGAGGCTGGGGGCAGTGTATAAGTGCACTTCGTCAAAGAGGCAGCGGCAAGGATTAAAAAGTAAATGAGCAGTCTCTGCAAAGATACCCACTAAGAAGAGAGCCCGTCTGAGCCATTTGCAAACATTGGTGCTGGATGACTCGTCTGAGCTGGAGAGAGGGGTTATGTAAGAGAGCGGCGCACTGGTGCCTCGTCTCCTCCCGTCCTTCAGCCCTTATGTCAGGGGGGCTGCATAGGCACATACCACCAGCTCGTACACCCCCACCCCACCTACCCCAGCTATACTATCCGCCTTGCACATTCCTCTGTGCCAAAGGGGGCTCCCGGAGGAATGGCCTGTTCCACAGCAGGCCTGCGGGGGGGGGGTCAGTCTGGCTCTGAGCCCCTACAGGGGATTGTCCCCTTTCAGGAGGCCTAACGACAGGAGGGGTGGGGGTTGTCGCCTCTCTCAACAGTGGCTAGAGCTGGTAGAGAACAGTATCCGGTTTCAGAGCAGAGCAAGAGAGACCAGACTGCCTGGCCCGTGTGTACCGCTGGTGAATCTTTGATAATAGAATCTAGAAAACTGAAATCAGCAACTAATGGTATGCCTTTGTATAGAGTAGCATTCAGACACCTTAACATCTACATTTTGTTACGTTACAGCCTTATTCTAAAACCGATTAAATAAATGTTTTTCCTCAATCGTGGGGAGAAAGGCCTTGGTCAGGGAAGTGAGGGAGGGACAGGGAGACTAGTTAGGATCGAGGGAGAGATGAACACAGCAAAGTACAGAGAGATCCATGATGAAAGCCTGCCCCAGAGAGCTCGGGACCTCAGACTGGGGCGAAGGTTCACCTTTCAACAGGACAACAACCCTAAGCACACAGCCAGACAACGCAGGAGTGGCTTCAAAGTCTCTGAAAGTCCTTGAGTGGCCCAACCAGAGCCCGGAGTTAAACCCAATCGAACATCTCTGGACAGACCTGAAAATAGCTGTGCAGCGACGATCCCCATCCAACCTGACAAGAGCTTGAGAAGATCTGCAGAGAAGAATGAGAGACCTCCCCAAATACAGGTGTGCCAAACTTGTAGCATCATACCCAAGAAGACTTGAGGCTGTAATCACTGCCAAAGGTGCTTCAACAAAGTACTGAGTAAAGGGTCTGAATACTTATGTAAATGTGATAGTTTACATTTTTGTATACATTTGCAAGCTTTGTGTGTAGATTGAGGGGGGTGACTATTTAATACATTTTATAATAAGGCTGTAACGTAACAAAACGTGGAAAAAGTAAAAGGGTCTGAATTAGAGGTCGGTCGATTAATCGAAATGGACGATTAATTAGGGCCGATTTCAAGTTTTCATAATTGGAAATCTGTATTTTTGCACACCGACTTGGCAGTTTTTTAAATATATATATATTTTTTACACCTTTATTTAATCTTTATTTAAACTAGGCAAGTCAGTTAAGAACACATTCTTATATTCAATGACGGCCTAGGAACGGTGGGTTAACTGCCTCGTTCAGGGGCAGAACGACGGATTTTCACCTCGTCAGCTCAGTGGATCCGAACTTGCAACCTTCCAGTTAACAAGTCCAACACTATAACCACCTGGCTCTCGTTGCACTCCACGAGGAGACTGCCTGTTACACGAATGCAGTAAGCCAAGGTAAGTTGCTAGCTAGCATTAAATTTATAAAAAACAATCAATCATAATCACTAGTTAACTACACATGGTTGATGATATTATTAGTTTATCAAGCGTGTCCTGCATTGCATATAATCTGACTGAGCATACAAGTATCTGACTGAGTGGTGGTAGGCAGCAGCAGGCTCATAAGCATTCATTCAAACAGCACTTTCGTGCGTTTTGGCAGCAGCTCTTCGTTGTGCGTCAAGCATTGCACTGTTTATGACTTCAAGCCTATCAACTCCCAAGATGAGGCTGGTGTAACCGAAGTGAAATGGCTAGCTAGTTAGCGGGGTGCGCGCTAATAGCGTTTCAAACATCACTCGCTCTGAGACTTGGAGTGGTTGTTCCCCTTGCTCTGCATGGGTAACGCTGCTTCGAGAGTGGCTGTTGTAGTTGTGTTCCTGGTTCGAGCAGAGGGAGAAGTGAGGAGAGGGACGGAAGCTATACTGTTACACTGGCAATACTAAAGTGCCTATAAGAACATCCAATAGTCAAAGTTTAATGAAATACAAATGGTATAGAGGGAAATAGTCCTATAATAACTACAACCTAAAACTTCTTACCTGGAAATATTGAAGACTCATGTTAAAAGGAACCACCTGCTTTCAAATGTTCTCATGTTCTGAGCAAGGAGCTGAAACGTTAGCTTTCTTACATAGCACATATTGCACTTTTACTTTCTTCTTCAACACTGTTTTTGCATTATTTAAACCAAATTGAACATGTTTCATTACTTGAGGCTAAATTGATTTTATTGATGTATTATATTAAGTTAAAATAAGTTTTCATTCAGTATTGTTGTAATTGTCATTATTACATATAAATATACTTTTAATTTTTATAAAATCAGCCGATTAATCGGTATGGTCTTTTTTGGTCCTCCAATAAATCGGTAACGTGTTGAAAAATCATAAATCGGTCGACCTCTAGTCTGAATACTTTCTGAATGCACTGTATAACCCAACGACACTAGACGGAGAGGAGCGTGAGCTAACTGTTACTGCTTCTATGGTGAATGCCGAGTAAATAGAAGCTTTCTAGCTCAATAAAGTGGACAATGACGGAAGCTGTGCAATAATGCTACATTTTGATGTGAGTTGTCACCTGTCAGGGACTGGTCCAAATTAAGGGGTCACGGTTCCGGTCTGGAAGCACGCTTGACTGCACCTACAGTATTGCTTCGGTACTGTAGTTTAACTGCATCACGGCCGAGAAAGGTAATTACCGTCGACGGCCCCAGAGACGTCAAATTTTAAAATGCCTAACAAGACATTAGTCATCACCTTTGGGAGAAAAAAAACATGCATTAACTTACTCAAATTGTCGCCCAGGCCACTCACAGCCGAAGATATTAACATTTTATATTCATGCTCTGAGGTCATGACCCCAGCTCGCCAAGGGAAGTGCCGATTGGCTTGTTGAGCTCTACACATGCTCTGACAGAGTTCCTGGAGCATGTGTGCGACATACTGCTGTCTTTCCAACCCGAGCCTTAGCCAGTGATGTTAACAGGTTAACCGTTAAATGGGTTAGCCGCCAAAAACACATTTGACCGGTCATGCTTATCGGTCTATAGGTAAATTAGTATACTTTAGTGAAATTAAATTGGTAGGTGTATGTGTTAGTCATGCATGCATCTTATCACACACGCACAGCATACAGAGCCTAGCTGACCATCACCTGTCAGACAGCACGAAAGTAGCTCTTCGCTGGAGTGAAAGTCCTTTTGTAAGCCCAGTCATTGCACAACAAACAACTCTAACTGCAATTGGGTGTTAAAGGAGCTATTTTAATTTCTCAACTCGTAATTAAAGCACGCCTCCCATTTGCCATTCGAGTGCATAGGCTATAGTCAACGGTAGGCAGGCTATCAGCGTGTCACATACCACTTTGCAATGTGAGCTTGAGGCAGTAATTGTCTGAAAGCTTCACCTTTTACTTTACTTCAAATAATGTGGCATGTCTTACCTTGCTTCAAAGTAGCCTTGCAAAAATCTATCCATAGAAACAAAGGCAATTTTTTTTTTAAAGACTTCCTGATGCCATTAACTAGTATTTCTCCCCTGTTCTGTTGGTTTTCATATCAACTTCTGTTGTCCAGAAGCAAAAAGGCACAACCCTAGTCATATTAGCAACCCACCCTGGTTTCTGAGATTTTCATCATCGTCACATATGGAACATTAACCAGTTAATGAGGGTCAGTTACTTGGCAGCAAAATGCACAGATATGTGCATGTTCCATAAGCACAAAAAGCTTCTCAAATGTTGTACATCCCTGTTAGTGAGCATTTCTCCTTTGCCAAGATAATCCATGCGCCGGTCAGGTGCGTCATATCAAGACTCTGATTAAACAGCATAATCATTACACAAGTGCACCTTGTGCTGGTGACAATAAAGGCCACTAAAATGTGCAGTTTTGTCACCTGCCAATTTCACAGAAGTCTCAAGTTGAGGGAGCATGCAATTGGCATGCTGACTGCAGGAATGTCCACCAGAGCTGTTGCCAGAGAACTGAACAATAATTTCTCTACCATAGGCCGCCTCCGTCATTTTAAAGAATTTGGCAATACGCCCAACCGGCTTCACAACTGCAGACCATGTGTATGGCGTCGTGTGGGCAAGCAGTTTGTGGATGTCAACCTTGTGAAAAGAGTGCCTGGCCCATGGTGGCAGTGGGGTTTTGTATGGGGAGGCATAAGCTACGGACAATGAACACAATTGCATTTTATCAGTGGCAATTTGAATGCACAGATACCGTGGCGAGATCCTAAGACCCACTGTTGTGCTATTCATCCGCTACAATCACCTCATGTTTCAGCGTGAGAATGCACAGCCCCATGTTGCAAGGATCTGTATACAATTCCTGGAAGCTGACCATTTCCCAGTTCATCCATGGCCTGCATACTCACCAGACATGTCACCAATTGAGCATGTTTGGGATGCTCTGGATCGACATGCACAACAGCATGTTCCAGTTCACACCAACAACCAACATTCGCACAGCCATTGAAGAGGAGTGGGACAACATTGTTCAATCAACAGCCTGATCAACTCATTGCAAAGGAGCTGTGCCGCGCTGCTTTAGGCAAATGGTGGTCACAACAGATCCTGTTTTTCTGATCAAAGCCCCTACCTTTTTTTCGTTACGGTATCTGTGACCAACAGATGCATATCTGTATTCACAGTGATGTGAAATCCATATGAATTCATTTCAATTGACTGATTGCCTTATTTGAACTGAATGTAACTCAGGGCTATCCCAAGGATCCCAGACAGCAAGGACCATTCACTAAGGCAAAGCCTGCAGTGAGAGGCAGTGCTTTGCAAGTGGCTAATTTTGTGATGAATGTTTTTCCTTTCAAGTGACTACTACCAGAACTACTATCAGTTACAGCCGTACTATCAATGAAAACAGCTAAATACCAAATAAAACACTGCAAAACTTCCGGGAACGCTTGTGAAACAGACCAAGCCGGGGTTTTAGAAGTCAATGAGAGAAGGGGAAATTCTTCCTTTGTTCTTCATTTTCGCAAAGTCTAAAGCCACAACCTAGATTTGAGCCAATGTATTAACTAGCTGAACATGTTATTACTCCAATCTCATGAGTGACAACTGACATGTTTTCATTTGTCAACAAATTTATATTTAAGTAGTGCCTCTGATTTGAGAGCCTGTACATGCAGTTTGGTGCGAGATGACCATTAGAAACACGTCATCGGGTCTACACATGAGCATAGCTAGTAAACTTCGCCATGACATCGCCTACAAGTGTGCTCTGGGATTTCTATTGGAGAAGCAGTTTTAGCCTAATACCTTGAAAATGTGTCCTGTTGTTTTCCAGCTGGCTAGCATGAGGCTTCTGAGCCTAGGCAATATATTTGTTGGAATCAATGGAGTTCGTCCTCCTTTCCCTACAGTAACAGTTTTCCACATTTAAAAATATTTGTGGTGCTCCTAAATTGTCTGTGGTGCTTACATTCATGTTTTTTCATCAAAATTAAGAAATCTTTAGAGGTGTGGTACCTTGACTGTATATACCGATCTAAAACACAAATCTGCAATGCTTTAGGCGAGAAAGAAGCAGTTAAATGCCAGAGAAAGATGTGACTGATGCACATGGGAATAATCTCTGGTTTGTCTCTGACATTCAGAAACTGAGATAAAATCTTCTAAAGTTGGAGTCAAAAATACTAAGACTTGTGTGAATGTTGCCATCAATTGAACTAATCACTTTCTGTAAAAGAGAATGTTTAATTAAATTGAGGGCTCATAAATCATCATAAAACATTTGGTAGCTGAATAACATTTGGGGAAATTGGGTCTAGACTTTATTTTTGTTATCCATTATTACTATTATATAGCCAACCTAAAATATGTCATGTAAAAACTATATAGAAATGTGCTTCAAACACAGCATCCCTCAAATTAAACAAAATGAAGCCCCTGCATGACAGAGATCCATATTACAGCAAACTATAACTATCCCTAGATTTGACTACAGCATTAAAACAGTGTTACTCTATTGTAGAAGTATTGAAAACCCACTAGGGGCCAATGAATGATTAGTACAACAGTTCTTTGATGTGGACACCCTTGTAAGCCAGGAGCCAAGTAACTAACCCAAGCTTGCCATGTCAAAGCCTGTAACATTGTAACCATATTTGTCTGTTAGCACGTGTTATCCAACTTGCACTACTAATAAAAAATAATCGACAAATGAGACAACAGCTCATATGTCAAGGTACTGACTGGCTAGCTGAAACGTGTTGCACTGACTGGCTTGGGAAATTGTAATGAGCCACCATTAGCTATCCCTGTAACAACCACACCCACTCGGCTTGCCAGGGACTGCGTTCTTTCCACAGTTAGGCTAATAAGGTAGCTCGCGCTATCTAGCTAGCTATAACATTATACAAAACTGACAGCTAACGTTCGCTTGCTAGCTAGCTAAGTTAGCTAGCTAACTACATGGCTCTGACGTTAGCAATCTAAATAGCGAAATGGCTCTGGTCGTTAGCGAATGTTAATTGGCTCTGGTTGATATACTGTTTAGCCAATCATGTCAAGGCAACAGTTAGCCAACTGGCGTCTAGAATAGAAAACTAATAACAAGATAGCTATCTACAGTAGCTAGTACACGTTGGGTAACTACATGTGTTGCAGAAAACCCGAAACCCAACCCACAAAGCTGTCGTCGCAATTGCGTTTGACAGCCTGTGTGCGCACACACACACACGATAGAAAGTTAGCTAGCGTCAAGACCAACTAACTAGCTAGATTAACCAAGCTGTAGTTTCTTATACTGTCACAATAACTATTTCACCATAAATCAGCCAATTATTTTAGCTAGCTAACAAAGTAGCTTGCGGTAACTCATCACCATGGTAGCTAAAGTTGTACAGTAGCTAACGTCTCCTTTATGCATATTATAAAACAGTAAGCCGCCATTGTACCACAGCTAACATTGCTATCAGGCTATAGTTTACTAGTTAGCAATATTAGCTACAATAGAATAGCTAGTTAACGTTAGTTGTATATCCATTGAGGGCCAACAACGACGTCGGAACTTCGGCACCACCAGCAGAAATAATCAACGGGTTTCAAGAAAGTAACTAGTTATAGCGTATACTGAATGACACATGCTAACGCTGAATGCCCAAAAACAGTCATACACGTGTTAAACATTATTTCTAACTAACATTATTCAGTCAAACAAAACCACTTCTCTAAACGTTAAATGACTAGTTCGGAAACACTCTTCTCCGCCATTTTGTCTCTACTACGATCTCTCACTAACCATCTTCAACCCACCTCGAAGCCCCCCGTTAGTAGAGTACGGAGGGACAAGTGAATGAGACTGAGGCATACTCCGCATTGACGGTATATCTCAGCCCTTACCATCGTATCTCTCAGCTTGTTCGGCGAGTTTGGCCTGGTATACTAAATGCTCTCGATCTGCCATGGTGTTCGGGGTCGGACTGTCGATGGAGAGCGGATCGAACTTCTGTATGTCTGTCTCAGTCGGCGGTTCTTAGTGGAGCAACTGCAGCGTCCCCACTCTCTAGCTACCGGTAGCAGCAGCACTGGTGTAAAGATGGCGTCGGAACTCCATCCGGGACACCAACGCAATCCATGACGCCACCGTGTCCCAATTTACATATCTTTATGACGTCTAACTGTAATCCAAAAATCTGTTGAAAGATAATGTGATACACATATTACTATTAAAAATATGTTGTTATAATATAATCATTTCAGCATTGATAGTAGTGTGTATAGTTCACACACCAATCATTCACATTTTTGTATTCGGCTCTGCTTGACACCTTTGACCAGTGATGGGGAAACGAAGCTTCCTGATGCGTTGAGCTTTTCCAGCAAATTGTGTTGAAAATAGGTTCAATACGTTGGCTTTGGTCAACAGTGTACACTAGTGCCACCTGCCGGCTTTGTGCAACAGTGTACACTAGTACCACCTGCCGGTGAAAATAAATTAGAGCAGACAAATTATTATAGAAGATGTCCCACATGCTGTAGCGAGTGCACAGAATAGCCTTTTTGTCTTCTACCAAAACCTCTAAGGTTTGACAAAATGAAGCTTGGGACTTCATTGATCACATGTTTCTAATAAAGTGATATAGGCATAGGCACACTGCTTTGAAGTAAACAGCTTAGCGATTTCGACCCATGACCTTTGACCAGACAGACAAACAACTCCTTATCATTGCTGGAATCCATAATGTTATTATAATCAGATTATTTAAAATCAGATTCGGTACAGACAACCCTAGACCCAACTCATCAGAATGCCTCCACCCCATGACCTAACTAGCAATTTAGATCACTCTGATGTGGTCCTGATGATGGAAAAAAGGGTCCGTATGTTGTCTTTTATTATACAATTATATATATATATATATACACAGTTGAAGTCAGAACTTTAAATACACCTGAGCCAAATACATTTAAACTCAGTTATTCACATTTCCTGACATTTAATCCTAGTAAAAATTCCTTGTCTTAGGTCAGTTAGGATCACCACTTTATTTTAAGAATGTGAAATGTCAGAATAATAGTAGAGAGAATTATTTGTTTCAGAATTTCTTTCTTTCATCACATTTCCTGTGGGTTAGATGTTTACATACTAATTGAGTGTATTTGGTAGCATTGCCTTTCATTTGTTTAACTTGGGTAAAATGTTGGGTAGCCTTCCACAAGCTTAACACAATAAGTTGGGTGAATTTTGGCCCATTCCTCCTAACATACCTGGTGTAACTGAGTCAGGTTTGTAGGCCTCCTTGCTCACACGTTTTTTCAGTTCTGCCCACAAATTTTCTATAGGATTTAGGTCAGGGCTTTGTGATGGCCCCTCCAATATCTTGACTTTGTTGTCCTTAAGCCATTTTGCCACAACTTTGGAAGTATGCTTGGGGTCATTGTCTATTTGGAAGACTCATTTTGCAACCAAGCTTTAACTTCCTGACTGATGTCTTGAGATGTTGCTTCAATATATTCACATAATGTTCCTCCCTCCATCTATTATGTTAAGTGCACCAGTCCCTCCTGCAGCAAAGCACCCCCACAACATGATACTGCCACCCCCGTGCTTCACGGTTTGGATGGTGTTCTTCGGCTTGCAAGCCTCCCCCTTTTTCCTCCAATGGTCATTATGGCCAAATAGTTATATTTTTGATTCATCAGACCAGAGGACATTTCTCAGAAAAGTACAATCTTTGTCCTCATTTGCAGTTGCAAACCGTAGTCTGGCTTTTTTATGGTGGTTTTGGAGCAGTGGCTACTTCCTTGCTGAGCGGCCTTTCAGGTTATGTCGATATAGGACTCGTTTTACTCTGGATATAGATACTTTTCTACCCGTTTCCTCCAGCATCTTCACAAGGTCCTTTGCTCTTGTTCTGGGATTGATTCGCACCAAAGTACGTTCATCTCTAGGAGACAGAACGCATCTCCTTCCTGAGCGGTATGACGGCTGCGTGGTCCCATGGTGTTTATACTTGCTTACTATTGTTTGTACAGATGAACGTGGTACCTTCAGGCGTTTGGAAATTGCTCCCAAGGATGAACCAGACTTGTGGAAGTCTACAATTTTTTGTCTGAGGTCTTGGCTGATTTCTTTTGATTTTCCAATGATGTTAAGCAAAGAGGCACTGAGTTTGAAGGTAGGCCTTGAAATACATCCACAAATACACCTCTAATTGACTCAAATGATGTCAATTAGCCTATCAGAAGCTTCTAAAGCCATGACCATTTTCTGGAGTTTTCCAAGATGTTTAAAGCACAGTCAACTTAGCATATGTAAACTTCTGACCCACTGGAATTGTGATACAATGAATTATAAGTGAAATAATCTCTGTAAACAATTGTTGGAAAAATGTATTGTGTCATGCACAAAGTAGATGTCCAAACCGACTTGCCAAAACTATAGTTTGTTAACAAGAAATTTGTGGAGATTTAATGACTCCAACCCTAGTATATGTAAACTTCTGACTTCAACTGTATACAGTACCAGTCAATTGTTTGGTCACGCCTACTCATTCAAGGGTTTTTCTTTTTGAAATAACATATATGGAATCATGTCATAACCCAAAAAATGTTAAACAAATCAATATACTTATATTTAAGATTCTTCAAAGTAGCCACCCTTTGCCTTGATGACAGCTTTGCACACTCTTGGCATCATCTCTAC
Source organism: Oncorhynchus tshawytscha (assembly GCF_018296145.1). NCBI lineage: Eukaryota > Metazoa > Chordata > Actinopteri > Salmoniformes > Salmonidae > Oncorhynchus > Oncorhynchus tshawytscha. The sequence goes on from NC_056458.1 coordinate 32,852,072, forward strand.
CATCTTCACCTGAGATTCTTTCCAAAAGTCTTTCGTTCAAATTTTTTTTCTGAACACACACAAGAATGGTGTATAGGTATAAAAGACAAGTATGCAAATCTTATCTAAACATAAAAGAGCAGACAGAAACAACAAGACCCAAAGTTCCAGGTACAAAACAAATATTACAAAACAAGACATACAGAACAAGGACATGTAGAAAGTAAGAGGGTAGATGTCGTCACCTCCCCTTATATAATATACCCCCTTATCCCCCCTATTCCCCCTATTCCTCGCGCCTGCTCGGGTGGCGGGGCAAGCACATGCTGCCCAAAAGTTGATTAAAATATTACAATTGGAGTGTGTTACAATATACAAATTCACAGCACCGACTGGTCCAAGTAAGAGAGGAAAGGCTGCCAGATTTGATCAAATGTTGATAATTCATTGTACAGAATACATCTAATTCTTTCTAATTGTACAGTGTTTGCCAATTCGCTGAGCCATAATTTGGTAGAGGGAGGTTCCCTCCTTTTCCAAAACAGCAAAATACATTTTTTTGCTGAAATGAGACAGTAAAAGATGAGTTGTTTTGGGGGGATGGTTTATCCATTTCGGGAATCAGACACTCCCAGGATAATCAGGTGCGGGTCTGGGTCTATTGAAGTCTCCAGAACTTCGGAGAGGATATAAGCAAGATACAGCATCGCAATATTATATTGCTAAGCAATGCCGGTCTAAACATAAACCATCAGCAACTGACATAGACAGCAGTACATTTACATATTGTGGGTTAGGAGATCGGAACAAGGATTTAACAAAATTAAACATACCCCCCAATCAAAAAATAAAAACTATATATGCCTTGCGAAAGTATTCGGCCCCCTTGAACTTTGCGACCTTTTGCCACATTTCAGGCTTCAAACATAAAGATATAAAACTGTATTTTTTTGTGAAGAATCAACAACAAGTGGGACACAATCATGAAGTGGAACGACATTTATTGGATATTTCAAACTTTTTTAACAAATCAAAAACTGAAAAATTGGGCGTGCAAAATTATTCAGCCCCCTTAAGTTAATACTTTGTAGCGCCACCTTTTGCTGCGATTACAGCTGTAAGTCGCTTGGGGTATGTCTATCAGTTTTGCACATCGAGAGACTGAAATTTTTTCCCATTCCTCCTTGCAAAACAGCTCGAGCTCAGTGAGGTTGGATGGAGAGCATTTGTGAACAGCAGTTTTCAGTTCTTTCCACAGATTCTCGATTGGATTCAGGTCTGGACTTTGACTTGGCCATTCTAACACCTGGATATGTTTATTTTTGAACCATTCCATTGTAGATTTTGCTTTATGTTTTGGATCATTGTCTTGTTGGAATACAAATCTCCGTCCCAGTCTCAGGTCTTTTGCAGACTCCATCAGGTTTTATTATTTTCAACCATAATTTGCAAATAAATTCATAGAAAATCCTACAATGTGATTTTCTGGATTTTTTTTCTCATTATGTCTATCATAGTTGAAGTGTACCTATGATGAAAATTACAGGCCTCTCTCATCTTTTTAAGTGGGAGAACTTGCACAATTGGTGGCTGACGAAATGCTTTTTTGCCCCACTGTATATAGTGGGGAGAACAAGTATTTGATACACTGCCGATTTTGCAGGTTTTCCTACTTACAAGCATGTAGAGGTATGTAATTTTGTATCATAGGTACACTTCAACTGTGAGAGATGGAATCTAAAACGAAAATCCAGAAAATCACATTGTACGATTTTTAAGTAATTAATTTGCATTTTATTTCAAATCAAATCAAATCAAATTTTATTTGTCACATACACATGGTTAGCAGATGTTAATGCGAGTGTAGCGAAATGCTTGTGCTTCTAGTTCCGACAATGCAGTAATAACGAACAAGTAATCTAACTAACAATTCCAAAAAAACTACTGTCTTATACACAGTGTAAGGGGATAAAGAATATGTACATAAGGATATATGAATGAATGAGTGATGGTACAGAGCAGCATAGGCAAGATACAGTAGATGATATCGAGTACAGTATATACATATGAGATAAGTATGTAAACCAAGTGGCATAGTTAAAGTGGCTAGTGATACATGTATTACATAAGGATGCAGTCGATGATATAGAGTACAGTATCAACGTATGCATATGAGATTAACAATGTAGGGTAAGTAACATTATATAAGGTAGCATTGTTTAAAGTGGCTAGTGATATATTTACATCATTTCCCATCAATTCCCATGATTAAAGTGGCTGGAGTGGAGTCAGTGTCATTGACAGTGTGTTGGCAGTAGCCACTCAATGTTAGTGGTGGCTGTTTAACAGTCTGATGGCCTTGAGATAGAAGCTGTTTTTCAGTCTCTTGGTCCCAGCTTTGATGCACCTGTACTGACCTCGCCTTCTGGATGACAGCGGGGTGAACAGGCAGTGGCTCGGGTGGTTGATGTCCTTGATGATCTTTATGGCCTTCCTGTAGCATCGGGTGGTGTAGGTGTCCTGGAGGGCAGGTAGTTTGCCCCGGTGATGCGTTGTGCAGACCTCACTACCCTCTGGAGAGCCTTATGGTTGAGGGCGGTGCAGTTGCCATACCAGGCGGTGATACAGCCCGCCAGGATGCTCTCGATTGTGCATCTGTAGAAGTTTGTGAGTGCTTTTGGTGACAAGCCAAATTTCTTCAGCCTCCTGAGGTTGAAGAGGCGCTGCTGCGCCTTCCTCACGATGCTGTCTGTGTGAGTGGACCAATTCAGTTTGTCTGTGATGTGTATGCCGAGGAACTTAAAACTTGCTACCCTCTCCACTACTGTTCCATCGATGTGGATGGGGGTGTTCCCTCTGCTGTTTCCTGAAGTCCACAATCATCTCCTTAGTTTTGTTGACGTTGAGTGTGAGGTTATTTTCCTGACACCACACTCCGAGGGCCCTCACCTCCTCCCTGTAGGCCATCTCGTCGTTGTTGGTAATCAAGCCTACCACTGTTGTGTCGTCCGCAAACTTGATGATTGAGTTGGAGGCGTGCATGGCCACGCAGTCGTGGGTGAACAGGGAGTACAGGAGAGGGCTCAGAACGCACCCTTGTGGGGCCCCAGTGTTGAGGATCAGCGGGGAGGAGATGTTGTTGCCTACCCTCACCACCTGGGGGCGGCCCGTCAGGAAGTCCAGTACCCAGTTGCACAGGGCGGGGTCGAGACCCAGGGTCTCGAGCTTGATGACGAGCTTGGAGGGTACTATGGTGTTGAATGCCGAGCTGTAGTCGATGAACAGCATTCTCACATAGGTATTCCTCTTGTCCAGATGGGTTAGGGCAGTGTGCAGTGTGGTTGAGATTGCATCGTCTGTGGACCTATTTGGGCGGTAAGCAAATTGGAGTGGGTCAAGGGTGTCAGGTAGGGTGGAGGTGATATGGTCCTTGACTAGTCTCTCAAAGCACTTCATGATGACGGATGTGAGTGCTACGGGCGGTAGTCGTTTAGCTCAGTTACCTTAGCTTTCTTGGGAACAGGAACAATGGTGGCCCTCTTGAAGCATGTGGGAACAGCAGACTGGTATAGGGATTGATTGAATATGTCCGTAAACACACCGGCCAGCTGGTCTGCGCATGCTCTGAGGGCGCGGCTGGGGATGCCGTCTGGGCCTGCAGCCTTGCGAGGGTTAACACGTTTAAATGTCTTACTCACTTCGGCTGCAGTGAAGGAGAGAACGCATGTTTCCGTTGCAGGCCGTGTCAGTGGCACTGTATTGTCCTCAAAGCGGGCAAAAAAGTTATTTAGTCTGCCTGGGAGCAAGACATCCTGGTCCGTGACTGGGCTGGGTTTCTTCCTGTAGTCCGTGATTGACTGTAGACCCTGCCACATGCCTCTTGTGTCTGAGCCGTTGAATTGAGATTCTACTTTGTCTCTGTACTGGCGCTTAGCTTGTTTGATAGCCTTGCGGAGGGAATAGCTGCACTGTTTGTATTCAGTCATGTTACCAGACACCTTGCCCTGATTAAAAGCAGTGGTTCGTGCCTTCAGTTTCACACGAATGCTGCCATCAATCCACGGTTTCTGGTTAGGGAATGTTTTAATCGTTGCTATGGGAACGACATCTTCAACGCACGTTCTAATGAACTCGCACACCGTATCAGCGTATTCGTCAATGTTGTTGTCTGACGCAATACGAAACATCTCCCAGTCCACATGATGGAAGCAGTCTTGGAGTGTGGAGTCAGCTTGGTCAGACCAGCGTTGGACAGACCTCAGCGTGGGAGCTTCTTGTTTTAGTTTCTGTCTGTAGGCAGGGATCAACAAAATGGAGTCGTGGTCAGCTTTTCCGAAAGGGGGCGGGGCAGGGCCTTATATGCGTCGCGGAAGTTAGAGTAACAATGATCCAGGGTCTTTCCACCCCTGGTTGCGCAATCGATATGCTGATAAAATTTAGGGAGTCTTGTTTTCAGATTAGCCTTGTTAAAATCCCCAGCTACAATGAATGCAGCCTCCGGATAAATCGTTTCCAGTTTGCAGAGAGTTAAATAAAGTTCGTTCAGAGCCATCGATGTGTCTGCTTGGGGGGATATATACGGCTGTGATTATAATCGAAGAGAATTCTCTTGGTAGATAATGCAGTCTACATTTGATTGTGAGGAATTCTAAATCAGGTGAACAGAAGGATTTGAGTTCCTGTATGTTTCTTTCATCACACCATGTCACGTTAGTCATAAGGCATACGCCCCCGCCCCTCTTCTTACCAGAAAGATGTTTGTTTCTGTCGGCGCGATGCGTGGAGAAACCCGTTGGCTGCACCGCTTCGGATTGAGTCTCTCCAGTTAGCCATGTTTCCGTGAAGCAAAGAACGTTACAGTCTCTGATGTCCCTCTGGAATGCTACCCTTGCTCGGATTTCATCAACCTTGTTGTCAAGAGACTGGACATTGGCAAGAAGAATGCTAGGGAGTGGTGCACGATGTGCCCGTCTCCGGAGTCTGACCAGAAGACCGCTTCGTTTCCCTCTTTTTCTGAGTCTTTTTTTTTTTTTGGTCGCTGCATGTGATCCACTCGGTTACACTGGTTGTAAGGCAGAACACAGGATCCGCATCGCGAAAAACATATTCTTGGTCGTACTGATGGTGAGTTGACGCTGATCTTATATTCAGTAGTTCTTCTCGGCTGTATGTAAAGAAACCTAAGATGACCTGGGGTACTAGTGTAAGAAATAACACGTAAAAAAACAAAAAACTGCATAGTTTCCTAGGAACGCGAAGCGAGGCGGCCATCTCTGTCGGCGCCGGAAGTACATTTTATTGCATGACATAAGTATTTGATACATCAGAAAAGCAGAACTTAATATTTGGTACAGAAACCTTTGTTGCAATTACAGAGATCATACGTTTCCTGTAGTTCTTGACCAGGGTTGCACACACTGCAGCAGGATCAGACCTTCGCCAGATCTTTCAGGTTTCGGGGCTGTCGCTGGGCAATACGGACTGTCAGCTCCCTCCAAAGATGTTCTATTGGGTTCAGGTCTGGACACTGGCTAGGCCACTCCAGGACCTCGAGATGCTTCTTACGGAGCTACTCCTTAGTTGCCCTGGCTGTGTGTTTCGGGTTGTTGTCATGCTGGAAGTCCCAGCCACGACCCATCTTCAATGCTCTGACTGAGGGAAGGAGGTTGTTGGCCAATATCTCGCAATACATGGCCCCATCCATCCTCCCCTCAATACGGTGCAGTCGTCCTGTCCCCTTTGCAGAAAAGCATCCCCAAAGAATGATGTTTCCACCTCCATGCTTTACGGTTGGGATGGTGTTCTTGGGGTTGTACTCATCCTTCTTCTTCCTCCAAACACGGCGAGTGGAGTTTAGACCAAAAAGCTCTATTTTTGTCTCATCAGACCACATGACCTTCTCCCATACCTCCTCTGGATCATCCAGATGGTCATTGGCAAACTTCAGACGGCGTAGTGTTTTACTAATGGTTTTCTTTGAGACTGTGGTCCCAGCTCTCTTCAGGTCATTGACCAGGTCCTGCCGTGTAGTTCTAGGCTGATCCCTCACCTTCCACATGGTCATTGATGCCCCACGAGGTGAGATCTTGCATGGAGCCCCAGACAGAGGGTGATTGACCGTCATCTTGAACTTCTTCCATTTTCTAATAATTGCGCCAACAGTTGTTGCCTTCTCACCAAGCTGCTTGCCTATTGTCCTGTAGCCCATCCCAGCCTTGTGCAGGTCTACAATTTTATCCCTGATGTCCTTACACAGCTCTCTGGTCTTGGCCATTGTGGAGAGGTTGGAGTCTGTTTGATTGAGTGTATGGACAGGTGTCTTTTATACAGGTAACGAATTCAAACAGGTGCAGTTAATACAGATAATGAGTGGAGAACAGGAGGGCTTCTTAAAGAAAAACTTACAAGTCTGTGAGAGCCGGAATTCTTACTGGTTGGTAGATGATCAAATACTTATGTCGTGCAATAAAATGCAAATTAATTACTTAACCTCTTGAAGCTAGGGGGCACTATTTTTATGTTTGGAAAAATAACGTTCCCAAAGTAAACGGCCTATTTCTCAGGACCAGATGCTAGAATATGCATATAATAGAAAACACTCTAAAGTTTCCAAAACTGTCAAAATATTGTCTGTAAGTATAACAGAACCGATATTGCAGGCGAAACCCTGAGAAAAATCAAACCAGGAAGTGGCTTCTATTTTGAAAACTTCATGTTCCATAGTCTCCCATTGCTCCATTTAAAGGGATATCAACCAGATTCCTTTTCATATCGCTTACTCAGGGTGTCAACAGTCTTCACACATAGTTTCAGGGTTTTATTTTGAAGAATGAGCGTAAACGACCACATTGCGTAAGTGGATAGGTGGGGGCTCTCAGAGTGAATTAAGCGCAAAAGAGAAAGGCGGCCATTGTTACTCCCGGTCCTAGTGAAAAGCCAACTGTCCCGGTTGATATATTATCGAATAGATATTTGAAAAACACCTTGGGGATTGATTATAAAAACATCTGACATGTTTCTGTGGACATTATGGATATAATTTGGAATTTTTGTCTGCGTTGTCGTGACTGCTCTTTCCGGTGGATTCCTGGGCATAACGCACCAAACTAACGGAGGTATTTGGATATAAAAAATGTCTTTATGGAACAAAAGGAACATTTGTTGTCTAACTGGGAGTCTCGTGAGTAAAAACATCCCAAGATCATCAAAGGTGAACGATTCATTTGATTGCTTTTATGATTTTCGTGACCAAGTTACCTGATGCTAAGTGTACTTATTGTTTTGTCGAGCGATCGATAAACTTACACAAACGCTTGTATTGCTTTTGCTGTAAAGCATAATTTCAAAATCTGAGACGACAGGTGGATTAACAAAAGGCTAAGCTGTGTTTCTAGTAATACTATTTGACTGTGGCGCTATGCTATTCAGCGTTGCTGATGACAATTATCCCGGATCCGGCATGAGAGGTTAAAAATCATACAATGTGATTTTCTGGATTTTTGTTTTAGATTCCGCCTCTCACAGTTGAAGTGTACCTATGATAAAAATTACAGACCTCTACATGCTTTGTAAGTAGGAAAACCTGCAAAATCGGTAGTGTATCAAATACTTGTTCTCCCCACTGTATGTATGTATGTATGTATGTATGTATGTATGTATGTATGTATGTATGTATGTATGTATGTATGTATGTATGTATGTATGTATGTATATATATACATACATATATATACACACACACACACACACACACACACACACACACACACACACACACACACACACACACACACATACATACATACATTACATACATTACATACATACATACATTACATACATTACATACATACATACATTACATACATTACATACATACATACATACATACATACATACATACATACATACATACATACATACATATATACATACATACATACATAATATATATACACATACATACATATACACATACATACATATACACACAAAAAATATATATATATACATATAGTATACATACACACACATAGACACATACACACATACATACATACCCCAAAATAATAATCTACACTAACTTAAAATATACACATACTGTAATGCCCGGGGTGTAGTGGAGGAAGGAGTCAGACGCAGGAGACAGAGTTCAGAGTAGCGCTACTTCTTTATTCACCAACCAGGTGAAAACAGACGCCACTCAAAACAAATGCCTCAAAACACAGGGGAACTAAACAGTCCCAAAAACAACTCACGTACACGAACAACCGTGACATACAGACGTGTACACATAAAACAATCCCGCACACCCAGCAGGCGGGCCGGCTGGCTAATAAAGCCCAACTAATAAACCTAATTAACAACAGGTGTAACTAATAAACAGACAAGGAGGGGGAGGAAAAGATCAGTGGCAGCTAGTAGGCCAGTGACAACTACCGCCGAGCGCCACCCGAACGGGAAGGGGAGCCACCTTCGGTAGGAGTCGTGACAGTACTCCCCCGCCTCCAGCCTCCGGATGGAGGCGATGGATAATAATGTAAGAATTGAAAAATAAATAACGAAACAAAAAAATGGGGGAATATAAGTATATCCATCCGAAAGTGTAAATGATCAAACCTGGAAGGCCCCCAAACAGGCATCGCTCTGATCTCCAACGACAGGTCAGTCGTCCAGCTGGAATGAAAGTGAAATTAAGTTAAATGAGAGCTCTGACCACTCTCCATTGGTCGGCTCGGCGTCTTATGTGTTCAGTAGCCCTTGCTGAGACAGTTTAATAAGGTTTCACCTGTTATGGTATAGCATGGATTCCAGTCCATGAGCAGACCCTAACACAAAACCGAGGTGAGCCAAACCTTCTCACCAGAAGGAGGGGTAATTCTGAGTCTTGCAGGGAAGAGCAAGGCTGGGCGAAGATGGAGTTTGTAGAGTTTGGTCATGACATCTCTGTAGCCGGCGCTTTGCTTTGCCACATCGGGCGCATAATCCTCATGGACACGGAAGGGGTGTCCTTTATGTAACAGGCTACCCCTCATTCGAGCCTCGCACAGGATAAGATCCTTGGTCTTGAAACTGTGGCAACAGATGTTTACTGGGCGAGGACGTTGGCCCGGTCCAGGCACTGGGACAAGGGTGTGATGTGCACGGTCCAGCTGGGGATCCGAAGCCAAAACATCGGATCCCATTGCATCCCTCAATAGCTTGGCGAAGAAGTCGGTGGGGCGAAAGCAAGCCTCCACCCCCTCTGCCAGACCAACAATGCGACAGTTATGACATCTGGATCGGCCCTCTAGGTTGACCACTTTCACAGAAAGCCTCTGCACACTATCCTGCAAGGACGTGCATAGCTTCTCTAACTCGTCGATCCTACCAGCGTTGAATTCAGAAGCTTTCTCAAGGTCCACAATATTCTGGCCCTGCGAAGCAACCGTTCGAATGGTGTTCTCGATTTTGGTGTCCAGTTCAGCAATAGTAACCTTAAAATCCTCAGCTATAGCAACACGTAGTTCTCCCAGAGCCCGGGTAAGTTCTGAAGGTGTCATGGTGTTACCTGTGCCTATGCCATGTCTGTCTCGTTGTTTGGTGGGGAGTATGCCTCTGTCATGACGTTGGCCTGTTGGGGGAGGTTTATGACCCTCATAAATACCTTTCCACTTTTATCTCTCTCTACTATATAGAGTTGACTCTTGTAAAGCCTTTGTAACATAGAGAGTCTGGTAACATCCAAAGGTGTGAAACGGAACCATATTTCGATAATCCAACCAGTTGAAAATATGCGTTGGTACTTAATGAATATGATCTCAGATCAGTTGTTGTCTGAGACATTACTACTAATGACAGGATGACATAAACTGTATCTTGGAAAGTCGACACATTCTAGTTCACAGATTCACATGGAATTGTTGTGCAATTTAAATGTTTAAATATGAAACTATGAGGATGACGGTCCTACGTCAGGACGACGGTCCTACGTGAGGACGACGGTCCTACGTTAAAAGGGCTCAGATAATAACCTAATGAAATTAGCATTGTGTTCAATGTGAAGGTGACGACTATACCAGCCAGAATGTGAAGGTGACGATGATACCAGCCAGAATATAGCACGAGCTTAAAAGTATGGCAATTGGTATGAACTTTGAACTCTTATTCACTCCAGAAGTGATACCTCCTAGCCATTGAGTTAGCAGCATCCACTGTAAACGTGGACTAGGAAAGGACGGACGACATATCCAATCTAACACACACAACGATAAATACAACGTATCTAGTTTACCACCAGAGACATTCTTCAGAGGACAAGAGATCCCTGCTGGGCAACCCGGCCTTCCATCTAAGACCAACCTATTGAAGCGCAGCTCAGAGTAAATATTTATTACATTTTCCTTTTTCCAAATGGGCGGTTATTTAGAATGCATAAGATTCTGTATTTACGATAGCATATCTTCTCCCTTTGTTACTCAGTCTTTCCGCTCTTTCATTCAAAACCCAACCCCCTTTCTTTGTGTAACCATATCTGTTCTGTCCGCTAGGGACGTCTTCCTTTATGACATCATTTGTAATCAATGTATGATCCATTCTGTGTGATTATTTAGGTATTTAGTAAATAAATAATTGAACCAAATGTTGTATTGCTGATTCAACTTGTCTGCCAGGGTTCGTGAAGATAACCAAGAATTTACAACTTTCAGATGAGACTGAATAAAGTGACGATTAAATATTGACTGCTACTGATGTAAAAGATTACTAGGTCTTTAAGAGTTTATTTGGAAGATAACAGCTCAATCAGGTAATATTAATTACAGAGAAATGATTTTATAGAATAGCATGTCATATCGCTTAAATCCGGCATAGCCAAAGACACGACACCTCCGATGTGGATTTATTGTCCTTTGGTCGCTTATTACTCGGCATTTTCACATTGAAAGTTACAATATTGTATTAGAAAGAGACGTTTGTTGTAAAAACTGCCATAAAGTGGGTTAAGTAGATTGTTTCGCAAAAGAGTTGTAGGAGCCTCTCACACACAGCCGTTCACTCCAACATTTTAGCTCCGCCCTCCATACATCTGTCTCCTTTTCCAAAAGTCTTGAGGGAGTTCCCACATACGCTAAACACTTGTTGGCTGCTTTTCCTTCACTCTGCGGTCCAACTTATTCCAAACCATCTCAATTGCATTGAGGTTGGGTGATTGTGGAGGCCAGGTCATCTGAACGGCTGTGTGTGAGAGGCTCCTGCAACTCCATCACTCTCCTTCTTGGTCAAATAGCCCTTCCACAGCCTGGGGGTATGTTGGGTCATTGTCCTGTTGAAAAACAAATGATAGTCCCACTTAGCACAAACCAGATGGGATGGCGTATCGCTTCAGAATGCTGTGGTAGCCATGCTGGTTAAGTGTGCCTTGAATTCTAAATAAATCACAGACAGTGTCACCAGCAAAGCACCCCAACACCATCACACCTCCTCTTCCATGCTTCAAGGTGGGAACCACACATGCAGAGATCGTCCGTTCACCTACTCTGCGTTTCACAAAGACACTGCGGTTGGAACCAAAAATCTACATTCCGACTCATCAGACCAAAGGACAGATTTCCAGCGGTCTAATGTCCGTTGCTCATATTTCTTGGCCCAAGCAAGTCTCTTCTTCTTATTGGTGTCTTTAGTAGTAGTTTCTTTGCAGCAATTCGACCATGAAGGCCTGATTCACACAGTCTCCTCTGAACAGTTGATGTTGAGATGTGTCTGTTACTTGAACTCTGTGAAGCATTTATTTGGGCTGCAATTTCTGAGGCTGGTAACTCTAATGAACGTATACTCTGCAGCAGAGGTAACTATGGGTCTTCCTTTCCTGTGGCGGTCCTCATGAGAGCTATAATATGGACTTGGTCTTTTACTAAATAGGGATATCTTCTGTATACCACCCATACCTTGTCACAACACATCTGACTGGCTCAAACGCATTGAGAAGGAAAGAAATTCCACAAATTAAATTTTAACAAGGCACACCTGTTAATTGAAATGCATTCCAGGTGACTACCTCATGAAGCTGGTTGAGAGAAACCCAAGAGTGTGCAAAGTGTGGCTACTTTGAAAAATCTCAAATAATAAATATATTTTGATTTGTTTAACACTTCTTTGGTTGCTACATGATTCCATATATGTTATTTCATAGTTTTGATGTCTTCACTATTATTCCACAATGTAGAAAATAGTAAAAATAAAGAAAAACTCTGGAATGAGTAGGTGTCCAAACGTTTGATTAGTACTACTACCACACACACACACACACACACACACACACACACACACACACACACACACACACACACACTCACCCACTCACTCACCCACCCACTCACCCAGTGTCCTTGTTTTTGAAAGAAAATCACATTTTTTTGTCCATTAAAATAACATAAAATTGATCAGAAATACAGTGTAGACATTGTTAATGTTGTAAATGACTATTGTAGCTGGAAACGGCTGATTTTTAATGGAATATCTACGTAGGCGCACAGAAGTCCATTATTGCAACCATCGCTCCTGTGTTCCAAAGGCACGTTGTGTTGGCTAATCTAAGCATATCATTTTAAAAAGGCTAATTGATCATTAGAAAACCCATTTGCAATTATGTTAGCACAGCTGAAAACTGTTGTCCTGATTAAATAAGCAATAAAACTGGCCAACTTTAGACTAGTTGAGTATCTGGGGCATCAGCATTTGTGGGTTCAATTACAGGCTCAAAATGGCCAGAAACAAAGCACTTTCTTCTGAAACTCATCAGTCCATTCTTATTCTGAGAAATGAAGGCTATTCCATGTGAGAAATTGGCAAGAAACTGAAGATCTCATACAACACTGTGTACTACTTCCTTCACAGAACAGGGCAAACTGGCTCTAACCAGAATAGAAAGAGGAGTGGGAGGCCCCGGCGCGCAACTGAGCAAGAGGAAAAGTACATTAGTGTCTAGTTTGAGAAACAGATGCCTCACAAGTCCTCAACTGGCAGGTTCATTAAATAGTACCCACAATACACCAGTCTCAACATCAACAGTGAAGAGGCGACTCCGGGATGCTGGCCTTCTAGGCAGAGTGGCAAAGATAAAAGCCATATCTCAGACTGGCCAATAAAGAAAAGATTAAGATGGGCAAAATAACACTGATACTGGACAGAGGATCTCTGCCTAGAAGGCCAGCATCCCAGAGAGACGCCTCTTCACTGATGACGTTGAGACTGGTGTTTTGCGGGTAGTGGGTGTAGTGAACTACTTTTTCAAAGTAGCTTCAGTTTAGTAAACTATGTTTTCCATAGGGGTAGCTTTAGTGTAGCTTAACTTCTTTCAGTGTGATTTAAATGGTAGCTTGGTAAACTATAATTCCAGAGTAGCTTCCCCAACACTGTGAGCAAACAAGAACAAGTGTGCATCTATCTTCAAAATACCAAATACATGTCCAACAAGCTATTGTAGTCTAGCTTTTCCTGGGACTCCACAAGAGCTAGATGGAGAAAGGCCAGCGGAGAACAGCAGCCTAGTCTTATTGTGCAAGAGAACAGTAAAGTCAGAGGCTAGATACGTTATAAGTTTATGCATAATAACCTATAACTCATTATCTAAATAAAAGACTAATACTGCATTGAACTGCATTGACAATACAATTATCCTCCCTAAGCTGCAAAAACACAATGCAATGAAGAAGCCCCTGCGCCTCCATCTTGGCAGTCCCCCACCATTGTAAAAACATATTTTGTAAGCTATAGAAATTGATTTATTAATGTCTACATTTGTTTTTGCCATGTTTATTATATTACAGAAACATTTATGCATTCTTTTAAATAATTGTATGTGAGCTTTAATACCTTGAAGTATAATTTTTAAAGATGACTAATGTTACTGTCCCCACTATGAGGAACAAAAATACTGAAATATATAGAATATTGTCCTTGAAATATTTATATGAAATACTGTAGAATTCAATTCATTCCTCTGGGGGACTGCTCCTACTGGAGAGTGCCAATATTGCCACCAGTACCTTCAAATGCTCTCAATGGCCAATACATAGCATCAGCCATCCAGAGTTTATATAGATAATTGGTCTACTCTCAACAGTTTACAAGGTCCAGAAACGGAATTTGATTGAAATTGAGGGAACGACTAAGAGAACATCCCGCATGTGCACTGATTTAAAGCAAGATATTATTGTAGCCTATAAGCTATGCAAACTATGCTGCAGCAAATTTGACCTGTCACATGAAAAACAATACCAGCTGATGAGATGACACATGCACCTGCGTATGGAGCGATTTTAGTGCCAACATTTTGATGTAATATTTTTGAATTTGTAATGCACAAATAAAAAACAAATTATGCATGATTTGAACTTGTATTTCTTGATTTGAAACTGAATTGAATGAATATTGAGTTCAGTTTTAAAATTCAATTTCAATTGAATTGAATATTCAAGTTTAAATATTTCTATATTCTGTTTCAATATAGTAGATATTGCATTCATTGTCTGTGTATCAACTTTACAAACTGTCATTTCAAGTTTATCAAAGTTTCATATTTCAACTTCTCAGATGCCTTCAGATTCAGTTTTCAAATTCAGATTCAAAACCAAACACAACATCTTCATACTTTGCCAACCAGGAAAAGGAGAGGTAACCAGAAACTTCTGGTGGTTTCTGAAGCCAAATTGGCATGTTGAATTTATTTTCATCCTATGAATTTGGCTCTAGCATTCGAACCGTTTTGGCTATAAACTATTATGACCCCAATCCTGAAAGCAAAGACTCTGCCGTCTGTTCTCCTCTATGCTGATCACAGGCCACGTTAGAAGGGAGTGTCACAGAAACCACAATTTGGCCCCATAATAGTACAGTTGAATGGTCCTGTCATAGCCCTTCTAAGGAGGATAGCCTTACCAATCCCTATTTAATCTTGCTCTTGTGACTTACTATGTTGGAACCAGGTCGCCTGCATGTCACAAGACTGTGTCTGTCCACTGATCTAAAGCCCATAGGGATGAGTTCAGGAAGCTAATGGAAGTCTTCAGGTCTCCAGCAAGGTTACTCATCAAAGGAGCGTGGTTCATCAAACCACCTCAGTTACATTTCACCCCCCTTAAACCTCACACTCAGAGATCACGGCACCAATACAACTGACTGGCTTCAAAGTCAGGCTTACTGAACAACAACACTTTCTGAGGCAAACAGAAGCAGAAGGATCTGTGCACCCCATTTAATGAAAGTGCAACAGAGATAATTTGGTGATCCATGTATTTGATGGGCAACCTTGCCTGAAACCTGAAGACGTGTTTGTTTGACTGATGGAGTTCTAACCATAGATATGAAACAGTGATATCTTGATGGTTCTAACCCAGGTCTCCTGTGCACCAGAAAATGCAACTCAGACAAGATACTCATAACACGAGAGTGGTCACCGAACCACCTGTGTTACACTTCACCCCGCCCCCCACCCCATTGACCTGCTTCTTGAAGAGACCAGTCCAAGTGACAGGACCAATGCATAGGCTGTAGCTCAACAGGGTGCGACAGTCTTAACCCAGTCAGCCACATTTTAACCTTACACTGAGTGTACAAAATATTAAGAACACCTGTGATTTCCATGACATTGACTCACCAGCTGAATCGAGGTGAAAGGTATGATCCCTTATTCATGTCACTTGTTAAATCCACTTCAATCAGTGTAGATGACTGGAGGAGACAGGTTAAAAGAAGGATTTTTAAGCCTTGAGACAATGGATTGTGTATGTGTGCCATTCAGAGGGTGATTGGGCAAGACAAGATTTATGTGCCTTTGAACGGGGTATGGTAGTAGGTGCCAGGTGCACTGCTTTGCGTCAAGAACTGCAACGCTGCTGCGTTTTTCCACACTCACCAGTTTCCTGTGTGTATCAAGAATGGTCCACCACCCGAAGGACATCCAACCAACTTGACACAACTGAGGAAAGTATTGGAGTCAACATGAGCCAGAATCCCTGTGGAATGCTTTCGACACCTTGTAGAGTCCATGGTGGGTTGGAATGCTTCAGGAGGACGGTCACCTGTGTTTGCAAGGCAGAGGTTCTCAATACGAGTCTAGGTATGAGCTGAATCAGGGGAAGCAGTACTCGTCAAGCAAGCAGCGTGTTGTCCTTTACATTAACTTCCTGAACTTATCCTTATAGGCTTTAGCTAAGTGGGCTAAAACAGTCTTGTGACATGAATCGTCTAGCTTCAAGTAGGGGCAGACCGGCCATCTGGCATTTTGGGCAAATGCCAGATGGGCTGGTCCACTTTTAGACCGCAACTTTTTAGGCCGCAACTGCTCAGCTATAGCGACCGATACATTTCAGTTTGCTACTACCTAATTTTGCAGTCTGGTCGACATCAATTTATTGTAAAAACAGAAACGTAAATCTATTGACAATGAACATGAGGGAGAAGAGCTGGAGAACAACGTGACAGCTATGAACAAACAACCACTGGAGAACTAGGAAGATGGCGGCGGGGAAATGCAGATAGCTACTTTACCTAACGTGCCTCCAGTGGCTAAGGATATGGTCGATTCAAGAGGAACACAAAGTTCCAAGAGAAATGAACATTCATGTATTTTTTTGTACTTCATGATGGGACTAGCTCAAATTGTCTTATTTGCCAGAAGGCAGTCAATTGTTTTAAACTAGTAAATTTAGGGCAACATTTCCAGTCACACCATGCCCACTTTGACAAAACATATCCGTCCCAAAGCAACCTTAGAAACAACAAAATAGCGCAACTCAAAGGATAACAACAAATGATGGACAGATCTAGCACTGTTGCAGAGAAAACAATGACTGCTTGGATACTCGCAAGAAACAAGAAGGCCTTCACAGATGCGGAGATTGTCAAATAATGTTTTTTGGCCTCAGCCAAAATGTTGTGTGCTGATTGCACAAACAAGGAGGTTATTTTAAAGCAAATTAAGGGACTGCAACTCTCAGACTCAACCATAACAAGACTTCGGCAAGGACATTGGTAAGCAACTGATTACTGACATATCCGTGGCGCTGGGTTTTAGTATTGCGCTTGACGAAAGCACTGATGAAAGTGACATTGCCCAATTACGTTTTTGGGTCCACTTCCCTCAAAACGAGTCATTCAGAGAGGAACTTTTATGTTTACTGCCCCTTCAGAGTCAAACACGAGAGGATATTCTGAAAGCCCATGTTTTTTTTTGCTGATAATAATATTGACTGGTCAAATCTGGCACCCCAAACACACGGGGAGAAGGGACTCATAGGCCTGATGAGAAAGAGAGAGAATATTCCCGAATTTGTTACGTTTCATTGTATCATTCATCAGGAAGCACTTGTGGCTAAACTCAAAGACTGACTTACAGAATGTGATGCAGCAAGTCATGTGAGTGGTGAACCTTATTGCGAGGGCACTGAAACCCCGGCAATTCTGCAAGTAGCTGGAGGAATACCAGACAGAATACAGCGACTTGATATTTCACAATGAGGTGAGATGTCTGTCTGGTGGCAGAGTTTTGGAAAGATTTCTCTCTCCTCCCTCAAATCCATGAATTTGTTGCAAGCAAGGGGAGAGAGGAGCCAGAGCTGGATGATCCACAGTGGATATTAAAGCTGGCTTTTTTAACTGACATCACCTGCCACCTGAACACGGTGAATCTCCAGCTCCAAGGGAAAGCTAAAACTCCGGGCAAAATGCTGCGTGTGGTCACAGCATTTCAAAATAAAATAATTTACAACATTAACAATGTCTACACTGTATTTCTGCTAAATGTTAATGGACAAAAAATATGCTTTTCTTTCAAAAATAAGGACATTTCTAAGTTACCCCAAACTTTTGATCGGTAGTGTAGATGTTTCCAAAAATCCCTGTGAGGCATTGGATGGAGACAAACAAATTAAGATATCAAATTGGGTCCATTTGCTAATAGGGTTTTATTTACTAAGAATATTAACACATTACATGCTACAGAAAATAAAAGGTCATTTGGTTAGAATTTGAACTTCAAATAATATGGTTATGGCAGAATGGCACAACTTAAAATCAATAAATCAGTCATCTTTCTTTTTTCACCTGCTCCTGTCCTCTTCTAAAATATAGGGATGGCACAAAAGGAAAATTGTGATTGGGTACAAAAATACAAGACAATGAACACCATTTGGCATGATCAAAATAAAACCTAAAATGATGGCTAACGGGGGAATCATAGCAGATAAGATGCATTAAGGGGATTCAACATTGAGGAACTTTTGTGAAAGGACACCATTTTAAAGTCACACATTCAAATCCAAGTAATAATTGGTCTACAGGCAAAAATTGCTGGCCTATAATCCTCTAGACAAATCAGTAATAATATAATCATCTCCCTCTATGAAATAGAGACAGTCTTTTCTCTTCAAGGAAAGCATGAAAAGGAGTTGGATGACAGACAGGGGTCACTGGATGCAACATGCAAGGATGACTGACGCGTGGGGTCCATATTTGCGAACATTTAAAACTTTGTCCTTCTCAAAATCGTCATCACCCAATTAAAATTGTCAGCGTAATTGCACATGATAAAACGCTACATTAACTATTCCCATTACATAACTTGGCACATTTAGCCATAATGCTAACCTGACCAGGTGGCAGTGATTATTTCCTGTAACAAATTCTGCATCAGCCTATCAAAGATCTTAGACCTTATATCCACCAACCAATAGATGGGTTAGCTGAAAACGAAAATTATGCACGCTCTTCAATGGAGTAGAAAGATCCCATTGAAGAGCGTGCATCATTTTCGTTTTCAGCTAACCCATCTATTGGTTGGTGGATAGAATTTGTTACAGGAAATAATCACTGCCTTCTGGTCAGGTTAGCATTAGGTCTAAATGTGGCAGGTTACATCCAGTGACCCCTGTCTGTCATCCAACTCCTTTACTTATTTTCCACCATAATTTGCAAATAAATTCATTAAAAATCCTACAATGTGATTTTCTGGATTTGTTTTTCTCATTTTGTCTGTCATAGTTGAAGTGTACCTATGATGAAAATTATAGGACCCTCTCGTCTTTTTAAGTGGGAGAACTTGCACAATTGGTGGCTGACTAAATACTTTTTTGCCCCACTGTAGCTAACCAAGAAATGTAAAGATGTATTTAAAACAAGTGCTCATTGTGCAAATGTATTCATGTTTTCAATAAACATTGGAGACTAAATAGTTTACATGTTAACAATCTACGCCAACCCTGTCTGTTTTGCCCCATCGTTTTTGTTGTTGTTGCTAAACAACCATCCTGTTTATGGCATTTCTTTAAAATATGTCAACTTTTACTTTTGTTCCGCTTTGTCTGTAAAGTGTAGTGTCCCAATATTGCGTGATGCATCCCTGACTAGACTACTAACGTAAACTCACGTAAAATCGTACATCACCTTGGTCCGTACAATTGCCCTTATTTTAGCGCCCCAAAAACGTAATACTTCCAGATCAACTGTAATGTCAATTCCATGGTAAAGCACAATTTCTCTCCTTTCCAACTGAATCAATTACATGATCTAAACATTGCCCGTTTCTGCATAATTCAAGCAGGCAATGAGCCCCGTCTTTTTAAAAATGGCGGGTGGGGAAGCGAAACTAATGCGTGAGTGAGGAGAGATGTCATGTGGGAAAATTGCTTTTTTTCTCCACTCAATCTGTCCAATTTATCACCTTATCGCGTCTAAAATGTAAATAAAACATTATAAAGATTTTCTATAATGTGTCATTACATACATATTTGAAGGTTTGTGTCGAATTTGAATCGGGTTTTTAGGGCGGTGCTAAAGTGATCTTAGAAGTAAACGGCTTTGAGAATGATGATCGCATGCAATGATGATGCAAAAAACGACTAGGTATCCCCCTTACCTCCGTCATTGTCCATTTCTTGTTTTTAAAGGATGAGAGAAGTGCTACACCTGGTGGAAAGAGATTGTAAGACAGAAATAGTTGCTTTATGCGGGCACGACATGACACGGCCCGATGTAACCGAGGGCCCGTTTTTTCAACATTTCTCCAATACTATAGAGCCATTACCATGTGGATCAACGCTTGAATAGAAACCTAGTTCACACCCCCGATTTTGAAGTCAACACAGTCGCTACAGTCCCATTAGTTTTCTTTGTAGCCTCGTTAGAATGTTGTGGTTACGCACATTTGTACAGAATGGGGTGAGTTTACGTTAACTACTAACGTTCAACAAAATTCCAAAGGCATATTTTCGAAATGACAAATGTTCTTATCCTTTTCACACATCTTTGTGCTTTTACGGGAAAAAGATAAAGGTCTATAAACAATAAGTTTATCGTACATCGTAAAAACCAAACTGGATGAGCCTCATGGTCTTGTTAAATAGCTGTGGAAGAATGTGCAAAGTAGAAATAAATATTACCGAGTTACAGTTCATAGAAGGAAATCAGCCAATTTAAATAAATTAGGCCCTAATCTATAAATTTCACATGAGTGGGCATGTGCGCAGCCATGCTGTGCCTGGGAGGGCATAGGCACACCTACTTGGGAGCCAGGTCCAGCCAATCAGAATGAGTTTTTCCCCACAAAAGTGCTTTAGTACAGACAGAAATAGTCCTGTTGCGTTAATATTTTTGTTCAGTATAGATAATATAAAACTGTTTACTGCTGGCCCTCAATGCACGATTCAAATATGAAGTGGATGATTCTAAATAATGCATATAAAACGTACATTAAAGTGTAGCTATGTAACATATGTAGGCCTAATAAACGTATTATTAGCAGTGTGTTTGTCGACAAGGCTGAAGAAAGATGCATCTCATTAAATGTAGGAAGTTCCTCATCTTAATTTTCAATGTGTTGTCTGCACCTTATTTACATAAGTATTCAGACCCTTTGCTATGAGACTCGAAATTGAGCTCAGGTGCATCCTGTTTCCATTGATCCTCCTTGAGATGTTTCTACAACTTGATTGAAGTCCAATCAATTGAATTCACCAAAGGTGGATATGATTTGGAAAGGCACACCAGTCTATATAAAAGGTCCCACAGTTGACAGTGCATGTCAGACCAAAAACCAAGGCACGAGGTCGACTGAATTGTATGTAGAGTGCCGAGATAGGATTGTATTATGGCACAGATCTGGGAAAGGGTACCCAAAATATTCTGCAGAATTGAAGGTTCCCAAGAACAGTGGATTTCATCATTCATAAAAATGGAAGTTTGTAACCACCAAGACTCTTCCAAGAGCTGGCCGACCAGCCAAACTGAGCAATCGGGGGAGAAGGGACTTGGTCAGGGAGGTGACCAAGAACCCAATGGTCACTGACAGAGCTCCAGAGTTCCTCTGTGGAGATGGGGGAACCTTCCATTTCTGCAGCACTCCACCAATCAGGCCTTTATGGTAGAGTGGCCAGATGGAAGCCACTTTTCAGTAATGGGAAAGACAGCCCACTTGGAGTTTGCCAAAAGGCACCTAAAGGACTCTCAAACCATGAGAAACAAGATTCTCTGGTCTGATGAAACCAAGATTGAACTCTTTGTCCTGAATGCCAAGTGTCACATCTGGAGGAAACCAGGCACCACTCATCACCTGGCCAATACCATCCTTACGGTGAAGCATGGTGGTGGCAGCATTATACAGTGGGGATTTTTTTTCCAGCGACAAGGTCTGGGAGACTAGTCAGGATCGAGGGAAAGATGAACGGAGCAAAGTACAGAGCGATCCAGAGCACTTAGGACCTCAGACTCGGGTGAAGGTTCACCTTCCAACAGGACAATGACCCTAAGCACACAGCCAAGACAATGCTGGAGTGGCTTCAGGCCAAGCCTCTGAATGCCCTAAACTGGCCCAACCAGTTTGAACCCGATTGAACATCTCTGGAGAGAACTGAAAATAGCTGTGCAGTGACGCTCCCCATCCAACCTGTCAGCGCTTGAGAGGATCTGCAGAGAATGGGAGAAACTCCCCAAATACAAATGTGCCAAGCTTGTAGCGTCATACCCAAGAAGACACAAGGCTGTAGTCGCTGCTGAAGGTGCTTCAACAGGGTCTGAATACTTATGTAAATGTACGTTTTTTAAAATTTGTTAATACATTTGCAAAAAAATGTCTTGCCATGTCATTATGGGGTATTGTGGATTGTGTGTAGATTGATGAACAATAATAAATCATTTTAGAATAAGGCTATAACGTAACAAAATGTGGAAAAAGTGAAGGGGTCTGAATACAGTCCACAGCACCCTTCCCAATCAATGTATTGACTTTATAAAAAAATATTGTTGTGCAATGGGGAACTGTCTTGCAGTTTAATGTCACATTTTCAGTTTGAGTTTCAGTCACATTCATTCATTTGTGCAAGTCTTTCTCGGTCATTGCTAATTACAGATTGCATAATTTCAAATTCACAAAACGCTTTGAAATATTCTTACACAAGGGCGACAAGGGTTGTTGGTTCTAGCACTGACCCAGGTCTTGTTCAGTAGGGAGAAAACAATACGACAGAGTGAAACTGGGAGGTACTACCTGAACTTGACCAATAAGAACACTGATTCCCCCCATTGCAAACATTTTGCTACATTGTACCCTACTGAACGCAACACTGGTGCTTTCTGTAGAAGTCATAGTTCAATAATCCTCTTGCCATACTACTCCGTCACTGAACAAACAGAGCATAAAACCATTAGACATTACTGTTCATTGTCTCATAAATACAATCCCGCTGCAGTCAACGCAAGTTATGCAGGTGTTGCTTTCAATAGAGCAACCATATTGTCTATGTAAACTTTAACAAACATCCACATAGGGCTTGTTAATAGTCTAACTCTTACTTAGTATTATTAAAAAGCCTTGCAGCTTCATTAGAACTGGACTTGGAAGGAAAGGGGGGGGATCTTACTCTCTTGTGAAACTTGTGCACCTAGCAGGCCAATTCCCAGCACATATTTACAAAATACCACAGGATATAGTTGAGGGAGTAAGGAAAGAGTGTTTTGGCTATAATTGCTCCTTAAAACAAACAAAAAACATTTCCACAAAAATACTGATGAACTGAGCATGGCACTTCAGATCAGCTTTTTTTCATATGTCTGAGGGGAAAAAATCTATATAAATTAAAACAAGTCAGACACGAGGTA
Organism: Oncorhynchus tshawytscha; assembly: GCF_018296145.1. NCBI lineage: Eukaryota > Metazoa > Chordata > Actinopteri > Salmoniformes > Salmonidae > Oncorhynchus > Oncorhynchus tshawytscha. The sequence goes on from NC_056458.1 coordinate 32,875,178, forward strand.
GAGAGGACAAATCAACAGGCTCTCCCTAAATGACGATTGGCCTAAAACGCTCCCATATGCCTACGATTGGTCCACACACCCACCCATGTTACTATGATTGGCCAGTGACTATGTGCCTTTCACCCACAGTCCTTTAGCAATGTGGTCATCTGCATATGATGACGTTTAGCATCCTGCAATGCATCTGGTATGTCAGTGGCTTTGTGTGTCATAGCTGAGCCCAGAGGGTAGGTACTGGGTGAGGGTGACAGATTGGCACCAAGGGAGAGACTCTAGGGAAATGACTATGGTTGTGTTCAGTCGGGAGGAAAGAGACATTTTGAAACTGTGAGGTACTACTTGAACCTGTCCAATAAGAAACATTCATTATTGTTTTCTGTTACAAAAACTGTAACACTTTCAACACTGTGCCTTACCAAACTCAACCCAGACCTAACTCGGAGCTCCCAGTTGAAACTAAGCGAGCAGAAATGAATTTAGTACATGTAAAAACGTGTATGTACTGTGTTTGTTACAGTCCGCATGGGAGGGAAACAAGCGGAGACCAAAGGATTAACGCTGTGGCTTTGTGTTGATTATGACAATGTGAGGTTCTGAATCATTTTAAATATGTTGACACATTTCCCCCTGCCAAAAAGGCCTTTGTATACAATAACACATACTCAGCAGGTGTATCTAGTGTCTTTGACATGGGGGAGGCCGGGAGGAAATGGATCAGACCATCATATAAATGAATGAGACAGGAGGAGATCAAGAGGATGGGAAAGGAGGGGACCGGGGCAGACCAAAGTTAGAGGAGAGAGTGTTCAAATATCTGCTTGGTATATTTATATACAAAGCTGTTGTTTGGCCATTGTATCTCTCACAACAATGAGGTGGACTGGACAAAGGCCCCATACTTTACAGTCCTAAGGAATGTCTCCACTTACTCCCCAGACACAGTCATCATAGCATTTCAGAAAGTCAGTGATCACACAGGGCGGCGAGGGTCTGAACATGCACAGGGTAAAATGAAACACACAAAAAAACATTTAACATAATATTTAGTATGTAATGGTGTCATATGTCATAATATTTTCCATTTAATTTCCGTACAAAAAGAGGACTTCGCAGTGTGGGGTTTGTAGCAGAGGGGCTTGGTTAAGGCCCCGTTGGTGGGTGTCCTGTGGTAACTTGTCCTATCTGTGGAGTGCAGCAATGGTCGGTTTCTGTCGCAGTGAGCGTCTTTCTCCACTAGAGGGAGTCAATCAGGAGTCAGTATGGCCACTCTTCTCTTCTAGGTACCAGATTCACTGTCCTGTACTACAAAAGGGTGATCCATGAGTCTGTGAGAGAAACCACATATACACCAGCGTCTGGTCCGTGTGCGGGAATGTGTGTGTGTGCGGACAAATACGCGTGTATAGGACGATTTCATGCCAAACATGGGAGAGGGGGCGTAAACTCTACTGTGTGTGTAGTGTATCAGGACTTCAATACAGGGGTAGAAGTGTAAATTATATTCTGTGTGTGTGAGTGAGAACTTCATATAAATAAATTCTCTCTCACACACATTAGCAACAACAGTGACTGTGTTGCAACTTCTGACCACTGCAGTCCGTATATCATGTGTTATTTTCGATCATAGGTGAAAATCACAGAGGAGGAATAGATTGGACTTATGTGAAGTGAGGAGTGTGGCTGTGTAAGTGTGTGTGTGTCTCAGCTCTCGTCCTCGGAGTGTTGGTGATCCAGCAGCCGGACATGCGTAAAGGGAAAGTGGCCGTGCTTGCCCTTGCACTCGCCCTCCCACTGGCCGTTCACGTTGATCTTGGTCACTTTCACCATGTCTCCGACCTGCACAAAACACACACAGGTTAGACTATAGAGACAAATTGGGTAGAAGCAATACCTTCAGGGGTCTGCAACGTGTGGCTCTGGAGCCGCACAAGGCTCTTAAAAAGCCCCTATGGGGCTCAATGATGTTCAATAGTTATTTAAAGCAGCCTAATCAATCAACTATAATAGTAGTATAATTAATACATCAAATCAACTCTATTCACACTTGAACCACTTTAAAATGATTAAGCCTAATTAGTTGGCTACAGCCCTTAGCCTGACGACTCACATTAAATTCCTCCACTGCTCTGTCATTAACTACATAGTTTAGATCGGCTACTGCAATCACTTTTACCTTTATTTAACTAGGCAAGTGAGTTAAGAACAAATTCTTATTTTCAATGACGGCCTAGTAACAGTGGGTTAACTGCCTGTTCAGGGGCAGAACGACAGATTTGTACCTTGACAGCTCAGGGATTTGAACTTGCAATCTAGGCTACCCTGCCACCCAAGTCTTGTGGTTCGTTTTAAATTTGTTTCGTTTGAGTTCCCGACCCCAGCCTGACAAGTAGGGATAGGCATTTGAAATCATTTCACATTCAAATAAACAACAATTGGGATAAACTTGGACACTTTGTTGCGCAGCCTGCACCACGGGAGAGACAGTGCACGCTGCAGCAGGTGCCAGTGGTGGTAACAACTGACTCCTGTAACAACTGACTCCTGCTAGTTGACAAACTTGTAAATGCCATAGGTTATCTATCATCCCATCTGGCAGGGCCTGTCTTTACTGTATTAGGTCGAGGTAAAGAAGCTAGCTATGATTGCCTGATATTAGCTAGCCAGCTATGCCAGTTGAGGCTATTTTGCTGCGCTCCTCATCCTCTACACCAACTCCATTCATTAAAAACAGCAGCCTAACTGTTGGTTGCTCGTTGTAACCTACTTCTCATTTAGCTAACTTACTTCAATTTTTTAAATTTGCATTCATTTGAGACCTCCCACCTCACAGCCTCCGACTGTAGTGCCAACAACAAAACCTGTGTAGGCAAAAAGTATTTTTATTATAAGTCATAATTCCATTCAAAAGTTTGTTTTATTCGATTAAGAATTTCAAATATCATGGCATATGTGTGTAACAAAGTCAGAAATGATTTGATTTAATTGAGACAGGCTTTTCATTGTAGGCCTGTGACCCCCCCCCCTCAAATAAATACTCTCACAAGTATTCTAATACTAACGTGACTATCCATACTGACAAGCACAGTAGCCAAACTCTTTATTTCGTTTCGCTAACCCAGGCCAGGGTTGGGGTTGCTTCCATTTCAAATACACTCAGTTCATGAACAGTTGCAATTGGAAATCAATGTGAACTACCGGTATGTCCACTGACTGACCAATATTGGTATGGAATTACCCGACCCCTGATTGTGTAGATCAGCAGCACAGTCCTACTAAGCCTTTACCTTGGGATACACACTCCACGCCCATTCCCCATCATCTCTGTTGCTTCGCTTTTTTTTTTTTAAATGAATGGTCCAAAATTGCACCCTGGCCTATTCCTTAGATGGTGCACAACTTTTGACCAAAAGCAGTGCACTAAATAGGGAATAGGTTGCCATTTGGGACAAAACCCATGTTCCTCTCATGACATATAGTTATACCTGCAGGTGTGGTACTTCACAGGAACGCTCTTTATCAACTAGAGGTCGACCGATTAATTAGGGCTGATTTCAAGTTTTCGTAACAATCGGAAATCTGTATTTTTGGACTTTTTTATTTTTTTTAAAACTAGGCAAGTCAGTTAAGAACACATTCTTATTTTCAACCTAGGAACAGTGGGTTAACCTCTTGAAGCAAGGGGGCAGTATTTTGATGTTTGGATAAAAACGTTCCTAAAGTAAACTGCCTATTTTTCAGGCCCAGAAGCTAGAAAATGTTTTTAATTGGCAGATTAGGATAGAAAACACTAAAGTTTCCAAACCTGTCATAATATTGTCTGTGAGTATAACAGAACTGATATTGCAGGCGAAAACCTGAGGAAAATCCAACCAGGGAATGCTGTTATTCTGAAATCTCTCTTTTCCATTGCAAGCCTATCCTCCATAAAAAGGGATATCAACTAGATTCCTTTCCCTATGGCTTCCACATGGTGTGAACAGTCTTTAGACAGTTTCAGGCTTTTATTCTGAAAAATGAGCGAGAATGATCACATCGCGTCAGTGGATAGCTAGGTGTCCCCAGATTTGTGCATGAGCGAGCAAGACCTTTTCTCTCTCTCTCCTATTGAAAAGGCTACCGTCCAGTTGAAATATTATAGATTATTTATTGTAAAAACAACCTGAGGGTTGATTATAAAAAAATGTTTGCCGTGTTTCTTAGAACTTTACGGATTTGGAATTTTCGTCTGTCCGTCGTGACCTGCACGAGCCTGTGGATTACTAAACAAAACGCGCCAACCAAACAGAGGTTTTGGATATAAAAATAATCTGTATCAAACAAAACGAACATCTATTGTGTAACTGGGAGTCTCGTGAGTGCAAACATATGAAGATCATCAAAGGTAAGGGATTAATTTTATTGCTTTTCTGACTTCCGTGACCAATCTACTTTGCTGCTAGCTGTTTGTAATGTTTTGTCTGCTGAGAGAGCTGTCCTCACATAATCGCATGGTTTACTTTCACCGTAAATCCTTTTTGAAATCTGACACGCCGGGTGGACTTACGACAAGTTAAGCTGTGTTTTGGTGTATTGCACTTGTGATTTCATGAAAATTTAATATTTTTATGAATTTAATTTGAATCTGGCGCTCTGCAATTCACCGGATGTTGCAAATGATCCCGCTAAAGGGATCGGTGCGTAAAGAGGTTAACTGCTTTGTTCAGGGGCAAAACGACAGATTTTTACCTTGTCAGCTCGGGGATTTAATCTTGCAACCTTACAGAGTTAACTAGTCCAACGCTCTAACCACCTGCCTCTCATTGCACTCCACGAGGAGCCTGCCTGTTACACGAATGCAGTAAGAAGCCAAGGTAAGTTGCTAGCTAGCATTAAACTTATATTATAAAAAACAATCAATCATAATCACTAGTTATAACTACACATGGTTGATGATATTACTAGTTCATCTAGCGTGTCCCGCGTTGCATATAATCGATGCGGTGCGCATTCGTGAAAAAGGACTGCTGTTGCTCCAATGTGTACCTAACCATAAACATCAATGCCTTTCTTAAAATCAATACACAAGTATATATTTTTAAACTTGCATATTTAGTTAATATTGCCTGCTAACATGAATTTATTTTAACTAGGTAAATTGTGTCACTTCTCTTGCAACAGTTGGGGTATATGGAGCAGTGTGGGCCGCCTGGCTCATTGCGAACTGTGTGAAGACTATTTCTTCCTAACAAAGACAGCCAACTTCGCCAAACGGGGGATGATTTAACAAAAGCGCATTTGCGAAAAAAGCACAATCGTTGCATGACTGTACCTAACCATAAACACCAATGCCAGTCTTAAAATCAATACACAGAAGAATATATTTTTTAACCTGCATATTTAGCTAAAAGAAATCCAGGTTAGCAGGCAATATTAAACAGGTAAAATTGTGTCACTTCTTTTGCGTTCATTTCACGCAGAGTCAGGGTATATGCAACAGTTTGGACCTCCTGGCTCGTTGCGAACTAATTTGCCAGAATTTTACGTAATTATGACATAACATTGAAGGTTGTACAATGTAACAGCAATATTTAGACTTCGGGATGCCACCCGATAGATAAAATACAGAACAGTTCCGTATTTCACTGAAAGAATAAACGTTTTGTTTTCGAAATGATAGTTTCCATATTAATGACCAAAGTCTCGTATTTCTGTGTGTTGTTATGTTCTAATTAAGTCTATGATTTGATATTTGATATAGCAGTCTGACTGAGCGGTGGTAGGTAGCAGCAGGCTCGTAAGCATTCATTTAAACAGCACTTTCATGCGTTTTGCCAGCAGCTCTTCGCTGTGCTTCAAGCATTGAGCTGCTTATGACTTCAAGCCTATCAACTCCCGAGATTAGGCTGGTGTAACCGATGAGAAATGGCTAGCTAGTTAGCGGGGTGCACGCTAATAGCATTTCAAACATCAATCGCTCTGAGACTTGGAGTAGTTGTTCCCCTTGCTCTGCAAGGGCCGCGGATTTTGTGGAGCGATGAGTAACGATGCTTCGAGGGTGGCTGTTGTTGATGTGTTCCTGGTTCGAGCCCAGGTAGGGGCGAGGAGAGGGACGGAAGTTACACTGGCAATACTAAAGTGCCTATAAGAACATCCAATAGTCAACGGTATATGAAATACAAATGGTATAGAGGGAATTAGTCCTATAATAACTACAAACCAAAACTTTGTACCTGGGAATATTGAAGACTCATGTTAAAAGGAACCACCAGCTTTCATATGTTCTCATGTTCTGAGCAAGGAACTTAAACGTTAGCTTTTTTTCATGGCAAATATTGCACTTTTACTTTCTTCTCCAACACTTTGTTTTTGCATTATTTAAACCAAATTGAACATGTTTCATTATTTATTTGAGGCTAAATTGATTTTTATTGATTTTATATTATATTAAGTTAAAATAAGTGTTCTTTCAGTATTGTGTAATTGTAATTATTACAAATACATTTTCTTCTTAAAAATATATATATATTTTTTTAATTTTAAATATTTTTAAAATTTTAAAAAATTGGCAGATTAATCGGGATCGGCTTTTTTGGTCCTCCAATAATTGGTATCGGTATCAGAGTTGAAGAATCATAATTGGTCGATCTCTATTATCAATACTGACAAATTGGACTCTTAAACTGCAAGCTATGAACTGTGAGGCAACCTTTGTTCGGGCATTGCCATTTCTACTGTACGACTCGCAACCTTCAAACAGCTTCTAATCTTAAAGGGATAGTTCTACAAAACTACATATTTATGTGGAACTGAACTATACCTTTAATAGGTATTTAATAGGCGTTTGTCTCATTTTGGCCGTTTGTTTCTCTACTTAATTATACAAGGGGAGTAGAAGAGCACGAAAAGTGTAGTCTTTGGTACAGAGAGGGATGAAGGTGAGAGAAATAGAAAGAGAGGGTGCACTTCTTCATCTCTAATCTGTATTTGATAACCAGGACAGTGACCTCTCTGACTCCAGCCAGACTCATTTATTCATTGTGTTATTATTTTTTAACTGCATTGTTGGGAAGGGCTCGTAAGCAAGTATTTCATGGCCCGTTCTGAAGGTTGGGCCCAGGCGTGTTGACAAAGGGCTGAGCATAATGGCCCGACTCCCCTAGAGGCAGGTAGGGCAGCAGGGGCACTACCCGTCCATAGTACTGCCCCCACTATAATTTATATATATTTTTTTTACTTTGCATCGTTGTATTTAGCGCATGTGACAGTACTAGCTCTCCTCTCGGTCTGCTTTTCTCTATATGCATGAACCCATTATACATGTCATTGTGTATGTGTGTGTGTGTGTGTGTAAGCATGCAAGTGTGCCTGCCCACATGTGTATGGATGGTTGTGTATACTTACAGGAAAGAGTAAGCAATTACAGCAGCAGCACCCTGGCTCTCTGAGCAGAGAGAACATATAGGGGACATGAAACAGAAAAGAGGGAGAGAGTGCCATGGGGCACAGAGGAAGGCGAAGGGGGTGAACCAATACCTCCAAGGCGAGGGCCGTCTTGTCGTAGGCGTTGGGCACCCTTTTCTGAATGGCGCGGGCATAGACGGGCCCGTTCTGCAGGTTGGGCAGGGGAGTGTTGACCATGGGCTGGGCATACTGGCCTGGCTCTCCCAGAGGCGGGGGCAACTGGGGTGCTGCTCCATCTGTAGTGCAGCCCCCAACACCCGCCGGCCCTCCCGCCACCGAGGTGGGCGAGGCGGGTCGGTACTTCTCCACATAGGGTACGGGGATCATGCCGGCGCGGCACTCCTGGTTAGCCGCGTTCCACCACTGCTCCTCAGGCTTCTCCAGCACACGCAGCACGTCACCCTTGCGGAAGGGCAGGTCCTCCTCGTCGTTGCCGGGGAAGTCGAAGAGGGCGCGAACAAACTCTGCCTCCTGCGGGGCGCTGCCCGATGCAGTGGGAGGGGCGGTGGCGGCACAGCTCACAAAGCTAGTGTGCTTGGCCTTGCTGATGGGCTCGATCAGCGTGGTGGTGTCCAGGTAGTGGATCTTGTAGAACTCCAGAAGGATGGGCAGGGCGTCAAACTCCTGGTCCCCGATGCGGAACCGCGGAGGGGCCAAACCTGGATGGCGAGAGGATGACAATTTTATTTTTTAAATTCTCTTGGAACCCCGAGGCTACTGAAACTTAAAGTGCCTCACAGCTGAGCATTCTTCTGACAATCGAGTCCGAACAAAACAATTAGGCTTAAGCCAAGGACTTAGCTGAAATAGTTTGTTTAAGCCTCCCACGGCTTCACATACAGCATGTATACATGTACATGTATACACTCCCTGTCACAACTTTTGCAAGTTTATTAAGAAAAACAATCTGTTCCAGAAGATATAGACCTACTCATTCGATAGTTTTCAATTCAATTTGACAGCTTTGCTAATGGTCACACTCTCGCAAAGCCTGCAAGTTAGGACATGTATGGTGAAATTTCCAAAATGAAGTAGCCTAAACAAATAAAAAAGTACTGAGTGTGTGTGTGTGTGTGTGTGTGTGTGTGTGTAATTAAAACAGGGCAGGACCACATGCATTCCACACACACCATTCGAGAACAGTCATCCTCCAATTGTGACAGCATGTCCATTCATTCATAGGATCAGCCCAATCCGACCACTCACTCACTTTCTACCTGGCTCTTACGAAAGACAAAGTACCCAAAGCCTGCAGCTGACAAAACTAAACAAAGACCTTTAAAAACCCACCATTACTACGGTTACAAAAACCACAGCCAGGTATGTGTAGCAAGGTAAACACACTACAAAATCCCAAAATAAATACTGTATTTCCAAATCTTGGTGACTGTTCAAATTTGAGCTCATTAGCGAGCCCAGACCACGACTATAAGTTAATAAGTTAATGACTGTCAAGTAGTTAACGTAACTAGGGGGTTACTTGTTTCTGTGCATAGCCATAGTTTGCCTTCCGTTCCAACAGCTAGCTTCAGTCCGACCGTAACAAGAATGATAGCTAGGCTACTGATACTAAGTGTTCATAGTGTAATACAGTTTTCAAACGTATACTCAATTTTGTTTAGCAAACTAACATTAGCTATGTCTGGTGTAGCCAGCCGAACTAAATTATCTTAAACGTAGAAGTAGTTATGTACCGCTAGCTAGCGCCCGCTAGAACTGGGTCAGTGGCATTTTCCCACGTTAGCGAGCTAGTATGAGACAGTAAACTAGTTATCTAATCTTACCTGATCCAGATTGCCGGTTGTTGCTGATGCTGTTGATTATATAATGTGATACTTTTGAGTTCTCTGAGACGGATAGCACGTAGTCCCCGGGACTGGTAATAGAGTCCCTGACGAGAAACACGCCATGTCTCTGACCCTGCAAGAGGAAAACCGCCTCCTGTCGGCTCAACCTTCCCCAGTACCAGCTAGCACGATCCTCCGCATCAAAATTCCCGGCCATTACTGCAAATCCACTCCGAGGCCTTCCCCTTGCCTCTCCCTATCCACAACTAGGATTCAACTCATACAACTTTGTTTCACTGTAAGAACACGCTCCGGGAAAATACACGGCATCGATACCGCTTTAAACCGTTAGATGTATATAAATGTAACCGACTACCACAAAACAATTACTGTCCCCCCTTAAGAATTAATTGTTGCAACCAGAACTATATAATTTATTTATCAAGGCGTTTTAAATTAAATCTTAAGTCATTTGCAACGTGAAACTCAGGGGCTGAAATGGCGGATCTTGGGGTAAAGGTTGACTTCATCCCCCTGGATTTAACTGGGCGTAGTTTGTCACGATGGGGCATGTCCGATAGAGGCTGCCACTGAGGTATGGAATGTCATGATGGGCATCACATCCATCCATTTTGAGAAGGTCGAGAAATGTTGATCAGTCAAAGGTTCACATGCTCTGACTTCAGAACTCAGCTGTATGCTTGTTAAATATTACAATACCAGGTTATTTCGCCTGGACCGAAATATTTTGTTATTGATAAGTAAAAAATAAGAAGACGAATATGCCGTTTCAACAATTTGACACTAGATGTCATTCAAATGTCACTCCTGAACGCCAAGGTAGGTGTGGTGAGAACTCGTTCGGGTGGAATACGAAGACACGAGCGCTTATTTCAAAGAGCGCTCCGTAAGCCACGCCCCAGTGGGTAGAGCTGGACATGTTGAACTGGATCACGTTTTAATACGATTAAAAGACTCTCATTTTACAGTGGGTCCGCCATGGTTCTGTGTAGCTAAATTATGCTGATATATTTCCAGTTAATTTTGTCTTTGACGTAGTAAGTAAAACACGGAAACAACAACGATCGAGTCACAGACAGTTCGCAGTAGAACATAACAGAGAAGGGCATCGTTTACTACATAAATTATTGGGATCATCTGGTTACCGCCAGTGTTTGGAATATGACGAGCTCGTTGACAAAACAGACCACGAGACGCCTTTTTTACACCGATATTTATTTGTTAAAGGTCCGCGGTGGGTCGGTGTAAACTATGCGATTAAATTGGAAGAACGTTTATAGCAGTGATTATTAATGTACTTTTATAGTATTTCTAAGTAGCAGCCATACAACAGCCAGGGAAACTTATTGTACTCACTCTAACATTCCGAATTTTCTGCCTGACTGGCGCTCTTTATCTGAATTTATCCATGATTTCCAGGTAATCACAACAAAACTACTTATTTTGCTCAAATAGAGATAATTAAATGGTGTTTTCTTTGAAAAGATTGGTCAGGCCAGAATACAACATTCTGTTTTCTGCATGAGTTTGGCGCTGTTTATTGCAATTTTCTGGATTGTCTTGTGATCAGAATAAAACGTAAATATTGAAGACTCATCTCTTCAGTAGGTCCTATGATTGAGTGTAGTCTGGCACAGGAGTGTGAAGGTGAACGGAAAGGCACTGGAGCAACGAACCGCCCTTGCTGTCTCTGCCTGGCCGGTTCCCCTCTCTCCACTGGGATTCTCTGCCTCAAACTCTATTACAGGGGCTGAGTCACTGGCTTACTGGTGCTCTTCCATGCCGTCCCTAGGAGGGGTGCATCACTTGAGTGATCTTCCTGTCTGGGTTGGCGCCACCCCCTTGGGTTGTGCCGTGGCGGAGATCTTTGTGGGCTATACTCGGCCTTGTCTCATGATGTTAAGTTGGTGGTTGAAGATATCCCTCTAGTGGTGTGGGGGCTGTGCTTTGGCAAAGTGGGTGGGGTTATATCCTGCCTGTTTGGCCCTGTCCGGAGGTATCATTGGATGGGGCCACAGTGTCTCCCGACCCCTCCTGTCTCAGCCTCCAGTATTTATGCTGCAGTAGATTGTGTCGGGGGGCTAGGGTCAGTCTGTTATATCTGGAGTACTTCTGTCTTATCCGGTGTCCTGTGTGAATTTAAGTATGCTCTCTAATTCTTTCTCTCTTTTTCTTTCTCTCTCTGAGGACCTGAGCCCTAAGACCATGCCTCAGGACTACCTGGCATGATGACTCCTTGCTGTCCCCAGTCCACCTGGCCGTGCTGCTGTCCAGTTTCAACTGTTCTGCCTGCGGCTATGGAACCCTGACCTGTTCACCGGACGTGCTAGCTGTCCCAGACCTGCTGTTTTCAACTCTCTAGAGACAGCAGGAGTGGTAGAGATACTCTAAATGATCGGCTATGAAAAGCCAACTGACATTTTCTCCTGAGGTGCTGACCTGTTGCACCCTCGACAACGACTGTGATTATTATCATTTGACACTGCTGGTCATCTATGAACATTTGAACATCTTGGCCATGTTCTGTTATAATCTCCACCTGGCACAGCCAGAAGAGGACTGGCCACCCCTCATAGCCTGGTTCCTCAAGGTTTATTCCTAGGATCTGGCCTTTCTAGGGAGTTTTTCCTAGCCACTGTGCTTCTACACCTGCATTGCTTGCTGTTTTAGTGTTTCTGTACAGCACTTTGTGACATAAGCTGATGTAAGAAGGGCTTTATAAATACATTTGAAATATGATATAATTATTTACTCAACTACAGCTTGAAATAGTGTTTCTTTAAAAAGATGCGCCTGGCTGACATGGACTGTTTCCTTACCTTATTCCCTTTGTGGTTATCCATGGTTGTTGGTTATTTACCAGGTAACAAGTGAAAATGAAACAAGGACCGAAGCAATAGGTTCCTTATTTTACTCAACTAGAGGGTTTCTTTGAAGAGATTGTCAATGGCTGACTTTAAAAATACATTAAGGGGAAAGGATCCACAGAGAGGCTGATTATCTTTCTGCACATCTCTTTATGTCCAATGCTGGCTGCCATTGATATCATATCACAGGGGCACAACTTTTATTTTTAAAGTGGGGGGGGACATAACCTGGCGAGGGTCTGGGGGAGGACTTTTTTTGGCCATCTAAAGCTACTTTCCTGCATTTCTACACAATCCAATATGTTGTATTTCTGTCTGTAATAAAGCCCTTTTGTGGGGAACAACTTTGATTGGCTGGGCCTGGGTGATGCCTGTACACTTGCCTAGTCCTTTGAAATCCATAAATTAGCGACTGATGAACTTATAATGAATACTTTCATGTGATATCCCCTGGGTCCACATTGGGCGTTTTGTATGTCTGTTGCGCAAAATAAATTCAATTGAAAAAAATCTCATCTTTTAAATGGTTGCATGTTGTTCAGTATAATTAATATCACTGTTGAGCTCTTTTTACTTGCACACAATATAGCTGGATCCACCGACCTGCAGCACCCCAACCCAACACACCCTACTCAGCTTTAGGATCTTAGTGAAACATTCATTACTGGTTTCAGGTGTGTTAGGCCAAGGCCAGAGTGACAACACACAGGACAGCAGAGCAGCCAAGCAGCTAGGGACTGCCTAAATAGATATCTCCCCTGAGATATTATGTTTTCAATACAGACTCCTTTCTATCGTTCACTGATATTGTTAATATACTGCAAAAGTCACAAGCTCAATAGACTGGTCTTCCCTGGCTGTCTGTCCCTGCTGGGACACCTGTCACCATCTGATCCTGCTTAGACATGATGAGCATAGTGTTGTGTACTGACTGCACCATGACAGTGAAGCCAGTAGAGATGTTAATTACTGTGTTTGAAAAGTAGGGAATTAGCTAGGGAAACTGACAGATCAATAACATTAAATTGCTATACTAACTCATATAAATTCACATTGCACTGAAAAAAACGTTTGGCCACTGGTTTCATAGTTTGATTCAGGTCTAGTGTGATTCAGGCAAAAAATAATAGCTAGCGTTAGCCAACATTTGTCCAGCTCTCTCTCTAACGGTACATCAACTGGTGAAAGCTAGCCAAGTTAATTTACGTATGTTGAAACAGGACAAAGCAAAGGATAAAAACCATTTCCATACAAACAGATTTTAGATCGTAAAAATAACCTCATATCGCTATCTGACATAGCTAGAGGCTAGAGCTGAACTGGCTGTTAGGTAATTTAGCTACTAGCTAGCACATTTATTAATCTCAGTGAAGAGGGGATGTTAGTTACACTAGCATTACATTACATGTTAGTTACACTAGCTAATAGCTCAGCACTGGGAATAAACACTAGTTTAGTTTTTTTCTTTTAAGTTAACCAGCAGTTACCTTGTCAGCTGCATCACTGATGATGATCAGTCAACAAAAGAGTGGCCAATTTCTGCTCTGCTTGCTTTAACAACTCAGAAGAAAGTACACAACATACAGACAGCAGCTGCCTCTGATCAATTCTCCTGTGCTGGTCCAGCCACCCTTCCAGAAGCTTTGCCTTTCACACAGCCTGTCCGCCTGCTCTGCACTGTCCTCGTGGTCCTAAATCCAGACGGCTGAAAACTAAACAGCCTACCCGACCGTTCTGAGGCGTCCGAATGGTCCAAAAGCACAACACAGTGTCTCTTCTTGTATCACATTGCAATGATAAAACTGGGAGAGATAAAAGTGCAATTTTAGAATGTGGAGGGGGACATGAACCCCCCCATCCCTGGTGAAAGTTGCGCCCCCGTTATATCATATGGTTATTATTCTTATGCTTAAGACATGCAAATGTACAGAAAATATGAACATTCCAGATGTTTTCATATACAGTTGGTCTGTTATGTCACCAAAGACCATTCTTCTAAAACTACATGAGATCCATCTGAATCAGGAGAACTTGACCTCGTAAGAATCTGACTTTCTGGGCTAGAGTTAATTAAACTAATTCAATGGGGTAAAATGTACAAGCAGACCAATAGTCACAGATTCTTAACAAATGTACTGTGCATGTACAAATATACATACTTAAATGGAATAAAAATATTGGTAGTTACATTTGGCATAATGTTTATGCTTAAGCCATGCATAGGCCTATAAACAAGCAAAGCATGTGTTCCATTCTTTTCGTTACTTTGACATTAGCAAACAAAATGACCTTTCTCAGACATTGTAGGGGGTGACAGGGTAGCCTAGTAGTTAGAGCATTGGACTAGTAACCGAAAGGTTGCAAGTTCAAATCCCCGAGCTGACAAGGTACAAAATCTGTGGTTCTGCCCCTGAACAGGCAGTTAACCCACTGTTCCTAGGCCTTCATTGAAAATAAGAATTTGTTCTTAACTGACTTTCCTAGTAAAAAAATTTTTTTAAAAGACATGTCCACCTGTACATTAAATGCTATGAGTATTATCATCACCCAGTTAAAAAGCACATTTTCTTTGAATGATTATCAAATGCAATGGCATATAAAAAGGTGTTGAATCAATGGCTCATACGTTTGAGCAAAAAAACAAAACAGGAATACTGTCAGAACCAGTCACTTTGAAACCTATGAAACATAGTGTCATGAGAATTTTCAATCACAATGTTAACTAACAATCAATAGCTTTGACCAATCGTGAGGTTTGTAAGACCATGGGTTTAATAAATATTAGGCAAAGACTCAGCTTATGCAAAAGGTTAGTACAGTTTATTCATGAGAACGTTCTGAAGTCCATAATACATTGACGTCCATTTTATAACTTGCTCCCTACTTACGCACATACTTCCACACAAACAGTAGATATCCTATGCACATACATACACACGGACAGTAGGTGAGTTGTATCCTTCCCCAGAGTTCCCACCACTGTTTATCACTACCCAGTCAACAGTTCCATCCCCCCGAGATTAGAGGAACCTTGAGAAGGACTCCCTGTCCTATCATAAGTTCCTCAGAGTTCTAGCCAGATCGGGTCAAACACAGTTTAATTGTTCTCTGTATTTTCTTAGGCACACACATTTCTCTCCCTCACAGGTCTCTTCTGAACCTTGTTGGACTTATGTTTAATACTTTAATTATTCATTATACATGCTACATAAACTAATAATCACTAATTAGTTACGTTTCAGGGTGGGATCCTTTAATCATTACCTTTAAGCATATAATTCCCTTATCACACAGCAAAGTCCCCCTTAAGACAAGATGCATACAAGAAGTGAAAAAATTGGAGAATGTTCATGTGACATTGTTGAAGTCTCCACATTCTCTGTAAAGACACAAAACAAAAATGCACTTCATAGTCCATGAATAACAATTCAAAAGCAGAGATTCAATGATCATAGTAGTGGGAATAACACCTAACAATTGTGCAATGTATACAGATATCCCTGGCCAGTAGAATCTGTCCCCAGTGGCTCTCTGGCTCTTGTGGACTCCACAATGAACTGTACGTGGGCTGCTGTGGAAATCCACAAATATAGAATTTACCTCCTCAGGTGTTCTGACCACTTTGTCCAGGTGTGGAGCGTCCTTGACCTGGGTGCACTTATATTGCAGTTCACCATCTGTTGAAATTAGACATTTGATAGGTTCCCTTAACACCAGAGGGTAATTTCCACACAAAGTATGTTTAGGGATATTATTGAGCATGGGTAATAGGGATGCAATTAATCTTATCTCAAACGTTTTATCCCTCTGTGTAATGGCAAACCGTTCTGTTTTAGTTTAATTGTCATCTGCCGTGGACTTCAAAGTCCATAATTAAGCTATACTACTCTGGATCCATTGTCTTACCTACTACTGCAACAACTATTTGTCCTTTTATAGAATAGCCTTTTTTTAAAATTATTAATGACTCAAAAGGTGTGTGACCATTAACATAGGCTGCATATCCTGGGCCCATAGGGCAAAGTTATAGGGAATAGGGTTCCCTTTGGGAAACCTTCAGGCTGTTGAGCCCCACTCTGCCTATTGTAAATCATTTCTCCATCCCATCCCCCCAGTTAAGCAAACAGAGGGAAAAGGCTGTGACTATTATTGATGTAGTACATTACTTTTCCTGTCAATATTTGATAAACGTCCTTTGTGTAGGTGTGTGTCCCTTTTGAAGGTGTAATAAAAAATTTATTCAGTCAAGAAATGCATCTGTTCATTGGTGGATTTTTCAATAGACTGAACAGTCGTGTACTAATGAGATTCATTTGTTGCATTGCAGTTGTGTGGTGGTGTTGCCATTCAGCCTCATCTAGCATTGGTATGGAATTACTGATAACTGAAAATACCTCAGCCTTAGGAAATCATTAGGGGAAAAAGTCACACTTCCATTAAATCTCTAACCTTGTCTTCGTTGTGTCTTACTTGAAAATTGTCTGCCGTTATTCACAATTTTAATAAGGAAAGAGCAATACCACTATTAATGGCCATCAGACTTTGACAATATCCAGAAAGTATGAACACTTCAAGGCTTTTCATAAAGACGTCATGGTAAGTAATGGAATCCAAGTATCTGGGTGTTTGGGTGAGGGTGTTCTATTCTGGCAAGACCCATCTTTTCAGGGAAAACACCATTTAATTCTCTCTCAATTTGAGCAAAATAAGTAGTTTTGTTGTGATCACCAGGAAATCCTAATAATTCAGGTAAAGAGCGCCACTGTCAGGCAGAAAAATCTGAATGTTCTATCATAAGGTGAGTACAATAAGTTTCCCTGGCTGTTGTATGGCTGCTGCTTAGAAATACTATAAAAGTACATTAATAGATGACGTTCACTGCTTTGAACCTTTCTCCAATATAAATCGATAGCTTACACAGAACCACCGCAGACTTTTGACAAATAAATTCCTGTGTAAAAAGGCATCCCATGTTCTGTATTGTCAACGAGCTCATCATATTCCAAACACTGGTGGTAACAAGATGATCCGAATAATTTAGGTAATACACGATGCCCCCATTCGGTGTGTTCTATTGTGAACTGTCTGAGACTCAATCGTTGTTGTTTCCCTGTTTACTACTCAAAGACGTTTTACTTATTAAGTCAAAGACTAAATTAACTGCAAATACATCTGTCTCAAAAATATGAGCATAACTAGGCTACACAGAACCATGGCAGACCCACTGTAAAATGAGAGGATTTTAATAGTATTAAAACATGTCCCAGTCACACATGCCAAGCTCTGCTCAATGGTGCGTGGTTTAGGTAGCGCTCTTTGAAATAAGCGCTCGTTTTGTCATATTCCACCGGATCTAGTTCTCTCACCACACCGGTGGTGTAACAATGCTTGAAAAATACAAACACACACTTGATGTCTCCTTCAATTGTGATAATTTAGCAGTAGGGGAGAGAGGGGTATGTGGAGATTTTTTCACATTTAGCATCAAGGGAAATATAGTATTCTTTCGAAGAAAGATATCTACATATACAGTACAAGTCAAAAGCTTGGACACACCTACTCATTCAAGGGTTTTTTCTTTATTTCAACTATTTTCTACATTGTAGAAAAAGAGTGAAGACATTAAAACTATGAAATAACACATATGGAATCATGTAGTAACCAAAAAAAGCGTTAAACAAATCAAAATATTTTAGATTCTTTAAAGTAGCCACCCTTTGCCTTGACAGTTTTGCACACTCTTGGCATTCTCTCAACCAGCTTCACCTGGAATGGTTTTACAACAGTCTTGAAGGAGTTCCCACATAGCCTGAGCATTTGTTGGCTGCTTTTCCTTCAGGCTGCGGTCCAACTCATCCCAAACCATCTCAACTGGGTTGAAGTCGAGTGATTGTGGAGGCCAGGTCATCTGATGCAGCACTACATCACTCTTGGTCAAATAGTCCTTACACAGCCTAAAGGTGTGTTGGGTCATTGTCCTGTTGAAAAACAAATGATAGTCCCACGAAGCCCAAACTAGATGGGATGGTGTATCGCTGCAGAATTCTGTGGTAGCCATGCTGGTTAAGTGTGCCTTGAATTCAAAATAAATTGGCGACAGTGTCACCAGCAAAGCACCCCTACACCATCACACCACCTCCTCCATGCTTCACGGTGGGAACCACACATGCAAAGAGCATCCGTTCACCTACTCTGCGTCTCACAAAGACAGGGTGGTTGAAACCAAAGATCTCAATTTGGACTCATCAGACCAAAGGACAGATTTCCACCGGTATAATGTCCATTGCTCGTGTTTCATGGCCCAAGCAAGTCTCTTCTTATTATTGGTGTCCTTTAGTAGTGGTTTCTTTGCAGCAATTCAACCATGATGGACCGTCATTTCTCTTTGCTTATTTGAGCTGTTCTTTCCATAATATGGACTTGGTCTTATACCAAATAGGGCTATCTTCTGTATACCACCCCTACCTTATCACAACACAAATGATTGGGTCAAACACATTAAGGAAAGAAATTCCATAAATGAACTTTTAACAAGGCACACCTGATAATTGAAATGCATTCCAGGTGATTACCTCATGAAGCATGTTGAGAGAATACCAAGAGTGTGCAAAGCTGTCATCAAGGCAAACGGTGGCTAATTTGAAGAATCTAAAATATATTTTGATTTCTTTAACACTTTCTTTGGTTACTACGTGAATCCATTTGTGTTATTTCATAGTTTGGATGTCTTCACTATTATTCTACAATGTAGAAAATAGTAAAAATAAAGAAAAACCCTTGAATGAGTAGGTGTGTCCAAACTTTTGACTGGTACTGCATTTCAGAATCTTGTGTATCACTGGAAATAAAACACGATTCATGTAAACATAATAGTTTAAAAAAATAGCTTGTCCAAAAAAAAGTGGTCTCTCGGCACAATTTAGGGTAAATTGAGCGTAGGGACAGGGGAAGTTGAGCCGCTTTGGGGTAAGTGTCTACATATTTTTTTCTTCCAATTTTATTTTTCATCTCTTGCAGCTGCTCGAATGGACTTCTTCCCTTCTCTCACTTCTTTGGCTGCTCTCTCAAGCAGCCAGGTCACCCGTGATACAAGTCAGTATTCGACATCCATCCTCGTCTGAGGACATTGGGAGATGAAGTGGAAACAGGCCATTAGGGGCAACAGTGAGCGCTGCTACCTTAAAAGTAGGTTTCGGTTTTGCGAGGGTGTTGTAGACGGGGATGGCAGATGGGCGTAAGCATATGCCTCTGATTCCCAAGGTGGCAGTTTGAATCCAGCG
The DNA here is from genome assembly GCF_018296145.1 of Oncorhynchus tshawytscha. NCBI lineage: Eukaryota > Metazoa > Chordata > Actinopteri > Salmoniformes > Salmonidae > Oncorhynchus > Oncorhynchus tshawytscha. The sequence goes on from NC_056458.1 coordinate 32,894,573, forward strand.
ATAGAAAGTTGTTTTAGGTATTTTGATTTAAGCCTATCCAAAACCTTTACCTTATCCATTCTGAGTTAATGCCTAAGGTTAAGATTTCTGAGTCAATGCCTAAATTTAACCCTATCCTTAAAAAAAATCTAAATTTGATGTTTGGAACAACTTTGAAATTTGAGAAACATGGATGAACATCTAATTCTGACCTGAGACTGTGAGAGCTAGTTGCTCTCAAGAACCTCAAGGGCAGGTAGGCACCTGTTTGTTTTAGGTTTGTATACACAGGGCATGATGATATCTTCTCTGTAAGAATACAAATGCATCTTGAGTTCATATGCATGAAACATTGCCAAAATACAATGTATAGTATTCCGAAAACTGACAAAATAATTTATATCATAATTTATATTGGGTATGGTGGCCATTGTCTATATTAGCCCACAGAGCTACAAGGATGCACAAGGATGCACTTTCATGTGAGGTTTAAGACCTCATATTGTAGCTCTATAATGTATAAAACAATCTTAAAACTATCTACTTTGGTTTAGATACGAGCATCATGAAACCTATAACACATTCATTTGACTTTTTGAAAATAATATTTCCTTACCACTTCCTTCACAGACTCCATGAAATGCTGACCTCTCCCTATATATTTGGTCACATGATTCATTTTGTTTATGGTTTCCTAGAAACAAGGGGTGGATCGATTAACCCTTTGGCTCAACTTACCCCACTCTCCCCTACTGCTATTACTTGACTTCTGCCTCACCAACACAAGTGACTGTCCTGCTTGACAACGTACTAACTGTGGAAACACCACTGAAAAGGATTCAATTCAATGGCGCCATTGACAACTTTTCAAGCTGTGGGGTAAGTTTTTCCAGTACAATCTCAGTCTGTTACATCAATAAGAATGCTGACACTGTATTTTATGATCAACATCCATTGTATCATCAACAGTGTTAACTTGGCCACAATCACTGCTATCACTGGTGACAGAAATGACTCCTCATATAATCAGAAATGTTTCTATCTGTCCTTGACATGCTATTGGAGAAAAGTGGGTGAGAGCAGGGGAGAAAATAAGCGGGTACAGTCCAGCACGGCGTCCCAGCAAAATAAATAGTGGGGGTACGCCGTACAGGTAGAACGTGAGCCTATCGCAATAATTAAAATGAAATGCCAAGGAAACTATAGGCAAATAATTATTTAACATTACCGCATGTCAGGTGCATTACAATGAGCAAATTGACTTTAAAATGGGTGGTATATGCTCCAAATTGTGGTTTAACAAGAACACAAAGGTTTTGCCATGGTGGAGATTAGTGGCAGTCTCGAGGTATTGCTCGCCTAAGGTAGAGTACCTTATGATAAGCTGTAGACCACACTATCTACCAAGAGAGTTCTCATCAATATTATTAGTAGCCGTCTATTTACCGCCACAGACTGATGCTGGCACTAAGACCACACTCAACCAACACTAAAAGGCCATAAGCAAACAAGAAAATGCTCATCCAGAAGCAGCGCTCCTAGTGGCCGTGGACTTTAATTCCAGCCAAATTTAAATCAGTTTTACCACATTTTTACCAGCATATCACATGTGCAACCAGAGGGAAAACAACTCTAGACCAACTTCACGCCACACACAGAGATGCATACAAAGCCCCCCCAAGCCATAAGACTGCTGAACAATTAATCAAATGTCCACCAGACTATTTACATTGACACTCCCCCTCCATTTGTTTTGTGCTGCTACTCACTGTTCATTATCTATGCATAGTCACTTCATCCGTACAAATTACCTCAACTAACTTGTACCCCCGCACACTGACTCGGTACCGGTACCCCCGTATATAGCCTCATTATTGTTATTTTATTGTGTTACCTTCTTATTATTTTTACTTTAGTTTATTTGGTAAATATTTTACTTAACTTCTTGGTGACAGGGGAGCAGTATTGAGTAGCTTGGATGAATAAGGTGTCCAGAGTAAACTGCCTGCTACTCTGCCCCAGATGCTAATATATGCATATTGTTAGTAGTATTGAATAGAAAACACTCTGAAGTTTCTAAAACTGTTTGAATGATGTCTGTGAGTATAGCAGAACTCATATGGCAGGCGAAAACCTGAGAAAAATCCAACCAGGAAGTGGGAAATCTGAGGTTTGTAGTTTTTCAACTCTTTGCCATTCCAATATACAGTGTAAATGGGGTCATATTGCACTTCCTAAGGCTTCCACTAGATGTCAACAGTCTTTAGAACGTTGTTTCAGGCTTCTACTGTGAAGTGGGGGCGAATGAGAGGGGATTGAGCCAGGTGTCTGGCAGAGTGCTTGAGCTCTGACGCGCGGTCCCGAGAGAGTTAGCTCTTGTTCCATTGCTTTTCTACAGACATAGGAATTCTCCGGTTGGAACATTATTGAACATTTATGATAAAAACATCCTAAAGATTGATCCTATACTGAGTTTGACAAGTTTCTACGGGCTGTAACGGAACTTTTTAAAACTTTTCGTCCGACGTTCGGCTGGACCTGAACGTGCGTTTGGATTTGTTTACCAAACGCCCAAACAAAAGAAGCTATTTGGACATAAATTATGAACTTTATCGAATAAATCAAACATTTATTGTGGAACTGGGATTCCTGGGAGTGCATTCTGATGAAGATCAAAGGTAAGTGAGTATTTATAATACTATTCTGACTAATGTTAACTACACAATATGGCGAATATCTTTTTGGCTGCTTTGTTGTCTGAACGTTGTACTCAGATTATTGCATGGTTTGCTTTATCCATAAAGTTTTTTTGAAATCTGACACAGCGGTTGCATTAAGGAGAGGTATATCTCTAATTCAATGTAAACACTTGTATTTTCATCAACATTTATGATGAGTATTTCTGTAAATTGATGTGGCTCTCTGCAAAATCACTGGATATTTTTAGAACTACTGAAAGTAACACGCCAATGTAAAATGAGATTTTTTAAATAGATATATGCACTTTATCAAGCAAAACATACATGTATTGTGTAACATGAAGTCCTGTGAGTGTCATCTGATGACGATCATCAAAGGTTAGTGATTAATTTGATCTCTATTTGTGCTTTTTGTGGCTCCTCTCTTTGGCTGGAAAAATGGCTGTGTTTTTATGTGAGTTGGTGGTGACCTAACATAATCGTTTGTGGTGCTTTCGCTGTAAAGCCTTTTTGAAATCAGACACTGTGGCTGGATTAACGAGAATTTTATCTTTAAAATGGTGTAAAATACTTGTATGCTTGAGGAATTTTAATTTAGAGATTTGAGTTGTTTTGAATTTGGCGTCCTGCACTTTAACTCTTCTTGAACTGCACTGTTGGTTAAGGGATTATAAGTAAGCATTTCGCGGTAAGGTCTCTTTTTTTTTCATTAACTTATGTTTTTCATGTTGAGGTTATGTAATGTTTCTAGTCTCAAATGAGCAATCTGGTCTCCAATTTAACTTGGATGAAAACATTTTTTTGTTTTGTTATTATGCTATTATGCTGTTGTTGTATTCGTTGCATGTGACAAATAAAGTTTGATTTGATGACAGACTTGTGCGTAAAGCAGTGGACACATCAATTCAGGCTACAAGTGTCTTGGGCCTAATGACAATCACTGAATGTCATTACACTTAGTTTTTTTTGTAACAGATGTATTTATCCATTTATCAAATTGTGGGTGTACAGTGCACTGTTTGGCTGCTGGAATTATTTTGTGAGTGGACAAACGTGTGTGGCTAGCCAACAGGATTGCCTTTTGTTAAGTTATTGTTTGACAATCAGATGAAAACGTTGTAACTGGTTGTGTTTACTAGGCCTATGGCGTGCACACATAGTAGGTCACGTACCGGTAAGAAATTAAATCTACTTGCACCCCTGGGTGAGAGACATTAGTTCAGACTAGGCACCCTCTGTAATCTCACCCTATCTTTCAGCCTTATACTGTATGTCCACAGGAAGGTGTAAGGATGCAAATTCTGGTTTCTTGAATCTCTGGAATCTTCCCAAATTCCCAAGTTCATTCCCTCCTGATCCTGGGAATCTTCCAACCTGGAAAACCTGGGAATTTTGGAAAAATTACCAAAATATTGCAATTCTAGAGGTGTTAATAATACCCATATCCGTATCAGGGACCTGCTCGGAAGAGCACTATGTTACAGATAGTAATGTTTTGTGTAGAAATGATCTGTCATGCAGAATAGGGAAAGGTGTCAGCTCTCTTCATGACGTTTCTATCTGCAATTTTCTGAATGTTTCACCTCACTCAATACACAGCCAAAAATAATTTTTCAGTTCAGATTGGTTGACTGAGGGGACCCGTGATCATCCCCACCACAGGACGCAATGCTCTTTAAATAATTTTGTCCTCTGTCTCCATTCATTGGATCTCTCTTTTCCTTACTCTTCGTTTCACTCCTTTCAATCTCATGTGTCCTCATGTTATAGTCCCATAGTTCACCCTCTAACTCCTCTGTCTCGTCCAGTGTCCTCGATCCCTGCCACTCATTAGAGACCCCAGCTCTTTCCTCTGGTAGCCTGCCATTTGGGTCTTGTCCCTGGGCATGGCCCCCCTGTCCCTGGGCCTCTCCCTGTTCCTGTATGGTGGGCAGCTTGCCCTGCTTGGGACAGCGCTTCCTCAGGCCCATGAGGAAAGGTTGGGGGAGGGAGAAGATGTCCACATTATTGCCCAGGTCCATCCAGGTGAGGGCGGGGAAGCAGCGCGGGTCCTTGAGGGTGTCGGTGAGCTGGCGGAGGACGACGCGCGTCAGCCGGTTGCCATTGAGTGCCAGCGTTTGGAGGCAGGGCAACGTGGACAGGGTGGGCAGCAGCAATAGCAGTGCCTGTTTAACAGAGGGAGTAGGGTGAAGATGCCTTTAGTCACTGATGCATTTTCCCCACACATTTTTAAGGTTAAGATTGGGGAGAGGGAATTGATCCTGGATCTGCACCTAGGGGAAACTTCCCCCTGGAGCATAACAGAGATGAAATTGCATCCCTTGTAATATTGTGATTAAAATATATAGTTATTTGTTGACAAGATCTGTGCATTACTAGTAGGGTGTAATTTCCTTTCTCTGGAGATGTTCCATGCTGTGCTAGGGATGGGTTACAGCATAGAGATAAAACTAACTAGAAACTATTTAGGGTTCCATCTCTGTGGATTACACAAGCTCTTGCTCAGTTTAGAATTTTTGTTTGAGAATATGAAATACCATGATTTTTGGTTGAAATTAGAATGTGTTGTAGTCATTTAATATATTATACAAGCTGTATTGGTAACGATGTGCTGTTTTCATAATACCTGGTCTGTGAGCTCGGTGAAGCCCAACTCGAGGCTTCGCACACGGGCGGCGTGCAGGCAAAGGTGTGCGGCCAGGCGTTCCGTGTCCCGTACACCCAGTGGCACGCCAGAGAGGTCCACAGTACCGCCCACGGGAGGGGAAGAGAGGGCGGCTTTCAGACTGGGAAGAGGAGAGACATTAACACGGTATATCAGGGGAATAATAAGAAGTAAAGGCCTTGTTCCAGGTTGTATCCAAAATGGCATCCTATTCCCTACATGATGCACTACTTTTGACCTGAGCCTATATAGTAGTAAAATATTGTGTCTTCTGAGGGAAAATCACTCATGTGTATGAATGTGCCCAGTTAATGAATATTTGAATAAGTATTTTAGTTTGCTTCAGGACACGGTATGGGGGTTGGAATGTTTTTCAGGGTCTGCCTGACTAGAAGTGCTACTGCTGAGCCAAAGAGTGACTTAAAGCCGGTCTTTATTGGCTGAGAGAAAAGCAATAACTTGGTAACACGCACACACTTGTAAAGTACACCAAAAATGAGGGTCAAATGACACTGAAAGGGTATCTTGTCAGCCCATTGATCAATGCTAAGCCAATTAGGATAGATCTCCCATACACAAGCACACACACTCAGAGATGCATTGTGCACACACACACACACACACACACACACACACATTGCCAGCCCAAAGATATAAATTTAATATGTGGTCCAATAGAGGATCTGGACCTGATGCATTCATCCACTCTGGGTGGGCTCTGAGCGAATCTCGTCAAGCTGATTTTTAATGGGAAATGTTCAAATGCTTGGCAAATGGCCAATTGGGGAAAGAAGATGCAGTATGAGAGGCAAATGACTGCAAACACATCAATCCTCTAAACACACACTGTCACCGTCAGTAATTACCTGACTGCTAAATGAAAGCCTGCTTTCAGGTTTGCTCACTGATTCAACTGGATTAGGACACAGACCTTTGTTGGCTTTGAGGTCAGGGCTACTAATAATAAACTTTCCTTTCCCTGCATCCTCTCCTTAATGATCACTGATAGGTGAAAAGACTTGTTTCTACATCATTGGTTTCTACCATATGATGAAACGTGAGATGAGGGCAGTGGGAAGGTAAATGGCAGGTAATCCAAGAAAGAAGAAGAGCAGGCGGCCAGTACGTTGCAATAAACTTTTGTGAACTATTAACAGAAAATAGTTACAAAAGAATACATACAGGAGCAGTCAGCATAGTACACCAGGACGCACAACTGCAACGCATTTCGACTACTAGTCTTCCTTAGGCAGCGTGAATATGTATTATTTTGTACATTTTTTCTGTTTACATTTTAGTCATTTAGCAGACGCTCTTATCCAGAGCAGGGTTAACCTCTTGAGTGTAGGGGGCAGTATTTTGATATTTGGATGAAAAACGTACCCAAATGAAACTGACTATTTCTCAGGCCCAGAATCTAGAATATGCATATAATTGTCAGATTAGGATAGAAAACACTAAAGTTTCCTAAACTGTCAATATATTGTCTGTGAGTATAACAGAACTGATATTGCAGGTGAAAACCTGAGGAAAATCCAACCAGGAAGTGCTGTTTTTCCTGAAACCTCTCTGTCCCATTGCATGCCTTCCCTCCATTTAAAGGGATATCAACCAGATTACTTTCTCTATGGCTTCCACATGGTGTGAACAGTCTTTAGACATAGTTTCAGGATTTTATTCTTAAAAATGAGCGAGAAGGATCACATCGCGTCAGTGGATGGCTGGGTGCCAGCAGAGTTTTGCATGCGCAACAGCTTGGAGCAGACCTTTTCTCCCTCTCTTCTATTGAAAAAGCTACGGTCCGGTTGAAATATTATCAATTATTTATTGTAAAAACAACCTGAGGATTGATTCTAAAAAACGTTTGACATGTTTCTACGAACTTTACGGATACTATTTGGAATTTTCAACTGCCCCGTCGTGACCGCTCGAGCCTGTGGATTTCTGAACAAAACGCGTGAACCAAATGGAGGTATTTTGGATATAAAAATAATCTTTATGGAACAAAATGAACATTTGTTGTGTAACTGGGAGTCTCGTGAGTGCAAACATCCGAAGATCATCAAAAGGTAAGCGATTCATTTGATTGCTTTTCTGACTTTCGTGACCAATCTACTTGGCTGCTAGCTGTTTGTAATGTTTAGTCTGCTGAGAGAGATGTCCTAACATAAAGGCTTGGATAGCTTTTGCTGTAAAGCTTTTTTTAAATCTGACACGCCAGGTGGATTAACAACAAGCTAAGCTGTGTTTTGCTATATTGCACTTGTGATTTCATGAAGATGAAATATTTGTAGGAATTTAATTTGAATTTGGCGCTCTGCAATTCAGCGGATGCTGACGAAAATAATCCCGCTAACGGGATGGGTGCGCCAATAAGTTAAGTGACTTTCTCAAGGGCACATTGACAGATTTTTCACCTTGTCTGCTCGGGATTTGAACCAGAAACCTTTCAGTTACTGGCCCAATGCTCTTAATCACTAGTCTACCTGCCTCTGATAACAGTTCACTAAAGTTTATTGCAACGTACTGGCCGCCTTACTCTTCTACCATATGATAACTCATTCTCTACCTATCAATGAAAGGGAAGGAGGATAGGGAGCAACTTAGGATACATAGACCACATTGTCATCTCACAGCCCAGTGTGTTCCCAGACAAAGAGATGTGAGGGATAAAACTGATAGGAATTAATTTCTCTTTATCTTGATGATCAGAGGTACCAAGAATTGGAGACGGTCCAAAATGGGACCTCTCCCCTCACATCCTCTCCCATCTCTTTCTTGGCAATAATAGCCTCTTAACGAGGGGGAGGGCACTTAGTTTAAAGTGGCTTAACGATGGAAAACAACACCTTACTAAATTGATGCCTTATCTCCAACAGACATAATGGGTAGAGGATTGCTTCCTGTTCCTGTATTCCAGACGTTAAAAGTTGCCTCTAACTGCTGATCCAGAGTCAGATACAGTGCCTTCGGAAAGTATTCATACCCCTGGACGTATTCCACATTTTGTTGTGTTACAGCCTGAATTCAAAATTGATTAAAGAAAAATAAAAACTCACCCATGTACACACAATACCCCATAATGACAAAGTGAAACATGCTTTTATAATGTTTTGCAAATGTATTGAAAAGGAAATACAGAAATGTCTAATTTACTTACATGCAAGTATTCACACCCCTGAGTCAATATTTTGTAGAAGCACATTTGACAGCGATTACAGAGTCTTTCTGGGTAAGTCTAAGAGATTTCCACACCTGGATTGTGCAAAGTTTAAAAAAAAAATTTTTTTTTAAAATAAAAAAATTCTTCAAGCTCTTTCAAATGAGTTGCTGTTCATTGCTAGACAACCATTTTTCAGGTCTTGCCATAGATGTTCAAATAGATTTAGTATTGTGGAGTAACTACAACTTTGATCCATCCTCAGTTTTCTCCTATCACAGGCATTAAACTCTGTAACTGTTTTAAAGTCACCATTGGCCTCATGGTGAAATCCCTGAGTGGTTTCCTTACTCTCTGGCAACTGAGTTAGGAAGGACGCCTGTATCTTTGTAGTGACTGGGTGTATTGATACACCGTCCAAAGTGTATTGAATATTCAACGTCTGCTATTTTGGGCTCCACAGTGGCACAGCTGTCTAAGGCACTGCATCTCAGTGCTAGAGGCATCACTACAGACACCCTGGTTCAAATCCAGGCTGTATCACTACCGTCCGTGATTGGGAGTCCCATAGGGCGGAGCACAATTGGTCCAGTGTCGTCTGGGTTTGACCGGTGTAGCCCGTCATTGTAAATTGGAATTTGTTCTTAATTGACTTGCCTAGTTAAATGAAGGTTCAATAAAAAATACAATTTACATTTTTTTTTACCCATTTACCAATAGGTGCCCTTCTCTGCATAGCATTTGAAAATTGCCCAGGTCTTTATGGTTGAACTTTTGTTTGAAATTCATTGCTCGACTGAGGGACCTTACAGATAATTGTATGTGTGAGGTACAAAGATGAGGTAGTCATTCAAAAATCATGTTAAACACTATTATTGCACACAGAGTGAGTCCATCCAATTTACGTGACTTGTTAAGCAAAATCTTACTTCTGAACTTAGACTTGCCATAACAAAGGGTTTGAATACTTATTGACTCAAGACATTTGTTTTTTCATTTTTAGGCAAATTTGTAAACATTTCTATCAACATAATTCCACTTTGACATTATAGGGTTCTGACAAAAAAAAATCTCAAATTAATCCATTTAAAATTCAGGCTGCAACACAACAAAATGTGGAAAAAGTCAAGTGGTGGAAATACTTTCTGAAGGAACTGTATATTCCATATTCCTAATGGTTATGGATAGGATTAGTAGTAGGATAATATGATCATAGATCTGAGATTAGGGCCAACCCTCACAGTATTTCAAGCAGAAAGGTAGTGATTGGTGTGAATTTGCAAGACAGCCTGCATCCTGGAGTCGCCTCTTCACTGTTGACGTTGAAACGGGTGTTTTGTGGGTATTATTTAATGAAGCTGCCAGTTGAGGACTTGTGAGGCGTCTGTTTCTCAAAATAGACACTAATGTACTTGTCCTCTTACTCAGTTGTGCACCGGGGCCTCCCACTCCTCTTTCTATTCTGGTTAGAGCCAGTTTGCGCTGTTCTGTTAAGGGAGTAGTACAGTGTTGTACAAGACCTTCAGTTTCTTGGCATTTTCTCGCATGGAATAGCCTTCATTTCTCAGAACAAGAATAGACTGACGAGTTTCAGAAGAACGTTCTTTGTTTCTGGTCATTTTGAGAATGTAATCGAACCCACAAATGCTGATGCTCCAGATACTCAACTAGTCTAAAGAAGGCCAGTTTTAGTGCTTCTTTAATCAGGACAACAGTTTTCAGCTGTGCTAACATAATTACAAACGGGTTTTCTAATGATCAATTAGCCTTTTAAAATTATACACTTGGATTAGCTAACACAACGTGCCATTGGAACACAGTAGTGGTGGTTGTTGATAATGGGCCTATGTACACCTATGTAGATATTCCATTAAAAGTCTGCTGTTTACAGCTACAATAGTCATTTACAACATTAACAATGTCTACACAGTAATTCTGATCAATTTGATGTTATTTTAATGGACAAAAAAAAACAACATTTCTAAGTGAACCCAAACTTTTGAATGGTTGTGTATGTGATATCAACAGAAGTATATTTTCTGGGTGATTTAAATATTGACTGGCTCTCATCAAGCTGCCCACTCAAGAAAAAACTTCAAACTGTAACCAGTGGCTGCAACCCGGTTCAGGTTGTCAGTCAAGCTACCAGAGTATTTACAAAGAGCATAGGAATGAAATCATCAACATGTATTGAAATGTGCTTAAGGGAATTTTTATCAATAATGACTAACTATGTATACATTTCAATCAGGACTGACTAATCAGAATACTATCATATTACTGTATATGTATGAATTTTCTTTATAATCCTAGTACTGAATATAATGTGTGTAAATATAATCAAGAATTAGAACAATGACTGTCTGTTCCTTGGTAGAAATGAATGAACTTATAGCCAGACTGGCTAGAATGCTTATCTACACAGGCAGACCTTGGCTCTGTTCATAAATTATCTTAATAGGGAGAGATGATGTGGGAAAGCTTGAGAACCATACAGCCATTGTACTGGAGCGGAGATGAGACGGGCTAGTACTAAAACTAATGACGTCATTTTCAGTTTATAACCTGTGGTAAAATGTATCATGGGCAGTACTCTCGAGAATAAACGCTGCTGGTTGACTTTTAAGACTGGTCTCTGTCCATTTTATACAAATAAGAGTCTTACAAATTCTTATTAATTGACAGAGTGTTTAATTTTATTTGGGTATTAAAACAGAGGAATATAATTCCTGTAACAACTACATAGAGCTATGACCACATGGAACTCTATTCCACATCAGGTAACTTATGCAAGCAGTAGAATCTGATATTTCCATACACCTTATGGAACAACGGGGACTGTGAAGAGACACACACAAAGGTACAGAGACATGCATACGCATACATTGGGATATTGTTGTATGATGATATTAAACATTTTGTATTGTGCATATGTAGTGATGTACTATTTTAGATTTTGTTTTATATGTAATATAAGTGCTTTGGCAGCACCTAATGTGGATCCCTAATAAATACAAAATATACAAATGTGTGTGCATGAGTGCAGGTGTCCTTTTGTAGGCCAATGGCCTGTCCTAACTAGCCTCCCAATGGGACTCACCTGGGCTGAGGCTTGCTATTCAGGAGCCCCTGCCTGCGCCACTGGAAGTGAGGGCTCAGGTGGTACATCAACTGACGACACACCTTCTCCATAGCACCCAGGAAATCCTGTTCCTGAGAAGAGAGTGAAAGAAGCAGAAGAGAGAAAATGTAGAAGTGAGTGGGAGTGAATGAGAGAACTAAGGCAAGCGAGTGATGTTATTGGACCTTTCTTTTTCATAACAGCCTTGACATGTAGCCCAGGGTGCTTTCTTTCCCTGCCAGATATTGACTGAGGCTACTATCAATCCCTGAAACACCCCTCTGTCTTGACTGATTCTGAGGAGGATTCACACACAGTGGACATTCTGGACAGGGGAAGAGGCCTTTGACCAATAACATCCACAAATAGAGGCCAAACATGATGGTAACAGGTTACCACAACTGGAGACAGTCATTTTTGGAGACAGGTGTTTGGCAGGACAGTGCTACGGTAGTTAGCAAAAGGGTGTCAAAGTGGTTGCTAACTGTAAAACACCTTAGCTAGCTAGCACTGCTTTCAAAGCTTATTCAATTCAAACTACTTTATTGAAATAACTTTAAAAATCCCCGGATGGGTGAGCATAATACAGGAGAGCCAAAGTGAGACATGGGCTGAATCAGAGGACAAAGTTCGAAAGTAGTTTTCTGAAGAGCTACAATTGGATCAACAGGTTGAACTGGAATGTGCTCACCGGTCTGGGAAACCAGGGGTCACTCATGATGCCAATGGAACCAGACCCAGGCCAATTGTAGTGAAATTCCTCAGTTTCAAGGATAAGCTTGCAGTCCTTGAAAAAGCCAAACACATTAAAGGGTCCTTCATCTTCATCAATGAGGATTTCTCAGACGCAGTCCATCGAAGAAGGAACTAATACCAGCTATGAAGGCTGCAAGAGAACGAGGTGACATAGCATATCTGAGGTATGACAAACTGATTGTTCACTCTCCTTCCCAAGGAGTTAGGAGGAACGACAGACAAGTAATTCCAGCCCCCCCCGAAAATATATTTTTGGGGAGATATAAAAATCAATATTCCTATAACACCAACTGTCCAAAAGTATTTATATTGCCAATGTATGTAACCTGACCCAAGTTGTGACATTTTGTTTTTTTACCTTGCAGTGATCATAAGTCAGTTAAGAACAAATTCTTATTTTCAATGATGGCCTAGGAACAGTGGATTAACTGCCTTGTTCAGGGGCAGAAGGACAGATTTTGACCTCATCAGTTCGGGGATTTGACCTTGCAACCTTTCGGTTACAAGTCCAACGCTCTAACCACTAGGCTACCTGCCAACCAGAACATACACTAATAGGTCTGGTATCACATCAACAACTTTATTCGATCACATTTTTACTAACATGGCTGATCATTGTTCTAAACCTCTATCAGTGGCACTAGGTTGCAGTGATCATAACTTGGTTGCACTCACTAGGAAAACTTAAATACCAAAGGCTTCCCCTAAGGTAATCTACTGCAGGCCCTACAGGGGGTTCAATCAGGACTCATTTGTGGATGAGATTAAGAATGTGCAATGAATAGAAGTGTGTAGTCAGGATGATCCTGAAATGTCATTAAATTTGTTTATGAAATTATTTTCGAGTATAGCTGATAAGCATGCCCCTTTAAGAAAATGCACTGTGAGGTCAAACAGTGCCCCATTGATTGAAGATGAGCGGAGAAATTTAATGATTCAACGTTATGCGAAAAAAGTAGCAGATAAATCTGGCACTCTGTTTGATAAGCAAAGTTATTGTAAATTAAGAAATCTTGGGACCAAGCTAAACAAAGGAAAGAAGGGATTCTATCAGCACAAAATTGATGAAGCAAAGGGGGATGGGAAAAAGCTGTGGAGAACATTGAACACTATTATGGGTAGGAATTCAAACTTGTCAGTCTCTTTTTTTTGTATCAGAGAGTATAATTATTACAAAACCACATGACATCGCAAACTACTTTAATTAATATTTTACAGGCAAAGTGCACAAGTTGAGGAATGCTGTGATTCCAACTGATGGCTCCATGTCATATACCCTCATAAAAGACTATCATGAAGGAGAGGCAATGTATGTTTGAATTTCAAGTAGAAAGGGAAGAGGCAGAAAGGATGCTGCTGTCTCTTTCAAATGACAAGTCAACTGGTACAGATAATCTTGATGCCAAATTGCTTAGAGTTACAGCTAATCAAATATCTACCCCAATCTCTCAAAAGTGCTTGATGTATAGGGTGTACCCAGAAGTCTGGAACGAGTCAAAGGTTATTCCACTACCTAAGGATAAACAAATCTGCATTCATTGGTCCTAATAGTCATCCAATAAGCTTGCTGCCTGCGTTAAGTAAATTATTGGAAAAAAATTGTATCTGTACAAATCAAGGATTATTTCTCATGTAACAGGTTTCCAGTATGGGTTTCCAGTATGCATACAAAGAAGGGCATTCCACGAGTACGGCCTTAGCACAAATGACAGATGATTGGTTAAAGACTATGGATGACAGGAAGTTAGTTGGTGCAGTGTTACTAGATTTTAATGCTGCTTTTGATGGAATTGATCATGAACTGTTACGAGGTAAACTCAAATGTTATGGTTTTAAGTCTGCAGCTCTATACTGGATGGAAAGCTATCTATCCAGTAGAAGGCAAAAAGTGTTCTTTAAATGTTTGCTTTTCAAACAGTACAGATATACACTGTGGTGTTCCTCAAGGAAGAGTCCTAGGCCCACTTCTCTTTCTTTACTCATGATTTACCTTCAGTAATGAACAAAGCAAGAGTGGTCATGTATGCTGATGACTTTACAATGTATAGTGCAGGATCAGAATGTAATGAGTGAACAGATGTACTGAGCAGTGAACTAAGAATGGTGTCTGAGTGAGTTGATATGAATAAATTGGTGTTGAACATTTCTTAAACAAAATGTCAATCAATCAAATGTATTTATAAAGCCCTTTTTACATCAGCTGATGTCACAAAGTGCTGTACAGAAACCCAGCCTAAAACCCCAAACAGCAAGCAATGCAGGTGTAGAAGCACAGTGGCTAGGAAAAACTCCCTAGAAAGGCCAGAACCTAGAAAGAAAAGAAAAGGAAAAAGCATACTTAAATTCACACAGGACACCGGATAAAACAGGAGAAATAATCCAGATATAACAGACTGACCCTAGCCCTCCGACACAAACTACCGCAGCATAAATACTGGAGGCTGAGAGGTTCAAAATATATGCTTGCTGATGATCCCCAATTGAATTTGTCAATGAATAGAATGCATGTTGAGCAAGTGAAAAAAACAAAACTAATAGGCGTGATGTTGGATGCAGCTTTATCATGGTCAGAACACATAGATCATATTAAGATTGGTAAGGGAATTGCTGTTAAAAGAACATGTTCAGAGTATATAACATCTAGCACACTGAATCAGGTGATTCAATCTCTGACCAGTCATATGGTCATCTGCAGCAAAGAAAGATACTTAAAAAAAGCCCCAAATTGCTCAAAACAGGGCTGCCAGATGAGCTCTTCATTGCTCTATCCATATGAATATTATCCAAATGCATCAGAATCTCTCATGGCTTCACGTTAAAAACAAATGACTATCCAGTCTTCTGATTTTCTTTAGGAATGTAATATTTAAAAAAATAAATAAAAAACAGTATTTTTCAGGGCAGTTAGTACATACTAGCAACACGCATAACCACCAAACCAGACAGGCAAATTCAGGGCAGCTAAAACAACCCAAGCCAAGGACAAATCGCCTTAAATCTACAGTTTTATATAGAACCATAGCTGAATGGAACTCTTTACCAATCCATATTTCTCAGGCATAAAGTAAATCCACCTTCAAGAAAAAAATAAAAGAACATCAATGCGATAGACCATGTGACTGGACAGGAAATAGAAAGCATAAACTGAATGTTAAATGTGTTTCCTGTCAGGTATGTCAATTATCTGTATTGTCTATTTGTTGAATGTTTGTGAAGTCTTGATTTGTGGTTGTTTGTAATGTCTTGTTAATTGGTGTTGGACCCCAGGAAGATTAGCTAGTTTTACGCCATTAGCTAATGGGGATCCTAATAAAATGTAAATTACAAATACACAAGGAATCTCTTAAAGCTGCTAATATGAGAACCTTGACGACTTCGTACCTAGCTGGTGAGAATTCTGGTGGAGTAACTCCACCCAGGTAGTGGCAGTGCTGGCAACACTAGCTGCAGTAACCCATGGGGAGGGGGTCACATTCGGACAATCAAGGGGGGGATTAGTGGCCCTGGCGACAAAATAATCTAATGGTTTGACTGCACAGTGCTGCTTGGGAAAATGGTCACAACGGGGGACCGGCATGTGTTTTTGCGGAGAAAAGGGTGTATCCGAGCTCCATCAGCTAGGACTAGAAATTGTTTAATCAAATCTCCCCATTCCTGCTCAATGTGGCATGCCTTCTCAAACAGCTTCAACTGTATATGCATTCACACATCAAGTCTTCTCGAGTTGGGCTCGGGGTTGGAACAACTGTTGAACATCTGAGCTTGTGGTTGTTTGTGGGGGAGGGGTGGGGAGTGTGTGTGTGTATGTATCCACATCTGTTGCTAAGAGGTAATGTTGTTAGGGAAAGGATAGGATGAATCACAATTGTTTGCTTGCAGAGGATGTATTTTGTCTGTTTGTGGATACTGATTGGAAGTCAAATAAGATGTTTTTGTAATGTCAGTCCTGGTTATAGGTAATAATCCTTTGCAGGAAGTGCCAACATTATTACGCATATGATTTGTTAATTGTGGAAATAAATTAAGAGATGTAATAATTTTTTTCTACATACATTTTTTTAATAGCTGTATACAGTATATTCGGGGTGGGGGAGTTAGAAATGCTTCTGTTCTGTAGGTGGCACTGTGTACTCTTTTCAAAGGATGGGTCACTATCTCTCAAAGGCCCTAGGATCCAGGTGGACAGGGGTGGTCTGCATGTCACTGGGACGTCAAGGTTCTAGCGGGTAGTGGAGAACAATTGGAGGTTTACTCAGTAGCAGTGCAAATATCACAGTACAGCTACAGTGGGGCAAAAAAGTATTTAGTCAGCCACCAATTGTGCAAGTTCTCCCACTTAAAAAGATGAGGCCTGTAATTTTCATCATAGGTACACTTCAACTATGACAGACAAAATTAGAAAAAAAATCCAGAAAATCACATTGTAGGATTTTTAATGAATTTATTTGCAAATTATGGTGGAAAATAAGTATTTGGTCACCTACAAACAAGCAAGATTTCTGGCTCTCACAGACCTGTAAGGCTCCTCTGTCCTCCACTCGTTACCTGTATTAATGGCACCTGTTTGAACTTGTTATCAGTATAAAAGACACCTGTCCACAACCTCAAACAGTCACACTCCAAACTCCACTATGGCCAAGACCAAAGAGTTGTCAAAGGACACCAGAAACAAAACTGTAGACCTGCACCAGGCTGGGAAGACTGAATCTGCAATAGGTAAGCAGCTTGGTTTGAAGAAATCAACTGTGGGAGCAATTATTAGGAAATGAAAGACATATAAGACCACTGATAATCTCCCTCGATCTGGGGCTCCACGCAAGATCTCACCCCGTGGGTTCAAAATGATCACAAGAACGGTGAGCAAAAATCCCTGAACCACACGGGGGGACCTAGTGAATGACCTGCAGAGAGCTGGGACCAAAGTAACAAAGCCTACCATCAGTAACACACTACGCCGCCAGGGACTCAAATCCTGCAGTGCCAGACGTGTCCCCCTGCTGAAGCCAGTACATGCCCAGGCCCGTCTGAAGTTTGCTAGAGAGCATTTGGATGATTCAGAAGAAGATGATTGGGAGAATGTCATGTGGTCAGATGAAACCAAAATATAACTTTTTGGTAAAAACTCAACTCGTCGTGTTTGGAGAACAAAGAATGCTGAGTTGCATCCAAAGAACACCATACCTACTGTGACGCATGGGGGTGGAAACATCATGCTTTGGGGCTGTTTTTCTGCAAAGAGACCAGGACGACTGATCCGTGTAAAGGAAAGAATGAATGGGGCCATGTATCGTGAGATTTTGAGTGAAAACCTCCTTCCATCAGCAAGGCCATTGAAGATGAAACGTGGCTGGATCTTTCAGCATGACAATGATCCCAAACACACCACCCGGGCAACGAAGGAGTGGCTTCATAAGAAGCATTTCAAGGTCCTGGAGTGGCCTAGCCAGTCTCCAGATCGCAACCCAATAGAACATCTTTGGAGGGAGTTGAAAGTCCGTGTTGCCCAGCAACAGCCCCAAAACATCACTGCTCTAGAGGAGATCTGCATGAAGGAATGGGCCAAAATACCAGCAACAGTGTGTGAAAACCTTGTGAAGACTTACAGAAAACGTTTGACCTCTGTCATTGCTAACAAAGGGTATATAACAAAGTATTGAGATAAACTTTTGTTATTGACCAAATACTTATTTTCCAACATAATTTGCAAATAAATTCATTAAAAATCCTACAATGTGATTTTCTGGATTTTTTCCCCTCGTTTTGTCTGTCATAGTTAAAGTGTAGCTATGGTGAAAATTATTCATTAATGTTTCGATTTAGGCTCTAAAAATAGATTTTATCAAAGAAAACGGCACTTCATTTGATCACTGGGACCCTCAGGAAGAGAAATAAGAGCAAGATATCAGAATGTAAGTCATAATTTTACCTTCAGATGTGAATATGTAAAAACTGTCATGGCGGAAAATGTTTTTGTTGTTGATTGCTCTTCTCAAACAAAAGCATGGTATTTGTTCTCTGTAATAGCTATTTTAAATCGGAAAACATAGTTTGATTACCAAGATTCTAATCTTTTGAAGGATGTAGGACACTTGCATTTTCAAGAATGTTTCATGTTACGACGTTGTATTTTTAGTTGTCACTCTGAAATTTCCCCTGATGTTGATCCCTGTACGAGGATCGCAGCCATAAGAGGTTTTAACTTTTTTGGTTATTACATGATTCCATATGTGTTATTTCATAGTTTTGATGTATTCACTATTATTCTACAATGTAGAAAGTAGTAAAAATAAAGAAAAGCCCTTGAATGAGTAGGTGTTGTCAAACTTTTGACTGGTACTGTGTAGTTCAGTCTCTTGCAAGCATGTGTGTCTGAACCCAACCCTCTATGGCTTTTCATCTTGGACATTTCCTAAATGGCTCACGGTGACAACTCTTAGAACACTGAAACATTCTCAGCAATTATTGTGAAGTAACAAATAGAAATTGTAATTCAGTAAATCAGTGAGCACAATTCAATCTTTGTCCCAGCCATGTCCAATTTAAAGTTGATAAATTGGAGTTGAGTGCAGATGGGAACTTCCCCTATACGTGTATCCTAAAACATACACACACTCACATGGATGCACAATCACACACGCTATGCATTCATGCGATAAACACACTCATCCAAATGTAATTTTGCTGACATACTTTAGCAAAGGTCCATAACACACTGTGCGTTTTTGTGTGTGAGAGAGGGAGAGATTGTGTGTGCGAAAGAGAGAGGGAGAGAAAGATGGTCCCACCGTCTTGGGGCAGGTCAAGTATCTGGCCAAGCGGATGATGAGGTCATGGGTGATAGGATCTACCAGGTTCCTGAAGCTGGCGTAGCGGTACAGAACATCGTCCAGAGACGTGGACTCCATGCCTAGATCCTACAGCCAGGGGAAAAGGGATTAACTGTTTACATTGAATTCACTTGGTGGCGAACCTTAACTTCCACTTAAAGATGCACTCTCAAACCTTTGTATAATTTCAGCCAGTAGTTTTGAAAGCGGTGCTCACAAGCCGAAGGTTGTTCACGTTTTTTTGTGTACTACATCATCCATTTTGTATGATGCTACATCCTTCAAAAAATGTAATGCATTTTATTTATTTTTTTGCAATTCATATTATATTTTGGTTATGCAATTTGTACTATATGTTACGAAATTGTTGTGCTTAAGTTCCTGGAGTGCATTTTTAAGTTTTCATTTAGTCATACATTGATGTCAATGGGAGACTACAGCAAAATGTGATTTAAGTGGAAGTCCGGATTCACCCCTTGATTAAAAACATAATGGATACAGTGTAGTTGAAAGAGAGTACACTGCGTTTGACTCACATTTATCCTACCTTACCTGTCTGCCCTACCTGTTCAATATAACTACAGAAAATAAAACTAAATCAAGAGGTGTCTAAATGTAGCCTACTGATTTACTTTCCCTGGGAGAGAACATCTGCATGCAAAATGACTGTCCATCTCCAACAGAATACGTCCCAAATGGCATCCTATTTCCTATGTAGTGTACTACTTTTGACTAGGGCCCATAGGGATGCAGATGTTGTCTCCCAGGGAAAGTAAATCAGTAGGCTACATCGAGGACCAGTTTCCAGAACACAGATTAAGTGTAGTTGTGGACTAAGAAACACTTTCTATGGATAATCTGCATTGAGCATGTTATTCAAGCCATGACTCCTGCTGAGGAGTGACGGACTCCATCCTTGCTTGAGGGGTGCTCTCATCTTATCTACCAACATAGACAGGGCTCTAACTCCCCTAGCTCCACAATGAAATAGGGTGCAGGCCAGGCAGCAGGCTGTTAGCCAGCCTGCCAGCATAGTGGAGTCTACCACTAGCACAGTCAGTGTAGTCAGCTCAGCTATCCCCATTGAGACCGTGTCTGTGCCTCGACCTAGGTTGGGCAAAACTAAACATGGCGATGTTCGCCTTAGAAATCTCACTTGGATAAAGACCTCCTCCATTCCTGTCATTATTGAAAGTGATCATGATACCTCACATCTCAAAATAGGGCTACTTAATGTTAGATCCCTTACTTCAAAGGCAATTATAGTCAATGAACTAATCACTGATCATAATCTTGATGTGATTGGCCTGACTGAAACATGGCTTAAGCCTGATGAATTTACTGTGTTAAATGAGGCCTCTCCTCCTGGTTACACTAGTGACCATATCCCCCGTGCATCCCGCAAAGGCTGAGGTGTTGCTAACATTTACGATAGCAAATTTCAATCTTTTTTTTTTTTAAATGACGTTTTCGTCTTTTGAGCTTCTAGTCATGAAATCTATGCAGCCTACTCAATCACTTTTTATAGCTACTGTTTACAGGCCTCCTGGGCCATATACAGCGTTCCTCATTGAGTTCCCTGAATTGCTATCGGACCTTGTAGTCATAGCACATAATATTCTAATCTTTGGGGACTTTAATATTCAGGTGGAAAAGTACACAGACCGACTCCAAAAGGCTTTCGGAGCCATCAGTGGATTTTGTCCAACATGTCTCTGGACCCACTCACTGTCACAGTCATACTCTGGACCTAGTTTTGTCCCATGGAATAAATGTTGTGGATCTTAATGTTTTTCCTCATAATCCTGGACTATCGGACCACCATTTTATTACGTTTGCAATTGCAACAAATAATCTGTTCAGACCCCAACCAAGGAACATCAAAAGTCGTGCTATAAATTCACAGACAACACAAAGATTCCTTGATGTCCTTCCAGATTCCCTCTGTCTACCCAAGGATGCCAGAGGACAAAAATCAGTTAAAAACCTAACTGAAGTACTCAATTTGACCTTGCGTAATACCCTAGATGCAGTTGCACCCCTAAAAACTAAAAACATTTCTCATAAGAAACTAGCTCCCTGGTACACAGAAAATACCCGAGCTCTGAAGCAAGCTTCCAGAAAATTGGAACGGAAATGGCGCCACACCAAACTGGAAGTCTTCCGACTAGCTTGGAAAGAGTACCGTGCAGTATCGAAAAGCCCTTACTGCTGCCCGATCATCCTATTTTTCCAACTTAATTGAGGAAAATAAGAACAATCCAAAATTCCTTTTTGATACTGTCGCAAAGCTAACTAAAAAGCAGCATTCCTCAAGAGAGGATGGCTTTCACTTCAGCAGTGATAAATTCATGAACTTCTTTGAGGAAAAGATAATGATTATTAGAAAGCAAATTACGGACTCCTCTTTAAATCTGCGTATTCCTTCAAAGCTCAGTTGTCCTGAGTCTGCACAACTCTGCCAGGACCTAGGATCAAGAGAGACGCTCAAGTGTTTTAGTACTATATCTCTTGACACAATGATGAAAATAATCATGGCCTCTAAACCTTCAAGCTGCATACTGGACCCTATTCCAACTAAACTACTGAAAGAGCTGCTTCCTGTGCTTGGCCCTCCTATGTTGAACATAATAAACGGCTCTCTATCCACCGGATGTGTACCAAACTCACTAAAAGTGGCAGTAATAAAGCCTCTCTTGAAAAAGCCAAACCGTGACCCAGAAAATATAAAAAACTAAATCGGCCTATATCGAATCTTCCATTCCTCTCAAATATTTTAGAAAAAGCTGTTGCGCAGCAACTCACTGCCTTCCTGAAGACAAACAATGTATACGAAATGCTTCAGTCTGGTTTTAGACCCCATCATAGCACTGAGACTGCACTTGTGAAGGTGGTAAATTACCTTTTAATGGCATCAGACCGAGGCTCTGCATCTGTCCTCGTGCTCCTAGACCTTAGTGCTGCTTTTGATACCATCGATCACCACATTCTTTTGGAGAGATTGGAAACCCAAATTGGTCTACACGGACAAGTTCTGGCCTGGTTTAGATCTTATCTATCGGAAAGATATCAGTTTGTCTCTGTGAATGGTTTGTCCTCTGACAAATCAACTGTAAATTTCGGTGTTCCTCAAGGTTCCGTTTTAGGACCACTATTGTTTTCACTATATATTTTACCTCTTGGGGATGTCATTCGAAAACATTACGTTAACTTTCACTGCTATGCGGATGACACAAAGCTGTACATTTCAATGAAACATGGTGAAGCCCCAAAATTGCCCTCGCTAGAAGCATGTGTTTCAGACATAAGGAAGTGGATGGCTGCAAACTTTCTACTTATAAACTCGGACAAAACAGAGATGCTTGTTCTAGGTCCCAAGAAACAAAGAGATCTTCTGTTGAATCTGACAATTAATCTTAATGGTTGTACAGTCGTCTCAAATAAAACTGTGAAGGACCTCGGCGTTACTCTGGACCCTGATCTCTCTTTTGAAGAACATATCAAAACTGTTTCAAGGACAGCTTTTTTCCATCTACGTAACATTGCAAAAATCAGAAACTTTCTGTCCAAAAATTATGCAGAAAAATTAATCCATGCTTTTGTCACTTCTAGATTAGACTACTGCAATGCTCTACTTTCCGGCTACCCGGATAAAGCACTAAATAGACTTCAGTTAGTGCTAAATACGGCTGCTAGAATCCTGACTAAAACCAAAAAATTTGATCAGATTACTCCAGTGCTAGCCTCCCTACACTGGCTTCCTGTCAAGGCAAGGGCTGATTTCAAGGTTTTACTGCTAACCTACAAAGCATTACATGGGCTTGCTCCTACCTATCTCTCTGATTTGGTCCTGCCGTACATACCTACACGTACGCTATGGTCACAAGACGCAGGCCTCCTAATTGTCCCTAGAATTTCTAAGCAAACTGGAGGCAGGGCTTTCTGCTATAGAGCTCCATTTTTATGGAATGGTCTGCCTACCCATGTGAGAGACGCAAACTCGGTCTCAACCTTTAAGTTTTTACTGAAGACTCATCTCTTCAGTGGGTCATATGATTGAGTGTAGTCTGGCCCAGGAGTGTGAAGGTGAATGGAAAGGCTCTGGAGCAACGAACTGCCCTTGCTGTCTCTGCCTGGCCGGTTCCTCTCTCTCCACTGGGATTCTCTGCCTCAAACCCTATTACAGGGGCTGGGTCACTGGCTTACTAGGGCTCTGTCATACCGTCCCTAGGAGGGGTGCGTCACTTGAGTGGGTTGAGTCACTGATGTGATCTTCCTGTCTGGGTTGGCGCCCCCCCCTTGGGTTGTGCCGTGGCGGAGAACTTTGTGGGCTATACTCGGCCTTGTCTCAGTATGGTAAGTTGGTGGTTAAAGATATCCCTCTAGTGGTGTGGGGGCTGAGCTTTGGCAAAGTGGGTGGGGTTATATCCTTCCTGTTTGGCCCTGTCCGGGGGTGTCCTCGGATGGAGCCACAGTGTCTCCTGACCCCTCCTGTCTCAGCCTCCAGTATTTATGCTGCAGTAGTTTTTGTGTCGGGGGCTAGGGTCAGTTTGTTATATCTGGAGTACTTCTCCTGTCCTATCCAGTGTCCTGTGTGAATTTAAGTATGCTCTCTCTAATTCTCTCTTTCTTTCTCTTTCTCGGAGGACCTGAGCCCTAGGACCATGCCTCAGGACTACCTGACATGATGACTCCTTGCGGTCCCAGTCCACCTGGCCGTGCTGCTGCTCCAGTTTCAACTGTTCTGCCTGTGATTATTATTATTTGACCATGTTGGTCATTTATGAACATTTGAACATCTTGGCCATGTTCTGTTACAATCTCCACCTGGCACAGCCAGAAGAGGACTGGCCACCCCACATAGCCTGGTTCCTCTCTAGGTTTCTTCCTAGGTTTTGGCCTTTCTAGGGAGTTTTTCCTAGCCACCGTGCTTCTACATCTGCATTGCTTGCTGTTTGTGGTTTTAGGCTGGGTTTCTGTACAGCACTTTGAGATATCAGCTGATGTACGAAGGGCTATATAAATACATTTGATTTGATTCGACTAGCCTTAATCTGTGTCTGTGAAACCGACACATGAACGTGTTTTGTGGGGATGCAGTAGAGTAGTGCAGAGTAGTGATTAGCAATGCACACGTGCACAGGGATGTGAAAGGAGACAAGCAGCATTCACGTCATAATGGGTTCTCCATTTGAAAGGGAACAACGCCTCTGCTCTACAGCTGGCCTGCTAACATTAGCATGAAAATACACCGGACAGCATGGGACACAAAGCGAAGGAAAACATAAATCAAATTTATTTTAATCAAAAATATATATTTATAAAGCCCTTCTTACATCAGCTGATGTCAAAGTGCTGTACAGAAACCCAGCCTAAAACCCAAAACGGCAAGCAAAACACGGTGGCTCGGAAAAACTCCATAGAAAACATGACGTAGTAGATACTTTTAGGCCTACATAGAGGGAGTTACATCCTGTGTAAGTCATTTGCAGGGTTATGACAGTGATGCCAATTTAGCAATTTTGTTGCTCGATTTAGCAACTTTTCAGACTACCCTGTCAACTTTTTTCACGAATGTTTGATCTTGAACAGAATTTACAACATCAATCAACATGTCTCAATCAAAAATGTACAGAAAAGAGTGGGAGTCTGTACCTGAATAAACGTCAAATCATATTTTTTTGCCATGATGGCCCATCAATTTGAGTAACGTTATTGTGTATTCTACGTAATGACGTCTGTTTTACGTTGTCACGCAAGGACATCAGAACGTTATTTAGCAACAACCCAACCTGCCTCTAGCAATTTACCCTGAAAATTAGTTGGCAACACTGGTTATGACATATGCATACATTCGATAATTCATAATACTCTCGGGGGTCTATTGAATTGCAGCTATGCAGTGGAGAGGGGGAGCCATGGCACAATGGGCTCGACATCAGGGTTATATTCATTACTGCAAAACGTAGCTAAACATTTTGCAACTAAAAACAAGCATGTTATTGGAAAGTTAAGGCAGTCCCTCCCCGTTGTGGTCGATTTTCTTCCGTTTGCTGTCTAGGTCAAGTGAATAAGAACCAGATATGTCGGGGGTTGAAGGGATGAAGCACCCTCCACTAATTTCAAATGTACAATTCCAAGCAGCATCACCCTCCCCGGGGTCCCAGCTGAGTCAGCATGTGATTCACCTCATACCGATTTCCACGAAATCAAGCACCTACAGCAATGTCACAAACATCCTGTGTGTGTGTGTTAACATGGAACGCTGTATTTTTTTTATTTTTATCTCAACACTGTTTCTGACATGATTATATGTCACACAACTCACCTGTCGGAGTGTCTTCAGCAGCTCCGTGGCGTCCTCTTGTCTCCCCTCCCTAGCCATCACAAACACCTCCTGGATCATACTGATGCGTTTCTGGTAGGGTGGAGGAGCCCCGCTGCGTCCCAGCCGATCACCGGAAGACCACCGGCTGAACGAGCTCTGCGTCCGTCTCCAAGCGCTGAATAGTGAGCAAGATCCGCCGGTGTCCGACGCGGCTCCCTTCGTATGTTTAGTCCCCATTGTGCATTGTAAACAGAGTTGGCAAATCGTGAATAGAACACCTATTCATCTGCTAATTTGCTACTCAACCTCCCATAGC
Source organism: Oncorhynchus tshawytscha (assembly GCF_018296145.1). Taxonomy (NCBI): domain Eukaryota; kingdom Metazoa; phylum Chordata; class Actinopteri; order Salmoniformes; family Salmonidae; genus Oncorhynchus; species Oncorhynchus tshawytscha. Next base: position 32,920,424 of record NC_056458.1, read on the forward strand.
GCATGAGTGGCGAAACAACGCAGAATTATGATAAAAATCTAGAAACACCACATTTGAAGGATGAAGAACCCATGCACAAAAAAAGTTATTGCGCAAAGCCAATATGGCTCAATATGGAAAAATAAAGATGGCAAATGTGAGTATCCAGTCCATATAGGCTACTGTATAAAAAAAATAACCAGGCTGACGAAGCTTCACAACCTACACAAATCGCAATGAGCCAGAGAATAGGCTACTGAACCACTTGAACCGCAAAAATAAAATAAAAATCGCTTGATTTCCTCAAACGGTTCCACAGATTCAAGCGCACGCAATTAATCCAGAGAATAGCCAAATGGGTAAAAATGTCTAGCCAGACTTGATGCCAATCAAATCCCATATGCGAAACCAAATTGAACTGATCTCATCCAGGCAGGTTGTGAGAGAAGAGAGAAAGAGCGAGGGTGATTTTAAACTGAGCAGACTAGCCTTCAAGCAAGCCTTGACAATTCAATTTAGGCTATAGGCCTACCCCTTCACATTACACCAAAAGTGTTTTATCTATTTTATTTGCTATGAACAACTACACATTTGTAGGTTTTAGGAATTGCTAGAGAGAGCATGGATGTCTTCTACAAAGCAGGATCAACGAGCTAACTTTGAAGTAACTATTTATTTTCTGGTTCATTAAGACAGCTAAACTTATTTATTTTGGTTGTTGAGTCAATTAGGCCCATAAACAACTCAAACATTAAGATTTAACTATATCCATTGAGTTATGCTGTGCAACTATACAGTTCATTATAGTGAATTATACAATGGATGGGTCTAATCTTGAATGCTGATTGGTTAAAAGCGCATTCCAGCCGGTGTCTATTCCACAAATTACCACCAGCTAAATCTATGACATTAAAATGCCTGTTTACTCTATTCCATCTGACTGCACAATCAACTGTCTCATCAGCCCAGCCAGGCACTTTATACACGCGATCTCCACTATAAAAAGCATCTAGAAATTCTCAAATTTCTTTTAAACTAACATTTAGTTTTCAACATCGGAGATTAGTTTAAACCTCGCTGTCTGTCCGACATTTGCAACATTGTTTCAATATTCAAATTCAATCTCCAGCTGTCCCCTAGTAATGAACGTGTAGGGTCGGGACGAGACAGACCGGCAGCGTTTCTCAGCCAGTCAAAATCATGAATCAGATGGCATTATTTTTATGGATATATACAAAGAAATGCAAATTGAAAAAAAGGTCAAACGAAACGAAGTGCAGATAGTTTGCAGTCTTTCCAGCTACAGTTTGAAGTTAATGTTAGCTGTGTTGTTGGCTATCAGTGTCCTGACGAGAGAGCATATTTTTTTTCTATGCCAGGCGAAATCGCGCCTCATTAGTTTATTGTTATGGATGTATCCAAATAAATGTCACTAGAAAACAACTTAAACAAATGCAAATGTAGCTACTGTTGTTATTCTGACTGCACTGTTTGACGTGACTGTAAATTAGCCGTAGTTGGCCGGCTAGCAAGCAAGTGATAAGAACGTAGCCAGTTAGTATGGCAATGGAACATTTAGAACGAACAACTGGGTCACGTCCATATATACAGAACAAAAAGACTGAGCGACTGGGTCACGTCTCTGTCAACCGAACCAATAGAACCATAGACCAGCCGGCTTGGGTAGCAACCCTAGATTTGTGGAAGCATGAAATAGTATAAATAAATGCATCAAAATAACATTTTTAATTAAAATATGTCAATCATTATTTGAATATGCTGGTACCCCAGTTGTATAAAAGTGATAATGCCCTTGACTTCATATCAGGTCTAACAACACCCAGGCCAATATATCCTCCAAACACCAGCTTCTCTGGCATTATCACTTAAACAAGGCATTATAATCCAGGAATTATGTAAGGGATAATCAAATCAAATCAAATTTTATTTGTCACATACACATGGTTAGCAGATGTTAATGCGAGTGTAGCGAAATGCTTGTGCTTCTAGTTCCGACAATGCAGTAATAACTAGCAAGTAATCTAACTAACAATTCCAAAAAAAACAAGGAGTGCTATGGATTCTATAGAAAATAATGAACGATGTGAAAGGTGTTCTATGGCACACAACAAGCGTATTTCTCTCAAATTTTGTGCACACATTTGTTGACATCCCTATTAGTCAGCATTTCTTCATGTCCAAGACAATCCATCCACCTGATAGGTGTGCCACAGGTGCACCTTGTGCTGAGGGCAATAAACGACCACCCTAAAATGTACAGTTCTGTCACTGTCAAGTAGAGTAGGCCAGAAGGCTAAACTGAAAAACCCAACCATCAAATAAAAAAGATGGTGGGCCGCAAAAGTACTTCTGTGCTAGTGTGTTACATTTACATAGTGAATTAGGAAGAAAAACAACAGTACTGCCATTCAAAGTATACATTATGGGCACAGCTTAAAAACAATGCTGCCCCGATCAACAGCTTAACCCAAAATGGTTCCCCCCTTGAACTGAAATGGGGGAAGGGGGAACCCCTCCCATCAGAACATACCCAGCACTAATTAAGCAATTATCTTCATCAAAGACTACATTTTCCACAAAGCTAAACATACTGAATTATATACAGTGGGGCAAAAAAGTATTTAGTCAGCCACCAATTGGCAAGTTCTCCCACTTAAAAAGATGAGAGGCCTGTAATTTTCATCATAGGTACACTTCAACTATAATAGACAAAGTGAGAAGAAAAAAATCCAGAAAATCACATTGTAGGATTTTTAATGAATTTATTTGCAAATTATGGTGGAAAATAAGTATTTGGTCACCTACAAACAAGCAAGATTTCTGGCTCTCACAGACCTGTAAGGCTCCTCTGTCCTCCACTCGTTACCTGTATTAATGGCACCTGTTTGAACTTGTTATCAGTATAAAAGACACCTGTCCACAACCTCAAACAGTCACACTCCAAACTCCACTATGGCCAAGACCAAAGAGTTGTCAAAGGACACCAGAAACAAAACTGTAGACCTGCACCAGGCTGGGAAGACTGAATCTGCAATAGGTAAGCAGCTTGGTTTGAAGAAATCAACTGTGGGAGCAATTATTAGGAAATGAAAGACATACAAGACCACTGATAATCTCCCTCGATCTGGGGCTCCACGCAAGATCTCACCCCGTGGGTTCAAAATGATCACAAGAACGGTGAGCAAAAATCCCTGAACCACACGGGGGGACCTAGTGAATGACCTGCAGAGAGCTGGGACCAAAGTAACAAAGCCTACCATCAGTAACACACTACGCCGCCAGGGACTCAAATCCTGCAGTGCCAGACGTGTCCCCCTGCTTAAGCCAGTACATGTCCAGGCCCGTCTGAAGTTTGCTAGAGAGCATTTGGATGATCCAGAAGAAGATTGGGAGAATGTCATATGGTCAGATGAAACCAAAATATAACTTTTTGGTAAAAACTCAACTCGTCGTGTTTGGAGGACAAAGAATGCCGAGTTGCATCCAAAGAACACCATACCTCCTGTGAAGCATGGGGGTGGAAACATCATGCTTTGGGGCTGTTTTTCTGCAAAGGGACCAGGACGACTGATCCGTGTAAAGGAAACAATGAATGGGGCCATGTATCGTGAGATTTTGAGTGAAAACCTCCTTCCATCAGCAAGGGCATTGAATATGAAACGTGGCTGGGTCTTTCAGCATGACAATGATCCCAAACACACCGCCCGGGCAACGAAGGAGTGGCTTCGTAAGAAGCATTTCAAGGTCCTGGAGTGGCCTAGCCAGTCTCCAGATCTCAACCCCATAGAAAATCTTTGGAGGGAGTTGAAAGTCCGTGTTGCCCAGCAACAGCCCCAAAACATCACTGTTCTAGAGGAAATCTGCATGGAGGAATGGGCCAAAATACCAGCAACAATGTGTGAAAATCTTGTGAAGACTTACAGAAAACGTTTGACCTCTGTCATTGCCAACAAAGGGTATATAACAAAGTATTGAGATAAGTATTTGGTCAATAACAAAAGTTTATTTTCCACCATAATTTGCAAATAAATTCATTAAAAATCCTACAATGTGATTTTCTGGATTTATTTTTCTAATTTTGTCTATCATAGTTGAAGTGTACCTATGATGAAAATTACAGGCCTCTCCCATCTTTTAAGTGGGAGAACTTGCACAATTGGTGGCCGACTAAATACTTTTTTGCCCCACTGTATTTCATAATTTTGACATCTATTATTCCACAATGTAGAAAATAATAAAAATGAATGCCCAGAGATACCGTGACGAGATCCTGAAAAAACCCACTTCAGTGTTAAAATTAGGTCTGCATTTTATCAAACACAACCAACATTTATACACAATTACTATGACAGGCCATTGGACAAATTCTTCAGTAACTGGCCATCACAGTTGTATGTCGAGACTTACGGACAAAAAGGACAACCAGATGTGAAGTCACTTTGACGTGTTTATTAGTTACAGAATTACTATAAATCCCATTCAGAGCTATCCTGTATATAGCGTGAAAGAGAAATAGGGCCAAGTTTCACATGCCATGTCGTCTGTTCACAATATGAAAATAAATACATAACACCAGTTTTTAAAAGGCATCTAATATGTCTGTTACACTGCAGTGTACAACAGTTACCAGATAAAAATGGTGTGAGCGTACTGGAGGCTTTGAACCAGTCGCATACCCTACAAGCTGTAACCTAGAAGAGTAGTCAAACTGCCCACATCACCCAAGTCATAAGAACAAATGTCTATTTGAAACACTAGTTAAGTTTATAAGTGCTCTGGGTACTTGATAACATCATGTAATGTTTTCTCATTGTGACCCTTTAAAATATTCAGACTATTTCTTAATTTCTTGTGGGCAGATGTACGAAAAGTTGTCCGGAGGCCAGCACTCACAGATGATTCCGAATAGTTTCCGAGATAACTATTACCTAATATAGACTGTCAGCACGGTCAATTAATTATCCCTGATGACATTCAAAGTGTAGAGGCAATTTCCCATGTAACAGGATGCAGCCACATGTACTCCCATGCTGCAAACATCACATACAATTTTAAAACAGCTATAGTTCTCAAACCCATGATTTCTTTCCATTGGTTCTTAAACCATCTTAAAGATAGAATTCGCAGTATGGTGAAACAGCACCACTGTCCGCCCCACGGCCATTGTTTTGTTGACGAAGCAGAGCTGGGGAGAGTCGTGCATCATAATAATAACTCGAAAAAATCAGCACTACATACAGTAGTGTTCTATTGCACGTGCAATGATGTCCGGAGAGGTGAGGCTGTTTGTTGTAATATCAGGCAGATGTGACAGTTTCACTATTAAGAACTCCAGCTTTAATATCACTGAGCAAGAAATATATTTTTACTGTTAAAATACATGTTGGAGAGTTTACTGCAGAAGTCAAGTAGTCACAGTGAGAGAGTCAGGTTACAGAGGTAAAGGAGGCCCTCTGAAGGAACAGAAAAGAAATTGAAAGTGTGCTCACCTTGTCCAAAATTGTAGTTAGTGAAATGAAATAGTTGAAAAGCTAAAAAAAAAAAAAACTTTCATATATGCTAGATATATGTAAAAAGAGCTATGTAGCAGTGATATGAGTGTTAAAACAAAAAAAGTGTGGTATGAATCTTTTAAATGAAAACCATAAATTCTAAACATAGAATTTATGAGTAGTAGCGTATAATAAGGTAAGCAACAACAGTGTCTTCAGAAAGTAGTCACAGCCCTGGACTTTCTCCACATTGTTTTACAGACTGAATTTGATTAAATTGAGATTGTGTCACTGACCTACACACAATGTCAAAGTGGAATTACATATTTTTTTATGAAAAGCTGAAATGTCTAGAGTCAATAAGTATTCAACCCTTGTTATGTTATGCCTGCATAAGTTCAGGAGTAAAAATGTGCTTAACAAGTCACATGATAAGTTACAAGTCTCACTCTGTGCTTAACACAATTTTTATACTAAACAAAAATATAAATGCAACATGTAAAATTGTTGATCGCATGTTTCATGAGCTGAAATAAAAGATCCCAGATAATTTCCATATACAGAAAAAGCGTCTCTCTCTCAAATGTCGTTTACATTCCGGTTAGTGAGCATTTCTCCGTTGCCAAGATAATCCATCCACCTGACTGGTGTTGCACATCAAGAAGCTGATTAAGCAGCATGATCATTACACAGGTGCACCTTGTGCTGGGGCCAATAACACACTAAAATGTGCAGTTGTCACCCAACACAATGCCACATCTGCAATTTGCATGCTGACAGCAGGAATATCCACCAGACCAGTTTCCAGAATTTCTCTACCATAAACCGCCTCTGTCATTTTAGAGAATTTGGCATTACGTCCAACTGGCCTCACAACTGCAGACCATGAATAACCACGCCTGCCCAGGACCTCCACATCCAGCTTCTTCACCAGCAGGATCATCTGAGACCTGCCACCCAGACAGCTGATGGAACTGTGGGTTTGCACAACCAATCTTTATTCCCAGTCATGTGAAATCCATAGATTAGGGCCTAATACATTCATTTCAATTGACTGATTTCCTTTAAATGAACTGTCACTCAGTCAAATCTTTGAACAAATTTCAGTGTAAATGACTACCCCATCTCTGTACTGAGTGGCACAGCGGTTTAAGGCACTGCATCTCAGGGCAAGAGACGTCACTAGTCCCTGGTTCAAATTCAGGCTGTATCACAGCCGGCCGTGATTGGGTGTCCCATAGGGCGGTGCACAATTGGCCCAGCATCATCCGGGTTTGGCCGTCATTTTAAGTTTTAAACTGACTTGCCTAGTTAAATAATGTCAAGGGGTGTGAATACTTTCTGAAGGCACCATGTGCACGTCGTCTTTGCTCCCTCACACTCGGCTGTATGTACATCTTGCTAGCCGTCACTCAAATAGCAACACTCTGGCGAGGGGCTGAAGCTCATTGGCTAGAACTCAAATTGTTAGGGGACTGGCCCACGTGGGGGAAAATGTTTTTCTGGAAGATCAGCTCTTTCAAACTCAGGATTTCATGGCCAATTGAGGTAAGACAGTAATTCTGTGCATTGATTATACAGGGATGACTTATACATCGAGACATCCAGCCCAAAGTGTGAGGTATAAAACAATTAAAATACTTAGTCGCCAATGTGCCACCGCATGTCTTTAACCGCTAATATCGGACCTCTGGCTGCATGCATAAAGGATTGCTTTAAAGGTGAAAGCGTAAATAAAGTCCCTGAGGAGAAGAGATAAAATACAAATGTGGGGGGGGGGGACCATTTCCACCATAAAGAAGAAGAGCCAGTATTGGCAGCCTATGTAGCAGTCAGTCTCTCCCAGCAGACAGTCTCTCTCTCTTTCCCCCCCTCCCTCAGAAGAGGAAGGAGTAGGGGCTGTCCCTACGGCCGTGGCTCTCCAGTGAGAAGGAGGGGATGGCCACCTCGAACATGGCGCCGCCATGAGCCCGTTGGCAAGTAAAAGTCCCCCTGCAGAAGGCGGAAAATACCAATCAGCAGGCGAAGAAAAATATATATATTTTCAAAAAACAATTAAATTCAACAAGGATATGGCAGAGCATTCTCTTTCGCCCACTCACTCAGGGGAAATGGCTTCAGTCCCTGTGCTATGAAAAGTTTTGCTGAGGTACTAGACCACGGGTGGGTAACTCCAGTCCTCGAGGGCCTGATTGATGTCACTTTCCTCCATCGCTAGCAAACACAGCTGATTGCACATTTCATTCTAAACTGAAGATCATGATTAGGTGATTATTGTAGTCAGGTGTGTTAGCTGGGACAAAACTGACACCAATCAGGCCCTCGAGGACTGGAATTGCCCATCCCTGTACTAGACTGTAGTAGCCTGTACCACTGTAGCCGCTAGCCACAGATATACAGTATCTAGCACAGCCACAGCATGCTGGCTAGTCTTTCAGACTTAGACAGTAACATCTCACTGAAAAGCTAAAAGGGATCTATTCTGCCAGTGCCAACAAAGCATGTTTCCATGTGTGAATCCTGAGTCAAAAATGCTGTTGATCATTCAACATAAAAATAATAATTATAAAGTTGAGTGTTATCAACTGTTTTGGCCACAGTGCCATCCTCACATCAGGACCTGCTAGTGGATGTAATGCAGAACAAATTAAAAAGACTAGACAAAAGTGAGCAGGTCTAATTTTGGGGGAAAACATTTGTAAAATGAGCAAAAGTGGCAGCCGGGCCCATCTGCCTGTTAATTAACATTATGACTTTTGCACAGAATGAGCATTTGGCTGCTGTCCCTTTTCAGATACTGCCTCCAAATGGTCCGCAGTCATTATTTTATTATCAGAAATGCCTGATTTGTGGTCCCAGTCCGCCCCTAATGCATGCAGATTAAAATGGGAGTACCCTTAGATAGTGATAGACAGAACAATTTCAATGATACACAGAAGCGTTTATTTAGGATTCCCGAACTGAAGTCCACAAATCCAGTCACTGATTCAATTAGCCAGTCACATTAACACAAATTACATTTCCATTCAAATGCATTGACTAATCAGTGTCACTTCAGCCACATTAATGCTATACAAAACTGATTCCGTCACATACAATTGTTTATATATACATATATACACACACACACTAAAGTATAAATTAACATTAAGAAATATACACGTGTGACCTCAGTTGTGGTCACTGTGTGGCAGTGCCTTGCCTTTACTGGAGAAACAGGAAAGTGCCAAAAAGACGAGCATGAATACTTAAATCACCATGAAATTACTAGATATACAGTAACACAATCTATTAATCTAGTAATTGAGCATCTATGATTAGTGACTGGCTATTTGATCAGCAGTGAATCAGCTGTGATCATATCATAGCAGCACAAATTAAAGCGGGAATCCTTAATAGTGAATCTGCCACGTTCATTTTAGATATTACAACAAAAAAGTTACTACAAATGAACAAACAGTTTGACGCACCTCACCTCCGTTTCATCAACAAAACAAAAAAAGGTGCTGGGGCAGACAGTGGGCTGTTACCCCTAATGCGGATTCCATCATTAAAAGGGGATGTACAATATTTTACAACTTAATGTTAGATCTTGAAAGTAGTCTCTGGCCCAGGAGAAACTATAATCCTTGGTTAAATTCTTTAAACAGCCAACACAAAAATGGAAGCGATAGGGTCATGCAGCATACTTTCAGGGTGAGGAACCATTTAACATTAAGTTGTAAAATACTGAACTTCCCCTTTAACAGCTCATGTGATAAACAAAGCAGCATGATTATAACTAGTATGCGTGTACTACGTCACAGCTTTGCTGCCTCTGTGTTAGAGGGTTGAGGTCCTGATAAGTACAGCACTGATAGGGAGTAGAAAGCACAGATTATGTAGTCACCTCGGTTCTTTTTGGGAGTAGGTCTCTACTATGAGCGGTGTTTAGGAAGATGTTTAGCAACAGACTATTATAGGTGCTATGATGTTCAAATAAAACACTATACTCATGTTCCTCATTGTAAACAGTCAACTGCTCTTCTTCATTTGTGTACACACACAGTATGTTGTTGACTGACAAAACATAGTGTTTCATTCACAATGAGTTATACTTATTGATTCACTATGGCTTGGCGAGAAATGGGCTTAAAATGTCTGGGGAAACGTGTCAGAGCACAGACTCAAATAACATTTACTTTTAAACTAACGTACCATTGGAAATGTAAAGAGATGATCCAAAAACAGAACGGGCGCTCAGTAGGATACTGAATACCATGTTTGTGTTCCTCTCAGCCTGAGCTTCTACTCGGTTTGTCCTTTTCACAGTCAAACCGGCACTGGCCTAGTTAAAAATAGTCTAACGGTATTAGGCCTAATGGTTTCAAGTGTCTAAAAGTCTTATCATTCTGGAATAGATGCAAAAGTCAGAATAGTCTGATGGTTTCCTTTCCTCATCCACTGCTGAGCCTGCCCTGCATATGACTGGTGAAAAACAGGATGGCAGAAACCTAGCTCTTTAAGCCATAGGCGTTGTACTGAAGGGCAGGAGACTGGAGGAGAAAAGGAAGCAATTTAAGAGTATTGACTCGTCTAGGCGGCTGACTAAATGTTGGGTAGACTACTTTTCATTAGAGAACCACAGACTGCACCTGTCTTGACCACACTGCCATGTGCTACCAAAGCAAAGGTCACTATTGAAGTGCCACTGTAGTGCAGACAAGGTAGTCCCCGGGTATGTGCACAATGCTTAGCTCCACAGGGCTCTCTGCAAGGTTTGGCATAGTCACATTCACACTTCCCAATGACTTAGTCTTGACATCGATCCAAGAGCCTGGTGCATTTGTGTGGGCAGGAGAGGCTACAGTTGTTGATTAGGTGGTACAGCCTATGTGGAGAAGAGAATGGGTGGTGAGCAGGACAGGGGCAGGCTTTGAAAAGGGTGATGTGAGTGTGGGTGGAGCAGTGGGGCACTTTGGAGGATGGCATGGCTCGACTCAGGCCAGTGAGGTGAAAGGGCCGGGCAGGAAGCCGTTGGGTGTATCGTCTTTCTTGCTTTCGAGGGAAAAGGGAGGGATGCGGACGTCAAAGAAGGTGCCGTTGGGTCTCTCAAGCCGATAGGAACCCCTGCAGGGGTAAAAAGACAACGACAGGCACCGTCAGAGTCCGAGCCCCTTCTGCCCTGCCCAGCCACTGCCCAGTCCAGAGTCCTACAGTAGTACTGCTATGACTCATTTTTTTACTACTAGCTTCCCAAGTATTCTACTTCAACTGCTCCTACAATTAGCCTACTTCAGCTTCTACTATGACTAGGGTCATTTTACTACTACTGTTTCCACTGCCAATATCCATGCTTCTACAGTATGCTACACAAAACATACCAATTTACTTACATATATACACACGCACACACACAGTGTGTCCCTCATCGACTAATACAACAAATCTGGCACAGAGTGGGCAAACCTGGCCAAATTAGGTAAATAAATTGCCCGATAGGAAGTTTGCAGAGCATATTAACCACAAACAAAGTGTGTTTGTTCATTGGAGCTCAGACCCATACTTGAAATTCCATATTAGGATGATTAAAAAGCGAGATAGCTCTCACACACACACACAATGCAGTAGCCAATGTCAGTTTCCATAAAGACAAGAGTCTTTATGAACTACGTGCTGCTAAAGCTCAACCATACTAGTCTCTACTAGGTTTGCAGAATTCGGGTAACTTTGGGGGAATCTGGCATTGCTGAGTCCAGATAGGGTGAAAGTTGAGGTACTTTCAGAAAATTTTTCTTCTGTTTGGCACCTGATGAACCATTTTACAATTCTGCGTGATGTTTGCTATATGGCACATATTGTCTATTATGTTGATTAGGCTAGTATTCATATTAGGGTGGAAATAAACCCTGCCATCATAGTAGGTTACTTGGACCAGGAGGAACAAAACATGGTCACCACTTGTGTGACATTCTGCCATACGTGTTCTGCTGGTACAAAGTGTCTACTTTTTGACAATGGGCAGGTGTTTCACAGTGCGTGTGTGCGTTTCTTTGCAAGACTCACCACATGTGCCCGCTGGGTGCCTGCAGTGAGACGTGACTGCTGTACTGGAAGGCAGGCTGCTCTTCGGACAACACTGGCTCCTACACACAGTGAGGGGGTATCATTTGGTAGACAAGTCTTTACCACACTTGACCTTCTCCAATAGATTTTGAAAAGGAGAGGATGTGAGGAATCAGGAAAGATGAATTGAAAGCAGCAGAGACTCACCCGTCCCACCACTCCTCTGCCACGGACCGTCTCCAGGGTGCCTGAGAGGCTGAAGATCCTCCAGTGTCTCTCCCTCAGTTGTACCACCTCCTCCCCCATGTTCTCCAGACGGATACAGTACCGCCACTGACACACACACACACCGAGCAGTGAGCCAACGGAAACCACTCTGGGCGCGTCTGAAATGCCACCCTATTTCCTATGTAGTGCACTACTTTTTACCAGGGCCCATGAGGCTCTGGTCAAAGTAGTGCACTCCAAAAAGAATAGCATGGCATTTTGGATGCACACTGACTACAGTAGTATGCAGGTACGTCGGCACAATCGGCGGTTTCTATGGGAATGGAAAGCTAGCTTGTATGGCTAAAATTGTAGCTAGATTGAGATTCTAAAAAATGACAGCAACACACAAATATCACTGTTTTTAGCCTAAAGAACACCATGAAATGGACTGAAGTGAATATAATTGTTTCCTCATATCTGACAGTTTGCTAGCACACAGTAACAACAGTCGCTAGGCTACAGTCATCAGTGGCAGCTTCTTTGACTTACCCAATATACGTGGGAATTCTGGGCTTCCTGACAGAGAAAATGACATACATAAGCAAAATTACAAACAGGTTCTAATCATGACTGGTGTACATTCAGCAGGGCGGAGTTGTGGAACCAGATCGAAATACAGTGAGCTCTAAAAGTATTGGGACAGTTACACGTTGTTTTGACTCTGTACGCCAAATTATACAATGACGTCGAGGTTAAAGTGCAGACTGTCAGCTTTAATTTGCAGGTATTTTCATCCATATCGGGTGAACAGTTAAGAAATTACAGCCCTTTTTGTACATGGTCTTTCTCACTCATCATTCATTCAGTAGTATTCGTAATCATGGTAGCATATAAATATTGTATTCTTATTTACAATAAAAGTGGCTCCAAAATGACAATGTTATTTACCATTCATTTCTATTGGGAACAAAATAATCTGAAACACCCAAAATAAACCAATGCAGCCAACAAGTTTGTAGAGTCACAAGCTTGATGTAATCAAGGAATATGGGACCAAATACTAAACTTGTTACTACTTTAATACACACAAGTGAATTTGTTCCAATTCATTTGTTCACCTAAAATGGGGGCACTATGTACAAAAATAGTTGTAATTTCTAAACAGTTGACCTGATATGGATTAAAATACCCTAAAAAGTATTCACTTTAATCTCATAGCCATCACATCATTTCAAATTCAAAGTGCTGGAGAAGAGCCAAAACAAAAAATGAACTGTCCCAATACTTTGGAGCTCACTGTATGTTATGTAGAACAACATGCCTCTGACATCTAGAAAGGGAATCACGTCAGCTCTATTCATTAAATTTCTTCCACAAAACGTGACTCTTTATTCCCTTAGAGAAGTGGTGTGGGGCGTACCCTCATGCCCATGTAAAAGGGAATAACAGTAACGCGGATGTTCTCAGTGGTCTCGCGGTGCACGTCCGACAGCTCCAGCCACGGGTGGTTCTTCTCCTGCCACGCCTGCAGTGTGTCCCGTGGTATGAATGGGGGAACTGGAGAACGGGTCACAGCGCAACAGTCACATTTGAAATTTTGGGATTTACCTGCCAACAAGTTCTCATTCATACATACGCATTACATTTACTGGCTAACTGACTGAATATACTCAAAAAGCCTTTTGGTTTGTAGTACCTTTGGAGGCATTGAACTGGAGGAAACGCTCAAACAGCTCATGCTGAATGGGGACCTGGTCTGTGGAGTTGTAGGGCAGGATGTCTTCATGACTCACATAGTCCAGCCCTGAGAGAGTGAGAACGAGAGTTAGCTCAGTGCATTAATTCCTTTGTGCGACAGTAACTATGTATTAGCAACACTTAAAATACATCTGACTCACCTGGAATGGCATAAAGCGCCCTGCTGTCATCGTGATTGGCCAGAAACGTCACCGCCTCAGTCTGTGATCTCTGAGACTGACCGACACAGACCATTTATAAGGAGACAATTAGGGTTGCAAAATCAGAAGAACCAGGGTTTGTGGAAAAACCTAGGAGTTTTGGGAAAGTTAACATAATTTTGCTGTGTGTGATACAGACAATAGTGATGGGGGGAATCTCGTTACACATCTCAATATTATTTTTCTATGAAATTGATTTGAGATTCCAAGTATCTATAAGAAGAGAAAAAATATATTGGTAGTGTTGTTTGCACTAGTCAGGTGTACCTGGGCCAAAATGCAAGTATTTTTTTTAATTCTATAGCTTGTTCTCTAGCTCTTTAAATAGTGAGCCAACGTGTTTACAACACTTTAATTTCCCTGACTGATAAAAACTTGTTTTCTCATGCTCCCTCATCTCTCTGCAGCGGACATATAGTGAGCAATATGTTTGGAACACCAAATCACAATATTGAGTCACAATACATATAGAACGATAATATCACATCATGAGGTCCCTGGCAATTCGCAGCCCTAACAGACAATGCAGAACCAAGTCAGAGTACCAGTGGAGGTAGTTGACAGCCTTGGTCAGATACTCACAATGTGGGGACAGTCCCTGGTGTCTATCAGAACCTGATAGTATGTGTGAGTTTTCCCTTTCACCTCTTTGGACCGGTGTGCCCCAGGGGGTTCCGTAGGCTTGCTGGGGGCAGAAAGCAAGCAGAGGAAAGGTGTCAATGAAGAATAACCAGTCAACGAGAGCTAGACCACTTCCAAACAAAAACATAACTCCAATCCATTTCCATTACAAACTGCCTGTGACATGTTTGGATTTTATGGCTACATCAGATATAGCACCCTACTCATTATATAGGTCTAGTGGACTACAAAAGTAGTGCTCTATATAGGGAATAGGGTGGTATTCCAGACAGTGGAAAGCACGCTAAGCAGACAGGTGTTGCGGAGACATGGGTGACCGTGTGAGGTGGTGTCATCACCTCTCCGTCGCAGGAATGACGTCGCGGTCGTAGAGTCGGGCGTACCAGGGGAAGAGCACGATCCCTCTGTAGCCAAACACACTGTGCAAGAATAACTGGGGAGAGAGGCAGACAAACTTAAGGCTGTGTGTGGAATAGCTTGGCAGTGAGTATAACAGTTGATTAAATAGAAAACCCTGCCAGGTTGGCACAGTATTTTGCTTATCATAGAAATTGAATTAGCTATATAATTAGTCATTTTATTGCTATGGTCCTAAGGCAGATCCCTGGGGAACCCCCATGTAAAATTGTTAGTCTCTAATGTGGAGTGAAATATGGAGTTGTGGTTGTAGACCCTCTCACCTGTCCTGTTTCATATTTCCCCTGCTGTTTGGGAGCCTCAAACACTCCTACAGTCTCCAGCACCTTCCCCTCTGGCCTGTAGGACAAAGCAAATCAAGACATTAGGAGAAGAACAAGTTATAAGACAGACACTGACTTATGTCATGACTTGTCCTTCCAAAGTTATCCATGTAACTCCCTCAGCCAATTAGTGATCAAGTTGTTGACAGTGTCTTAATTGCAGGCATGATTTGTTCATTGCATAGGGGATCATGTCACTAAAACCAACAGACATTGTTACACTATCATATACCTAGTTGGAGCAGTGGAGAACAATAAAATAAGTCGACTCAAGTAGGGCTGAGGCAGACATTACATTTTGTCATCTGGTTATTGTCATGCAAAAAGACTGCCAGTCTCACCGTAATTGACCGTTAATTAACATAAACACGTTTAGCATCTCCAGGAATACTCGCTGCATATAGTATAATAAATCAATTTGATATACTCCATCACAAATCCATTATTTTAGTCAGGTCTAAAGAAACATATGAAGAACAGAATGAGTTGACCTACTCTATGTTATCTGGCTATGCTCCCTGCCAATACCCGAGTGACGCAGCAGTCCAAGGCACTTAATCTCAGTGCTAGAAGAGTCACTACAGACCCTGGTTCGATTCCAGGCTGTATCACAACCGGACGTGTTTGGGAGTCCCATAGGGCGGCGCACAATTGGACCAGCGTCGTCCGGGTTAGGGTTTGGCTAGGGTATGCAGTCATTGTAAATAAGAATGCTCTTATCGTCGTAACCGGCCGTGACCGGGAGGTCCATGGGGCGACTCACAATTGGCCTAGCGTCGTCCGGGTTAGGCCGGTAGGGTTATCCTTGTCTCATCGCGCACCAGTGACTCCTGTGGCGGGCCGGGCGCAGTGCGCACTAACCAAGGTTGCCAGGTGCACAGTGTTTCCTCTGACACATTGGTGCAGCTGGCTTCCGGGTTGGATGCGCGCTGTGTTAAGAAGCAGTGCGGCTTGGTTGGGTTGTGTATCGGAGGACACATGACTTTCAACCTTCGTTTCTCCCGAGCCCGTACGGGAGTTGTAGCAATGAGACAAGATAGTAGCTACTAAACAATTGGATACCACGAAATTGGAGAGAAAAAGGGGTAAAATAAAATATATATAAAAAAGAATGTTAACTGATTTGCCTTGAAATTCTGTGTGTTTAATGCAGGCCCTGAAATCTTCATCCCCAACTACAACATTTTCAGACAAGATAGAACAGCCAAATGGGGCATTGTTGCAATCTACTGCAGAGATAGCCTGCAGAGTTCTGTCCTATTATCCAGGTATGTACCCAAACAATTTGAACTTCTACTTTTAAAAATCCACCGCTCTAAAAAGAAGTCTAACCGTTGCCGCCTGCTAAAGACCTCCCTCTGCCCCCAGCTGTGCTCTGGACACCATATGTGAACTGATTGTCCCCCCCCATCTATCTTCAGAGCTCGTGCTGCTAGGCGACCTAAACTGGAACATGCTTAACCTTAAGGTATAGAGGGCAGCATTTTCACTTTTGGATAAATAGCGTGCCCAATTTCAACTTCCTGCTACTCATGCCAAAAATATAAGATATGCATATTATTAGTAGATGTGGATAGAAAACTGAAGTTTCTAAAAAACTGTTTGAATCATGTCTGTGAGTATAATAGAACTTATGTAGCAGGCAAAATCCAGAGGACTAACTGTTCAGAATTATTTATTTTTTTGCCTCTGACTGCTCCCTCAGTTGTCTTTGCCAAGGGATATTTGATAGGAACCATTTTTCAGTTCCTACCACTTTCACTGGATGTCACCAGTCTTTGGAATTTGGTTGAGGTTATTCATTTGTGCATCCTGGAACAACGTTACACTATTGAGAGTTGCGCAAGACGTAAAAAGGAGCATGGTTTGTTTACTTGCTGTTTTGAATACAGATTGCCCCATCTACAATTTGATCGATTATTAATGTTTAAAAATACCTAAACGGAATTAATTGAAAAAATAAGGACCAATTGTGATGTTTATGGGACATATTGGAGTGCCAACAAAAGAAGCTTGTCAAAGGTAATGCATGTTTTATATTTTATTTCAGCATTTTGTGTAGCGCCTGCAGGTTTGAAATATGCTACCCTCTTTATTGTCATTGTGCTATCATCAGATAATAGCTTCTTAATGCTTTCGCTGAAAAGCTTTTTAAAATCTGACATGTTGGCTGGATTCACAACGAGTGTAGCTTTAATTGAGTATCTTACATGTGTGATTTAATGAATGTTTGATTTTATATAATTATTTGAATTTGCCGCGCTGCATTTTCCCTGTGTTTTTTCCAAGTGGGATGCAAGCGTCCCCTATACCATAAGAAGTTAACACCCCAGCCATCCTACAATCTAAGCTTGATGCCCTCAATCTCACACAAATTATCAATGAACCTACCAGGTACCACCCCAAAGCCGTAAACACGGTATCATCCTAACCAACTTGCCCTCTAAATACCCCTCTGCTGTTTTCAACCAAGATCTCAGCGATCACTTCCTCATTGTCTGCATCCGTAATGGGTTATCGGTCAAACGACCTCCACTCATCACTGTCAAACGCTCCCTGAAACACTTCAGCGAGCAGGCCTTTCTAATCGACCTGGCCGGGGTATCCTGGAACGATATTGACCTCATCCCGTCAGTAGAGGATGCCTGGTTATTTAAAAAAATGCCTTCCTCACCATCTTAAATAAGCATGCCCCATTCAAGAAATTTAGAACCAGGAACAGATTTTTCCCTTGGTTCTCTCCAGACCTGACTGCCCTTAACCAACACAAAAACATTCTATGGCGTTCCGCATTAGCATCGAACAGCCCCTGTGATATGCAGCTTTTCAGGGAAGCTAGTTTATCAAGCAGAAATGTGCTTCCTGCAACACAAACTCAAAAGTCCTGGGACACTGTAAAGTCAATGGAGAATAAGAACACCTCCCAGCTTCCAGTTCTCTGCTGCCAATGACTGGAACGAACTACAAAAATCTCTGAAACTGGAAACACTTATCTCCCTCACTAGCTTTAAGCACCAGCTGTCAGAGCAGCTCACAGATTACTGCACCTGTACATAGCCCATCTATAATTTAGCCCAAACAACTACCTCTCCCCCTACTGTATTTATTTTGCACCCCATTATCGCTCTACTTTGCACATTCTTCCACTGCAAATCTACCATTCCAGTGTTTTACTTGCTATATTGTATTTACTTTGCCACCATGGCCTTTTTTTGTTGCCTTTACCTACCTTATCTCACCTAATTTGCTCACATTGTATATAGACTTGTTTTTCTACTGTATGTTTGTTCTACTCCGTGTAACTCTGTGTTGTTCTGTGTCGAACTGCTTTGCTTTATCTTGGCCAGGTCGCAATTGTAAATGAGAACTTGTTCTCAACTTGCCTACCTGGTTAAATAAAGGTGAAATAAAAAATGTTTAACAAACGCCACACCTGTCAGGTGGATGTTTGTATTGGCAAAGGAGAAATGCTCACTAACAGGGATGCAGACACAATTCAGGGATCTTTAATTTCAGCCCATGAAACCAACACTTTACATGTTGCGTTTATATTTTTGTTCTGAGTAGTTACGTAAACCTGAAGACTAAAAGATGTCTAGAGATAGTATGTGTGTGTATTGCTGCCCTGACACAATGATCCAAGAAAAAAAAACAGCTTGCTTTCAAGGTACTGACATTGGTCCAAAGAAGCTCACACCTTATTGCATTGACAAGGTTACTGGTGTGGCCTAACTTTTGGGCTACCATTAACAGTGGAAAACTGTAATAGTGTGTCAATCAGTCTCATTTCATCAGTGTTGCCTAAACTTTCTATCTACCTGACTTGCACATACACCTAGTGAACAAAACATTAGGAACTCCTTCCTAATATTGAGTTGCACCCCCTTTTGCCCTCAGAACAGCCACAATTCATCTGGGCATGGTGTCTACAAGGTGTTGAAAGCATTCCACAGGGATGCTTACCCATGTTGACTCCAATGCTTCCAGTGGTGTTGTTGGCTGGTTGTCCTTTAGGTGGTGGACCATTCATGAGACACACGGGAAACTGTTGAGCGTGAAAAACCCGGCAGCAACGCAGTTCTTAACACAAACCTGTGCTCCTGGCACCTACTACCATACCCCGTTCAAAAAGGCACGTCTTGCCCATTCACCCTTCGAAAGGCACACATACACAGTCCATGTCTCAAGGCTGAAAAATCCTTCATCTGCGCTGATTGAAGTGGATTTAACAAGTGACATCAATAAGGGATCATAGCTTCCACCTGGTCAGTCTCATGGAAAGAGCAGGTGTTCCTGATGTTTTGTACACTCATGGCTATGGAACACGTCTTTGTGTGTCAAAAAAGACACGTCAAATAACACTGATTAGGTATCCCCCTTTCCATTTGACGTGTCAAATAAGCTTGTTGACCAATCAGGACCTGAATATGACTGCACATCAATTTAATGCATTCATACATTTTTTACATATTTATTACACCATCACTCGTATTTCCTGTCACAACGATACGTATGCTATGATGCTGGTATTGCTGGTCTTGCGCATCTACAGTGCTGGTCATAAAAAAAGCTAGCTAGCTGTTCCATTACAAATGTTCTTCCCCAAAAACATAGCAAAATTACAATCTGTTACAGTAGCTATAGTTAGCTAACTAACTATACAGCTAGTTGTCATCGAGTAAAATAAACCTAATTCACAAGACAGTTCTTATTTGAAGAATGGTGTTTGGACCCATCTATGTGAAGCTAGCCACAATAGTGGACTTTGCAGTTAGCCTTCAAAATAAAAGTATGTAATTAACAGTGATGCAAATGAACACAAATCGTAGAATGCCATAATTGAATAGATGTAGCACACAGTGGGTTACCCAGTAGACATGGTTTATACGAGAGGTCGACCGATTAAATAGGGCCGATTTCAAGTTTTCATAACAATCGGAAATAGAGTATTTTTGGGCGCCGATTTCCCTTTTTAATTTTTTTTGGGGGGGAAATACCTTTATTGAACTAGGCAAGTTATTTTCAATGACAGCCTAGGAACGGTGGGGTTAACTGCCTTGTTCAGGTGCAGAAGTACAGATTTTCACCTTGTCAGCTCAGGGGTTCCAATCTTGCAACCGTACAGTTAACTAGTCCAACGCTCTAACCATTGCACTCCACGAGTAGCCTGCCTGTTACGCGAATGCAGTAGAAGCCAAGGTAAATTGCTAGCTAACATGAAGCTTATCTTATAAAAAAAACAATCATAATCACTAGTTATAACTACTAATCCAGTTTAGCAGGCAATATTAACCAGGTGAAATGTTGTAATTTATCTTGCGTTCATTGCACACAGAGTCAGGGTATATGCAACAGTTTGGGCTGCCTGGCTCATTGCGAACTAATTTTCCAGAATTTTACACAATTATGACATAACATTGAAGGTTGTGCAATGTAACAAGAATATTTAGACTTAGGGATGCCACCCGTTAGATCAAATACAGAACAGTTCCGTAATTCACTGAAATAATAAACGTTTTGTTTTCGAAATGATCGTTTCCGGATTCGACCATATTAAAAATCACCAAAGTCTCGTATTTCTGTGCTTATTATAAGACTATGATTTGATATAGCAGTCTGACTGAGCGGTGGTAGGCAGCAGCAGGCTCGTAAGCATTCATTCAAACAGCACTTTCGTGCTATTGAGGAGCCAACATGTTTGTCGAGTAAAGAATGGATTCCAATTGACTTTGTCACAAGAGAAACTCGCTCTACAGTTCATGTTTGACAAGCAGCGCTCACCCACCACCATTAAGGTGTTCGCGGCAGCAATTTCAGCTTGTCATGAGGGTTTGGCAGAGACACCGTCTTGTCACCCTCTAGTGAAACGGTTTCTATTGAAAACGCAGCGACTTAGGCCAATGCCTAGAGCCATGCTGCCCCAGTGGGATTTAACTTTGGTACTCGAGGCGCTCTGCGAGACGCCGTTCAAGCCACAATCAAATCCCCCTAAAGAAATTCTATTAAAACCTCTTTGGCGCAGGCGTGCCACTAGCGACCCACCTCGACAACATCCGGTGAAATTGCAGAGCGCCAAATTCAAACGACAGAAATAGTCATAAACATTCATGAAAATTCAAGTGTTATACATCGGTTAAAATATTAACTTCTTGTTAATCCAGCCGCTTTGTCAGATTTCAAAAAGGCTTTACGGCGAAAGCATAACATTCGATTATTTGAGGACAGTGCCCCGTTTACAAAAGCATACAAACATTTTCCAACCAAGCAGAGGAGTCACGAAAGTCAAAAAAAGCAATAAAATAAATCACTTACCTTTGAAGATCATCTGGTTGCAATCACAAGGGTCCCAGGAACATAAATAGTCCTTTTCTTCAATAAAGTCCTTCTTTATATCCCAAAAACTCTGTTTTGTTGGCGCATTTTGTTCAGTAATCCACTGGCTCGAAGGCAATCAAAACACGCAGACGAATACACCCTAATAGTACCGGTAAAGTGCGTCGAAACATGTCAAACGATGTTTATAACTAATCGTCAAGGTGTCAATTATCTAAATAATCAATCATATTTAAACCGGACAGAGTATTCAAAAGAAAGGAAAAAGAACGAAGGTCGCGCACAGTGACGCAATCCAGTACGGCATGCTTCCCCAGTCCCCTAACCAAAAGGTATTTTTCTTTGTTGTTTTTCAGAAAACAAGCCTGAAACCATGTCTAAAGACTGTTGACATCTAGTGGAAGCCATAGGAACTGCAATCTGGGCCCTTACCAATTACAATGGAAAAACCACTCACATCAAAAACAAAATCCACTTGCTGGATGGATTGTCCTCTGGTTTTCGCCTGCCATATCAGTACTGTTATATTCACAGACATTATTTTAACAGTTTTTAGAAACTTCAGAGTATTTTCTATCCAATGCTACCAAGTACATGCATATCCTAGCTTCTGGGCCTGAGTAACAGGCAGTTTACTTTGGGCAAAAGTTACGACGGCACTGTTGCTTGCTTTGACTACAGCCAAGCGCATCAGTGATTTGTGTGCTCTTTTGACGAGACCCGACTGCCTTGCCATTAATGGTGATCTGAACAGAGCGGTGTTACGTCCTAATCCGGCATTAATGCCGAAGGTTATCAAGAGTTCATATAGGTCACAGACCGTTAAGCTGTGGGCCTTCTCCTCCTCCTCCTCCTCCTCCTCCTCCACACAGAGCAGAGAGAGAGGCTTCGCCTGTGCCCGGTGCGCACCGTGGCGTGCTAAGTGCAGAGCATGTCTTGACTGCCCACCAGTGTATCACTGTGTTGGGGCTGCGTGATGAGGGAAATAGTACTGTAACTAGTGTTACTTTACTATTAGACCGGTCACTAAATTTGATGGAATATTGAGGTATCAACTATCTGCCGAGTCAGATTAGTATGACCTATTTTCTAATGTCTGCCCACAAATCATTGGCTTTGCCTATGGATTGAGTGTGGCGGGTTACACTGAGAAATCAGTGAGTATGCCTTCTAAATTGGTTCAGCCAAGCACTCAGCATTGCTGATGGGAAGGCTAGAACTAAGGTGAGAAACGCAGGACCAATGGACAGTTTCCATCAGGTCCGCTTTTTCCTATTAGAATGACTACATGACATGACACCTGGGGTAGTACAGTAGTCAAATGTTACATCCGGCCCACAAGTCTATGACTGTGTTGGGGCGGCTGGATTAGGGATATAGTACTGTAACTATTAGACCAATCGTAATCCCAACCCTATAAAAAAGGTATATCAAAGGTCCTTACACCTTGAACACACCGACAGAGTCATTGCGCAAAATGGTACACAACATAATGTGGATGTGTGTGCAACAAAAGTTCACCATTCACCTCCTGCTACCATTTCTGTCAAGCAGTCTATGCAAACAATTTGATGCATACTAGTATACCATATACAGGGTAATTTGAAAAATCCATGGGATGGTATTTCAATACTGTCAAAACTATTTGAAGTTAACAAAATTGAATATTTTTAGCTACTTTTTAATTTATTACCTGCAGTCAACTTGTGCAATACATTAGGAGATAAAGCAGATTGCGTTCTTCATTTCACTTGTCACATTATGAAGCTTACCATAGTTCCCCAGAACAGTTGAGCCAGACACGTGCTTGTTTGTAAATAGCAAAAAGAGTCCATAGCGTTCTATATGTATCGGGAATCTGTTGTGCTACGCACATGAGGTGATGGAAGTTACACTTGTATGCAATCCACTACTTACTACATGTTAGCCATCAGATATCTTATAACTGCTTTCTGACAGAAGTCAGAGCTCTGGATGAGTTCTGTACAGTTGCCATTTTTCCGTGCTTAGTACAAGTGTTTCTTTTCCCTCTGCTCCATGTAGATATGTTGCTCTTCCTTCAGAAAAGCATGTACCACAACTTCTCATTTACACAATTTCCCTCATTCACATTTTCTTGTAAATGTCCACACTGGTTGAAAATGATATTTGGTAGCTACTAGTTATGCTTGTATAACTTTATGAGCTGGATTTGCCTGCCTTAGTAATTAGTTTGTTCGTTTTCATTTGTTACCAGCATTAGTTTGTGCTAATGTTGTTAGCATTCTGGTACTTGAGGCCCAATGGGCTTTTCTTGAGTTTTTAGTTTTTTATGTTGACATTGGCAGACATTTGTGTTTGAATCAGGAAAGTTTCCATTCACGACCTCCACAAACCAGAATGTTGAATACACTTACATTTGTACCGGTTGTTCTGCGGTTGGTCCTTTTGGCAGGAGGCATGAGACAATATATCCACAGGGAAGTATATGTAGCCTAGTGGTTAGAGCGTTGGACCAGTAACCAAAATGTTGCTAGATCAAACCCATGAGCTGACAAGGTAAAAATCTGTCGTTCTGCCCCTGAACAAGGCAGTTAACCCACTGTTCCGCCATTGTAAATGAGAATTGGTTCTTAACTGACTTGCCTAGTTAAATAAAAGGTAAAATAAAAAAAGCGCTGGTAGTGCATTCCGATCATTATCACCTGACGCATGCAAAGAACCATAAACCCGTGCACGAGCTCCGCAAGTATGCGGACAAGTCCTGAATGTATTTATTTTCTTCGTCCTCACA
Source organism: Oncorhynchus tshawytscha (assembly GCF_018296145.1). Classification (NCBI taxonomy): domain Eukaryota; kingdom Metazoa; phylum Chordata; class Actinopteri; order Salmoniformes; family Salmonidae; genus Oncorhynchus; species Oncorhynchus tshawytscha. Next base: position 32,944,617 of record NC_056458.1, read on the forward strand.
TACTTCAGGTGATAGAAATCTGAAAACACAACCAGCGCTTTGAAACGTAATTATACTTTCTTGTGGATATAGTGTCTCACATTGTTACAGCCAAAAGGACCAACCGCACGGACAACCGATGAAGTACATTAAAATATAATTGTATTTAACATGCTGGCTTGTAGAGGTCGAGAGTGGACACCTTCCTGATTCAAACGTTAATTTCTACCCGAAGTAGAATCCAATGCCATGCAACGTCGGGTTTCCAGTATTGTAATTAACGAAGTTACTATGATACAAAGGATGCAATGACAGTCATTGGGAACTTGACCTTGACGTGCAGTAGATTCTGTAGTTAAAACAACCTGCGTTCGCTAACTAGTTAACCTACCGATCTAACGTTAGCTAACTAAAAACAACTAGCTAGCTAACAATGCTATTAATGAAAGCGTACTATAACCAGCTTTTGGTGGTTTTGTTTTTGCACAGACGCAGGACAGTAACAACTGTTACAGCTAACTGCTAGTCGGTCAGGCTAAATTAGTTAGCTAACAAACGTGAGCTACCAGCCGTAGCGAGTTAGCTAGCTAATATCTAACTTACCTTGACGACATCAACCGTTTCTGTTGGACGTTGAACAAGCTACATGATAAACGCGTCATATTCGGAGTTTGTCTACTGTTTAAATCGACATTTAGTACACTGATGGCGTGTTTTCTATTATATTTATTAACTGTGGACAACAAGGTCCGACGAATGACACAGGCCGCCATCTTTGTTTAGATTTGCATTGGCCTGGACATCACACGCGCCTACACAGTGTTTTTGACTGTATGTTTTGTTAATTCCATGTGTAACTCTGTGTTGTTGTATGTGTCGAATTGCTATGCTTTATCTTGGCCAGGTCGCAGTTGCAAATGAGAACTTGTTCTCAACTAGCCTACCTGGTTAAATAAAGGTGAAATAAAAAAATTAATTAAAAAAACTTGGTTCTGGCCTAGGGAGTTTTTCCAAGCCACCGTGCTTCTACACCTGCACTGCTTGCTGTTTGGGGTTTTAGGCTGGGTTTCTGTACAGCACTTTGAGATATCAGCTGATGTAAGAAGGGCTTTATAAATACATTTGATTTGAGCATTGGGCCAGTAACTGAAAGGTTGCTAGATCGAATCCCAGAGCTGACAAGGTAAACATCTGTCATTCTGCCCCTGAGCAAGGCAGTTAACCCACTGTTCCCCAGTAGGCCATCATTGTAAATAAGAATTTGTTCTTAACTGACATGCCTACTGAAATAAATGTAAATATATTTGTTTGCTGCCAGGCAAAAGATGGATTTTGTGGCATTCATTGCCACAGTTATAAACTGTATGGCAGAAATCTAAGAAACTGGACATTATTGTGGCTGCGGCAGAAAGGTTTTTGCGACTTGCAAGGGGAGCCCGTTTTATTTTAGAATGTATTTTTCAGAAAAGTTGTTTGATTTTTTTTTTTTTTCCCGGTGGGGTGGGGGGGGTAGTTTGTAGTTGTTTTGTTATATTTTTGGTAATCCTGTTTCGATCTTGTACAGTAAGTGGCGGAAGGCACATTAAATTGAGAGATCGCCAATATACCATCGAAGAAGAAGAATGCTACAAACAGTAGAAAAAAATAAAACAAAAAAGTCTATATACAGTGAGTGCAAATAGGGTAAGATAAGGGAGGTAAGGCAAAAAATAAGCCATGGTGGCGAAGTAATTACAATATAGCAATTAAACACTGGAATGGTAGATGTGCAGAAGATGAATGTGCAAGTAGAGATACTGGGGTGCAAAGGAGCAAGATAAATAAATACAGTATGGGGATGAGGTAGATAGATGGGCTGTTTACAGATGGGCTATGTACAGGTGCAGTGATCTGTGAGCTGCTCTGACAGCTGGTGCTTAAAGCTAGTGAGGGGGATATGAGTCTCCAGCTTCAGTGAGTTTTGCAGTTCATTCCAGTCGTTGGCAGCAGAGAACTGGAAGGAAAGGCGACCAAAGGAGGAATTAGCTTTGGGGGTTACCAGTGAGATATACCTTTTGGAGCACGTGCTACGAGTGGGTGCTGCTATGGTGACCAGTAAGCTGAGATAAGGCGGGGCTTTACTAGCAGAGACTTGTAGGTAACCTGTAGCCAGTGGGTTATGAGTATGAAGCGAGGGCCAGCCAACGAGAGCGTACAGGTCGCAGTGGTGGGTAGTGTATGGGGCTTTGGTGACAAAACGGATGGCACTGTGATAGACTGCAACCAATTTGTTGAGTAAAGTGTTGGAGGCTATTTTATAGATGACATCGCCAAAGTCGAGGATCGGTAGGATGGTCAGTTTTACGAGAGTATGTTTGGCAGCATGAGTGAAGGATGCTTTGTTGCGATATAGGAAACTGATTCTAGATTTCATTTTGGTTTGGAGATGCTTAATGTGAGTCTGGAAGGAGAGTTTACAGTCTAACCAGACACCTAGGTATTTGTAGTTGTCCACGTATTCTAAGTCAGAGCCGTCCAGAGTAGTGATGCTGGATGGGCGGGCAGGTGCGGGCAGTGATCGATTGAATAGCATGCATTTAGTTTTACTTGCATTTAAGAGCAGTTGGAGGCCACAGAAGGAGAATTATATAGCATTGAAGCTCGTCTGGAGGTTAGTTAACAGTGTCGAAAGAGGGGCCAAAAGGATACAGAATGGTGTCGTCTGCGTAGAGGTGGATCAGAGAATCCCCAGCAGCAAGAGCGACATCATTGATTTATACAGAAAAGAGAGTCGGCCCGAGAATTGAACCCTGTGGCACCCCCATAGAGACTGCCAGAGGTTGCCATACTGTAAGCTCATGCTATTTTCTGTCTGGTATAGTCGAAATTCATCCTTACGGCGTGTTGTTCGTCATCTCCACGTTGAAATTCGCCCTTTTTAACGTATGGACATCAGTTCTCACGTCACCGGGAACACAATGCTAATTTCGCTAGGTTATTGAAGTTCAACCGTTCGCAACCAGAGCTCACGCTGAGGTTGGCTTAGTTCTGTAGTTGATATTTGCCCTTTTAACGTATGGACAGCAGTCCTCACGTCCTTGGGAACACAATATTACATTGTCGTAAAGGGGCTTATATAGTGGAGGGAGAGAAGGGCGTATTTCATAGTTTGCAACCAATGTCTGTTCACTTGGGTGAGCAAAGTTTTTACTTCATGAAAACCATTCTCTCATTTAGGAGCTAAAATTACATTTCATCTTTTCACAAATAGTTTCATATTTAAACATTTAAATTGCACAACAATTCTATGTGAATCTGATAACTAGAATGTGTAGACTTTCCAAGATACAGTTTATGTCATCCTATCATCAGTAATAATGTCTCAGACGACAACTGATCGGACATGATATTCATTAAGTACCAATGCATATTTTCAGCTGGTTGGATTACCGAAATATGGTTCTGTTCCCCACCCTTTTGATGTTACCAGACTCTCTCTATGTTAACAAAGGGCTTTCCAACAGTCACATCTGTAGAGCAGAGAGAGGAAAGGGGGGTCATAAACCTCACCAACAGGGCAACGTCATGACACTAGGAAGAAACCTAGAGAGGAACCAGGCTCTCCAACCACTAGGTGCTCTAACCACTAGGCTACCTGCCACCACATTTACTACAGTCTGTGGTGCGTCCACTACCTATCTTCACTAGCATCACTTGTTTTCTCAATTATTTTAATACCCTCAGCATAGGAGATTTGATTGACCACTTTTGCCACCTCAATCTCCTTCACCCTTACAGGGCACTCCAGGAACTCTGGATCATGATCCCCACCACAATTACAACACCGTCGTCCTTCAACACACCGTTCTTCAATATACTATTTCCGTCTGTACACACTTGAAACATGGCCAAATCCTTTACATTTCTTACACAATGCAATGATTTGGGAACAAAAACTCTTACAGCTTATCTTACATAACCAAGCTTCACATGTGTAGGTATTTGCTCTTTATCAAAAATAACAACTGGACTGACAGACTTTCTTATTTTTCTCCATTCACCCAGTGGGTCAGAGGCCGGGCACCAACCACACCAGGAATTCTCTTCAGGAATTCAACCTGAACATCCGTCCTCACCCCTGAGATGATTCATTTGACTGTTGCTCTACTCTGAAGTTCAAAACTTATGTTGTCTGCAATGAGCTTCAAAAGAATACAATCTTCTAATGTTCTTCAGAAATACAATTAATCAAAATAAGACCACTCCTGGTCACTCTGACAGTCCACTTTCCCAGCGCATACTTCACCATTTTCGACACCTCAAAGGGGTCTCTCACATATAAATCCTTACTCAACAAACGCATCCCCTGACTCCGTTAAGAAGCTGCCACGGCACTACTTCCACCTCTTCTTTTACTTGGTTCCTTCCAGAGAGAGTTAGCTTGGTAAGAGCTCTATGTTAGAGTGTATTGCAGAAGTATACTTCTCCATCTGGGTGCTCTGCTGTCCCCCCACTTGTTTTTTTGTTTGTTTTTTTGTCCATGTTTTAATTACTTGTGACAGTGTACCAACCTGGGCGATACACGGTTTGGTCGACCAGTATTGCGGTGCTGAGGCTTTGTCCTAGCTGTCCATGTGTAACGGATGTGAAATGGCTAGCTTAGTTAGCGGTGCGCGCTAAATAGCGTTTCAATCGGTGACGTCACTTGCTCTGAGACCTTGAAGTAGTAGTTCCCCTTGCTCTGCAAGGGCCGTGGCATTTGTGGAGCGATGGGTAATGATGCTTCGAGGGTGACTGTTGTTGATGTGTGCAGAGGGTCCCTGGTTTGTGCCCTGGTATGGGCGAGGGGACGGTCTAAAGTTATACTGTTACATTGATGCTGTTGACCCGGGGATCACTGGTTGCTGCGGAAAAGGAGGAAGGTCAAAGGGGGAGGTGAGTGTAACGGATGTGAAACGGCTAGCTTAGTTACCGTTGACTGTAGGTGACTGTTGTTGATGTGTGCAGAGGGTCCCGGGTATGGGCGAGGGGACGGTTTAAAGTTATGCTGTTACATTGATGCTGTTGATCTGGGTCACGGCACCAATGTAACAGTATAACTTTAGACCGTCCCCTTGCCCATACCCGGGCGCGAACCAGGAATTGTCTGTCCACCTGAACCCTCCTGGTTTTAGCCTTTGGGAGACTTGCAGCTTTAACCCTGAGTAGGCTCAACCTGGTATCAGAGCATTTCGTATTATTCGGTACGTAAATCCGCTACACTCCATTGAGTATGATATGTTATGGTTCGTATGGTATGTATTAATTTGTGAATGTCCATCACCCATTTTCATATTTGGTGTGAATTACAATTCGTATTATATGTTTTGAATTTGCAAAACGTATTTGTTTACAAATTCTAGCAAGGTGGTTAACGTTAGCTAGGCTAGGGTTTAGGGCTAAGTTTAGGAGTTAAGTTAAATGGATAGGGGAAGGGTTAGCTAACATGCTTAATCTGTCCGTGATGAGATTCGAACTCACAACCTTTGGGTTTCTAGACTTTCGTGTTATACGCCCACCCAGCCACCCACCCTACATTTGTTTTTTTGCTTTAAGTAACCAGCTGTCTTATATAACCATACCAAACGTAACATATCATACATATTTTGAGTGTCTCGGATTAATGTTTACTATGTTAAGTCTATGCTATGAGACCAGGCTGGTAGGCAAGGTGTGGCAAGGCCACCTCACTTTCATCGCTCACAGGGTGCAGCTCTCTTGCCTAGAATATTGTGTGTTCCACAGTGAACAAGCTATGCAAAGTTGCTAGCTTAATGAGAGGTGACCATTGCAGGATTAAGCACAAAGTTATAAGCACGCTTTCCCTTAAGTCCTGCCAACCTGAGCCCCCACGTATAAAGCGAGAAATAAGCTATAAACATGGCGTGAGTAACAGCCTGGCTCAGCTCCAGGATCACATGCCTAAAAAGAGGGTATTTTAAAACCATGAGGGGGCACAACTGTCGTAGTATTGCTTTAGAGTATAAAACAAGGTAGATTGGTCCTACTACTGTTCAAATGTACAAAAATGTATATGAAATGTATCAGCAATTGTCGCTGTACAGAATAACACAAAGATATGCGCCCCACTACAAATGCTGCTGTAGGCCTACACATATTTTGCGACTACCAACACGCACAGATCAGCTCGACAAAATGAGCACCACTAGGCTATCAAAGATTCTTACAAGCTTCATAGCTTAAACTTCAATAATTAGAATTTATAGGCTACAGTTCTGTCAAATCTGTGACACTACGCAATAGGGCTGTCCCTAACAAACAAAAACAATTCTCCATATATTGACATATCCTGTGTTTTAATCAAATTAATCATATTCACTAAGTTATTCTGATGCTTTAAGCACACTGTTTGATGAAATAATTAAGACACAACTCAGGAAAAAAAAAAATGTCCTTTCACATTGTCAACTGTGTTTATTTTCAGCAAACCTAACATGTGTAAATATTTGTATGAACATAACAAGATTCAACAACTGAGACATAAACTGAACAAGTTCCACAGACATGTGACTGACAGAAATGGAACAATGTGTCCCTGAACAAAGGGGGGGTCAAAATCAAAGTAAAAGTCTGTATCTAGTGTGGCCACCAGCTGCATTAAGTACTGCATTGCATCGCCTCCTCATGGACTGCACCATATTTGCCAGTTCTTGCTGTGAGATGTTACCCCAGTCTTCCACCAAGGCACCTGCATGTTCCTGGACATTTCTGGGGGAAATGGCCCTAGCCCTCACCCTCCGATCCAACAGATCCCAGACGTGCTCAATGGCATTGAGATCCGGGCTCTTCGCTGGCCATGGCAGAACACTGACATTCCTGTCTTACAGGAAATCACGCACAGAACGAGCAGTATGGCTGGTGGCATTGTCATGCTGGAGGGTCATGTCAGGATGAGCCTGCAGGAAGGGTACCACATGAGGGAGGAGGATGTCTTCCCTGTAACGCACAGCGTTGAGATTGCCTGCAATGACAACAAGCTCAGTCCGATGATGCTGTGACACACCGCCCCAGGCCATCGGTGTAACTCTGGATCCCACTCCAGAGTACAGGCCTCGGTGTAATGCTCATTCCTTCGACTATAAACGCAAATCCGACTATCCCCCTGGTGAGACAAAACCGCGACTCGTCAGTGAAGAGCACTTTTTGCCAGTCTTATCTGGTCCAGCAACGGTGGGTTTGTGCCCATAGGCGATGTTGTTGCCGGTGATGTCTGGTGAGGACCTGCCTTACAACAGGCCTACAAGTCCGGCCTCTCTCAGCTTATTGCGGACAGTCTGAGCACTGGGATTGTGCGTTCCTGGTGTAACTCGGGCAGTTGTTGTTGCCATCCTGTACCTGTCCCGCAGGTGTGATGTTCGGATGTACCGATCCTGTGCAGGTGTTGTTACACATGGTCTGCCACTGCGAGGACGATCAGCTGTCCGTCTTGTCTCCCTGTAGCGCTGTCTTAGGTGTCTCATAGTACGGACTAGAGGTCGACAGATTAATCGGAATGGCCGATTTAATTAGGGCCGATTTCAAGTTTTCGTAACAATTGGAAATCTGTATTTTGGGGCGCCGATTTGTCAATTTAAAAAATAATAATAATAGTAATTATACCTTTATTTAACTAGGCAAGTCAGTTAAGAACACATTCTTATTTTCAATGACGGCCTAGGAACGGTGGGTTAACTTCCTTGTTCAGGGGCAGAACGACAGATTTTCACCTTGTCAGCTCGGGGGATCCAATCTTGCAACCTTACAGTTAACTAGTCCAACGCAATAACGACTTGCCTCTCTCTCGTTGCACTCCACAAGGAAACTGCCTGTTACGCGAATGCAGTAAGCCAAGGTAAGTTGCTAGCTAGCATTAAACTTATCTTATAAAAAACAATCAATCATAATCACTAGTTAACTAGTTGGTTATGAGTCGATAAGACGGCAGCCATCCCCTCCGGCGCCATCATGTTAACTGTGAGACCTTATATAGACAGGTGTGTGCCTTTCCATATCATGTCCAATCAATTGAATCTACCACAGGTGGACTCCAATCAAGTTGTAGAAACATCTCAAGGATGATCAATGGAAATGTGCTCAATTTCGAGTCTTACTGTATAGCAAAGGATCTGAATACTTATATAAATCTGATTTTTTATTTTTACTTGCCTAGTTAAATAAAGGTTAAATAAATATATGCACAAAGGAATGATCAATGTAATTTCCACCACCTTCTACACACGACACACAATAGTACTAGTCACCAACTCACTCTAGTACCTATTTGGCATCTCTGGCCTCTGTTCACATTTTGGTGTGTGTGTGTATCAATGACTATTTGAGAGGATTTCTACGAGATTCATAGCTACCAAGTCAAAATTGTCTCTGCCCCGTCTGTAAATTATTATTTTATTTTAATGTATATTGTAGAAATACATGAAAAAAAACATGCCTTTTGGTCTTAATTAAGATTAGGCATATGGTTAGTAGTGTGGTTAAGGTTAGGATTAAGGTTTAAAATCTCATTTTAAGAAGATAAAGTGTCGAAATAGGCAGGTTTTATGACTTTGTGGCTATGGAAGCAAGTGACAATACCTTGAAAGGTGTAGGCTAGGGGATAGTGTGCCTATAACCAAATGGTCGCTGGTTTGATGCTGTGTTCATGTGTTAGTCTGAACTAGGAAACTCAGACATTTCCGACTTGCTAACTGGTTGTAGTTATACACATGCCGTGTTCAAACAGTTAGCAATTTGGTAATTTCAGAGTTTCCTACTTCAGACTAGCACATGAACGTGGCATAAGCTCCACTCTGGTTTCATTCCCAAGATATAACAACCCATTACCTAATTCAGAAAGTGTTAACAAATAGTGTACATCACTATTATTTTAATACAGTTGAAATAAAAGCTAATCCAATACATTTGATTGACATTGAATACAATTTGTAGATACAGCTATTTATTTGTAACACTGACAATCTGGACTTTTTATTACATAACAACAGACGTCTTTTAAACATCAACATACCTGAAAATATCATGATCTCACTGCAAGACAGTCCTTCAAAAATGCCTTGAGTCCAATGGCATTAGCAGAAGGCCAAACTGATTCAAGACCAGTGCATACAACTAACAAGTTGTTCCTGCCACCTTTCTTTGCATTTACACTTCTTTCATTTTCACTTTCTTTACAACTTGAATTTTAAATAGTCTTTCAGGTGTTTTGCTAGCTTCATGCATGACAAACACTATTTTAGAAATCTGGTTTCATTTAGTTTATGATCTACATTGAATTCTAATTACACCACTAAAACATAACCAGCAGGTGGCTCTCTGAGTTAAAAAATATATTTGTAAAACTACAATCTTTTCTCCAATTCACTACCTCTATTTTCTAAACGAGGCAAAATAAGAGCCCCAAACCATATGCACAGCACATTATTACATGACAAGACAAATTCAAATAGAATTGTACAAGCACAATCATTATATACAGTTATCGGGAGTTGAACAAATAGGGAGTAGTGCTTTGGCTCGCTGACAAAGTGTCAGTGTGCCTGGTGATCGCCTCTGCACAGGGGTGTCACTCAAACTTCTTGAGGTGGTTGTAGAGGGACTGGACGTAGGTGAAGATACACATGGGGTCTGGTTTGTTACCCATCACCATCATATCCTCTACCTCTATGAGACGCACACAGTCAGCCTGCTCCCTAAAAGAGACAGAAGGAGAAAGAGAAAATAAAAAAATATAACCCACAATATTTAAAGATAAGGTTTCTAATACATATATATTATAACACCGTATGCCACAGACTTGTCCCAGGATCTCCTCCTTGAGGTATTACCCCCCAACACACACATACACACTTACTCTGCTGTGGTGAAGGCCACTTCAAAGTTGTGTTTGCGATTGGCAGGATTCAGTGTGTTGTAGTCAAACTCCAGGGGGAAGAAGGAGTGGACCAGGGCAGCAAATGCCATTCCATCACACCAGCTGGATGAGAAGTTCTGGATGTCTATGTTCTGATGGAAGAGAAAATGGTAGGAGCCAAATGCAGTGTTAATTCCATAGAAGACCAGTTAAAAATGTAAGTATTCCTATATATTGACTAACTTTAAGGGCCACATTTGCTGGTAAATCAACATAACACACTCCAATTATGAACAAAAGTTATTGGTATGTTAATTTGGAGCCTCTTAAGCTGTCTAAAGCCCTGGGAAGAACTGAGATGGACAAATTGCTGGAAACCAGAAACAAATCTCACGTGTGCTAGCTAACATTTATCACATTGTGAACAGTCTGTCACAAAGGACTAGGGCTTGACTCACCTGGTAGCTAAAAGTTTTGGATCGGCACCACTCCAGGAGCATTGCCTTGATGCTGCTGGCGCTGTTAAAACTCTGGGAGCGCTGCAGTTTGGGCTTGGAGCCTGCAGCCTTGGACCTGCAGAGTGGAACATAGAGGTGGTCAATTGTTTGTGGCTGTGTAGTTCACGTGGTAAGAACATGATTCTAGCAACACCAAGGTAATGAGTTCAATTCCCAAAGGGATTCTTTACACACACATTACAAATGTATGCACACACTATGCTTTAAGTCACTTTGGACAACAGTGTTTGTGTCTGACTTCTCACACAATGATAGTAATAATATACATGTAATAAAGGGTTGAGGGACATGTACAAATGTGATACAAGGGCCTGTTGGCTTTTATTGACACTCAAAACAAAGTACTGGGTTGACAGGAGTAGGGTTATGGTCTCAAAACCTAGGGTTCAGCATTTACTCAATAGGGAGTAATAGCTAGCCAAGTCGGGCAAGAGAGACAATGGGTGAAGTCAGGGTGACTGACTGTGCCTTTTGTACCTGTCACACTCAGAGGCCAAACCCTCAAACAGAGACCGTTTGCTCTGCATCCCGAGGTTGCGAGGCAGCGTTTGTGACCTCTGCAGTTTCCGCTCCCCACCGCCCCCAAACTTGTCCAGCCCACCAAGCCTGTCCGGACCACCTAACTGGTTTGGACTGCCAAACTTGTTTGGACCACCAAATTTATTTGGACCGCCAAACTTGTCCAGGCTCCTAAAGATTATGTAAAAATGTACATCATTGAGCTTCTGAATAAATACTAAAATGCCAGGTTTACATGGTTGTGATTTATATGTATTTGAATAGTGTCTCATTTGATATGTTTTATAATTTGTCAAGGACTGACCTGTCTGTGCCAGGGGGTGGCACTTTTCTGGGGGGTAGGAGTTTTTCTGCACATCACACAGAGAGAGAGAAAGAGACAGACAGAGAGGAGGAGAGCGAGACAGAAAGAACGAACAATGTTAACCTGACAATGAACAAAAGACTAAGAGAGGCAAAAGCAGACAACAAAACACACAATGAACAAAGATTCACAAAACATTTTACACAAAAACAAGCTTCTTAACAAAAAATAGGAAGTTCATAAGATAGTTTGTAAGTGCAAACTAACATTACTTAAGAATTCATTATTTTTCTCACAAACCTCTCAAATATCTTCTAATGAACTTCTTGACTATCTTCTTAAGATGATTGTTGCTAGACCGATCTAGCTAGCAATCTAAAAATGCTAGCATATTTATTACTGAGATGTTCTTGGGTTTAAAATAATCAATACTGAACATTTCAGAGGAAGTTTGTGAGTGAATTAAACATGTTCAATTGCTTTCATTAGCTTATTCTCTCACTGCCCATAGGTCTTTAAGACTAGGGTTTAGCTATCTTGGAATTAAGAACATTTCCAAGAAGAAATCAGATAACTTTATTTTCAAGAATCTAATTTCCCCTGAACTTCTTGCTTAATGAGAAGCATAAGAAATAACGTAAGCACCTTAATAAGGAATAGCAACTTTTCATGAGTTCATAGTTAAGGAAAAAATGACAATTAAGAAGAACATTATTCTTAAGAAGATTTTGCAAATTCGGGCCCAGTTCCTAGTTTTACCTGTGGTTGCTGGGAAGCTCATGCTACGTGTTAGACTCGGGCTCACTGCCTTAACTGCAGGTGCTACTGTAAAAGAAAGAAAGAAGGAAAAAAACTGAAATAGAACTGGAGGTCAGACAAAGAAATGTGAAAGAACAAAGTCGGAAATGGAAAAGAGGAAAGAGATAGTAGGGAGAGAGTCCTTGTGTCCCTTACCACGTTCACCACGTTTGAAAGGAAATTCTCCCGATGCTTTGGGTGTGGTATCCTCAAATACTGGTTGACTAGGTGTTTTGGGTGCAGGGGACGGAGATGGAGGGGCTGCAGGAGCCTGAGTTGGTGTTGCAGAAGATTGAGTTGGGGTGGTAGGGTGCTGAGTTGTGGCAGAAGGAGACCAAATTGGGGTCGCAGGAGCCCAAGTTGGGGTGGCATGGGACTGAGTTGGGGCAGCAGGAGCCCATGATGGGGGGGCAGGGGACTGATTTGGGGCAGGTGCAGTTAATAACTCTGGACTAGTTCTGCTCAAGGCACTGACAGGGGTATGAGGTGGGGCCAGAGATACAGAGATGTTCTCCTTCTGCACTGCATGACTGCTGACTGGTGACCTCACTTGCATTTGTTGCCCAGAAAAACTCTCTGATTGGGTGAGAATAGACAGAAGAGGAGAACATGTTTACTGGTAAAGTTTAGCTTGTATGCAAGGTGTGATTTGAACTAGAGAGTGACATCCGGTCAGATGGATTGTGTCAACCAGACCTGAGTTCAAACAGTATTCGTTTTCTATCAAATACTTTAGCTGCACTTGATTGAGCTTGACTGCTGCAATGAAACCAATGGAAACATTGTACATTTGACATTCCAGGCCGGCTTAATCAACAAGTATTTGTATTTGAAAGAAAACAAGTACTATTTGAACCTGGCCAGGTGTCAATGAGAGTAGATGACAGACACAGATTCCCAATCTGGCAGAAATGACTACATGTTACAATCTAGGCCCACTGAAAGCAGCAAATATGATGTACCTGATCCTTGTGATAGGTCTGGAAGGGTAAATGTATGCATTGATACAGGGGTCTCTCTCTTCAATGCTGGTGCTGAAACAACCAAGACAAGTCAAAAACGTCAGCCATGGATATGTTCCTTCATTTACCTTTATAAATAATAAAGGTTCATTTTTCAAAACACATCTTAGGAGGACAGTTCACCCCAAAATTACTAGACTTTTGCACAAAATCCAAGGGTAAGGGTAGAGAGTCCAATCCATGTTCAACTCACCAGGACTAAACAGAGCATCAAGTGCTGTTTTGGGAGTGGTGACGTCAGCAATTGGGTAGGTAGGAGACTTTGGTGTTGAAGCAGGAGATTTTCTGGCCAAAGCAGGAGATTGGACTGGCGGTTTGGGGCCAGTCGGGGAGTCGGTTTTGGTTATGGCAGTGCAGGGAAGATGTGGCTCGCCGAATGATGAGTCGTCTGATTTGTTAGGAGTGTACATACAATATGAGGATTACAAAAATATCAATAGCCTGCTTACAAGGTAAGTAAACAAATATGTAACATATAGCTAGCTATATTATATTACAGTTATTTTACTCACCAGATTTAAACAATAAATCTGGTCTGGCTTTGGGTGAGGTGACACCTGCTAATAAATGACCAGGAGACTTGAGCTCCACTGAGGCTCGTCTGGGGCCAGTTGGTGACTCGGGACAAGTCCTGGTCATGGCACTGACGGGGAGATGAGGCTTGTGCTCCTCTGCCTCCTGACCACTGACTGAATGGGAGGTAGCAGACATGCATGATAAAAGAGGTTGTGTGTGCCAATTCAGTTTCAATTCAATTCCCCAATATAAATTGTTTTCTAAAATCTTGAATAGTAACTTAGAATTTTCAACTGAATTGACCCCAACACTGATGTGTGTTTAAACCTTGCTCTTTGTGATGTCCATTCTCCAACACAGCAGCAACATTTCTGTCTTCCGTTTTGTCAACAACTTTGTGACCCTATATAAAAGAGAAACAGAACACCCTTAACTACGGCCCCACTACTACACAATAGGCACAATCTAAAAGAACACACAATAAATAAACTGAAAACAAATGTAAGTTAAATCAGGAACAATAAATGATGTGGGCACGGCTCATGGCCCTGTTAAGAAATGTTATTATGATTTTTGCTAATGCATACGAATGGCCAACACGCTTCCCGTGGTTACTTTTTTTATTGACATTGCTGTGAAAAGCAGGTGAAGGACTTTTGAATGCGTTGATGGGCTTCCCGCCTCTGCTTAGACTAGTCTGGTGGGAATATCCAGGACGTATCCAGGACTGAGGCGGGGCTCACTCGAGACAGAGAGGGAATGCTGGTTGATAACAAGTGTGAATGAAAGCTTTATTAACTGGGCCAGTGAACTCGGCAGATGTTGCCCAGGCCAGCAAGCAGCCCTGATTGTCGAGCCCTGCAGTCTCTTTAGCTAATCCACTCCCTGTACTCCATGTCATTTGCCAAATAAAATGCCACCTGCTGGAGAAGACAGACTTTGGTCCCAGTTATCCCTCTTGCTCCCGCCTTGGGCTATAGTAATCAGTGTAATTTTGTAAATGCTGGATCTCTATGGCAAGATATATCACTCACTCAAGTTTTGTCAAAATCTGTCCAGTGCTGTCTGAGATATGGTGTGTGACTTCCCAATTTCATAGTGGGGGACAACAAACTGGAATTTGCTACAGGCCCAAAATGGCACTAGGAACATAGCCTTAGAATCTAGCATTGCCTTAAATGGCCAGATGAGCAAATTGAAAACATGGTCCACCTTGTGGATACAAACAAAAGTACAGCTTTAGGTCTTCTTTAACCCCCCCAAGAACAAAAAAACAGAGCCATTTTGACCCCCCCCGACAATTACAACATTGGACATTTGGTCTGGGAATGGTATTATTCCTATTCATCTCTGGGTCTCCATAAGTCCCAATTGTGACTGTAGTCTTTAGTGGCACTGGGGCCTAGCGAGTGGGTCTAACTGAGAGGTGTGGAGAGACAAGCCTTAAGTCCTGGAGCTATTTTGGATTTGTAATCAGTCACCCCAATGTCCCCCACTCCTCTTACATCCTAATATAGCCCCAAACAGGGCCTTTTGAGATCAGGGAGTTAGTAGTGGGACAGCCAAACTGTTCCAATGCTATCATTCAGTGCCAGAACTCAATACTTCAGAGCCTTCTAGATTGGCAGTCGCACCCGCTATCCCCCATGGCTGCGACTGCCAGCGATAGAGCCACGATGAGAGCCCGGTCAAGTCATAGCAGAGGCTAGGGACACTAGAGACTAGGGATTAGCAGTAGAGATGATCTGTGTGCACGGCTCACATACCTACTGTATCATTGTTGCTCTATATCTGTCTCACCCGGTCTGCTTCTCCATTTTAAAAAATGTTCCCGCTCACTCGCTTTCTTAATCTATTTGACTTTTAGTCGATCTCTCCCTTTTTCCTCAGAAACACGCAAACACATACAGATACAAACACACAGAGTCAAACAAACACAGTCAGACACGCATTTGCAGGAAATACAGGGTTAGGGTTACAGGGTACACACACACACACATTTTAAGATGTCATTTAGATCTACTTTTAACTATAAAGATGCTTTTTATTTATTTCCATTGTCCTCCAAGACTTGCTGAATCTCAGGATTACAGGACTATGGTTACAAGGGATATACACACGTACAGATGTAAGATCTTAATTTGATCCCTCTTTTGTTGCTGAGAATTTTTCTGCAGATGAGCTTTGTGATTTACATAAATTCACTGAAAACCTGCACTAACACATATTAACAGTATTGCACTTTTCACAAAGCCTAATTTTGACCAGCTAATCCGTAGGAACGCATTTCTGACGTAGTCAGGGTTGATGGGGGAACAGCCAGGTGACATCAGCGCTGTGGAATGTTGGCAGGGTGTGTGTTTCGAGAGGGGAACAGCTGGCAATCCAGCTCAGGGGGATATTGACAGGGAGACGGAATTCTACTTTCGGAATTCTACTTTCCGTCCCGTCAGGAGGCTCAGCTCAGGACTGGGATTGGTTGGACGAAGCACTCCCTCATGTGCTGCTCTGAAGTGAAGAGATATGGAAACCCAGAATAGTTCCTTAAGGGCCTCCACCTGGTACTTGCTGCCCCAAGATAAATGTGTGTGTGTGTGTGTGTGTGTACCACTTGTAAGCCTAACCCTTTATTTCATTGTAGATCCAAATACAAATTCAAGTGTGTATGTGTGTTCAGATACGTTAGGGGTGGAAGTCAAATAAGAATAACAACAATCCGTGTCAGACTATCACCTACTACCTATCATAATCCTACCAACCACCAATCCTATCATCGATCCAACAACCAAACCCTTCTCATTCTCCAAGAGCAGTTGATATGAAACACAAAAAATCCTGACCTGTAACCAGCAACAACCCAACATAGCTTCTCAGCTAGCACATAACATTCTGAGAACCATGTTTCTTAGAGCATGGTGAGAGTGTGGTTGTCCTATGGTTATTTTGCATACAACCTTCCCACAACTTTCCCACAAAGTTGCTTGGCTTTGGAACTTTCTCAGCACATTTAAAGGGATACTTCAGGATTTTGGCAGTGAAGCCCTTTATTAACTTCCCCAGAGTCAGATGCTCATGGATACCATTTTTATGTCTCTTTGTGCAGTTTGAAGGAAGTTGCAAACTAGCACTAGCGCAATTGCTAACGAGTGTTAGCGCAATGACTGGAACTAGCAGATACCCATAGACTTCCAGTCATTGCGCTAACGCTAGTTAGCATTGGCTTTCTAAACTACAGTACCTCTAACTTACTACATATTGGACACAAAGACACACAAATTGTATCCACGAATTCATCTGACTCTGGGGAAGAAGATAAAGGGGCTCTCTTCTAAACTCTCGAAGTATCCCTTTAAGGAACTTGACAAAAAAAAAACATAGTTACTTTTAATTTAAATGTTGGTAGTGTTCTAGGAAACTTCTCCTACTGGTTTAATATTTGGAATTTTCTCAAATACTGTTGAAGTCAGAAGTTTACATACACATAAGCCAAATACATTTGAACTCAGTTTTTCGCAATTCCTGACATTTAATCCCAGTAAAAACTCCCTGTTTTAGGTCAGTTAGGATCATCACTTTATTTTAAGAATGTGAAATGTCAGAATAGTAGTAGAGATAATTATTTATTTCAGCTTTTATTTCTTTCATCACATTCCCAGTGGGTCAGAAGTTTACATACACTCAATTAGTATTTGGTAGTATTGCCTTTAAATGGTTTAACTTGGGTCAAACATTTTGGGTAGCCTTCCACAAGCTTCCCACAATAAGTTGGGTAAATTTTGGCCCATTCCTCCTGACAGAGCTGGTGTAACTGAGTCAGGTTTTGTAGGCCTCCTTGCTCACACAAACTTTTTCAGTTCTGCCCACAAATTTTCAATAGGATTGAGGTCAGGGCTTTGTGATGGCCACTCCAGTACCTTGACTTTGTTGTCCTTAAGCCATTTTGCCACAACTTTGGAAGTATGCTTGGGGTCATTGTCCATTTGGAAGACCCATTTGCGACCAAGCTTTAACTTCCTGACTGATGTCTTGATGTTGCTTCAATATATCCACATAATTTCCCTTCCGCATGTTGCCATCTATTTTGTGAAGTGCACCAGTCTCTCCTCAGCAAAGCACCCCCACAACATGATGCTGCCACCCACGTGCTTCACAGCTGGGATGGTGTTCTTCAGCTTGCAAGCCTCCCCCTTTTTCCTCCAAACATAACAATGGTCATTATGGCAAAACAGTTCTATTTTGGTTTCATCAGACCAGAGGACATTCCTCCAAAAAAATACTATTTTTGTCCCCATGTGCAGTTGCAAACCGTAGTCTGGCTTTTTTTAATGGCGGTTTTGGAGCAGTGGCTTCTTCCTTGCTGAGCGGCCTTTCAGGATATATCGATATGACTCGTATTACTGTGGATATAGATACTTTTGTACCGGTTTCCTCCAGCATCTTCACAGGGTCCTTTGCTGTTGTTCTGGGATTGATTTGCACTTTTCGCACCAAAGTACGTTCATCTCTAGGAGACAGAACGCGTCTCCTTCCTGAGCGGTATGACTGCTGCGTGGCCCCATGGTGTTTATACTTGCGTACTATTGTTTGTACAGATGAACATGGTATATTGAGGCATTTGGAAATTGCTCCCAAGGATAAACCAGACTTGTGGAGGTCTACAATTATTTTTTGGCTTGGCTGATTTCTTTTGATTTTCCCATGATGTCAAGCAAAGAGGCTCTGAGTTTGAAAGTAGGCCTTGACATACATCCACAGGTACACCTCCAATTGACTCAAATGATGTCAATTAGCCTATCAGAAGCTTCTAAAGCCATGACATAATTTTCTGTAATTTTCCAAGCTGTTTAAAGGCACAGTCAACTTAGTTTATGTAAACTTCTGACCCACTGGAATTGTGATACAGTGAATTATAAGTGAAATAATCTGTCTGTAAACAATTGTTGGAAAAATGACTTGTGTCATGCACAAAGTAGATGTCCTAACCGACATGCCAAAACTATAGTTTGTTTACAAGAAATTTGTGAAGTGGTTGAAAAACAAGTTAATGACTCCAACCTAAGTGTATGTAAACCTTCAACAGTACATTCCATTCTCACCCTCAACAAAACTCTCTCTATCCTCCATCTTAAATCTGTTCAGGTGTGTCCGCTAATTGGCCACACCTGATCTTAATGAGTGCTTGTTTCCTTTGAAATGGGGTCTGTTTGAATAGACTAAAATGAACAGATTTGTATGCTTAAAAAACGTGGCATGCCAGCTCCATCCTGGTGGTGTAGTGGACTAATTCCATGGAGAGACAACAGAAGATTATAGGTTTGATTCTCACTGATGCTATGTCACAATAAACATGTGTTTGCATGATTAATGCCTAAGGAAATGCATTTCCATGTGTCCTATCTGTGCTTTGAGTTGAAAAATGTTAACCCAAAATATGCACCTATGAAGGTTGGAGAGGGTTGCTGCTATGTCTGTCTTCTATTCCAGCCTTTCTCTCCTCTCTCTCTCTCTGTTTCTATACATCCAGAGTTGCAGTTATGGGAAGTTATGTTAGCTAGGACTTTGTGGTGCTGTTAAAATCTGTCCTGAACCAAGACTGGAAATTATACACACACACACACACAGCTGAGGACTCAAACTAGCTTGGCGTTGGATATAAAAAGTGAGGCCTGTTAAAAGTTGATGCGAGGTTTAAAGCTCCACACGGAGCTGTCTGGACCAGGGGGGTACAGAGCGGTCCCAAAGAGCTCCAACCCAAATGTCCAGGACCAGAGCCATCAATCAGACCTGCCCTGCCAAAAATACATGTGCCCTTTTGCGAGGACGGAAGGAGCGGAGAGAGGGGAATGGAGGAGCAGATAGCACTGACTGGCCTCTTGGCTTAACCGAAAAACACACAGACAGATTTAAATCTTTGGATTCAATGAGAGATTAGAAGTAGTGTACGAGCATCCAGTTAGTTCAAGGTGCACTACAGGGTACAACAAGTACACTTAAAAATAGCCACGAAAGAAAAAGATACCCTTACACAGTCTGAATAAATAATAAAACTGTGGGAGCATTCATGTGTGTACAAGTACAGTATCTTCTTTCAACGGGAGGTACCTAATGACACACAGACAGACAGGCAGACAGTAAGAGGTCCTCTGGATGTTATGCTCATGGTCCCACTGGAGGAACCACCAGCAGAGATGCTACATTGAATGTGTAGAATTTGGGTGTCTGCAAACATGTGTATATGTGTTATTTTTTTATTTAAATACTTATAATCTGTGTATTTGAGAATTTTCAAATGAAGTGGCCCAAATCAACTAGTTCTATTTGATGTACAGTGTATGTTTAAGTATTTTCAAATAATTTCCTATAAATAGCCTACTATTTGAAAGTATATTGAAATACTTATTTTTATTTCAAATACATTATTTCAAACACTGAAACCACTTGGGTTAAATGTTTGGGAGTGTATTTGGGTTTTCTCAAATACATACCTTTACTTTCCAAGTGTATTTCCAAATACATTCCACTACTTGTATTTTCTGGTGTGTGTGTGTGTGTGTGTATACCACAGGAGGTTGGTGGCACCCTAATATTATAATATATATATTTTTTTACCTTTATTTAACTAGGCAAGTCAGTTAATAACAACAAATTCTTATTTTCAATGACAGCATAGGAACAGTGGGTTAACTGCCTTGTTCTGGGGAAGAACGACAGATTTTTACCTAGTCAGCTCTGGGATTTGATCTCGCAACTTTTTGGTTACTAGTCCAATGCTCTAACCACTAGGCTACCTGCCGCCCCTAACAGGAAGGATGGGCTTGTGGTAATGGCTGGAGTGGAATAAGTGGAATGGTATCAAATACATCCAACACGTGGTTTCCATGTGTTGGATGCCATTCCACTCACTCCGTTCCAGCCATTATTATGAGCCGTCCTCCCCACAGCAGCCTCCTGTGGTGTATACATAGACGCTTGAATTCGTTTTTTGGAGTGTGTCCAAATGCAAAAAGTGACATGTTTAAAGAAGGTCATTCGGGTGGAGGATGGGCAGCTTGCCCTTGTCCCATTACTGCCTACTGTAGATACACACCGCTTCACACCATTTAATTTATTAGTACTACACTAAGCCAGGAGCTTTAAAATGAATGACCAGGGGCAACACAGCACTTTCCCCACTGAGAGAGACAACAGATTTACAACTTAGCACTGTCTCAATCTCTCTTTCTCTCTCTCACACACACACACACACACACACACACACACACACACACACACACACACACACACACGAAAGGCTTTCAATTTTCCCAGATGACATTCCCTTGCATTCTACTAAATGATACTAAATGGGACAATATCTTCTCCAGTAACAAGGCAATACTCACATTCACCATGTTGTCCTCCATGGGCTCTCTGCTGGAGAGATGGGCTGATGTTGAACTAGAGGCGCCAGAACCAGAAGACCCAGAACCAAGACCAGAAGAACCAGACTCTGACGGTCCATTGGGGACCATGGTGGAGGGACTCCCGTGGCTCCTGTTCACCATCCCCTGGGACGAAGTCATGGGGATCTGTCCCCTACTGTCCCTGTCCTCCAGGGCGCTCCTGTCCACCCCTTTCCCTGTCAGACCCTCCACCAGGCGGGCCAGCGCCTCCAGCTGACTCCGGAGCTGCAGGTTCTCCTGCGTCAGCCGTTGCACCGCCTCGGCCAGGGGCCCTTGGGCTTGACATGCCTCGTCCACCCGCCGCTCCACGCCCCGCTTGAAGGCACTCACGTCCACGTGCACCTCGCGCACCGCCGCCGCCAGCGTGACCTCGAAGCGACCCAGTGCCTCACACACCGTCTCGTCGCACGTGGCATCCTCGGCTGCCGACACGGTTGTAGGAGCGGCATCCATGTCCCCACTAGCAACAGACACCCTCAGCTTAGAGGAAATGGAGCGGTGCATATGTTTAATGGATGATGGCGGCGGCTCTACTGTTCTTTCCTCTTCTTCTCCTTCTCTCCCCGTTTCTCCTGCCTGGGCTACTGAGAGGAGGTGATGAGGGAGGGATTGATCTTTCTCTGATACCACAGAGAGGTCTTAGAAGGGGGGAGTTTTAGAAGGTGCTCTATAACTGTTTCCCAGTATAGTTAAAATAGTTTTCAAGGAGGACTGTGCTGGAAAATAGATTCCTAAGCAGCCAAGTCAATTAACTCCACAGAGGTCTTTCAGTCTCGACACAGTCAGATTCTCTCACTTCCACAGAGGACAAGAGCTATTATTCCTAGGCTCTGTGGTTCTGTTCAAAAAGAGAGATGCAAAATTATACCCTTCAAAATCAAGTTGTCAAGTTGTCAAAATCAAGTTGTCAACTGTCATACTGCGGAGGTTATGGAAATTTTGAGGAGGTAGACATATCAAACAAACCTTTTGAAGAGTCCTGCTGAGGGAGCAGTCCAGTAGTGTAATCCAGTCCCCATGTGTGTATGTTTATATAATTGTGTGTATGTGTCTGTTTGTTTGTTTGTGTGGATTTCATCCACACACCTCTAAAGTAATGTCATGAGAATTGCTTTATTGTGTGTGTTCTGTATGCTGTGCAGCTCTGCTTTAAACCACCAGCCTTGTGAGTAGGTTCATCTCTGTATTAGGGGAATAAGCAGGAGGAGGGAGTAAAAGGGGAGGGTACAGACTTCATGCAGCACTCCTCCTCCCTCCCTCCCACCCTGATGTGGGCCCAACTTGTGCTGGAGTTAAAAGTAAGTGTGTGTGTGTGTGTGTGTGTCAGTGGAGGCTGGTGGGGGGAGCTATAGGAGGACGGGCTCATTGTAATGGCTGGAATGGAATAAATGGAATGGTATCAAGCGGTATCAAACCATGTTTGACTCCGTTCAATCAATTCCATTCCAGCCATTACAATGAGCCCATCCTCCTATAGCTCCTCCCACCAACCTCCACGTGTGTGTATGTGTGTGTGTGTATATGATAGAGAAGATTACATCACCTAAATATGCCCGATACAAGAAAAGGGAATGCATTGGGAGATTAGAGAATGACAAGCCTGAACCAGTGATTTCACATGACTGTATATAGCTAGTGACTGTATAGTTAGTAACTGTATAGCTAGGGACTGTATAGTTAGTAACTGTATAGCTAGTGACTGTATAGTTAGTAACTGTATAGCTAGGGACTGTATAGCTAGTAACTGTATAGCTAGGGACTGTATAGCTAGTGACTGTATAGATAGTAACTGTATAGCTAGTGACTGTATAGTTAGTAACTGTATAGCTAGGGACTGTATAGTTAGTAACTGTATAGCTAGTGACTGTATAGTTAGTAACTGTATAGCTAGGGACTGTATAGCTAGTAACTGTATAGCTAGGGACTGTATAGCTAGTGACTGTATAGATAGTAACTGTATATAGCTAGTGACTGTATAGATAGTAACTGTATAGCTAGGGACTGTATAGCTAGTGACTGTATAGATAGTAACTGTATATAGCTAGTGACTGTATAGTTAGTAACTGTATAGCTAGGGACTGTATAGCTAGTAACTGTATAGCTAGGGACTGTATAGCTAGTGACTGTATAGTTAGTAACTGTATAGCTAGTGACTGTATAGTTAGTAACTGTATAGCTAGGGACTGTATAGTTAGTAACTGTATAGCTAGGGACTGTATAGTTAGTAACTGTATAGCTAGGGACTGTATAGCTAGTGACTGTATAGTTAGTAACTGTATAGCTAGTGACTGTATAGTTAGTAACTGTATAGCTAGGGACTGTATAGCTAGTAACTGTATAGCTAGGGACTGTATAGCTAGTGACTGTATAGATAGTAACTGTATATAGCTAGTGACTGTATAGATAGTAACTGTATATAGCTAGTGACTGTATAGTTAGTAACTGTATAGCTAGGGACTGTATAGTTAGTAACTGTATAGCTAGGGACTGTATAGCTAGTAACTGTATAGCTAGGGACTGTATAGTTAGTAACTGTATATAGCTAGTGACTGTATATAGCTAGTGACTGTATAGCTAGTGACTGTATAGATAGTAACTGTATATAGCTAGTGACTGTATAGTTAGTAACTGTATAGCTAGGGACTGTATAGTTAGTAACTGTATAGCTAGGGACTGTATAGCTAGTAACTGTATAGCTAGGGACTGTATAGCTAGTAACTGTATAGCTAGTGACTGTATAGCTAGTGACTGTATAGCTAGTGACTGTATAGTTAGTAACTGTATATAGCTAGTGACTGTATAGTTAGTAACTGTATAGCTAGGGACTGTATAGTTAGTAACTGTATAGCTAGGGACTGTATAGTTAGTAACTGTATAACTAGTGACTGTATAGTTAGTAACTGTATAGCTAGGGGTATACTTAATAACTGTATAGTTAGTAACTGTATATAGACTAGTGACTGTATAGTTAGTAACTGTATAGCTAGGGACTGTATAGTTAGTAACTGTATAGCTAGGGACTGTAACTGTAAGCTAGGGACTGTATAGCTAGTAACTGTATAGCTAGTATAGTTAGTGACTGTATACTAGGGACTCTATAGTTATTAACTGTATGACTGTATATAGTTACTGTGACTGTATAGTATAGCTAGAACTGGACTGTATAGTTAGTAACTGTATATAGCTAGTGACTGTATAGTTAGTAACTGTATAGCTAGGGACTGTATAGTTAGTAACTGTATAGCTAGGGACTGTATAGCTAGTAACTGTACAGCTAGGGACTGTATAGTTAGTAACTGTATAGCTAGGGACTGTATAGCTAGTAACTGTATAGCTAGGGACTGTATAGCTAGTGACTGTATAGCTAGTGACTGTATATAGCTAGTGACTGTATAGTTAGTAACTGTATAGCTAGGGACTGTATAGTTAGTAACTGTATAGCTAGGGACTAGTAACTGTATAGCTAGGGACTGTATAGCTAGTAACTGTATAGCTAGTGACTGTATAGCTAGTGACTGTATATAGCTAGTGACTGTATATAGCTAGTGACTGTATATAGCTAGTGACTGTATAGTTAGTGACTGTATAGATAGTAACTGTATATAGCTAGTGACTGTATAGTTAGTGACTGTATATAGCTAGTGACTGTATAGTTAGTGACTGTATATAGCTAGTGACTGTATAGATAGTAACTGTATATAGCTAGTGACTGTATAGCTAGTGACTGTATATAGCTAGTGACTGTATAGTTAGTGACTGTATAGATAGTAACTGTATATAGCTAGTGACTGTATAGTTAGTAACTGTATAGCTAGGGACTGTATAATTAGTAACTGTATAGCTAGGGGCTGTATAGTTAGTAACTGTATAGCTAGGGACTGTATAGCTAGGGAGTGTATAGTTAGGGACTGTATAGTTAGTAACTGTATAGTTAGTAACTGTATAACTAGTGACTGTATAGTTAGTAACTGTATAGTTAGTAACTGTATAGCTAGGGACTGTATAGTTAGTAACTGTATAGTTAGGGACTGTATAGTTAGTAACTGTATAGCTAGGGACTGTATAGTTAGTAACTGTATAGCTAGGGACTGTATAGTTAGTAACTGTATAGTTAGTAACTGTATAGTTAGTAACTGTATAGCTAGGGAGTGTATAGTTAGGGACTGTATCGTTAGGGACTGTATACTTAATAACTGTATAGTTAGTAACTGTATAGTTAGGGACTGTATATAGCCAGGGACTGTGTAGTTAGTAACTGTATAGCTAGGGAGTATATAGTTCGGGACTGTATAGTTAGTAACTGTATATAGTTAGTAACTGTATAGCTATGTAGTGTATAGTTAGTAACTGTATAGCTAGGGACTGTATACTTAGTAACTGTATAGCTAGGGACTGTATAGTTATTAACTGTATATAGCCAGGGACTGTATAGTTAGTAACTGTATAGTTTGGAACTGTATATTGCCAGGGACTATATAGCTAGGAACTGTATAGTTAGTAACTGTATAGTTAGTGACTGTATATAGCCAGGGACTGTATAGTGAGTAATTATATATAGCTAGGGACTGTATAGTTATTAACTGTATATAGCCAGGGACTGTATAGCTAGGAACTGTATAGTTAGTAACTGTATAGTTTGGAACTGTATATTGCCAGGGACTGTATAGCTACGAACTGTATAGTTAGTAACTGTATAGTTAGTAACTGTATAGGTAGTAACTGTATAGCTAGGGAGTGTGTAGCCAGGGACTGTATAGTTAGTGACGGTATAGTTTGGGACTGTATTGTTAGGGACTGTATAGTTAGTAACTGTATAGCTAGGGACTGTATAGTTAGGGACTGTATAGCTAGTGACTGTATAGCTAGTGAATGTACAGGTAGTGAATGTATAGTTAGTGACTGTATAGCCAGTGACTGTATAGCCAGTGACTGTATAGCTAGTGACTGTATAGCCAATGACTGTATAGCTAGTGATTGTATAGTTAGTGACTGTATAGTTAGTGACTGTATTGGTAGTGCATGTATAGTCAGTGACTGTATAGCCAGTGACTGTATAGTTATTGACTGTAAGGGTAGTGACTGTGTAGCTAGCCTCCCATGAGTCCATCTCTTATTTGATGGAGCAGGAACACGAGTCAGAATGAGAGTGCAATCTCACCACCGGGAATGAACAGGCCCCAGACTTCACTAATCTTTGTAGGTTCAGCTGTACTGTTGAAGCACAATGGGATGTTATGGAGGCGAACATTTTTAGAGATATATCCCACTAAGCATTTGATGTCAGGCGACGTCTTTTGAATGTCTTTTTTAAATATTTTTTGTTGTGATCCGGACCAGCCTTGACTTCACCTTCCACGGACATTGATTTTTGGTCCGGACCGGCCTATATTTTACCCAAACAAAGACGTTCTGATTTGGTCCCATCAGGATCGGCCTTGACATAGACATCTACTGTATGTTTCACAAGTTTGGACAGCATAGGACAGCACAGTACCGTACACAGTACAGTATAGTACAATAGAGTACAGTACAATACAGTAGAGCACACTAGAATACAGTATAGAAACGTATAGTGTACTGTATTGTACCCTACTCTACTGTACTGTACTGAATTAAAACTATACTACTACTACTACACTGTTCTCTCATCAATCACTCCAGTGTTTAATTGCTATATTGTAATTACTTCACCACCATGGTCTATTTATTGCCTTACCTCCCTTATCCTACCTCATTTGCACACACAGTATATAGATTTTTCTACTGTATTATTGACTATGTTTAATTATTCCATGTGTAAATCTGTGTTGTTATATGTGTCGAACTGCTTTGCTTTATTCTTGGCCAGGTCGCAGTTGTAAATGAGAACTTGTTCTCAACTAGCCTACCTGGTTAAATAAAAGTGAAATAAATAAAAAATAATAATAAAAAGAGTTGAAATTTGGTCATAGAACCAATGACTGAAAAATATTTTAAATATTTTAAATAATACATATTTTAAACTTCCAGAAAATACATATTTGTACCTTTCATTTAGCATCTTAAATGCACTTGATTTCTATGTCCAAAAAATACGTATCTTCAACGTCTGGTAAATACTTATATTCAACGTCCATACAAAATGCATTTCTGACGTCTGGAAAATACATCTAACTTTTCATTCTGCACCTGGAAAATACGTCTAAAATCCATATTTTCAACATAATTTTGGTTACTGGGGTCTAATGTTTCATATAGCCCTGATGTCGACCCACCACACCATGTAAGTTCACGTAAGATACAAACAGACACCTGTATAGACATATCCCATGGGTGCTATAGAGAAAAAATATGCCCAAACAGTCAGCTAGACACACTGGAGACACCAAAAAACAGCTTCCTTCAATGCGTCGACAAATAACTATAAAAAGTGTCTATCGATGATGGATTGATGTCGGTGTCTGTTCTGTCTCTGCCGTGACATCACGGTTGCTATGAGAGCCGGATTTTAGAACCAAACAAAACATTGTGCCAACATTATGATATCATGGTTCTTTGAAAGGAAACACCTAATCAGTCAGGAAGGGTGGGTAGAGAGGTTGGTAAAAGTGATTTATTATTGGAGGTAATACAAGGTATTGTTCATGTTGCTGGTGGTGTTTCTTCAAGTGTGGAGTGATTTGGCCCTTGGTCCAACAAAAACATTACAGGCTACATTGAAAAGTATGCAAGGACACTCATCTGTTTGCCTTAGGGCCATGGCCTTCCATGGCAGTACTAGTAGTATGAAGAAAGATTGGACTTTAGAGTCTTTCAAAGAGCTTCAGCCCTCTCTGAATCTAGCAGGAATCTAAAAGGAGCCCTACTGCTTACAAAAACAGGAGTAATGTAGATCTCAAATGATTAGACGGTTATTAGCTGTATTACTGCTACCTTACCATATTCGGTGTCATTATTGCTGTTTTGCTGGCACCATTTAATCTCTCTAGATCTAGAAAGGTTCCTAGTGGGTAGGCAGTAGCGACCATTTTGGAATTGGGACACTATGGGGTTCTCTCATTTGGGCAAAAGTCTGTCCTCCGTCCTCTCTCCTCCGTGACCCAGTAACCGATAAGAGGTCAAGGAGTGTGTGAATTCGTTAGTAGGCAAACTAAAGATGGTCATCCCCTCTTCAATAGCCTCATTTTGGCAAGTGTACCGTACCAGAGGCCTTTGTCCGAATAGTTTTTAAAGGTGCAATATGTCACTTTTTGAGCGACCTGACAATATTAATATATACATGTGAGTTATAGATATGTTATTCTCATTGAAAGCAAGTCTAAGAAGCGGTATATCTGTTCTATATGCGCTATTTCCATGCTTCCCGTTCTTATGTTTCATTTTTGCTTCTGGTTTTGTACACCAGCTTCAAACAGCTGAAAACACAATATTTTTGGTTATGGGAAATATATTTCACAGTGGTTTAGATGGTACAATGATTCTCTACACTACAGTTACTTTTTTTTGTCACAAACAGAAGTTAGGTGAACCATTAGAATTTTAGCAACCAGGAAATTGCAGAGCGATTTCTGCATAGTGCATCTTTAAAACCTGCCAGATCCCCTTTGAATCAGCTATATTTTTCTCAATGCGAAAAGAATGGAAACATTTAAAAACGATATGCTACGTATCCTTTTATCAATAAAATGTCTTGCATAACTAGCTATATTAGTTTGTATCACTTTATACATTTATTTTGGAAATCTACCCTGTAAATATAATTTGCCAAATGAAGCACGATTGTAGAAGGAGAGTCCCAATTCATACAAGTGCTTTTCCCCCCACTTATCCTCAATGACTTTTGAGCTTTTTCAAAAGGAGGCCAGAGAGGATGCAGGAGTTGAGCAAATCAAATTGACCCTGTGACCTGTCCTGTACATGTGTCCCTGCAAGTGCCACCACAGCTTGACCCTACTCTTTTAACTTTAACACACAGACTGACACGGACCGAGACATAAACATTATATAGTTTAACCTGCCTGACTCTGTTAGAAGGAACAGAGCCAGTTCCAAATCGCCCTCCCACCTTCTCCTCCCCGGCCCTGACCCTTTAATGTTTGCTGATCTGTCAGGTGGAAGCAATATGGTGGAAGCTTCAACACTACACTGCTGATATATATCAAATCAAATCAAATTTTATTTGTCACATACACATGGTTAGCAGATGTTAATGCGAGTGTAGCGAAATGCTTGTGCTTCTAGTTCCGACAATGCAGTAATAACGAACAAGTAATCTAACTAACAATTCCAAAAAACGACTGTCTTATACACAGTGTAAGGGGATAAAGAATATGTACATAAGGATATATGAATGAGTGATGGTACAGAGCAGCATAGGCAAGATACAGTAGATGATATAGAGTACAGTATATACATATGAGATGAGTATGTAAACCAAGTGGCATAGTTAAAGTGGCTAGTGATATATTTATATCATTTCCCATCAATTCCCATGATTAAAGTGGCTGGAGTAGAGTCAGTGTCATTGACAGTGTGTTGGCAGTAGCCACTCAATGTTAGTGGTGGCTGTTTAACAGTCTGATGGCCTTGAGATAGAAGCTGTTTTTCAGTCTCTCGGTCCCAGCTTTGATGCACCTGTACTGACCTCGCCTTCTGGATGACAGCGGGGTGAACAGGCAGTGGCTCGGGTGGTTGATGTCCTTGATGATCTTTATGGCCTTCCTGTAGCATCGGGTGGTGTAGGTGTCCTGGAGGGCAGGTAGTTTGCCCCCGGTGATGCGTTGTGCAGACCTCACTACCCTCTGGAGAGCCTTACGGTTGAGGGCGGTGCAGTTGCCATACCAGGCGGTGATACAGCCCGCCAGGATGCTCTCGATTGTGCATCTGTAGAAGTTTGTGAGTGCTTTTGGTGACAAGCCGAATTTATCCAGGCCCATCCCACATGCTAAGATCAAGCGGTTAGGGCCAAGGGGGAGGGATAGGGAGCAATTTCAGACTGGCTGATCCGAGAGACAGACAGGTCATGAATTCAAATGAATATTTTTTTATAGGACTATGTTTCCTCTGCGTAATGGAAAGCTGCTAAGTGGCATTTTAATGGCTCAACTAGATAAGTATAAACCCAGTAGCCATCAAAATAAAAGCCTTAGACATTTCAGATCAAATTGAGAGAGACAAGTGACATGAGAACTATCTACAGTGGTACAGGATAACAAGAGCTTCGGGACCAAATAGAGCTGCCTTATAAATCGCCATCTGCTGCACCAACTGTCCAGGACAGGGAAATGGCCTTTCCCATTGCATCTGCTCTAACAAACTCCAACACTCGCCCCATGCAACCTAGTTTGACTGACGAGCCATGCACAAATCATGTAAAATCCTCCATTGATGGCAACTGGAGACCTGCGAGAAAATTTGAGTTAGGTTTCGAGATCTGAAGGTGCCTTATTGTGTTGCGTGTGATTGCCATCTGCTGGTTTTAGAGAGAACATTTCATTTTCTAAAGGAATGTGGCAGCCTGGTCCCAGATCAGTTTGCGTGGTCTTTGTTGTTTTTCTAGCGCAGGGATCATCAACTAGATGTAGCTGCAGGACAATTTTTTCTTGATCTGACGGTCAGGGGGCTGGAACATAATTACAAATCATTTGTAAACTGCAAATTAACTGCAAGAAGCACAAACAGATAAAATATTTGCCTAAAATATAATAATTTCAAACCTTGCTTACATTTGTATACGATCACATATATCTCTCTATTATGTGTGGGGATACTTTGGCACAGATTTTCAAAATTAAAAATCAGTTGGAGCTGATTTTCTGGAGTTTTTGCCCAATTTTTTTTTTAGGTCCAATAAAAAATGTAAATGACCTGTTGGGGAACCCTGCTCTAGTGGTTATATGACTATAGGAGTTGGCTATACAGCACTCACAGATCTGGGACAAGGCTAGGAACGTGGGAGGAAAGAAACAGAAGGTGCATCTCAATAAGCTGAAGTTGCATCCTCTTCTACTCTCCTTCATCTGTACTGAAGACATATGGAAAATGATGCCTACCGGAAACCAGCTTTCACCTGTCCAGATCTTTCTCATCTGTTACGTCAAAGGACTAGAGTGGAAGACACTGCAGACTTCAGAGATGCACCCAGAGTGGAACAGAGACGCGTTTAGTTCGGTTCAACGTTTTCTACGTTGTGTGGCGGTTTGTACTAAACAACATGTTTCCACAAAAATGTGCACACCGTTCTTCAACAGCCTTTGAAGTAGTGCTACGCTTGCTCCCGTTTGGTGGGTTTGACGTGTTGTAGCCTGATCAATATGAGAGTGACCATTAGAATTCACAAAACTCATGCGGCCAACCATACACGATCGCCCTCTGGGCCACCATAATCACACCGTTCTTCTACTGGTTGTTCAGTACAATACCCTTTCCATTAAATCAAACAATGTTCTGTCATTTCGAACACAACCCTGGTTGGTGTTCATTGAGTCCCACCATAGAAAAACGATAAATGTTAATGAGTGTTTCTTCTTGGAAAACTTCAGATAGTACCTCCCTGTTTCACTGTTTTGGAACATTTTCTCAAATTTTGTAGCTAGTAAAGAAACCCTAGAGTTCTCTGTGCAAATTGAGGAAGAGGCATGTACAGCAAATAACAGACTCTGGTTCAAAATAATTCATCAAATCAGTTTTATTTGTCTTTAAGGGGTGTCTGATTTCACAAGTTGCAACAAAATATTTCCTCTCAATCAATGCTTAGTTTATTTAATTAAAGAGCCCATTCTCTTCTCAGATAAGAAATTCCTCAAAAAGGGCACACTACAAACAAACAAAAACATATATGTATATATCAAAGTAGATACATAAATATATGAAAAAAATCAGATAATGTTATCAAAAATAACAGGAGGCAGGGAGTGTTGAAGGTTGTGAATAAGCTGCATATGGTAACTTACACAGCCAAGATGGGATATGAGATGACAGACACTATTATACAGTGCCTTGCGAAAGTATTCGGCCCCCTTGAACTTTGCAACCTTTTGCCACATTTCAGGCTTCAAACAAAGATATAAAACTATTTTTTTGTGAAGAATCAACAACAAGTGGGACACAATCATGAAGTGGAACGACATTTATTGGATATTTCAAACTTTTTTAACAAATCAAAAACTGAAAAATTGGGCGTGCAAAATTATTCAGCCCCCTTAAGTTAATACTTTGTAGCGCCACCTTTTGCTGCGATTACAGCTGTAAGTCGCTTGGGGTATGTCTCTATCAGTTTTGCACATCGAGAGACTGAATTTTTTTCCCATTCCTCCTTGCAAAACAGCTCGAGCTCAGTGAGGTTGGATGGAGAGCATTTGTGAACAGCAGTTTTCAGTTCTTTCCACAGATTCTCGATTGGATTCAGGTCTGGACTTTGACTTGGCCATTCTAACACCTGGATATGTTTATTTTTGAACCATTCCATTGTAGATTTTGCTTTAAGTTTTGGATCATTGTCTTGTTGGAAGACAAATCTCCGTCCCTTTTGCAGACTCCATCAGGTTTTCTTCCAGAATGGTCCTGTATTTGGCTCCATCCATCTTCCCATCAATTTTAACCATCTTCCCTGTCCCTGCTGAAGAAAAGCAGGCCCAAACCATGATGCTGCCACCACCATGTTTGACAGTGGGGATGGTGTGTTCAGGGTGATGAGCTGTGTTGCTTTTACGCCAAACATAACGTTTTGCATTGTTGCCAAAAAGTTCAATTTTGGTTTCATCTGACCAGAGCACCTTCTTCCACATGTTTGGTGTGTCTCCCAGGTGGCTTGTGGCAAACTTTAAACAACACTTTTTATGGATATCTTTAAGAAATGGCTTTCTTCTTGCCACTCTTCCATAAAGGCCAGATTTGTGCAATATACGACTGATTGTTGTCCTATGGACAGTCTCCCACCTCAGCTGTAGATCTCTGCAGTTCATCCACAGTGATCATGGGCCTCTTGGCTGCATCTCTGATCAGTCTTCTCCTTGTATGAGCTGAAAGTTTAGAGGGATGGCCAGGTCTTGGTAGATTTGCAGTGGTCCGATACTCCTTCCATTTCAATATTATCGCTTGCACAGTGCTCCTTGGGATGTTTAAAGCTTGGGAAATCTTTTTGTATCCAAATCCGGCTTTAAACTTCTTCACAACAGTATCTCGGACCTGCCTGGTGTGTTCCTTGTTCTTCATGATGCTCTCTGCGCGTTTAACGGACCTCTGAGACTATCACAGTGCAGGTGCATTTATACGGAGACTTGATTACACACAGGTGGATTGTATTTATCATTTAGGTCAACATTGGATCATTCAGAGATCCTCACTGAACTTCTGGAGAGAGTTCGCTGCACTGAAAGTAAAGGGGCTGAATAATTTTGCACGCCCAATTTTTCAGTTTTTGATTTGTTAAAAAAGTTTGAAATATCCAATAAATGTCGTTCCACTTCATGATTGTGTCCCACTTGTTGTTGATTCTTCAAAAAAAATACAGTTTTATATCTTTATGTTTGAAGCCTGAAATGTGGCAAAAGGTCGCAAAGTTCAAGGGGGCCGAATACTTTCGCAAGGCACTGGATATATATATATATATATATATATAAATAAATAAATAAATAAAGACAGACAGAGAAGACAGAGAGAGAGAGAGAGAGAGAGAGACAGAGACAGAGAGAGAGAGAGAGAGAGACAGAGAGAATATCATTTGAATTCAAAAACAACGAAGCACAGCAAACTAATTCTGAACTGGAGTATATATATATATATATATATATATTTAAAAAAGTACAGAATCGTGACGAAGGAAGAGAGAAACACATTGGAAGACTCCCCGTAGGAGTCAACAAACACCCTTTTGTCTTAAGAAAATTAAGATAAAAGTTTGGGGGATTTTTGAATACGTGTACAGTGGTATTGTACTAAGAGGATGATGGGAGTGCATGCAACGGATAAAACTGCCGCCTCCTCGTTTGATAATGCCCCAAGGGTTTGCTTTCATTTTCGTTTTTTACCGAAAGTTGGAGTTGACCCAGAAAGAAAGACAGCCACAACCTGTAAATGATGCCTGCCAACTCTATTATCGCGCCGAGTTTTGTGGGTATCACAAAGGCAAGGGATACCAATTTGGTTCACTATATCCAGAGTTCCAAATCAAATCAAATTTTATTTGTCACATGCGACAAATAACACAACAGGTGTAGAACTTACCATCAAATGCTTACTTACAAGCCTTTAACCAACAATGCAGTTCAAGAAATTGAGTTAAGAATATATTTACTACAAACAAATTATAAAATCAATCTGGACCATACATTTGCCCAAAAGTTCTAATCCATTTTTTTCCCTTAATAGTTTTTTAATTTTAAATGAATTTCATCATCAGCCCAGTTCTACTAATAGAACTCCTTCCCTCTTGTTTTTTTACAACCCGATTCAGTCTTAAATTGGAATTGAAATCCACTGGCCAGCCAGTCAGTGGGCCATACCCTCGATAACCCTCCAGGCCCATATGTCCCTTGATAGGAGCGACTGGCCCTGTATGGATGTATGAAATCAAAGCAGCAAAAATACTGGAAATGTAAGTCTGCCACCTCAACACAGCCATTAATCCTGATCACACTGGCCATGCACACCTCACGGTCCACCCCACCGATGTTCCTGCATAGACTGGATGTGGATGGATGGTGACCTGGGATAAGGGTTGTGTTAGTGGGGGAGTGGAGACACTGCCATGCAGTCTGGTTGGTAAGGCATGCACTCCCAGTCCTCATTCCTCCCTGGCCGGGTGGGGGTAGGCGGGTGGTTCAGTCTACAGTAAGCCCAAGATGGTAAGCCCTCTCTTGAGTATGAATAGTGGAGAGTCCCCCCTGGAGAACCAGGCTGGAGGAAGGAGGAGGATGACAGTGTGAGATGAGATGACACACTGAGGGTGGTGGGGGGTGGGATCTAGATCTGTGCTACAGTGGTTTGGAGATTAATGTTAATGATTATATGATAACATGGTTGACTAAAGTGCCTGACAATCTTTGGTCTACCAACCCTACAGGTTGCGATACCACAAGCCATGCCAGAACGCATTTGGAAGAAAGCAAAAAAACAACAGAACAAGCAGGAGAAGACAGCACGACATTCCAGGTATTTTCATATTTCAGAATCCATCATTTTCATCGAAACTCTTGTTTCACTCACAGTTTCACAAATGTTAAAATAAATCTAAGCTATACAGATATATGTTAACATTTTCTTCATCAAACCCTGAGCAAAGAGAGGAACCTCCAAGGAGGCCAAACATAAGACTTCATACATTATTGTAAAAATAAAAAATAAAAGAAATCTGTCTGGAATAAGAATGAATATAAAGAGGATTATCAGGATATGTGTTTTGAATGCTGACCCTTGAACCGCGGGATTCAAAGGCTCTGGATTGCATGTCAGGGAAGGGGGATTGCACTTTAGCGACACATCGTGGTGCCCTAAGTTTCAAAGTGTAGGAGACTACTGGCTCTCTATACTCTGCCTCAAACCTCACAACAACGACATCGAGCTAGCAAGAGACAAAGGGACATTTTAAACGTATACCATAAAAATCCCTAAAGCCATCAATGTTACCCTTACTATATCAGGCCACACCACATATGTCATCGGCTTAAACATCAAATCAATCAATAACAACCTATATGAGAACAACTGAACACTTCAAGATGGGGGCAAATATCTCTGAAATGTCGATTTAAACCATAAAAGGCTCCCCACAGTGGCTGTGCTGCATTGAGAGGACATAAGTGGCGTCGAATTGTGAAGGCATGTGTATTCTGTTCTGGTCCAATAGGGTTCTGGTTAAAAGTAGTGCACTATATAGGGAATAGGGTGCCAGTTGGAACAGAACCCATGTGTACAGATGATGTCTGTCCTTCAGGAATCTCACTGTGTGCTATGGACTGACTCAGGAGAGCTGCAGACTGCAGTGAGCAGCACATCCAGAGAGCCTTTTTAAAGCCATAATGGCCTCGTTAAGAAAGGGTCCCGTATCCCAATTAACCCTGTGTTCCCTGGACTCTGAGCTGCTGAGTAGAGACTGGACACCTGAAGCCAGTGGCAGTGCATCTAGACAGGGTACGAGGAGTGAGCTACAGATGAAGAGACATGAAGGGAGAGAGAAAGTGTAACAGACAAAGAAAGAGGGAGGGCAAGAGAGTGCATGGCAGGGTAGCCTAGTGGTTAGAGCATTGGACTAGTAACCGAAAGGTTGCAAGTTTGAATCCCCGATCTGACAAGGTACAAATCTGTTGTTCTGCCCCTGAACAGGCAGTTAACCCACTGTTCCTAGGCCGTCATTGAAAATAAGAATTTGTTCTGAACTGACTTCCCTTGTAAAATAAAAAAGGCCTGGGATGTTTCTAGGAGTGCCGTGGTCGTCTCAGGCAGACAGACAAAAGACTTGAGTCGAGGCACATTGCTAGACTGAGCCTCACCACTCTCTGCCTCGGAGTCCAGGCCAAACAAGCCCATCATTTAGCAGTAGCAGCATTCAGCTTCCCTCCTTCCCCAGCCTCCTGCCTGCTCTCGCTCCAGTGGTTACAGAACAAGCCGTCTGCTAACTGTCTGCCAGCAGGCCCGCAGTGCACTCATCACTTTCACACACGACCGCCCCGGGAAGCAGGGTCCAACATGAACTTTTTTTTCTACTGGCCCAAACATGGGGTAGTTTATAAATGTATTAGGGTCAAGGCGGGCCTAGGTTAACCTGCTTTCACTCTAATCAGCAAGTAAGAGACAACATTTGGTTATTAGGGTATATATTAAAAAGCTGTGTAATATCATTTAGCAATGTAAGACATTCTATTCTTTAAAATGGCATTGTATTAATTGTTTTTTGTTTCTAAAGTCGGAGATTTGTTTTATCAAAATAGGACGCTGCCACGTTAAGACAACTGCTTTTCATAAGATATCTGGCTACAGTAGGCTAGCCAAGATGAACGCTAGGTGTCTTTTAGCATTCTTTTTGCAGACTAACAGTAGCTACTAGCCAGTCTATTGCTAGCATTTTTTCACTATTAAAAGGTTTACTTTTGTGATTCACTTTCCCTAAAATAAAAAAGCTCAGTGAGTGGATTGATGAGTGCTTGTGTGTGCAGTGTGAAGGCATCAACTCATTTATTGAGTGCTCGAGAAGTTGTAACTCGCGAGGATCGTGGTTGAATGAATAGCCAATCATATTGCTCAGATACAAATAGCATGACTTGTGTGCAGTCTTCAATGGCAGACTGCGATACAGCAGGTAAATGTTCAATTGGAACTCCAAAATGCACTGAGAAGTATCTGACCCGGTCGGGCCAGTGGATCTTGTCAGTCACTGGCCCGACCGGGTCAGTAACTTCTCAGTGCATTTTGGAGTTCCAATTGAACATTTACCTGCTGTAAATTTTTGTTTTTTTTAACAAGTTTTAGTTTTTTTTCACTGGCCCTGGGCCAGCGGGCCATCGTTAATGTAGGACCCTGCCGGAAGCACAGTGGCCCGGTTTGGCTCTGGACTGGAGTATTTTCTGCAGAAAACAGCTGAGTCCCCACAATGCAGTGGTCTCCTACAGAGAGCAAAGTCCCCACAATGCAAGCTTGAACTTGCAAACAGAATTTCAGGGGACAGGGACACGTTGACATAATTGACGCAAAGGAGCAGAACGAGGGTCTGTACATAAATCACCTTTGTTGGATGTGCCACAAATAATGCATCCTTACAAGGGACCACTACTTATTAAAATAGCCTCCAAGACCTGATAATGTTAATTAAAATCATTATGATTAACTCAAGCTAAAATGTAGTCGGTGCATGTAGGTTTGAAGCAAAGTTGTTTTTGTTACCACACAAACTCCCCTCCTTTCTCAAATGTATTCAATTGCCTAGGTCAGCCTTTTTATGTCTGCTCAGCGTTAAAACTAGAATCATGTTTTGAATTTGAGCAGAAATAGTGTGTGTGTACACATGATATAAATGTACCGCTCAAGTGCAGTTTGATGGCTTCAGACTTTAAGTGCAAACAGAATCTACAGAAGCTGCTAATTAAGGTTGTCATCATAAAAAAAATTGTGTTCATTTGGTAATGGTTTCTCTAAAAACACATTTTGTTATTATCCTGTATTTACAGCCCTATGATTGGTGCTCCATGCTAGCAGCGCTGATGCCAACACAAACGTCACTTCCCCGTTGCCATTATAAACACATGCCATGGATGGGAACTCTGGTTAAAATCATTAGCACTTAAATTTAGCTGTAAATTTGTAATAATTATCTACACGTTAACATTATTTAATTCATTTATACAGAATTATTGCCTTCAGATTGGAAGGCTAAGGAGGAATATTTTTAAGAGAATAACATAAAACTCAAGGCTGTATGGGTTTTGTGACCAATATGAGGTGGATCACATTTAAAAATTGTGCATTAAATAAGTATGGGGTCATTTCTGTATATACTGTATAAGTATGGGGTCATTTCCCACCTAGCTGACCTAAGGACCCAACCAAGTAAGGGACAAACTCTAAATTCATTCCCACAACAGGAAATCATAAGGGAAAGTAGAATGTATGAAATGAGTGTCGCCACCACCAAGACTTTCTTCTTCTTCTATTCGACAATCTTTGTGAAAATAAATCATTTTGGAGCAGGGTCGCATGCAGCTGTGTAGTCATCCTGCTCAAGCATCATGCTAGGAACCTTACTGTTTTTCTATCTAAACATCAGGTTAATCTATTCTACGTGGGGTTTTACATTGTCCTCGCCGTTTTCAACCTCGTTTTATTGCTCTAACTCAGTGGTTCCCAACTCCAGTCCTCAACAGTCCCCAACAGCACACACTTTTGTTGTAGCCCTGGACAAACATATCTGATTCAACTCATTGAGGGCCTGATGATTAGTTGACAAGTTGAATCAGGTGTGCTTCTCTGGGACTACAATAACAATGTGAACTGTTGGTGGTACTCGAGGACCTGAGTCGGGAACCAGTGCTGGCGCCTTGTGAGCAGTCCCCGGTGGGAACCATTTGACGTTAAAGAGGAACTGACAGCGTTTTGGCACCATTAAATCTCATTCAAATATGGCGCATTTCTTTACATTTTGTGACAAGTGAGCACATAGATATGGTCATTTCACGTTTTTATACATTCATAGAATGTTTGGGAATGACGTTGAGTCGGGTATTTGTGAAAATTCTATAGTAATATGAGTGGGAAAGTGGCTGTGTGTCTGAGCATTAAATAAAAACTAATAAAAACTTGTCAGTATTGTCCCGGATCAGAATCTTCACAGAGCAGTACGGCGTACCTAATCAGAGCTACAGTCGGCCTATATGCAAATAAGCCAGTGCCATATGGGGATAATGCCATTCACTTTGAACTGTGTTTACAGGCAGTTACAACAGCACAACATTAGGTCATAGAAAGCACTCAGCAAAACCCACAAAATACACCTGAATGGTTTTCTTTAAAAGGGGCAGTTCAGTCAAAAATGTGATTTTCAGTTTTAATTTTTTTTTTATATTCCAACACTATAAAGGCTGAAATTGTGAAAATTATGATAATAACCTTTTAGTAAGAGCTTTGTGGAAGACAAAAAACATATTCTTGGAGTTTTTGGCCAACAGCATGACATCACATTCTGATCGAATTATTCTGACCAATGACCATTCAACTTTTATTTGCATATGTTTCCTCCTACTTTGAAGGGGTAAGCGGGGTAGGCTCTAGACCAGGAGTGGGCAAACTATTTGGCTCGAGGGCCACATCAAGATTTCGAAATTCAACGTAGGGCCGCACATTTTTTGTTTGTCAAAATCTTTTTGCGGGCCAGAAAAAGCGCAGTTATTTGAAAATATAGGTCCATTATAATTTCTACATATCTTCTATCTAGTTTTAGACATTCAACACAGTGGCCTGGAGTGTTTTTTATTTTATTTTTTAGTATCCGAT
Source organism: Oncorhynchus tshawytscha (assembly GCF_018296145.1). Classification (NCBI taxonomy): domain Eukaryota; kingdom Metazoa; phylum Chordata; class Actinopteri; order Salmoniformes; family Salmonidae; genus Oncorhynchus; species Oncorhynchus tshawytscha. The sequence goes on from NC_056458.1 coordinate 32,984,558, forward strand.
TGTTTTAGGAGCTACTATCTTGTCTCATCGCTACAACTCCCGTACGGGCTCGGGAAAGACAAAGGTTGAAAGTCATGCGTCCTCCGATACACAACTCAACCAACACATGGCCATCCAACCCGGAAGCCACCCGCACCAATGTGTCAGAGGAAACACCGTTCACCTGGCAACCTTGGTTAGCGCGCACTGCACCCGGCCCGCCACAGGGGTCACTGGTGCGCGATGAGACAAGGATTTCCCTACCGGCCAAACCCTCCCTAACCCAGACGACGCTAGGCCAATTGTGCGTCGCCCCACGGACCTCCCGGTTGCGACCGGTTACAACAGAGCCTGGGCGCGAACCCAGAGTCTCTGGTGGCACAGCTGGTGCTGCAGTACAGCACCCTTAACCACTGCGCCACCTGGGAGGCTGGAGTGTTTTTTTAAACCCATAATAATTCCGCCCACCCCCCCAACAACAAAAAACTCCCACCGGCCGGATTGAATGGGCTTGCCAGCGGGCCATAGTTTGCCTATCCCTGCTCTAGACTAGAGTCTAGACAATCCTATCCATCAATTAGGGCTGTGTATGTAAATATATTTACATTTGTATCAACACACCCACACAATCAGACTGAGCATTTCAATGGCAAAACGAAGAAGCTCAGGTAAATAAAATATATATTTTCATTAAATAAAACAGTGATTTATTAAACATATATCATTGATTTAAAATGAAAAATAATGCATCGGGGCTTTAAATATGTAAATACCAGAAGAGTTAAATCTAGTGAGGGATAAACTCAGTCAAACCTTTTCAGCCTGTAGTTACACTGATACGATGGGGAATAGCTTGCTTGCTCGCCCTGTTGTAGCCTGCCGTCTGTCCCATAACCCACGTTTTTGTCAATTTAACGGGATTTACCAGCTTGCTAGCCTGCACATTTGATTGACAACTAAGATATATGGTAACTGTGGATAACAGTCAGTCTGTCAGGGCCTCCCGTGGCGCAGCGGTCTAAGGCACTGCAGTGCTTGACCATCACTACAGATCCGGGTTGTGTTGCAGCTGGCCGCAACAGGGAGACCCATGAGGCGTCGCACAATTGGCCCAGCGTTGTCCAGGTTAGAGAAGGGTTTGGCCGGTCGGGTGTCCTTGTCCCATCGCGCTCTAGCGACTCCTGTTGCGAGCCGGGCGCATGCATGCTGACACGGTCGGCAGTTGTACGGTGTTTCCGACACATTGGTGCGGCTGGCTTCCAGGTTGAGCGAGCAGTGTGTCAAGAAGCAATGTGGCTTGGCAGGGTTGTGTTTCGGAGGATGCATGGCTCTCAACCTTTACCTCTCCTGAGTCCGTAGGGAGTTGCAGCAATGGAACAAGACTAACTACCAATTGGGGAGAAAAAATATCTAAAATAATATAAAGTCTGTCACTTACCCACTCATCCAAGCGTTGACATTAAATCCTCCCAGCAGCTAGCTAGGTACAACAAGGTAATGTGTTTTTAGCTTGCAAAAAATACATAAAAAGATCAGATAGCCTATTAGCCACGTTGACTTGTGATCATTGCCCTTGGTAGCTTTGTCGAAAATTTTGAGCGAGTGAAACTTACGACAGTTCATCACTCGAATGGCTGCAAGCAGCAAACAATGTAAATCACAGCTCATACAACCTCATAGCAATATTTTTTACACTGCCAAGAACGTATTGGTAAAATATATTAATAATGCATTGACTGCATCCATCTATTCTACCACCAATACCAGACTATAAGTCATGGAATTTTGAGTCAAATCTAAGTTATATATACAGTACCAGTCAAAAGTTTGGGCACACCTACTAATTCAAGGGTTTTTCTTAATTTTTTACTATTTTCTACTATGTAGAATAATAGTGAAGACATCAAAACTATGAAATAACACATATGGAATAATGAAGTAACCAAAAAAGTGTTAAACAAATCTAAATATATTTTATATTCCTCAAAGTAGCCCTTCTTTGTCTTGATGACAGCTTTGCACACTCTTGGCATTCTCTCAACCAGCATCATGAGAATGCTTTTCTTGAAGGAGTTCCCACATATGCTGAGCATTTGTTGGCTGCTTTTCCTTCACTCTGTGGTCCAACTCATCCCAAACCATCTTAATTAGGTTGAGGTCGGGTCATTTTTGAGGCCAGGTCAACTGATGCAACACTCCATCACTCTCCTTCTTGGTCAAATAGCCCTTCCACAGCCTGGAGTTGTGTTTGGGGTCATTGTCCTGTTGAAAAACAAATGAAAAGTCCCACTAAACGCAAACCATATGGGATGGCGTATCACTACAGAATGCGGTGGTAGCCATGCTGGTTAAGTGTGCCTTGAATTCTAAATAAATCACAGACTGTCACCAGCAAAGCACCCCCACACCTCCTCCTCCATGCTTCACGGTGGGAACCACACATGTGGAGATCATCCATTCACCTACTCTGCGTATCACAAAGACACGGCGGTTGGAAGGCCTGACACGACCATGAAGGCCTGAATCACAGTCTCCTCTGAACAGTGGATGTTGAGATGTCTGTTACTTGAACTCTGTGAAACATTTATTTTGGTTACTACATGATTCCATGTGTTATTTCATAGTTTTGTTGTCTTTACTATTATTCTACAATGTAGAAAATAGTAAAAATAAAGAAAAACCTGGAATGTGTAGGAGTGTCCAAACTTTTGACTGATATATATATTAAAATATATATTCAAATAACCTCTTATAAAGTTGCTTTTGAGGGATAAACTGGGAATTGATTGATATTATGATTGTCTGTTTCATATCTGCAAAGTAGTTAAAACGGTGTCAGTTCCACTTTAAATGGGATGCCCAGTGGTATACAAGCCCCTCCCATGTGGCCCCCAGACCCCATTGCCAGAGGGCAGCATTGACCTAACAGAAGCACCCCTGACACCTTTTGCCGGAGGGCAAAATGTACCTAACAGAAGCACCGGATCACCCACACCCGGCAAACTTGACCTCGAGTGACCGTAAAGTCTTGTCTCCACCCATTAAAAGCAGCTTCAGTTGTCGCTGTAGCAACCGAGCCGAACCCGGGACTAAACAACCTACCCCATTCCTTCTAATGCCGCTACAGCGCTCCCAGAGAAGTCCAAAGATGGTGGGTAAATGAAGATAGTTCACTCAGGCCGTTTACCATATCATTTTTTTTCCAGTTCAGGTGTACTTAAGGGGGTGGCTCTTCCATAGACACCAATGTAATAGCAGCTGGGTCTGGTCTACCTCGTTCGTGGACTTCCATTGAAACAGAAAAAATGGGGGAATGGGATATCTCGCTTGCACTTCCGTCTCTGAGAAGTCCTGCGTGTGTAAACATACAGACTAATCTTTTGCTAAGCCTCCCCCTTTAGGCAGGTAGGTCACAGGGCATAATATAGAGGCTCCTCCCCCTCTCTTGGGAGGGGTGGAGCTTGTGATGCCCCACCCCCTGTGTGATACTGAGGGGTGGGGCTTATAGACTTACTGTAAACAGACGCAGCAGGGCAGCACACAGAACTCTGTTGGGCCATAAACAACAAAGGAGGAAGACGGGAGCGTTGCAGGCGCACCGATTGGCCAGCGGCAGCAGCCATAGAGACAGGCAAATGAGGAGAAAGGACAATGGGAGGTGTCAAAGTGGATAAAGGAGTGCGGGGTACCACAATCCAATCACATTAAATGTTTTTTTTTGTGTAGGTATGCTGGTGCAAAGAGCTTGGAGCAAACATTTTTACTTCATTGTCTCCTTCAAATGTGGATGCTGACACCCGTACCTAGCTTAGTCTATCCCATCCCACCCCTCCAACCCACCCCTTGTCCCTCCACCCAGCCTTGTCACTATTTCTATCTGCATGCCGAGCCCCCTACCCGCTTCTCCTCCTTTCCCTCCGGTCTTTTAAAGATCAGGACTGGGTGGGTGGACAAACACTTCATAAAATGGGGATCTTCAAAACTTGACACTTAAAAATCATTGACACCAAATAGAACAAATCAATAAATTCTACAGACACATTCATCTACACTGTAACAGACCCTCCAATCAGCAGATCTAGTAATGGAGAGGGGGCGAGGCTGGGGGAGTGACTCAATACTGCACAGGTCACGTAATATGGGGGAAGAAGCAAGACTCCCCCCCACCCCCCATCAAAAAAGCCAGGAGTTCCATTCTCAGTCTTCTTCATATTCTTTTCAGAAACTCCACTGTAGCACTCCAAATATAACCCATGTCCAGTCCCTATAATCCAGAAAGAGGGGGGGTGGGGGGTAGGAACCCAAAAAAGATCTAAGGGGGGGGGGGTCAAAATTCATCATCAGTATCGCTTGGACTGGGCATGGGTGGAAGAGCAGTAGCTAGTGTAATCATAGTAGTAACGATAGTAGTAGAAGTAGTGATAATAGTAGTAGAAGTAGTAGTAGTAGTAGTTGTTTTGGGGAGACTGTGGTAAGTAGCCATAGTGCCTTTGCAGTAGTAGTAGTAGTAGTAAGTAGTAAATAGTAGTCAATGGTGGTTCGTTTTTGTGTGACTCGAGCGCAGGTAGAGTAGAGAGAACAAGAAAGATCCGAGAGAGCGCAATGGTGACAGAGTGAGCTCTCCAGCTCTAATGGTCTCCCTTGGGTTGGTTGTCCGTGAGGGAGGGGCTAGGTGGGGGCAGGGGGGAGGAGTCCTGGCTGCCGGCAGCAGCGGTGGCGTGACGCTGGCGCTGGTAGAGCCGCCAGCCCTTGCGGCAAAGCAGCACAAACCAGTAGACCTGCGGCGCCAGGATGCATAAGTTGCCCAGGTTGACCGACAGCGTCAGATGGAACGGCACGCCGTAGATGGGGATGCCGTAGTGGCGGCCGTAGACCCAGTACATGTAGGGAAAAAGGGCAATTCGACACAGGAAGAAGCTGAGCAGCACCATGCCCCCATTGGCCTTGTGGACCCAGCAGTCCTGCAGACCCAGCTATGACAAACAAGAGGAGAGAAGGGAAGGATGTGTTGGGAAAATATTCAAAAAGGGACAAAAAGAGAGAAAAGAAGTCAATATATGGTCAAACAGTGTTGAAATTCTAAGTGAGCAGAACATAAAGTGGGTTGGAATACCTGGGCCTGTTCAAATACTTTGAAAATGCATTCTTCATTCCTTCCTCCTTTCCATGATGAAATTACTGATCTGACACGACCGAACTGGTGAACTCTATGATGTGGTACCCATGCATAATGATAGATCAGTCGATACACCATGATAGATCAGTTGATACACCATTACAGGAAGGGAAGGAGGCATTCTAACAGGGCCCATAAGTGACAGTAGCTCTGCAGTACCCAACCAGTCCACCAGGTGTGAGTAAAGACAGAGAGTGGCTCCAAAGATTTTTATAACTAAACCAAGATAGCCCACAGCCTGTTGTTTACAATGGGAACAAATGAGCCATAGTGGGCAAAACAAGCAAGGAGGGGGGCAGAGCCAAGCACAAGCTAGCGAAATCATATTGGTGCGTTCTAGCATAATCTGCATAATTCCGTTAGGGAACGCCTACTCTGTGAAACGCACCTGTGAAATAACTCAATTTGCCTTTGCACTCCTTCTAAACAATGCAAATTTTTCAAACTTTTGCAAAGGCTTAAGTTTACAAACCTAAAGTCCACTCTGTTTATAACAGATTCTAGTTTTGGGAACAGCAAACTGTATTGAGATCAAATGTTTCATTGATGAGAAAATGTGCAGAATTTCATCCAAAATCCATCTCCTTCCATCTTCTCCAACTGCCGGCCACTGGGCTTCCTCTTCTCACTACCATATGGTAGTGAGTGGGAACGCCAACCGGATGCTTCACATTTAAACATCCAGTGAAATATCTGTCTCATTGTTCTATCTGTGGCGGGCGGCCCTACAGACTGAAGAGACAGATGTCAGCAGAAAGGGAGCTGGAGGCCAAGAGGACTGCCTGCTCACTGCTCTGCTTTTTTTGTGATACACACATACCAAAAGTGTGCATTTAGTGAGTGGCTGTACGAATACAAGTACATTCACTACATGAACAAAAGTATATGGACACCTGCTCGTCGAACATCTCATTGGGCATGAATATGGAGTTGGTCCCCCCTTTGCTGCTATAACAGCCTCCACTCTTCTGGGAAGGCTTTCCACTAAATGTTGGAACATTGCTGCGGGGACTTGCTTCCGTTCAGCCACAAGAGCATTAGTGAGATCGGGCAATGATGTTGGGTGATTAGGCCTTGCTAGCAGTCGGTGTTCCAATTCATCCCAACAATGTTTGATGGGGTTGAAGTCAGGGTTCTGTGCAGGCAAGTCAAGTTCTTCCACACCGATCACGACAACCATTTCTTTATGGATCTCGTTTGGTGCACGGGGGCAATGTCCTGCTGAAAAAAACGTTACCACAAAGTTGAAAGCACAGAATCGTTTAGAATGTAATTGTATGCTGTAGCGTTAAGATTTCCCTTCACTGGAACTAAGGGGCCTAGCCCGAACCACAAAAAACAGCCCCAGACCATTATTCCTCCTCCACCAAACTTTACAGTTGGCAGTATGCATTCGGGCAGATAGCGTTCTCCTAGCATCCGCCAAACCCAGATTCGTCCGTCGGACTACCAGATGGTGAAGCATGATTCATCACTCCAGAGAACGCTTTTCCACTGCTCCAGAGTCCAATGGCGGCGAGCTTTACACCACTCCAGCCGACGCTTGGCATTGCGCATGGTGATCTTAAGGCTTGTGTGCGGCTGCTCGGCCATGGAAACCCATTTCATGAAGCTCCCTACAACAGCTCTTGTGCTGATGTTGCTTCCAGAGGCAGTTTGGAACTCGGTAGTAAGTGTTGCAACCGAGAACAGATGATTTTTATACATCTCAGCACTCGGTAGTCCCGTTCTGTGAGCTTGTGTGGCCTACCACCTTGTGGCTAAGCTGTTGTTGCTCTTAGACATTTCTACTTCACAATAACAGCACTTACAGTTGACCGGTGCAGCTCTAGCAAAGCAGAAATTTGACAAACTGACTTGTTGGAAAGGTGGCTATCCTACGACGGTGACATGTTGAAAGTCACAGACCTTCAGTAAGGCCATTCTACAGCCAATGTTTGTCTATGGAGATTGCATGCCTGTGTGCTTGATTTTATACACTTGTCAGCAACGGGTGTGGCTGAAATAGCCGAATTCACTAATTTGAAGGGTGTCTCATACTTGTGTGTACATAGCGTATCTATACATTGTTAGGTGTGTGTCACCTGGATGAGGATCTTCCCTAAGGAGACGAAGGGCGTGCTGAGCTCTGTGAGAAACAGGCAGCCAATGAAGTAGTCTCCCTGGTCCCTCCTGAAGAACTGAAAAGGCACAGGGAGGGAGATGACACACCATTACTACAGTCTGATACAAGACCATAACACACACACAAACCCCCCCCCAGTACTTTAGAACAGAAAGGACTTGGAGAATGGATTGTCCCTATGGCTGCACATACAAAAACAGGAGTCAGGACCCGGCTCAATAACACCAACAAGGCCACAAACCAACAGAGAAGAGAAACCAGGCCCAGAAACTCCAATAAGAAACACTCGTATTTCATTGTAAAAGGTTTCTGTTGAGTACACTAATGAATACGAGCCAGACTTATGCCATGAGCCCAGTCAGTACGGGAAGAGAATGGATCTCTATGAGTAAACATAAGGAGGAGTGTATTGATGGAAGCTGCAGACAAGGATGCCAAACAGAGAGGGCTCTGTGTGTGTTAGATATGGCTGTGTGTGTGTTAGTGTGTGTGTGTGTGTGTGTGTGTGTTAGACATGGCTGTGTGTGCGCGTGTGATGTGATGATGAATAAACCAGTAGCGTGCAGGTGCGAAGGGTAAGACACAAACTCTGCCATCTGCCCAATGGAAGGATGACCTGCAGCACACACTGCTGCTATGTAACACTACACCTACCTACCTACACACACCTACCTACCCACTGTACCTTCCTGCTGGATCAGGCCTCTGTGTGTGTGTGTGTGTGTGTGTGTGTGTGTAATACATGTCAGTGTGTGTTACCTGCGTGTGTGGGAGGGGAACAAAGCAGGGAGCGAGGGAAGAGGAGGAAGAGAGGAGGATTACAGTAGCTGGAGCCTGAATAATGGAGGGGGGGGTAAGGTGATCTCATATCACCATTGACAGCCACTGCAAACACAGGGGTCAGGTTTCCAATGCACCTGGCCTCCTCGCTACATGAAATGGTCACTAACATGATCTGTGTGTGTGTGTCTAGGTAGGTGTAGGTAGGTTCCCTGTCGATTACTGTATTATGCACTCATCTGTCGTTATGTGTCTATTAGCTAGCATTCGACTGAAAATGCTGTGAAGGGGAAGACTGAAGACGGAAACCTAATAGAAGGAAAATATCAGCTAGTCTCTACCTCTTGTATCATTGTCAAAGCACTTGTCAAATAGGGTTAGTGCCATATCTCTCTTAGCCTCTCCCTCCATCATTCACTCATCCCTTTTCTCTCCCCTCTTTTGACTCTCCCTCTCATCAATGTCAGGAAGCAGAATGGTCAACAGGGTATCCGTCTTCCCCCTTCCTTCCCTCCCTCTCTCTCTCTATATATTCTCTCTCACCAGAGTGATGAGCAGCACAATGGTCAGAAGGCCCATGTCACTTTATCACTCACTCACCCTCCTCTCATCTCCCTCCCCTCCTCCTCCTCCTCCTCTCCCACGTCTCCCCTCCTCCTCTCGTCAGTGGCAGGCAGCAGAATGTTCAGCAGGGCATTAAAATCTCCCCGTTTTTCAGAGAGAGTCTGTGTGTGTGTTTGTTACTGACCAGGGTGATGGGCAGAGGCAGGGACAAGAGAGGCATGAGACTGAGGCCAGAGAGAGTCTGTGTGTGCGTGTGTGTGTGTGTGTGTGTGTGTGTGTTACTGACCAGGGTGACGGGCAGCAAGATGGTGAGCAGGGCGATGTGGTGGAGCACCAGTAGGAACTCGCGGCGGACAAACGAGTTGACCGTGGTCAGCGAGTGCTCCTTGTACTCCTCGTGGCCCTTGACCCGGAAGCGGTAGTAGTGGCTTAGGTACATGGCATAGATATCGTATGTCATGTAGGGCACGCCGTACCAGATGACAAAGTAGGTGGCCAGCCAGTACCTGAGAGAGAGGGAGGGAAACAAGCGTTTCTTATTGGACACGTTCAGGTTAGTCCCTCCCCGTTCTGGCTGTTTGCTTGTGTTTGGTTCCTAGTGAATACAACCCAAGGTCATGTTCATTAGTGACTTCAGATTGTCCCTCCACATTATGGCCCCTTTGGTTCCGTATGTTCCTAGTGATTAAGACCTAGTGTGGGTGTGTTCAGTGATGTGAAAAGTTCAGAGTATCGTAAAATGGATAGAATAGTATGAATAGTGAATAGTGCTGATCTGGCATACAATATTAATAATAACACGATACATTTCTATCTGAATGTTATGTAACGTTGTATACTCCAAAACAGGACCCAGGTAGCTTCACGGTTAAGAGCTTTGGGCCAGTGACCGAAAGGTGAAACCCCAGCCCGCAAGGTGGAAAAATCTGCCGTTCTGCCCTTGAGCAAGGCAGGCTTGGGCGGTATACCATATACTGGGGTATTTGGAAAAATCTATGGGATGGTTTTTAAATACCGTCAAAACTATTTAAGTTTGTCAAAAGATTTGAATATTTGTAGTTACTTTTTAAGCTAATAACTGCAGTCAACTTGTGCTATATGTTAGGAGATAAAGCATTGCGTTCCTCATTTCACCTGTCACATTACTTTACGAAGCTTACCGTAGTTCCCCAGAACAGTTAAGCCAGTCACGTATGTAAAAAGCACAACGGGAGAAAGTGGGAGCTGGCGTTCTACATATGCAATCCACTACTACATGTTAGCCATCTAATAATGGCTTTCTGACAGAAGTCAAAGAGCTCTGGATGAGTTCTGTACAGTTGCCATTTTTTCCCTGTGTTGCTATTAACATTTTTTTCCTACCCTCCATTCTTCTCCCCTCTGCTCCATGTACACATACTGCTCTTCCTTCAAAGAAGCATGCATCAAAACTTTATTCATTTGTACAATTTATCTCATTCACTTTTGCTTGTAAAATGTCCACTCACCGAAAATTACATTCGGTAGCTACTTGCTATGCTTATATAACTTTATGAGCGTGATTTGCCTGTCTTTGCAATTAGTTTGTTTGTTTTCGCTTGTTAGAATTTAGCTAACAGCGTCTATGCGATTTTGCTATTAGTTTGTGCAATTTTTTTCAGGATTCTGGTAAAAGAGGCCCAATGGAATTTATTTGCTTCTTTAGCACCCCTTGTGTGCTATGCCGGTAATACCGTAAATCCCGGGATGAGAGAAGGTCGGTATGACGATATGAAAATCTGTATACCACCAAAGCCTGTTGTTGGGGGTAAACTATAACTGCTCCCAGGTGCCGATGATGTGGACGTCGAATAACACAGTCCCCTGCACCCCTCCGATTCAGAGGTGCTGGATTAAATGCGTAAGACACATTTTGGTTGAATGCATTCAGTTGTGCACCTGACTAGGTATTGCCTTTCCATTTCCCAGATTCTTTCTGTGTGTATGGGGAGTGAGAAGTCTTGAGGAAGTTTCATCCTGTGTTTCTGTTGACACAGCATTACACATTTTCCTCATATGAGCAAGCAAGCACTCTCAGACACATGAGTGATCATGTACACAACAACAGGGCTATACAGGCAGCTAAGCTTATGGTGCAACTGTAATAAAGAAATGAAGAGCTTGGGAGTGAGCAGCACAGGAGCAGACTGCCCCTAATAAAAGCAGATTGCTACTGGTTCATATCATGACCGGCCAGAACAGCGTTGGTGACCTTTGACCCCCTCAGTAGATTCAACCTTCACCCTGTATTATAAGGTCACCAGACAGCCATGATGGCTTAACATGCCAGGAAGTGCTTAGGGTAAACTGGGTAGTAAAGCTAGTGAGTTTCTCTTGGTCCCGGAGTGGCTCAGTTGGTAAGAGAAGTGTGAGTCAAGTGGGCAAAAAGTTTGTGGGTTCAATTCCCTCAGGGATCACATACATACAGTACCAGTCAAATGTTTGTACATACCTACTCATTCAAGTTTTTTTTTCTTCGTTAATATTTGCTACATTGTAGTAATGAAGACATCAAAACTATGAAATAACACATATGGAATCATGTAGTAACCAAAAAAGTGTTAAACAAATTTAAATATATTTTATATTTGAGATTCTTCAAAATAGACAACCTTTGCCTTGATGATAGCTTTGCACACTGTTGGAATTCTCTCAACCAGCTTCATGAGGTAGTCACCTGGAAAGCATTTCAATTAACAGGTGTGCTTTGTTAAAAATGTATTTGTGGAATTTCTTTCCTTCTTAATGCGTTAATGCGTTTGAGCCAATCAGTTGTGTTGTGACAAGGTAGGGGTGGTATAAAGAAGATAGCCCTATTTGGTAAAAGTCCAAGTCCATATTATGGCAAGAACAGCTAAAATAAGCAAAGAGAAACAACATTACTTTAAGACATGAAGGTCAGTCAATGTGGAACATTTTAAGAACTTTGAAAGCGCCTTCAAGTGCAGTCGCAAAAACCATCAAAAACCATCTATAATGAAATTGTCTCTCATGAGGAAAGGAAGACCTACATTTACCTCTGCTGCAAAGGATAAGTTCATTAGAGTTACCAACCTCAGAAATTGCAGCCCAAATAAATGCTTCAGAGTTCAAGCAACAGACACATCTCAACATCAACTGTTCAGAGAATACTGTGTAATTAAAGCCCTCATGGTCGATTAACAACAAAGAAACCACTACTAAAGGACACCAATAAGAAGAATCGATTTGCTTGGGTCAAGGAAAACAAGACTGGTGAAAATATGTCCTTTGGTCTGATGAGTCAAAATGTGAGATTTCTGTTTCTAACCACTGTCTTTGTAAGACGCGGAGTAGGTGAACGGATGATCTCCGCATGTGTAGCTCCCACCATGAAGCATGGAGGAGGTGTGGGGGTGCTTTGCTGGTGACACTGTCTGTGATTTATTTAGAATTCAAGGCACACTTGAAGCATGGCTACCACAGCATTCTCCATACCATCTGGTGTGCGCTTAGTGGGACTATCATTTGTTTGTCAACAGGAAAATGACCCAACACACCTCCAGACTGTGTAAGGGCTATTTGACCAAGAAGGAGTGCTCCATCAGAAGACCTGGCCTCCACAATCACCCAACCTCAACCCAATTGAGATGGTTAATGATGAGTTGGACCGCAGAGTGAAGGATAAGCAGCCAACAAGTGCTCAGCATATGTGGGAACTCCTTCAAGACCGTTGGAAAAGCATTCCAGGTGAAGCTGGTTGAGAGAATGCCAAGGGCATTCAAAGCTGTCTTCAAGGCAAAGGGTGGCTACTTTGAAGTATCTAAAATATATTTTGATTTGTTTAATACTTTTTTTTGGTGATTCCATGTGTTATTTCATAGTTTTGATGTCTTCACTATTATTCTACAATGTAGAAAATAATCAAAATAATGAAAAATCCTTGAATGAGTAGGTGTGTCCAAACTTTTGACTGGTACTGTTACAAAATATTTATTCAGTGAATTCACTGTACTGCAAGTTTCTTTGGATAAAAGTGTCTGTTTAGTGTTTGTGTCAATTATTTTATAACATTAACTCTAGCTATATGTAGGAATGTAGCAATGTATAGACTGAAACACGACACACCGCACAGAACAATTAGCTCAGTTGATTAGAGCACATTAGTTGTTGTTACTAACCCTCTGCTGGTCCCTCCCATGCCAGCAGTGAGTCTATTGGAAGAAGAGTGTGTGTGTGTGTGTGTGTGTGCGCCTGCCTGCCTGCCTGTCTAAGCTAAATGACAAGGATAACACAAATAGTCTATCCTCCTTGCACCGTGGCTGTGTGTGTTGCAATGTTACAGGCTGGCGACTCGCGTGCCTGCTCTGCGCTATGCTGTTGGGGAATTAAGCCCGGGGGGGGGGGGGGATTAGCAGAGCACTGATGCTGGGTTAGGTCAGGAGGAAGAAAGGACATTGCACTGACTGAGGCTGGGCCATGGTCAGAGGCATCCCGGGCTATGGCAACTGACTGGCTGGATTACACTGACTATTAGCAGTAGTGTTAGTATTAGCCAAGCACCACTGCCCAAGCCAAGATAGAGATACAGGGATAAGGATCCTAAGCTACACTAGCCCACACAGCAACCTGCTACTTGCAGACTGAGCATATGGCCATCTGACCGAGATACACTATTAGCATCAGCTAGGTAGCACTGGCCAGGTCAAGGATACGGATAGTAAGCTAAAGCTATGCTGTTGACTGCCACTGACTGACTGAGCAGGTGGCCATCTGACTCAGGATAGAGGGGTTCAGGGCCTAAATGAACTTTTTGGTCCACCAGCCACTGTGACAGGTAGATAAAAAAAATATTCCAGCCACTCAGTTTTACTAGCCGAAATATTGTTGCTCCATAATTATATCACAAAAACACAAACAGATGACCATGCTTCGTAATGTTTCTTAAACAATACATTTATTAGTAAGAAGTAATGTGGTATATTGCTCAATTTCCTTGAAAAATAATTATGACCGGAGTCTATTAACGAAAATATCAGAGAAAAAATGTTCAGCTGCTCTTTTAAGGGCGGGATGTTATTGTGGTATCGGGCCATTCAGTCCTGTCATGCTTGTCTGGGTGTGTGAGATTTGGAATCTGACTAGGGCGTCTCTTCGCTATCAGTTGAAGCAGCAGACAAACTAACATTGAAAAACAACCGAGCTTGTGAAAAAAACTATGCAAATGGCCAAGAACCACGAGGACAGTCTCACTTTGTAGACTTTTGAGTAAATTAGACCAACTGTTATGCCTGTGTGCAGCGCCTACTAAAATGAATCTATCAGCACTTCACTCATTGCGCACAGTATCCCTGCCAGGCAGTGTTTCTGTGGGAGGTGAAATATGGGATTTATATTTATTTTGTGCAATCAGCAGCTATAAAACAAAACAGCAGAAATACTCATGTGCTCATACTTGACTTTTGACAATTTAATTTGAGAATGTAATGCTATCATTACTGTAATGCTATTACTAGCCTGTTCAACCTCTCTTTCAAAACATCTGAGATTCACAAAAATTGTAAAGCTGCCGCGATCATCCCCCTCTTCAAAAGGGGGAGACACTCTAGACCCAAACTGCCACAGACCTATATGTATCCTACCCTGCCTTTCTAAGGTCTTCGAAAGCCAAGTTAAACAGATTACCGACCATTTTGAATCCCACCATACCTTCTCTACTTTGCAATTTATGCAACATTCTTATCAGGAGACTAAACAGCCTTGGTTTCTCAAATGACTGCCTCGCCTGGTTCACCAACTACTTCTCTGATAGAGTTCAGTGTGTCAAATCGAAGGGCCTGTTGTCTGGACCTCTCTATAGGGGTGCCACAGTGTTCAATTCTCGGGCCGACTCCCTTCTCTGTATACATCAGTGATGTCACTCTTGCTGCTGGTGATTCTCTGATCCACTTCTACGCAGACGATACCATTCTGTATACTACTGGCCCTTCTTTGGATACTGTGTTAATGAACCTCCAGGCGAGCTTCAATGCCATACAACACTCCTTCCGTGGCCTCCATCTGCTCTTAAATGCAAGTAAACTAAATGCATGCTCTTCAACCGATCGCTGCCCGCACATGCCCACACGTCCAACATCACCTAGGTGTCTGGTTAGACTGAACTCCCCTTCCAGACTCACATTAAGCATCTCCAATCAAAAATTAAATCTAGAATCGGCTTCCTATTTCGCAACAAAGCATCCTTCACTCATGCTGCCAAACTTACCCTCGTAAAACTGACCACCCTACTGATCCTCGACTTTGGAGATGTCATTTACAAAATAGCCTCCAACACTCTACTCAACAAATTGGATGCAGTCTATCACAGTGCCATCCGTTTTGTCACCAAAGCCCCATATACTACCCACCATTGCGACCTGTACACTCTCGTTGGCTGGCCCTCGCTTCATACTCGTCGCCAAACCCACTGGCTCCAGGTCATCTACAAATCTCTGCTAGGTAAAGCCCCGCCTTATCTCAGCTCGCTGGTCACCATAGCAGCACCCACACGTAGCACACGTTCCAGCAAGTATATCTCACTGGTCACCCCCAAAGCCAATTCCTACTTTGGCTTCCTCTCCTTCCAGTTCTCTGTTGCCAATGACTGGAACGAACTGCAAAAAATCACTGAAGCTGGAGACTCATATCTCCCTCACTAGCTTTAAGCACCAGCTGGCAGAGCAGCTCACAGATCACTGCACATAGCCCATCTGTAATATAGCCCATCCGACTACCTCATCCCCATACTGTATTTATTTATTTTGCTCCTTTGCACCCCAAAGGTATCTCTACTTGCACATTCATCTTCTGCACATCAATCACTCCAGTGTTTAATTGATATGTTGTAATTACTTCGCCACCATGGCCTATTTATTGCCTTACCTCCCTTATCTTACCTCATTTGCACACACTGTAAATAGATTTTTTCCTACTGTATTATTGACTCAGTTTGTTTATTCCATGTGTAAATTTATGTTGCTTTATGTGTCAAACTGCTTTGCTTTATTCTTGTCCAGGTCGTAGAACTTGTTCTCAACTAGCCTACCTGGTTAAATAAAGGTGAAATAAATACATTAAATTCAATCACTGTAGAGCCCTGCAAACTGACCACCTGCCAACGTGGCTGGTGAAATAGACATTCTTACCTGCCAATACCTAAATCTACCCGCATTTGGCGGGTGGCAGTTGTTAATTTTGTGCTTGTCCCAGTCTGTGAGTGGCTGTCCTACCTGTCAGTCATGACGTTACCGCTGCACGCCGACACCACGATGACTCCCGCCGTGGTGGCCATGATGGCGTGGATGGAGGACACCAGCCTGAGAAAAAGGAGAGAAATGTTTCAAACACACAATTAAGACAACTAGAAATGTGAAGTTTCAGGAGAAACCGTCAGGTCACTACTATAATTACCAGCTTGCATTAATAATACCAGTTGCATTAATAATAACAGTTACCAGAATGTCAATGACCAGAAACCGTATTTACAGGCAATACAGTCATATGAAAAGTGTCAACTTTTTTAATCAATGTATGTTAGATTTCAAGAAGAGACAAGAAAATCATAGGGAGAGCAGAACTAGACAGCATCATCATACTCTCCATTTTCTAAAGGAAGTATGTCGCTTCACAAGTTGCAAATAGACAGAGTAATTTTTCTTCAGGCAAATTAAGGATTTAAGCATTTTACCCAGGGTAGGCTACTCCATATCCTGTCTCACAAGCATTTATTATGGCAGGCTAATAGAAAGTCCACTTTATCAGTTTACTGTTCCATTTGGTCTTGAACTGCAAACTTTTATTAACTACATTATTGATTGGGGTGCAATTCACATGTAGCATAATGGAGTACTCCGTTTCATTGTAGTTTCACTTCTCCCTTTCCTTCTGGACCTGCCTTCATTGAAACTGTTTGCACCCCATGTCTGTAATGTGGGATGTCACGCAAAATGTCAGCAATTGGCTCACATTCACAGGTGTTGCAACAAATGAAGACTTTATTTATTTTTAAAAGTTTTCCATTTTAGAATTATAATTCAAAATCACATCCTGAATTGGGTGACCTCAGTTCGAATTGACCCCAACCGTACAAATCTTTTGACCCAATCTTTAGACAAAAGCTAAACCAGACAATCATTTCTTAGAGGACACCGATTGTACAGGCTACTTTCTAGACCTGGGGGTCCGCAAAGGTACTGCAGGGGGTCCGCGGCCAGATCAGTGCATTCAGAAAGTATTTAGAATCTTGACTTTTTCCACTTTGTTACGTTACAGCCTTGTTCAAAATGGATTCAATTGTTTATTTTCCTCATCAATCTGCACACAACACCGCATAATGAAAAATATTTTTTTGTTTTGCACATTTCTAAAAACATTTTTTTGAAATATCACATCTACATGAGTATTCAGACCCTTGTTGAAGCACCTTTGGCAGCGATTACAGCCTCGCGACTTCTTGGGTATGACGCTACAAGCTTGGCACGCCTGTATTTGGAGTGTTTCTCCCATTCTTCTCTGCAGATCCCCTTAAGCTCTGTCAGGTTGGATGGGGAGCGTCGCTGCACAGTTATTTTCAACTCTCCCTGGCTGGGCCACTCAAGGACATGAAGTGAATTGTACCGAAGCGACTCCTGCGTTGTCTTGGCTGTTTGCCTAGGGTCGTTGTCCTGTTGGAAGGTGAACCTTGCACCAGTCTGAGGTCCTGAGCACTCTGAAGCAGGTTTTCATCAAGGATCTCTGTACTTTGCTCCGTTCGTCTTTCCCTCGATCCTGACTAGTCTCCCAGTCCCTGCTGCTGAAAAACTTTCCCACAGCATGATGCTGCCAACGCCAGGTTTCCTCCAGACGTGACACTTGGCATTCAGGCCAAAGAGTGGTTTCATCAGACCAGAGAATCTTGTTTCTCATAGTGTGAGAGACCTTCAGGTGCCTTTTGGCAAACTCCAAGCAGGCTGTCATGTGCCTTTTACTGAGGTGTTGCTTCTGTCTGGCCACTCTACCATAAAGGCCTGATTGGTGGAGTGCTGCAGAGATTGCACCACTATAGGCCCTATTCAAAAGTAGTACACTATAGGGAATAGCGTGCAATTTCAGACACAGCAATGGAGTTCCCCTTTAAAATGTGGAAAAATGGCTTGTTCAACCAGGCACTTCCACCTCCCAGCTTAGTTTGACAGATCTTGGCACCTCTGGCAATAAGCAGCTCTGAAATATTACGGAAATCTCATTAATTCGCCCTTACCACAGCCACTCGCTATTTACGCCTTTTATGCATTGCACGATTTCCAAATGATTAAAGGGGTGATTCTATTTAGCAGTACAATGGAGTCTCTCAGTCCAGGCTAGGTCAGAGGGAGGGAGGGAGAGAGAAGGCACACACACACAGAGCTGTTTCCTCCGGAGGCCCGCCACCCTTGTCCTCTGGAACGCAGGCCGTCGTGATGACGACAGTGGTTATGTGACCCTACCAGCCCGTAGCTAGATAAGACTACCAACCTCCCCTCCTCCCTTTCACCATCCCCCCCCTGCCTTCCTCCACCCCAACTGCAATACACCCCCCCCGTTTTTACCTCCACGCCTCACTGCCTCCTCGGGCTGCACACTCGGTCATGAGACCTAGATTTTCAAAACCCACAATTGTGTCCTCCCTTGAGGGGGAAGAGAGGGAGGTGGGTTGCCATGTTTCCCTTTCTTCCCTAACCTTGGCTTCCTTTTCCCAGAACAGAGTCGGTCGGTCATCCTTTTCTTTCTTTATGGCTACTGTGTGTGGCAGGGCCACGTTTTGAAGACTACCCTCTCGCTCTCTCTCCCTTCCACCCTCTCTGAGTCAGGAGTAGTGTTTTTCTCCTCCTATGGTTAATGGTGTGTGTAATTTAGAGCAGCACAGTGCACTGGTGCCTGCCCGGGCCGACCGGGAAAAGAGTGCAGAGTGAGAGGAAAAGAGCAAACAGAGCAACACTCATTAACTTCTTGGTGACTAGGGGGCAGTACTGAGTATCTTGGATGAATAAGGTGCCCAGAATAAATTGCCTGCTACTCAGCCATTAAATCTATAATATGCATATAATTAGTATATTTGGATAGAAAACACTCTGACGTTTCTAAAACTGTTTGAATGATGTCTGTGAGTATAACAGAACTCATATGGCAGGTGAAAACCTGAGAAAAAACCCACCAGGAAGTGGGAAATCTGAGGTTGGTCGTTTTTCAACTCATTCCCTATTGAAGATACAGTGGGATATTGGTCATGTTGCACTTCCTAAGGCTTCCACTAGATGTCAAGAGTCTTTAGAAACTTATTTGAGTAAAACTTAAACTTCTTCTGTAAAGGAGGGGCTCATAAGGGCTCTTTGAGTCAGTGGTCTGGCAGAGTGCCACAAGCTCGTGACGTGCGGTCATGAGAGAGGTAGCTTCCGTTCCATTGCTTTTCTACAGACAAAGGAATTATCCGGTTGGAACATTATTGAAGATTTATGTTAAAAACATCCTAAAGATTGATTCTATACATCATTTGACATGTTTCTACGGACTGTAACGGAACTTTTTGACATTTCGTCTGCTCCTAGTGAACGCGCTTCCTGACTTTGGATTTGTTTACAAAACGCGCTAACAAAAGTAGCAATTTGGACATAAATGGACATTATCGAACAAATCAAACATTTATTGTGGAACTGGGATTCCTGTGAGTGCATTCTGATGTATATTATATTTTGTACTTTAATAATGCTATTTCTGATTAATGTAGACTACACAACATGGCAGATATTTCTTTGGCTGATTTGGACTTTTTCCGTAAAGTTTTTTAAAAATCTGACACAGCGGTTGCATTAAGGAGAAGTATATCTCTAATTCCATGTATAATAGTTGTATCTTTTATCAATGTTTATTATGAGTATTTCTGTGAATTGACGTGGCTCTCTGCAAACTCACTGCATGTTTTGGAACTACTGAACATAATCCATTTTGGATATAAATATGCACTTCATCGAACAAAACATACCTATATTGTGTAACATGAAGTCCTATGAGTGTCATCTGATGAAGATCAAAGGTTAGGGATTCATTTTATCTATATTTCTGCTTTTTGTGACTCCTCTCTTTGGCTGGAAAAATGGCTGTGTTTTTCTGTGACTTGGTGGTGACCTAACATAATCGTTTGTGGTGCTTTCGCTGTAAAGCCTTTTTGAAATCAGACACTGTGGCTGGATTAACGAAAATGTTATCTTTAAAATGGTGTACAATACTTGTATGCTTGAGGAATTTTAATTATGTGATTCTTGTTGTTTTGAATTTGGCGCCCTGCACTTTCACTGGCTGTTGGCGGGGTGGGGCGCTACCGTCCCGAATATCCCAGAAAGGTTAAAGGCACAGACAGTAGCGAGTCCAGCAGCCCTGCACTCTTTCTGTCCCTCCCCCTTTCTCTCTCACTCTCTCCTCATACACAGATTAAGCCTAGCCTGTTGTGCTCAATTCATTCATCCCCTAAACTGGACACTATAATAACTGGTTGGAAGCTATTGACAAAACAAACAAGGCTACTGGTTGCCTCTCCTAACACAACCAAAATCACAATCCACAATTTCCTGGCTTTAGTAAGATGAGAAGACCCCGAGGCCTGTTCAGAAGGGATGGAGTGATGTGGATTAACCCACATGGTTACTTAGTACTGGCTCATGTTCATGTAGGCTAGGTAGGTACCAAATAGAAGAACATGGACTGAAACCGGGAAGGACTAATTTTAGTTTTCCGTTGCAATGCCCTAGTGAACACTGCCCTGATGAACAATGATTCATTCAGTGGTGCTTTGGTTCATTATATTGTACTCTATAGTCTATCCACCCATTTTATGTTAACAATGAATAGCCTTTGAAGTTTATAGGCCTATAATTTCTTCCCTAAGGACAAATAAGTATCTACAGTATCTAGAAGCATATCTCAAATCAAACTTTATTTGTCACATGTACCGAATACGACAAGTGTAGACCTTACAGTGAAATGCTTACTTACAAGCCCTTAACCAACAGTGCAGTTCAAGAAGAGCTAAGAAAATATTTAACAAATAAAACCAAAGCAAAAAAAATGTAAAAAGAAATATATACTAAATAAAAAAATATTATAAAAAGTAACTGTCACGTTCTGACCTTTATTTCCTTTGTTTTGTCATTATTTAGTATGGTCAGGGCGTGAGTTGGGGTGGGCAGTCTTTGTTTTGGGTATTTCTATGTTTCGGCCTAGTATGGTTCTCAATCAGAGGCAGGTGTCATTAGTAGTCTCTGAGAATCATACTTAGGTAGCTTGGGTTTCACTGCGTGTTTGTGGGTGATTGTTCCGGTCTCTGTGTTTTGCACCAGATAGGACTGTTCTAAGTTTTTGTTAGTTTATTCGTGTACAGTTTCTTTATTAAAGTACAATGAATAACAACCACGCTGCATTTTGGTCCGCCTCTACTTCACCTAAAGAAAACCGTTACAGTAACACAATAACATACCAGTAACGAGGCTATATACAGGGGGTACCGGTACTGAGTCAGGGGTAGAAGCTGTTAAGGAGCCATTTGGTCTGAGTTTCCCTTTGTAGTCCGTAATAGTTTGCAAGCCCTGCCACATCCGACGAGTGTCAGAGCCGGTGTAGTAGGATTCAGTCCAATCTTAATCCTGTATTGATGCTTTGCCTGTTTAATAGTTAGTCTGAGGGCATAGCGGTTTTTCGTATAAGCGTCCGGATTAGTGTCCTGCTCCTTGAAAGCAGCAGCTCTAGCCTTTAGCTCAATGCAGATGTTGCCTGTAATCCACGGCTTCTGGTTGGGATATGTATGGTCACTGTGGGGACGACGTCGTTGATGCACTTGTTGATGAAGCCGATGACTGAGATGGTATACTTCTCAATGCCATTGGATGAATCCCAGAACATATCCCAGTCTGTGCTAGCAAAACAGTCCTGTACTGTAGCATCCGCATCCTCTGACCACTTCCGTATTGAGCGAGTCACTGGTACTTCCAAGTGACTCGGAATCAGGAGGATAGAATTATGGTCAGATTTGCCAAACGGAGGGTGAGGGAGAGCTTTGTATGCGTCTCTGTGTGTGGAGTAAAGGTGGTCTAGAGTTTTTTTCCCTTTGGTTGCATATGACATGCTGGTTGAAATGAGGTGAAACGGATTAAGTTTGCCTGCATTAAAGCCCCCACCGCTTCTGCATTTTCTTTTTTCCTTATGGCCTTATACAGCTCGTTGAGTGCGGTCTTAGTGCCAGCATCGGTCTGTGGTGGTAAATAGACGGCAACGAATAATATAGATGAGAACTCTTTTGTTAGATAGTGTGGTCTACAGCTTATCATAAGGAATTCTACCTCAGGCTAGCAATACTAATATTAGACATTGCGCACCAGCTGTTATCTAGTGTCTATCAATCTATCCATCTAGTTTCTAGGCCAAGCTCTTCAACCCTGTTACTGGAGAACTACCCCCCCCCCCTGTAGGTTTTTGCTCCAACCCCAGTTGTAACTAACCGGATTCAGCTTTTCAACCAGTTAATTATTAGTAATGTGCAAGATTAGGGTTGGAGCGAAAACCTATAGGACAGTAGCTCTCCAGGAACAGGGTTTGAGAGCCCATCTAGTATAGATCTTATCCATCTGCAGTGCATTCAGAAAGTATTCAGACCCGTTGACTTTTTCCACATTTTGTTATGTTACAGCCTTACTCTGAAATCAATTAAATATTTTTTTCCCCCTCATTTACACACAACACCTCATATTGACAAAGTGAAAACAGGTTAGACATTTTTGAAAATGTTTATATATAAAACACTTATTTACATAAGCCTTCAGATCTCTTGCTATGAGACTCAAAATTAAGCTCAGGTGCATCCTGTTTCAATTGATCATCCTTGACATGTTTCTACAACTTGATTGGATATGATTTGGAAAGGCACACACCTGTCGATATAAGGTCCCACAGTTGACAGTGCACGTCAGAGCAAAAACCAAGCCATGAGGTCAAAGGAATTGTCTGTAGAACGGTGAGACATGATTGCGTCGAGGCACAGACTTGGCAAAGGGTAGCGAAAAATTTCTGCAGCATTGAAGGTCCCAAAGAACACAGCGGCTTTCATCATTCTTAAATGCAAGAACTTTGGAACCACCAAGACTCTTCCTAGAGCTGGCCGCTCAGCCAAACTGAGCAATTGGGGGAGAAGGGCCTTGGTCAGGGAGGTGACCAAGAACTCGATGGTCACTCTGACAGAGCTCCTCTGTGAAAATGTCAAGAATTGTTAAAAACTGAGTTTAAATGTATTTGGCTAAGGTGTATGTAAGCTTCCGACTTCAACTGTATATAACGTAGTGTCACGTTCTGACCTTTATTTTGTCATTATTTAGTATGGTCAGGGCGTGAGTTGGGTGGGCAGTCTGTTTGTTTTTCTATGATTTGGGTATTTCTGTGTTTCGGCCTAGTATAGTTCTCAATCAGAGGCAGGTGTCATTAGTTGTCTCTGATTGAGAATCATACTTTAGGTAGCCTGGGTGTTTGTGGGTGATTGTTCCTGTCTCTGTGTTTTGCACCAGATAGGACTGTTTTGGGTTTTCACGTTTCTTGTTTTTGTTAGTTTGTTCATGTGAAGTGATTTATTAAAACATGAATCAAAATAACCACGCTGCGCTTTGGTCCGCTTCTCCGTCAATGGAAGAAATCCCTTACACGTAGGTACAGTTGAAGTCGTAAGTTTACCGTATAGCCAAATACATTTACCTCAGTTTTACACAATTCCTGACATTTAACCAGAGTAAAATTCCCTGTCTTAGATCAGTTAGGATCACCACTTTTATTTTAAGAATGTGAAATGTCAGAATAATAGTAGAGAGAATGATTTCTTTCAGCTTTTATTTCCTTCATCACATTCCCAGTGAGTCAGAAGCTTACATACACTCAATTAGTATTTGGTAGCATAGCCTTTAAATTGTTTAACTTGGGTCAAACGTTTTGGATAGCCTTCCACAACAATAAGTTGGGTGAATTTTGGCCCATTCATCCTGAGGAACGTTTAAATGTCTTGCTCCCTCTCCACTACTGCATGTGGAAGGTGGCTGTTTCCTGAAGTCCACAATCATCTCCTTAGTTTTGTTTAACTTGGGTCACAACGTTTTGGATAGCCTTCCCACAATCAATCAAGCCAGACCTGGTGTAACTGAGTCAGGTTTGTAGCCCTCCTTGCTCGCACACAATTTTTCAGTTCTGCCCACAAATGTTCTATAGAATTGAGGTCAGGGCTTTGTGATGGCCACTCCAATACCTTGACTTTGTTGTCCTTAAGCCATTTTGCCTGAACTTTGGAAGTATGCTTGTGGTCATTGTCCATTTGGAAGACCCATTTGCGACCAAGCTTTAACTTCCTGACTTGACTGTCTTGATGTTACTTCAATATATCCACATAATTTTCCTCCTCATGAAGCCATCTATTTTGTGAAGTGTACCAGTCCCTCCTGCAGCAAAGCACCCCCACAACATGATGCTGCCACCCACGTGCTTCACGGTTGGAATGGTGTTCCTCAGCTCGCAAATCTCCCCCTTTTTCCTCCAAACATAGCAATGGTCATTACGGCCAAACAGTTCTATTTTTGATTCATCAGGCCAGAGGACATTTCTCCAAAAAGTACGATCTTTGTCCCCATGTGCAGTTGCGAACCGTAGTCTGGATTTATGGCGGTTTTGGAGCAGTGGCTTCTTCCTTGCTGAGCGGTCTTTCAGGTTATGTTGATAAAGGACTCGTTTTAATGTGGATATAGATACTTTTGTACAGGTTTCTTTCAGCATCTTCACAAAGTCTGGGATTGAGTTGTTCTGGGATTGAGTTGCACTTTTTGCACCAAAGTACATTCATCTCCAGGAGACAGAACTTCTGATCCACTGGAATTGTGATACAGTGAATTATAAGTAAAATAATCTGTAAACAATTGTTGGAAAAATTACTTGTGTCATGCAAAGTAGATGTCCTAACCGACTTGACAAACCTATAGTTTGTTTACAAGAAATTTGTGGAGACGTTGAAAAATTAGTTTTAATGACTCCAACCTAAGTGTATGTAAACTTCTGACTTCAACTGTACATGATGTAATGACGCCACATAAAATTATGCGCTACACGTGCAACGATGCATTGCTAACCTAGCCCACAATGTGTGCTGTGTTGATTGAGCAGTCAACAAGTTGAGCAGTCATTTGAAAGAGTAAGAACATTTCAGCGAGAACTGAAAGGTGAAATCCATTAACGCCAAGATAATGGGATTTATTGCCCTTGACAAATCAACCGTTCTCTGTCATGGGTGATGTACCAAGTAGAGGTCAACCGATTATGCTTTTTCAACGCCGATACCGATTACTGGAGGGCCAAAAAAGCTGATGCCGATTAAATCGGCCGATTTTTATATATATTATTTGTAATAATGACAATTACAACAATACTGAATTAACACTTATTTTAACTTGATATTATACATAAATAAAATCAATTTCGCCTCAAGTAAATAATGAAACATGTTCAATTTGGTTTAAATAATATAAAAACAAAGTGTTGGAGAAGAAAGTAAAAGTGCAATATGTGCGATGTAAGAAAGCTAACATTTCAGTTCCTTGCGCTGAACATGAGAACATATGAAAGCTGGTGGTTCCTTTTAACATGAGTCTTCAATATTCCCAGGTAAGAAGTTTTAGGTTGTAGTTATTATAGGAATTATAGGACTATTTCCCTCTATACCATTTGTATTTCATTAACCTTTGACTATTAGATGTTCTAATAGGCACTTTAGTATTGCCAGTGTAACAGTATAGCTTCCGTCCCTCTCCTCGCTCCTCCCTGGGCTCAAACCAGCAACACAACGACAACAGCCACCATCGAAGCAGAGTTACCAATGCAGAGCAAGGGGAACAACTACTAGAAGGCTCAGAACGAGTGACGTTTGAAACACTATTTGCGCGCGCTAACTAGCTAGCCATTTCACTTCGGTTACACCAGCCTCATCTCGGGAGTTGATAGGCTTGAAGTCATAAACAGCGCAATGCTTGACGCACAACGAAGAGCTGCTGGCAAAACTCACGAAAGTGCTGTTTGAAGTCATGTTTACGAGCCTGCTTCTGCCTACCACCGCTCAGTCAGATACTTGTATGCTTGTATGCTCAGTCAGATTATATGCAACGTAGGACATGCTAGATAATATCTAGTAACATAATCAACCATGTGTAGTTAACTAGTGATTATGATTGATTGTTTTTTATAAGATAAGTTTAATGCTAGCTAGCAACTTACCTTGGCTTACTGCATTCACGTAACAGGCAGTCTCCTTGTGGAGTGCAACGAGAGAGAGGCAGGTCGTTATTGCGTTGGACTAGTTAACTGTAAGGTTTCAAGATTGGATCTCCCGAGCTGACACGGTGAAAATCTGTCATTCTTCCCCTGAATGAGGCAGTTAACCCACCGTTCCTAGGCCGTCATTGAAAATAAGAATGTGTTCTTAACTGACTTGCCTAGTTAAATAAAGGTATAAATATATATATTTTTTTAAATCGGCAAATCGGCGCCCAAAAATTTCCGATTGTTATGAAAACTTGAATTCGGCCCTAATTTATCGCCCATTCCGATTAATCGGTCGACCTCTAGTACCAAGTGCACTATTTTCCAGATGTTGCCCTACTCGAATTACACAGTAATAACTTCACTGCTATTAGCTTCACAACTGACATTTGGACTAGAAATATCAGCCCCATGAGCATGCTGAGTGACAGCACAGTGGCCGTCGAGGATTTCGTACTGAGGAAAGTTGTATTGCATGCTTTTGAATGTGCTGGTTGTCATACCGCTGCTGCCATTTCAATGGCATTTGAGAACATGTTTGAAACATGAACACACTAGCTAGCTCAATTCAAACAACTGACTCGAGAAATAAGCTCATCAAACGAGTCTTCAGCAGATGTGATACCCTCTGTCATGGCATTAAAACGGCTGCTCAACTAAACTGCCGACAGGCTGTGAACATGCGATTCGGTGGCATTCTACTTTACTGTGTTCCCACCATGCTCGAGGCTATGTACAAGGACCACTACTTCGACGCAAAAAAGAAACAGGGTTTAATGAAATGTTATATATATATGAAATGTTATATAAACAGCTGGACAAGCTGGAAACGGACACAGTGACAGTGCGCACCGAGACAGAAAGGCCACGGACAGACATAGTTGAAACATCACTGCTTGACATGTAAGATGAAATCCTGGTCGAGAATGAAATGACTGAACAATTGAACAACGAAACAGCACAGCAAGTGAAAGAAATACGTTTTGATGATGTTTTACTGGTAAATGGGGGGGGGACATACGTAAATGCCAACAAAATAACGTTTTGGTCAGTGTGGTGTGTAACCTTTATTTAACTAGGCATGTCAGTTGAGAACAAATTATTTTTTACAATGATGGCCTACCCTGGCCAAACCTGGAAGATGCTGGGCCAATCGTGCTCCGCCCTATGGGACTCCCAATCATGGCCGGATGTGATACAGCCTGGAATTGAACAGGGACTGTAGTGATGCCTCTTGAACTGCGATGCAGTGCCTTAGTTAACACACACATGGATGCAGCGGTCTATTTAAATGTACTAGAATGCTTAAAAAAGGCCCCAAAAATGTTAAATATAGGTTATCGGTATCGTTTTTTTGGCAAGGAAAATATTGGATATCTGTATCGGCCAAAAATGTCATATCGATGCATCACTAGTCCTAAGTATTTCAAAAACTAACTGCATTGTATTTAGGACAAATCATTCACTAAACCCTAAACCTTAACGAGTCCAATGAGCCCGACGTGAAAGACATACTGCTTTCCTGGCAACAGGCCCAACGGAGTTCGGGCTGCATTCGGAGTATTCATAGGCGATCGAATAAACCCCCACTGCCTTCCGTTCTACTAGCTAACATGCAATCATTGGAAAATAAAATCGACGACCTACAAGTAAGATTTAACTACCAACGGGACACTAAAAATGTAATAGCTTATGCTTCACGGGCTCGTGGCTGAAAGACGACATTAACTAGCTGGCTAGTTATACGATGTATCGGCAGGATAGAACAGTGGCGTCTGGTAAGACAAGGGGCGGCCGACTATGTATATTTGTAAACAACAGCTGGTGCAAGAATTCTAAGGAAGTCTTGAGGGTTTGCGTGCCTGAGGTAGAGTATCTCATGATAAGCTCTAAACCACACTATCTACCTAAAGAGTGATCTATATTTTTCGTAGCTGTCTACATACCACCGCAGACCGATGCTGGCACTAAGACCACTCAATGAGCTGTATTCCGCCATAAGCAAACAGGAAAACACTCATCCAGAGGTGATGCTCCTAGTGGCCGGGGACAATAATGCTGGAAAACTTAAACCCATTATACCAAATGTCTATCAGCATGTGGTGGCAGGTAGCCTAGTGGTTAGAGCGTTGGACTAGTAACCAAAAGGTTGCAAGATCAAATCCCTGAACTGACAAGGTAAAAATCTGTTGTTTGCCGCTGAACAAGGCAGTTCCTAGGCTGTCATTGAAAATAAGAATTAACTGACTCGCTTAGTTAAATAAAAGGTAAAACCTTTTTTTAATAATAATAAAAAATACAAAAAAAAGTTAAATGTGCAACCAGAGGGGAAAAAAATTCTAGACCACCTTTACACCACACAGAGACACGTACAAAGCTCTCCCTCGCCCTCAATTTGGTCAATCGAACCATAATTCTATCCAACTGGTAGCAGGGCTTGCAAATCATTACAGACTACAAAAGGAAGGAAAGCCAAGAGCTGCCCAGTGACACACACAAGCCTACCAGATGAGCTAAACTACGTCTATGCTTGCTTCGAGGAAAATAACACTGAAACATGCATGAGAACACCAGTTGTTCCCGGACGACTGTGTGATCACGCTCTCCGCAGCTGATGTGTGCAAGACCTTTAACTTCTTATGGCTGCAGGGGCAGTATTGAGTAGATTGGATGAAAGGTGCACAGAGGTGCCCATATTCAACGGCCTGCTCCTCAGTCACAGTTGCTAATATTTGCATATTGTTATTAGTATTGGATAGAAAACACTCTGTTTCTAAAACTGTTTGAATTATGTCTGTGAGTATAACAGAACTCATATAGCAGGCAAAAACCTGAGAAATTGCACTTCATGTTTTTTCTGGGGTGGCAGATTTTCAACCAAGCTCTCATTGAAATTACAGCGAGATATGGATGAGTTCTCACTTCCTGCGCCTTCCACTAGATGTCAACAGTCAATAGAACTTTGTCCGAGGACTCTAATGTGAAGGGGGGGTCGAATGACACAGGAAATAGTCACCACTGCCACGGGTTGACCATGCATTCACTGTGAGCGTTCACAGGGGAAGGACCTGCGTTCCACCGGTCATCTGAAGTCATTCTAATTCTCCGGTTGGAACGTTATTCAAGATATACACTGCTCAAAAAAATAAAGGGAACACTTAAACAACACAATGTAACTCCAAGTCAATCACACTTCTGTGAAATCAAACTGTCCACTTAGGAAGCAACACTGATTGACAATAAATTTCACATGCTGTTGTGCAAATGGAATAGACAACAGGTGGAAATTATAGGCAATTAGCAAGACACCCCCAATAAAGGAGTGGTTCTGCAGGTGGTGACCCCAGACCACTTCTCACTTCCTATGCTTCCTGGCTGATGTTTTGGTCACTTTTGAATGCTGGCGGTGCTTTCACTCTAGTGGTAGCATGAGATGGAGTCTACAACCCACACAAGTGGCTCAGGTAGTGCAGCTCATCCAGGATGGCACATCAATGCGAGCTGTGGCAAGAAGGTTTGCTGTGTCTGTCAGCGTAGTGTCCAGAGCATGGAGGCGCTACCAGGAGACAGGCCAGTCATCAGCAGACGTGGAGGAGGCCGTAGGAGGGCAACAACCCAGCAGCAGGACCACTACCTCCGCCTTTGTGCAAGGAAGAGCAGGAGGAGCACTGCCAGAGCCATGCAAAATGACCTCCAGCAGGCCACAAATGTGCATGTGTCTCCTCAAACGGTCAGAAACAGACTCCATGAGGATGGTATGAGGGCCCAACGTCCACAGGTGGGGGTTGTGCTTACAGCCCAACACCGTGCAGGACGTTTGGCATTTGCCAGAGAACACCAAGATTGGCAAATTCGTCACTGGCGCCCTGTGCTCTTCACAGATGAAAGCAGGTTCACACTGAGCACGTGACAGACGTTACAGTCTGGAGACACCGTGGAGAACGTTCTGCTGCCTGCAACATCCTCCAGCATGACCAGTTTGGCGGTGGGTCAGTCATGGTGTGGGGTGGCATTTCTTTGAGGGGCCGCACAGCCCTCCATGTGCTCGCCAGAGGTAGCCTGACTGCCATTAGGTACCGAGATGAGATCCTCAGATCCCTTGTGAGACCATATGCTGGTGCGTTTGGCCCTGGGTTCCTCCTAATGCAAGACAATGCTAGACCTCATGTGGCTGGAGTGTGTCAGCAGTTCCTGCAAGAGGAAGGCATTGATGCTATGGACTGGGCCGCCCGTTCCCCAGACCTGAATCCAATTGAGCACATCTGGGACATCATGTCTCGCTCCATCCACCAACAGACTGTCCAGGAGTTGGCGGATGCTTTAGTCCAGGTCTGGGAGGAGATCCCTCAGGAGACCATCCACCACCTCATCAGGAGCATGCCCAGGCGTTGCAGGGAGGTCATACAAACACGTGAAGGCCACACACACACTACTGAGCGTCATTTTGACTTGTTTTAAAGACATTACATCAAAGTTGGATCAGCCTGTAGTGTGGTTTTCCACTTTAATTTTGAGTGTGACTCCAAATCCAGACCTCCATGGGTTGATAAATTTGATTTCCATTGATAATTTGTGTGATTTTGTTGTCAGCACATTCAACTATGTAAAGAAAAAAGTATTTAATAAGAATATTTCATTCATTCAGATGTGTTATTTTAGTGTTCCCTTTATTTTTTTGAGCAGCGTATGTAAACCAAATTCTAAAGATTGATTCAGTACATCGTTTGACATGTTTCTACTGACTGTTACGGAACTTTTGGACATTGTCACGTTATAGTGGATGCGCTTTGTGACTTTGGAATTGTTTACCAAAAGCGCTAACCAAAGTAGCTAATTGGACATAAATAACAGACATTTTCGAACAAATCATGCATTTATTGTGGACCTGGGATTCATAGGACTGCATTCTGATGAAGTTCATCAAAGGTAAGGAAACATTTATCATGTAATTTCTGGTTTCTGTTGACTCCAACATGGCGGCTAATTTGGCTTCTGTTCTGAGCACCGTCTCAGATTATTGCATGTGTTGCTTTTTCCGTAAACTTTTTTTGAAATCTGACACAGCGGCTGCATTAAGGAGAGGTATATCTATAATTCCATGTGTATAACTTGTATTATCATGTACATTTATTATGAGTATTTCTGTTGAAACAATGTGGCTATGCAAAATCACTTGATGTTTTTGGAACTAGTGAATATAATAAGCCAATGTAAACTCAGATTTTTTTATATAAATATAAACTTTATCAAACAAAACATGCATGTATTGTGTAACATGAAGTCCTATGAGTGTCATCTGATGAAGATAATTCAAGGTTAGTGATTAATTTAATCTTTATTTCTGCTTTTTGTGAATGCTATATTTCGCTGGAAAATGGCTGTGCTTATTGTGGTTTGGTGGAGACCTAACATAATCGTTTGCAGCGCTTTTGCTGAAAAGCATATTTGAAATCGGACACTTTGGTAGGAATAACAACGCTTTAAAATGGTATGAGACACATGTATGTTTTAGGAATTGTAATTATGAGATTTCTGTGGTTTGAATTTGGCGCCCTCTATTTTCACTAGTAGTTGTCATATCGATCCCGTTAGCGGGATTGCAGCCATAACAAGTTTTAAACAGGTCAACATTCACAAGGCTGCAGGGCCAGACGGATTACCTGGACGTGTACTGCGAGCATGCGTTGACCAACTGGAATGTGTCTTCACTGACATTTTCTCCCTGTCTGAGTCTGTAATACCAACATGTTTTAAGGAGACCACCATAGTCCCTGTGCCCAAGAACACTAAGGTAACCTGGCAAAATGACTACCGACCCGTATCACTCATTTCTGTAACCATGAAATGCTTTGAAAGGCTGGTCATGGCTCACATCAACACCATTATCCCAGAAACCCTAGACCCACTCCAATTTGCATACCGCCCTAACAGGTCCACAGGCAAAGATAACTCCTCTCGTCCCATCTGGACAAGAGGAATACCTATGTAAGAATGCTGTTCATTGACTACAGCTCAGCATCCAACACCATAGTAACCTCCAAGCTCATCATCAACCCCGCCCTGTGCAATTGGTTCCTGGACTTTCTGACAGGCCGCCCCCAG
Source organism: Oncorhynchus tshawytscha (assembly GCF_018296145.1). Classification (NCBI taxonomy): domain Eukaryota; kingdom Metazoa; phylum Chordata; class Actinopteri; order Salmoniformes; family Salmonidae; genus Oncorhynchus; species Oncorhynchus tshawytscha. The sequence continues at coordinate 33,016,636 of NC_056458.1, forward strand.
GTGGTGAAGGAAGGAAACAATATCTCCACCTCGCTGACCCTCAACACTGGAGCCCCACAAGGGTGTGTGCTCAGCCCCCTCGTGTACTCCCTGTTCACCCATGACTGCGTGGCCATGCACGCCTCCAACTCAATCATCAAGCTTGCAGATGACACAACAGTAGCGGGCTTTATTACTTACAACTACGAGACAGCCTACAGGGAGGAGGTGAGGACAATCGGAGTGTGGTGTCAGAAAAACAACCTCTCACTCAACGTCAACAAAACGAGAGGATTGTGGACTTCAGGAAACAGCAGAGGGAGCACCCCCTATCCACATAGAAGGAACAGCAGTGGAGAAAGTGGAAAGTTAAGTTCCTCAGCGTACACATCAACGACAAATTGAAATGGTCCACCCACGCAACAGCGCCTCTTCAACCTCAGGTGACTGAAGAAATGTGGCTTGTCACCCTAAAAAACCCTGACTAACTTTTACAAATCCACAATCACAGCGTGGTACGGCAACTGCTCCGCCCTCAACCGCAAGGCTCTCCAGAGGGTGGTGCAGTATGCACAACTCTTCACCGGGGGCAAACTACCTGCCCTCCATGACACCTATAGCACCCGATGTCACAGGAAGGCAAAAAAGATCATCACAGACAACAACCACCCGAGCTACTGCCTGTTCACACCGCTACCATCCAGAAGGCGAGGTCAGTATCAGTGCATCAAAGCTGGGACCGAGAGACTGAAGAACAGCTTATATCTCAAAGGAAATCAGACTGCTAAACAGCAATCAGTAACAGAGACTCAATAACTGGCCACTTTAACAAATGGATCACTAGTCATTTTAAACAATGCAACTTTAATAATGTTTACATTACTCCTATCATATATATATACTGTATTTTATACCCTCCATTGCACCTTGCCTACGCCGCTCGACCATCCATATACTTATATGTACATATTCTCATTCACCCCTTTTAGATGTGTGTATTAGGTAGTTGTTGGGGAATTGTTAGATATTACTGCAGTCGGGAACCAGAAGCACAAGAATTTCACTACACTCGCATTAACATCTGCTAACCATGAGTATGTGAAAAATACAATTTGATTTGATTTGACTACAGCTCAGCGTTCAACACCATAGTGCCCTCAAAGCTCATCAATAAGCTAAGGACCCTGGAACTGAACAACTCCCTCTGCAACTGGATCCTCGACTTTGACGGGCCGCCCCCAGGTGGTAACGGTAGGTAACAACATATCCGCCACGCTGATCCTCAACACACGGGCCCCTCAAGGGTGCGTGCTCAGTCCCCTCCTGTACTCCCTGTTCACTCATGACTGCACGGCCAGGCACGACTCCAACACCATCATTAAGTTTGCCGATGACACAACAGTGGTAGGCTTGACCACCGACAACGACGAGACAGCCTATAGGGAGGAAGTCAGAGACCTGGCCGTGTTGTGCCAGGACAACAACCTCTCCCTCAATGTGATCAAGACAAAGGAGATGATTGTGGACTACAGGAAAAGGAGGACCGAGCACATTTTCATTGACCGTGCTGTAGTGGAGCAGGTTGAACTTCAAGTTCCTTGGTGTCCACATCACCAACAAACTAACATGGTCCAAGCATACCAAGACAGTCATGAAGAGGGCACGACAAATCCTATTCCCCCTCAAGAGACTGAAAAGATTTGGCATGGGTCCTCATATCCTCAAAAGGTTCTACAGCTGCACCATCGAGAGCACTGGTTGCATCACTGCCTGGTATGGCAACTGCTCGGTCTCCGACCACAAGGCACTACAGAGGGTAGTGCGTACGGCCCAGTACATCACTGTGGCCAAGCTTCCTGCCACCCAGGACCTCTATAATAGTCGGTGTCAGAGGAAGGCCCTACAATTTGTGAAAGACTCCAGCCACCCTAGTCATAGACTGTTCTCTCTGCTACCACACGGCAAGTAGTACCGGAGCACCAAGTCTAGGTCCAAGAGGCTTCTAAGCAACTTCTACACCCAAGCCATAAGACTCCTGAAAATCTAATCAAATGGCTACCCAGACCATTTGCATTGCATTGCCCACCCTCTTTTACGCAGCTGCTATTCTGTTATCATCTATGTCTAATCACTTTAATAACTCTACCTACATGTACATATTACCTCATTTACCTCAACTAACTGGTGCTCCTGCACATGGACTCTGTACCGGTACCCCCTGTTTATAGTCTCGCTATTGTTACTTTACTGCTACTCTTTAATTACTTGTTCCTTTTATTTCTTATTTGTATTTGGGGCTTGTAAGTAAACAACATCTGTTGTATTAAGGCATGTGACTAGGTCTGCACATTTTGGGTAATATTCAGGGGTGGAAACTTTCCGTGTGAATTAATGCCAATATATGGGAATATGTGCAAATTAATAGTAATACCATTTAAATGTAGATGTTTTCGCATTGGATATATTTACCATATCATAGGGAGACAGAAACATAAACCTTTTACCTAATCATAAGTAGACATAATTGCAAATGATTAAATCCTTCCAATAAAAATAAAGAAAAACAATTTAGTTACGAATTGAACTGTAATTAAATTAGTTGATTTCACATGGGATGATTTCACTGAACAACAAAAGGGAATATTGAATGATCTCCAATGATCCATCGCATCTCTCAAAAACGTTTTCAACATATGTGTAAAATGATTGTCTAGAAACTAAAGCTTTGGTTGTCTTCCTCTCAGGCCTCCATGTCTTTTCCCTGGACCTCCTCAATGTCCACCTCTTGATCATCAGACTCTGAGGCCTCATCTTCACTGTCACTTTCCAACCTTGTTGAGGATGGCTCGTTGTCAAGCTCAAAAAGCCTCAAATTTGCCCAGATGACTACCAATTTTTTAACCCTTGTATTGATCAGCCTGTTGCGTGCTTTGGTGTGTGTTCCCAAACAAGGACCAGTTGTGCTCTGAGGTGACTGATGTTTGTGGGATTTGGAGAATGATGGAGGCAACAGGGGAAAGAGCCTCAGATCCACAAAGTCGCTTCCACCAGGGGGCCGATTAGATATCTTAGCACGACTGCCATATTGCATCTCAATCCCAAAGCCCTTGCTTGGAACTCTACTTCGCCAGACTGCCAAGAACCTTGACCTCATTCAGGCCAAGGTGGCGAGACAGTAGTGATGACACCATAGGCCTTGTTGATCTCTGCACCAGACAGGATGCTCTTGACAGCATTCTTGGGGTCCTACATGTACGCTGCGGCATGTATGGGCTTCAGGCAGAAGTCTTCACTTTTTGATGCATTTCAGAACTGTAGTTTCCTCTGCTTGGAGCAACAGTGAAGTGGGCAGGACAGTACGGATTTCTTCTCTTACATCTGCAAGCAGAGTCTGAACTAGAGGTCGATCGATTAATCAGCATTTTGACACATTATGGCCGATTAAATTGCATTCCATGAGGAAACTGCGTGGCAGGCTAACCACCTGTGACGTGAGTGCAGCAAGGAGCCAAGGTAAGTTGCTAGCTAGCATTAAACTCTTATGATTTGATAATTGATAGAGCAGTCTGAGCGGTGGTAGGGGGCAGCAGGTTCGTAAGCATTCATTCAAACTATACTGCGTTTGCCAGCAGCTCTTAGCAGTGCTTGATTCACACGCTGTTAATGACTTCAAGCCTATCAACTCCTGAGATTAGGCTGACAATACTAAAGTGCCTATTAGAACATCCAATTGTCAAAGTTATATGAAATACAATGGTATAGAGAGAAATAGTCAACGCTTCATAATTCCTATAATAACTACAACCTAAAACTTAACTGGGAATATTGAAGAACTGGGAATATTCAGCCACCAGCTTTCATATGTTCTCATGTTCTGAGCAAGGAACTTAAACGTTAGCTTTTTTTACATGGCACATATTGCACTTTTACTTTCTTCTCCATTACTGTGTTTTTGCATTATTTAAACAAAATTGAACATGTTTCATTATTTATTTGAGACTAAATATATTTTATGTATTATATTAAGTTTAAAGTGTTCATTGTTCATTTAGTATTGTTGTAATTGTCATCATTACAAATAATATATATAAATAATAATAAAAATGTTTAAAAAATATCATCCGATGAATCGGTATTGCCATTTTTTGGTCCTGCAATAATTGGTATCGGCGTTGAAAAATCATAATCGTTCGACCTCTAGTCTGAACATCAGACAGGATGGCATTGTCTCCCTCAATCCATGCAATGGCTACTGCTATAGGTTTCAGGAGTTTCAGGCTGCTTTCCACTCTCTCCCAAAATACATCATCCAGGAGAATCCTCTTGATGTGGCTGTCCATATCGGCAGACTGTGATATGGCCATTTCTTGGAGAGACCCCTTCCCCTCCAGGAGACTGTCAAACATAATGACAACACCACCCCAACGAGTGTTGCTGGGCAGCTTTAATGTGGTGCACTTATTCTTCTCACTGTGCTTGGTGAGGTAGATTGCTGCTATAACTTGATGACCCTTCACATACCTAACCATTTCCTTGGCTCTCTTGTTTTCAGTGCCATTATGTCCTTGAGGAGCAGATTCAATGCATGAGCAGCACAGCCAATGGGTGTGATGTGAGGGTAGGACTCCTCAACTTCAGACCAAGCAGCCTTCATGTTCGTAGCATTGTCTGTCACCAGTGCAAATACTTTCTGTGGTCCAAGGACAATGACGACTGCCTTCAGCTCATCTACAATATAGAGACCGGTGTGTCTGTTGTCCCTTGTGTCTGTGCTCTTGTAGAATACTGGTTGAGGGGTGGAGATGATGTAGTTAATTATTCCTTGCCCACAAACGTTCGACCACACATCAGAGATGAATGTAATACAGTCTGCTTTCTCTATGATTTGCTTGACCTTCACTTGAACTCTGTTGAACTCTGCATCCAGCAAATGAGTAGATAAAGCATGTCTGGTTGGAGGGGTGTGTGCTGGGCGAAGAACATTCATAAATCTTGTCCAATACACATTGCCTGTGAGCATCAGAGGTGAACCAGTTGCATATACAGCTCGAGCAAGACATTCATCAGCATTTCTCTGACTATGATCCTCCATTGAGTCAAAAATGAGCTGTTGCTATCAATAAAGTGTCTGATTCATGATTTTCACCTCGAATAGAAGTAGGGGGACTTTTGTCAGAGGTTGTTTGTTGTGAGTGCTGAGGGAACTTTATGCACTTGGCCAGATGATTCTGCATCTTTGTTGCATTCTTCACATGTGATTTGGCACAGTATTTGCAAATGTACACAGCTTTTCCTTCTACATTAGCGGCAGTAAATATGTCTCCACACATCAGATAGTGCACGTGGCATTTTCCTGTAAAGATTAGGGGGGGGAAAGAGTTTTAAAAAACAACAAATACAATTCCATGTACAGATAAATAGCTAAGCAGTTAGATTAAACAACTCCTTTGTAAGATACATGTTTAATTTTAAAACATTTATGTAAACAGGTGAATTAACACTCAGTTAGCAGGCTCAAGCAAGCTAAAAATCCACACGATAGCAAAAACTAACTAGCAGAAATTGTTAACAAATTAGAAATTACTTAAACACACTTTGCCGTAGGCTACTATTTATTAGTTAACAAAATATAATGTATGTCACATAAAATATATTCACCCCACCCAATATTGTAATCAAAACTTACCAGAAAGCATGTAGGCCTTGGCTAAGACAGTGTGGTAGTGTGGGCTCTATAGCATCTCATTAGTGTGTAAGATCTTGAGAATCAGCTGTACATGTGATGGAAGAGCGCACTACACATGTGATGGAAGAATGCACTGTTGCATGAAGAGGATTGCAATGCCATTGAATTGGGGATAATGTAACCAAAATATGCCACAAGACCTAGAATTACCTTGTGTATCCCACAAAAAAACATTCAGCTAGCTTTTTTGATGAATTTAAGCAAAATTCCCCAAATTCCCAAGCTTAACTTCCCATGGACAATTTCTGATTTTCTTTTTAAAATTTACCAGAAAGTTTCCTACCCTTTGCAACCCTACATGTGACAAATACAATTTGATTTGACATCGTGTAATGAATAATGTGGATATTGAGCAAGTTGAGGAGACTAAACTGCTTGGAGTAACCCAGGATTGTAAACTGCCATGGTCAAAACATATTGAAACAACAGTAGCTAGGATGGGGAGGAGTCTGTCTATAATAAAGCGATGCTCTGCATTCTTAACAGCACTAACAAGGCAGGTCCTACCGGCCCTAGTTGTCGCACCTGGACTACTGTTCAGTCGTGTGGTCAGGTGCCACAAAAAGGACTTAGGAAAATTGCAATTGGCTCAGAACAGGGCAGCACGGCTGGCCCTTGGATGTACACAGAGAGCTAACAATAATATGCATGTCAATCTCTCCTGGCTGAAAGTGGAAGAGAGCTTGACTTCTTCACTACTTGTATTTGTGAGAGGTATTGACATGTTGAATGCACCGAGTTGTATGTTTGAACTACTGGCAGCTCGGACACCCATGCATACCCCACAAGACATGCCACCAGAGGTCTCCTCACAGTCCCCAAATCCAGAACAGACAATGGGGGGTGCACAGTACTACATAGAGCCATGGCTACATGGAACTCTATTCCACATCAAGTAACTCATGCAAGAAGTAAAATTGTATTTAAAAAACCTTACAGAACAGCAGGGACAGTGAAGCCACACAAACAAAGACACATGCATACAAACACAATAACAAACACACTATACACACACATGTACACATGGATTTTGTGTTACAGATGCTCTGTGGTAGTAGAGTAGAGGCCCAAGGGCACACACTTAATATGTTGTGAAATCTGTTATGAATGTATTGTAATGTTTTTAAAATGTATAACTGCCTTAATTTTGCAGGACCCCAGGACCCCATCCATGGAAATGACTGGTACAAGAAAAATATGGTGGAAACTCCCTCTAGCATAGAATCATGCTTTAATTGTAAGTGGAGTACACAAGTCAAGTGCACACTTCAGGAAACTGTGGGATACAGCCACACATTGAAAACTGACATTCACATAATAGCAGAAATGGGGCAGCTGAAAACCTTCTGGTGCAACGCTGTGACCATGTCTCTCTCCGTCACTGTGGAGGAAACTATTCTCCAATCCAGATAAACTCAGTGCTTTTTAAACTGGGGCAAGGTCATGTCTTGCCTATAGGTACCCTGATGCTGTTGTATCATTGTGCCAAAAAATATCAAATGTGGAAATGGCCACATACAGCATGATTTTCAGTTGGTTGGAGGAGCATGGGGCTCAAAATAGCTGAGCTGTGGGTTTGATTTAGGTATTGTATTGAATAAATGTCATAACAATATGTTTCTTTGGATTTAATTAGGCATATATTACTACTGTGTTGGCCAATAGCCACATACAATGATTATAGTAGGCTATATACATGGAGTGTACAAAACATTAGAAACACATTCCTAATATTGAGTTGCACCCCCTTTTGCGCTCAGAACAGTCTAAATTTGCCAGGGCATGGACTCCACAAGGTGTAGAAAGTGTTCCACAGAGATGGTGGCCATGTAGACTCCAATGCTTCCCACAGTTGTGTCAAGCTGGCTGGATGTCCTTTGGGTAGTAGACCATTCTTTATACACATGGGAAACTGTTAAGCATGGAAAACCCAGAAGCATTGCAGTTCTTGACACAAACCAGTGTGCCCAGCACCTACTTCAAAGACACCTAAATATTTTGTCTTGCCCATTCACCCTCTGAATAGCACACATACACAATCCATGTCTCAAGGCTTAAAAATCCTTATTTAACCTGTCCCCTCCCCTTCTACACTGATTGAAATGGATTTAACAAGTGACATAAAAAAAGGGATCATAGCTTTCACCTGGATTTACCTGGTCTGTCATGGAAAGAGCAGGTGTTCTTAATGTTTTATATGCACACAGGCCAGTTTATTAGGTACACCACCCAGTTCATGACAATGGATCGCACATGGCATTCGCATGCTATATAAAGCAAGCAGACAGGCATCGAGGCATTGTTACTGTTCGATTGAACTCTAGAATGGGAAAAACTAGTGACTTAAGTGACTTTGAGAGTGGTATGATGGTCGGTGCCAGGAACGCCAGATCCAGTGTCTAGGGTAAACAGAGAATGGTGCGACTAGGGTTGCACATGTTGGGGAATATTCGAAGGTGGAAACTTTCCGTGGGAATTAACAGAAATATATGCAAAATAATATTAAGACCATTTAAATGTAGATGTTTTTTTGCTTTGGATATATAGTTGAAGTCAGAAGTTTTTATTTATTTATTTAACCTTTATTTAACCAGGTAGTTGAGAACAAGTTCTCATTTACAATTGCGACCTGGCCAAGATAAAGCAAAGCAATACGACACAAACAACAACACAGAGTTACACATGGAATAAACTAGTTTACAGTCAATAACACAATAGAAAAAAATTAAGTCTATATACAGTGTGTGCAAATGGCGTGAGGAGGTAAGGCAAAAAAAAAAAAATAGGCCATAGTAGCGAAGTAATTACAATTTAGCAACTTAAAAATCTGCCGTTTCCAGCTACAAAGTCATTTCTAACATTTTTTTTAAAACCTTTATAGGCAAGTCAGTAAAGAACAGATTCTTATTTTCAATGACGGGCTAGGAACACTGGGTTAACTGCCTATTCAGGGGCAGAACGACAGATTGGTACCTTGTCAGATCAGGGATTTGAACTTGCAACCTTCCGGTTAGTAGTCCACCGCTCTAACCACTAGGCTACCCTGCCACCCCATTAACAATGTCTACACTGTATTTCTGATCAATTTTATGCTATTTTAATGGACTTTTTTTGCTTTTCTTTCAAAAACAAGGACATTTCTAAGTGACCCCAAACTTTTGAACGGTAGTGTATATTTATTTAAATGTATGTTTCATTGGATAAGCGTGTTGACATAATTACCATATTATAATTAATATGAGGCCTAGATTATTACATAAAGCATGGATTCGAACAGTGTGGGTACATGGGAATGAATTATCTGATGTTCTGTCATGGTGGTGGGCCTTGAACCCACCTGTAGGGGTGGCAGGTAGCCTAGTGGTTAGAGCGTTGGACTTGTGACCGAAAGATTGCAAGATCTAATCCCTGAGCTGACAAGGTTCAAATCAGTCTGGATTTGAACCAGGTTGTCTGTAGTGACGCCTTTAGCACTGAGATGCAGTGTCGGTAAAACACATCACTGGCTAAAATACCGCTAGAGATAGAACAACTCAAGCATCACATCCTGCAGCTTATCCAGACGGGCACTTCTAACAGGCAGGTAAAATAAACACAACACATACAGTTGCTGGCCAACAGATCGGAAAACAAAACTTATCCTATAGCCGTTAACGTAAAAATGATTCTAAAGAAAACAACATCAACACACCGGCTGTGTGACATTGTAGCAAACTGGAGAGGCATTCAAACGGAGTTTACCCGGCTACTGAGAATGTAGCCCCTGGGGCATCCACACGTTTCCAAATTTTTTATTTTCCCGTTAGATGAGCATTATTACCGAATTGATAAGAGCGTTATTAAAACCAAGCGATCCGCTCAGTATAGTTCAGCACTTAACATTGCATAACTCAGTAGCCACCACAGCGCTAGAGGTTGGCGGGGATTATCAACTGGAGTGACAGGGTTCCCAACTAGAGTGACAGGGTTCAAATGAACATTGAATTGACCCTTGCGCATGTCAGTGCGTAATTTTGATCAAAACGGAGCAATATTCCCAAGGTGTTAGTTATTATGTTGTAATTCACTGGGTTAGCCACCGTTATAATAATGCTACCTACAATAAGATGTCCGAGTACGACATGTAATGGCCATTAAGACTAATCAAATTTACAAACAAAACATATCTAATCTAATAATATATTTTAGCGCTGTTTGAAAGAGCAAATGTGGCTAATTCGGTTAAAACCTTGTGCCAAGCTCAAGACTCAATTTGTTTTATCAGCTTGCACGACCGTGCTAGCCAGCTAGCTAGCTAGCATAGCCTTAGGGCCAGCTACTGCTTGTCCAGGGTTAAACATATACCATAAAGAAAGGACATTAATAATTACCTCTCGCTGACCAGTACAACGTCGGCATCAGTCCACTGTTTGAAAATGGAAGGGAGTACTCTCCGAAAGATGAAGAAGAGACCGGGAAAAACTACGACGCCGCAAGCCAGCACTTGCAACATCCTTGCGTTGCACTTGTCCTGCTATCAAGCTAGCGACCTATCTATTATTATAATTTGGTTCGAGGGCTACTAAATGTATTTTACACACCGTGTTTTACACCGGTGACTGGGATTCGCCGTGTTTTCTAGACTGCATTGGTGCTCACGCCACAAGATCCAGTCACCGGTGACCGCTGCGTTTTTCCCTTGCCTCAGCAGCACCACACTGTACCGTTACACAAAAACTAGCGGTGAAGGTACCCGGTGATTGATTGGTCTTCACTCCTGCCCTGGCGCAAAGCCGGTAACGTTAGCCAACACGCTAACTACATGCCGCGGAATACACTTTAATTACGAGGTTTGAGATTATTCAACCAGCAAAAACATGCGCCCGGCAGTCCACGATGAATATCATAAATATGTGAATTAAACCGCGGAAAGGCAAGGTTCGACCTATGCTTCTTCGAGATGGGGTGCTATGCTGCTAACCATCAACGACTCGACAAGCGCTTTTATGCCTGACGGTGCAGACCCTACACACAGTGGACTGCAAGGTGCATTCCGCAAGACAGCGCCATCTAGGCAGCAGCGGACCTGTGCTGCATACCGTTACAGAACCCTGATTATTCAGAATTTAGCTGTTTTAGTAGCCAACTCTTACTAGTCTCCACTAGAACACTGAATTCGACCATGCATTATTATAAAAGCATGAGTTTTCTTTAAAAACATTCTATTTATATGTATCACTAAAGAGAAGTAGAAATATAAATATTCACCACATTTTTATGTATTTTCTGTATATGTATTGATGTAATGTGCATGCTATTTCTAATCACCTTAAACGCTGTATAAAACATATAAGTATCAAAAGAGCCCTGTCAATTTTGTATTTGCTCCACATTATGTATTTTTATTTAATTTTTTTATTTCACCTTTATTTAACCAGGTAGGCACGTTGAGAACAAGTTCTCATTTACAATTGCGACCTGGCCAAGATAAAGCAAAGCAGTTCGACAGATACAACGACACAGAGTTACACATGGAGTAAAACAAACATACAGTCAATAATACAGTATAAACAAGTCTATATACGATGTGAGCAAATGAGGTGAGAAGGGAGGTAAAGGCAAAAAAGGCCATGGTGGCAGAGTAAATGCAATATAGCAAGTAAAACACTGGAATGGTAGTTTTGCAATGGAAGAATGTGCAAAGTAGAAATAAAAATCATGGGGTGCAAAGGAGCAAAATAAATAAATAAATTAAATACAGTTGGGAAAGAGGTAGTTGTTTGGGCTAAATTATAGGTGGGCTATGTACAGGTGCAGTAATCTGTGAGCTGCTCTGACAGTTGGTGCTTAAAGCTACTGAGGGAGATAAGTGTTTCCAGTTTCAGAGATTTTTGTCGTTCGTTCCAGTCATTGGCAGCAGAGAACTGGAAGGAGAGGCGGCCAAAGAAAGAATTGGTTTTGGGGGTGACTAGAGAGATATACCTGCTGGAGCGTGTGCTACAGGTGGGAGATGCTATGGTGACCAGCGAGCTGAGATAAGGGGGACTTTACCTAGCAGGGTCTTGTAGATGACATGGAGCCAGTGGGTTTGGCGACGAGTATGAAGCGAGGGCCAGCCAACGAGAGCGTACAGGTCGCAATGGTGGGTAGTATATGGGGCTTTGGTGACAAAACGGATTGCACTGTGATAGACTGCATCCAATTTGTTGAGTAGGGTATTGGAGGCTATTTTGTAAATGACATCGCCAAAGTCGAGGATTGGTAGGATGGTCAGTTTTACAAGGGTATGTTTGGCAGCATGAGTGAAGGATGCTTTGTTGCGAAATAGGAAGTCAATTCTAGATTTAACTTTGGATTGGAGATGTTTGATATGGGTCTGGAAGGAGAGTTTACAGTCTAACCAGACACCTAAGTATTTGTAGTTGTCCACGTATTCTAAGTCAGAGCCGTCCAGAGTAGTGATGTTGGACAGGCGGGTAGGTGCAGGTAGCGATCGGTTGAAGAGCATGCATTTAGTTTTACTTGTATTTAAGAGCAATTGGAGGCCACGGAAGGAGAGTTGTATGGCATTGAAGCTTGCCTGGAGGGTTGTTAACACAGTGTCCAAAGAAGGGCCAGAAGTATACAGAATGGTGTCGTCTGCGTAGAGGTGGATCAGGGACTCACCAGCAGCAAGAGCGACCTCATTGATGTATACAGAGAAGAGAGTTGGTCCAAGAATTGAACCCTGTGGCACCCCCATAGAGACTGCCAGAGGTCCGGACAGCAGACCCTCCGATTTGACACACTGAACTCTATCAGAGAAGTAGTTGGTGAACCAGGCGAGGCAATCATTTGAGAAACCAAGGCTGTCGAGTCTGCCGATGAGGATGTGGTGATTGACAGAGTCGAAGGCCTTGGCCAGATCAATGAATACGGCTGCACAATAATGTTTCTTATCGATGGCGGTTAAGATATCGTTTAGGACCTTGAGCGTGGCTGAGGTGCACCCATGACCAGCTCTGAAACCAGATTGCATAGCAGAGAAGGTATGGTGAGATTCGAAATGGTCGGTAATCTGTTTGTTGACTTGGCTTTCGAAGACCTTAGAAAGGCATGGTAGGATAGATATAGGTCTGTAGCAGTTTGGGTCAAGAGTGTCCCCCCCTTTGAAAAGGGGATGACCGCAGCTGCTTTCCAATCTTTGGGAATCTCAGACGACACGAAAGAGAGGTTGAACAGGCTAGTAATAGGGGTGGCAACAATTTCGGCAGATAATTTTAGAAAGAAAGGGTCCAGATTGTCTAGCCCGGCTGATTTGTATGGGTCCAGATTTTGCAGCTCTTTCAGAACATCAGCTGAACGGATTTGGGAGAAGGAGAAATGGGGAAGGCTTGGGCGAGTTGCTGTTGGGGGTGCAGTGCTGTTGACCGGGGTAGGAGTAGCCAGGTGGAAAGCATGGCCAGCTGTAGAAAAATGCTTATTGAAATTCTCAATTATGGTGGATTTATCAGTGGTGACAGTGTTTCCTATCTTCAGTGCAGTGGGCAGCTGGGAGGAGGTGTTCTTATTCTCCATGGACTTTACAGTGTCCCAGAACTTTTTTGAGTTAGTGTTGCAGGAAGCAAATTTCCGCTTGAAAAAGCTAGCCTTGGCTTTTCTAACTGCCTGTGTATAATGGTTTCTAGCTTCCCTGAACAGTTGCATATCACGGGGCTGTTCGATGCTAATGCAGAAAGCCATAGGATGTTTTTGTGTTGGTTAAGGGCAGTCAGGTCTGGGGAGAACCAAGGGCTATATCTGTTCCTGGTTCTAAATTTCTTGAATGGGGCATGTTTATTTAAGATGGTTAGGAAGGCATTTAAAAAAATATCCAGGCATCCTCTACTGACGGGATGAGATCAATATCCTTCCAGGATACCCCGGCCAGGTCGATTAGAAAGGCCTGCTCGCTGAAGTGTTTCAGGGAGCGTTTTACAGTGATGAGTGGAGGTCGTTTGACCGCTGACCCATTACGGATGCAGGCAATGAGGCAGTGATCGCTGAGATCTTGGTTGAAGACAGCAGAGGTGTATTTAGAGGGCAAGTTGGTTAGGATGATATCTATGAGGGTGCCCGTGTTTAAGGCTTTGGGGAGGTACCTGGTAGGTTCATTGATCATTTGTGTGAGATTGAGGGCATCAAGTTTAGATTGTAGGATGGCTGGGGTGTTAAGCATGTTCCAGTTTAGGTCGAGCACGAGCTCTGAAGATAGATGGGGGGCAATCAGTTCACATATGGTGTCCAGAGCACAGCTGGGGGCAGAGGGTGGTCTATAGCAGGCGGCAACGGTGAGAGACTTGTTTTTAGAGAGGTGGATTTTTAAAAGTAGAAGTTCAAATTGTTTGGGTACAGACCTGGATAGTAGGACAGAACTCTGCAGGCTATCTTTGCAGTAGATTGCAACACCGCCCCCTTTGGCAGTTCTATCTTGTCTGAAAATGTTGTCGTTTGGAATTAAAATTTCAGAATTTTTGGTGATCTTCCTAAGCCAGGATTCAGACACAGCTAGAACATCCGGGTTGGCAGAGTGTGCTAAAGCAGTGAATAGAATAAACGTAGGGAGGAGGCTTCTAATGTTAACATGCATGAAACCAAGGCTATTACGGTTACAGACATCGTCAAAAGAGAGCGCCTGGGGAATAGGAGTGGAGCTAGGCACTGCAGGGCCTGGATTCACCTCTACATCGCCAGAGGAACATAGGAGGAGTAGAATAAGGGTGCGGCTAAAAGCAATAAGAATTGGTCGTCTAGAACGTCTGGAACAGAGAGTAAAAGGAGGTTTCTGGGGGCGATAAAATAGCATCAAGGTATAATGTACAGACAAAGGTATGGTAGGATGTGAATACAGTGGAGGTAAACCTAGGTATTGAGTGATGAAGAGAGAGATATTGTCTCTAGAAACATCATTGAAACCAGGAGATGTCATTGCATGTGTGGGTGGTGGAACTAATAGGTTGGATAAGGTATAGTGAGCAGGACTAGAGGCTCTACAGTGAAATAAGCCAATAAACACTAACCAGAACAGCAATGGACAAGGCATATTGACATTAAGGAGAGGCATGCTTAGTCGAGTGATCAAAAGGGTCCGGTGAGTGGAGAGGTTGGTTGGGGGTCACGGCGATTTAGACAGCTAGCCAGGCCATCGGTAGCAAGCTAGCATAGGATGGAGGTCTGTTATTAGCCACCTCTTGCGTTCCGTCAGTAGATTAGTGGGGTTCCGTGTGGTAGAGGGGATTAATCCAAATCACACAACAACAACAAAAATAAAAACAATAGATATAGTTATAGAGGCCCAAGAAGAAAACATAATAATAATAAAAATAAATAAATAAATTGTCCGATTGTCTATTCAGATAGCAGCCGATAAGACAGCTAACGGTTAGCAGGCCGCAGAGATGGGCGTTCAGGTAACGTCGCGACGGAGGAGCCAGCCGGATAACTCCTTCGGGTAGATAACGTCGGCAGTCCAGTTGTGAAGGCCCGGTGGGGCTCCGCGTAGGCAGTAAAACGGGTCCGGATAGGTGACTGCAGCCCAGGAGTGATTGATGGAACTCAGGAGTGATTGACGGAGCTGGCTAGCTCCGGAATAATTGATGTTTGCTCCGGAATCGACGAAAGCCGATAGTCACACGGATAGCAGCTAGCCAGCTGTGAGATCCAGGTATGAATGTCCAGAGAGCGGTTGAAATCCAGGGACATGGAGAGAAAAATTGGTCCGGTATGTTCCGTTCCGAGCCACCCTGCGCTGCGCCGTACAAAACTGGTGATAGATTTTCGAGCTAAAGGATAGCTGATGACCACAAACCGTGGTTAGCTGAATACTAACGATTTGCCAGTAAAGAAGCTAACTAGCTTCTGAACTAGCTTCTGATTAGCTTCTGGATTAGCTTCTGGGCTAGCTTCTGGCTAGCTCCTGGCTAGCTTCTGGCTAGTTTCTGGCTAGCTTCTTGGAGTTTCTGGCTAGCTTCTTGGAGGATTACAGATTTGAGGTAAATAATACTTTTTTATAAATATAAATTGGTGAGGCGGGTTGCAGGAGAATGTTTTGAAGATGAGTTGATGGAAAATTTAAAAAATGTATGTGAAAAAAGTTGTAAATATATATATATACGGGACACGACAAGACGAGGACAAAAGACGTCTGAACTGCTATGCCATCTTGGTACATCATATAAGTACAGTACCTTCGTAAAGTATTCAGACCCCTTGACTTTTTCCACATTTTGTTACGTTACAGCCTTATTCTAAAAATGAATAAATTGTTTACATTTGGGGAGTGTCTTCCATTCTTCTCTGCAGATCCTCTCAAGCTCTGTCAGGATGAATGGGGAGCGTCACTGCAAAGCTATTTTCAGGTATCTCCAAGAAATATTAGTTTGGGTTCAAGTCCGGCCTCTGGCTGGGCCATTTGAGGACATTCAGAGACATGTCCCAAAGCCACTCTTGCATTGTGTGCTTAGGGTTGTTGTTGTGTTGGAAGGTGAACCTTCGCCCCAGTCAGGTCCTGAGCGCTCTGGAGCAGGTTTTCATCAAAGATCTCTGTGTACTTTGCTCCGTTCATCTTTCCCTCGATCCTAACTAGTCTCAAAGAGTTCTATCTTGGTTTCATCAGACAAGGGAATCTTGTTTCTCATGGTCGGAGAGTCTTTAGGTGCCTTTCGGCAAACTCCAAGTGACCTGTTTTGTGCCCTTTACTGAGGAGTGGCTTCTGTCTGGCCACTCTACCATAAAGGCCTGATTGGTGGAGTGCTGCAGAGATGGTTGTCCTTCTGGAAGGTTCTCCATCACCACAGAGGAACTCTAGAGCTCTGTCAGAGTGACCATCGGGTTCTTGGTCACCTCCCTGACCAAGGCCCTTCTCCCCGATTGCTCAGTTTGGCCGGATGGCCAGCTCTAGGAAGAGTCTTGGTGGTTCCAAACAAATTCCATTTAAGAATGATGGAGGCCACTGTGATCTTGGGGACCTTCAATGCTGCAGAAAAGTTTTGCAGAAATGTTTTGGTATCCCTCCCCAGATCTGTGCCAAAACACATTCCTGTCTCAGAGCTCTACGGACAATTCCTTCAACCTCATTGCTTGGTTTTTGCTCTGACATGCACTGTCAACTGTGGGACCTTATTTAGACAGATGTGTGCCTTTCCAGATCATGTCCAATCAATTCCAATCCATTGATCAATTTACCACAGGTGGACTCCATTCAAGTTGTATAGTCATCTCAAGGATGATCAATGGAAACAAGATGCACCTGAGCTGAACTTCGAGTCTCATAGCAAAGGGTCTGAATACTTATAACAAATTCAAATAAAATAAACAACCTGTTTTCACTTTGTCATTTTGGGGTATTGTGTGTAGATTGCTGAGGATTTTTATTGAATTAATACATTTTAGAATAAGGCTGTAACATAACAAAATGTGGAAAAAGTCGTAGGGGTCTGAATACTTTCCGAAGGCACTGTATATCAATGTATACAATGGGGGACAACAGTAAGTAGTGAGTGAAGGTTTTCATGCTGAGGGGGGTATGGTGGAGTGGGTAAAGGGCAGTGTGGCATTAATGGCGCTCCGGCTGTGGCGCTCACTGAGTGGTGGAGGGCTCATGGTGTGAGGGCTTAGTGACCCACAGGTCACCCAGTGCTGTTGAGTCCACACAGGCTCCCCTTTGTCACAACCCCTAATCCTGCCCCTGCCCCATGGGCTCCCAAAGCCAGCACCGCCCACTTACCCCTACTGAGTCCTCACACACACACACACACACACACACACACACACACACACACACACACACACACACACACACACACACACACACACACACACACACACACACACACACACACACACACACACACACACACACACACACACACACGAGGGAGAGAGATATCCTGTTGGTGTTACTGCTCTCTCTCTCATGCTATCTCCCACTCTCCCAGATTCAGATATACTTTATTAACATGAATGACAAGGCCACTGTTGCTAAATCAAAGTGAGATAATTACATAAACAAGAACAGGAAATAAATAATAGTAATGGTGATTAGAGGAAGAGGAAAAATATATATAAAAAATATATATATTATTGCTTGGTACTTTTTTCACTAGTCTGTGGTAAAATGTCACAACTGTTAGTACAAAACTTAAAACACATATTCAACAATGCTGTTTTTTCAAAACTTTAAGTGCATTTCCAATTGACTTAGTACATCACACAAAATCACACAGTAATGTTTTCACCAAACCTAATCAGTGTTTCATCTAGAAATACCTTAAATGTTAAGTAATTGCAGAATCTTGTTTCTCATGGTCTGAGAGTGTTTAGGTGCATTTTGGCAAACTCCAAGCGACCTGTTATGTGCCTTTTACTGAGGAGTGGATTCCGTCTGGCCACTCTACCATAAAGGCCTGATTGGTGGAAGGTTATTGGTAACCATAAAGGTTATTGGTCACCTGTCTAACCAATGCCATTCTCCCCCAATTGAGCAGTTTGTCCGGGTGGCCAGCTCTAGTAAGACTCTTGGTGGTTCCAAACAAATTCCCTTTAAGAATGATGGAGGCCACTGTGTTCTTGTGGACCTTCAATGCTGCAGAATGTTTTTGGTACCCTTCCCCAGATCTGTGCCTCGACACAATCCTGTCTCGGAACTAAAAGGACAATTCTTTCAACCTCGTGGCTTGGTTTTTGCTCTGACATGAACTGGCAACTGTGGACCTTATATAAAGGGGTGTGTGTCTTTCCAAATAATTTCTAATCAATTGAATTTACCACAGGTGGACTCCAATGAAGTTGTAGAAACATCTCAAGGATGATCAATGGAAACAGGATGCACCTGAGCTCAATTTTGAGTCTCATAGCAAAGGGTCTGAATTAAATATCTAAAAATCTGTTTTCGCTTCGTCATTATGGGGTATTGTGTGTAAATTGATGAGATGTTATATTTATTCATCCACTTTATAATAAGGCTGTAACGTAATAAAATGTGGAAAAAGTCAAGGGGTCTGAATACTTTCCGAATGCAATGTATGGTACATGACAACCATACATGTTGACTACTCGTTATTGCCAATTGATTTAACATAGTGGTAACCACAATTGGTCACCATTTAACGAAAAAGATGTTACAGACAAGATACTTTACAATTTACATACATTTAAAAATATTAACATGTATTTTATGTGTGCGTCTATCAGTTCGGAAAGTATTCAGTCCCCTTGACTTTTTCCACATTTTGTTACATTACAGGCTTATTCTAAAATTGATTAAATTACACATTTTACGCATCAATCTACACACAATACCCCATAATGACAAAGTGAAAACTGTTTTTTAGAAATACCTTATTTACATAAGTATACAGACTCTTTGCTATATGGCTCGAAATTGAGATCAAGTGCATCCTGTTTCCATTGATCATACTTGAGATGTTTCTGCAACTTGATTGGAGTCCACCTGTGGTAAATTCAATTGATTGGATGTGATTTGGAAAGGCACACACCTGACTAACAAAGGTCCCATTGTTGACAGTGCATGTCAGAGCAAAAACCAAGCCATGAGGTGGAAGGAATTGTCTGTAGATCTCCAAGACAGGATTGTTTTTTGACACATATCTGGGAGGGGTACCAAACAATTTATGCAGCATTGAAGGTCCCCAAGATCACAGTGGCCTCCATCATTCTTAAATGGAAAAAGTTTGGAACCACCAAGACTTTTCTTAGAGCTGGCCACCTGGCCAAACTGAGCAATTGGGGGAGAAGGCCCTTGGTCAGGGAGGTGACCAAGAACCCGATGGTCACTCTGTCAGAGCTCCACAGTTCCTCTGTGGAGATGGTAGAACCTTCCAGCACCACAAACATCTCTGTAGCACTCCACCAATCAGGCCTTTATGGGAGAGTGGCCAGACAGAAGCCACTCCTCAGTAAAAGGCACATGACAGCCTGCTCTGTGTTTGCTAAAAGGCACCCAAAGACTCTCAGACCATGAGAAACAAGATTCTCTGGTCTGATGAAACCAAGATTGAACTTGAATGCCAAGCATCACGTCTGGAGGAAACCAGGCACCATCCCTACGGTACTAACAGCATCATGGTACTAACAGCATCATGCTGTGGGGATGTTTTTCAGCGGCAGAGATTGGGAGACTAGTACAGAGAGATCCTTGATGAAAACCTGCTTCAGAGAGCTCAGGACCTCATACTGAGGCAAAGGTTCACCTTCCAAGAGGACGACGACCCAAAGCACACAGCCAAGGCAATGCAGGAGTGGATTCCGGACAAGTCTCTGACTGTCCTTGAGTGGCCTAGCCAGAGCATGGACTTGAACCTGATCGAACATCTCTGGAGAGACCTGAAAATGCTGTGTAGCGACGCTCCCCATCCAACCTGACAGAGCTTGAGAGGATCTGCAGAGAAGAATGGGAGAAACTCCCCAAATATATGTGTGCCAAGCTTGTAGCATCATACCCAAGAAGACTCTAGGCTGTAATCGCTGCCAAAGGTGTTTCAAGAAAGCACTGAGTAAAGGGTCTGAATACTTATGTAAATGTTTTATTTTCTTTATTTTTTGTAAAAAATTCTAAAAACCTTGTTTTGCTTTGTCATTATGGACCATTGTTGGGCTCCCAAGTGGTGCAGCGGTCTAAGACACTGCAACTCAGTGCTAGAGGTGTCACTACAGACCCTGGTTCATTTCCAGGCTGTATCACAACCGGCCATGATTGGGAGTCTCATAGGGCGGCACACAATTGGCCCAGCGTCGTCCAGGTTTGGCTGAGGTAGGTCATCATTGTAAATAAGAGTTTGTTCTTAACTGACTTGCCTATTTAAATAAAGGTTAAATGAAACATTAAAAATTAAATAAAAGGAAATGTACGTAGATTTATGAGGGGTAAAAAAACGATTGAATCCATTTTAGAATAAGGCTGTAACGTAACAACATGTGGAGTGGAACAGGTGAACCCAAGAGCAGACTCAGACGAGGAGACTGGGATGAGGTAACCAAGGTATTTGATCTGCTCTGACACACCTGTCTCCGCTCACACAATCACACACACACAGAGAGAGAGAGAGAGAGAGAGAGAGAGAGAGAGAGAGAGAGAGAGAGAGAGAGAGAGAGAGAGAGAGAGAGAGAGAGAGAGAGAGGAAGAGCACACTGGGGGAGTGGCGGCAGGTCAAGAGACACCAGATGAGCACTAGAGGGCGTGGCAGGAGCAGATGTGACACACTGTTCGTTGTTGGCATTTCCAGCTTTCCAGTTTTCCCACTATGCCAATGAAGTAATCATTAAAATTATTGCCAACATCGAATGGTTTTGTGATGGATAAGCCATCTGATTCAATGAAAGATGGAATTGAATTTGTCTTTCTGCCCATCATTTCAATCTTTATATCATTAACCTTGGATTCATAATACTGTTTCCTCTTCTTTTTGTTGAGTTTAGTCACATACTTTCTCAGTCAGCCAGTCAGATGTGCAGCCAGACTTATTAGCCACTCCTTTTGCCCCATCTCTTTCAACCATACAGTTGTTCAATTCCTCATCAATCCATGGAGCCTTAACAGTTCTAACTGTCAGTTTCTTAACAGGTGCATGTTTATTAATAATTGGAAGAAGCAATTTCATAAATTAATCAAGTGCAGCATCTGGATGCTCCTTATTAATCACATCAGACCAACAAATATTTTTAACAATGAGGACATTCATTGTGATGTAGATGAGAATTGATGGCCAAATGCTCAAGACATGCTTGATGCAAATGAATGCATACTAAACGTTGTTTTATTTTTATTAATTTAAGTTGTTTAATTTAGTTTTTTACATTTAATTACAGACAGTACAACTATGTTGCAATTATACTGAAAAGTGCAATGTTTTTTTGCATGAATGATTGTAGAGGATGTCTTTATTGATCACACCTTTGATTACACGTTGGATAGATCTTATGGAAATTATAGATTTTCTGTCAATTTTGTTGGATAATGTAAGTGTTTTGCCTAATGTGAAAAATGTATAATCTACTGTAATTTACAGTACTGTAGCATATTACTTTCAGTACTTCTAAGGGTGATTTTAAACACATATCTTGCATGGTTTGCTATTGGATTAACTGGTAGTTAAAACAACTAAATTGAAAATATATAATTATGTTGTGTTTTGGTGATTAAACCAATGTTCTCATTACATTTCATGATAAACTTAAGTTTTGAATCCATGGTTGTGTGGTGACAGATGTTTACGATCCAAATTAATGCACAATGACAGGTTTTGAATGAAAGACTGGCGTAGTTACAAGCGTGACCAGTGAGTTTTGCACTAAAAGTTATGAAAATAATACCAAAGGGATTAAAAATATATATATTTTTGTAAAGTAATAACATTTAAATGATATAAATGAATAAAAATAGTAGAGATAATTTAAAAATAATTTAGCTTTGATAAGTAAAAAAATATAAAAAAGAAGAACATGTATATCAGTACAATGAAGTCATGCAGTGTATATCTATAAAACATTGAATCAATACAATGAGATCATCTATGGAATGTAGGTGTGCATGCATGTGTCTGTAGTGTGTGTGCGTGTCCGCACAACCAATTTGTGCACATAGTTTTGCATGGGTGTGTGGATAAGTATATGAGTGTATTTCATGCTATTTTACAGAAATTATTGAAATAATTTAAAAAGGAAACAAAACAAAAAGAGAGCTAAACACAATGACACAAAACAAAAACACAAATAACTGCAAAGTCTATTCTCTCTCTTTCTCTCATTACCATGACGGTCCGGGGGCAAATCTCCTCTTCATACTCATACAAACTCATCTTCAACCATCTCACAGGCTACCAACCTGTAGGCTTAGTCTTGAGTCATTCAGTAGAACTCTGTATAATCAACACAATGCTATTCACAGAGCAGTATATATTTTATTAACACATGTTCATTTTACTGGGCCTATTCAGGGTTGCGTCCCAAATGGTGCCCTGTGTAGTGCACTACGTAGGGAATAGGGTGACATTTGGGACACAGAGTGTAGATGAAGAAGCCCATTGTCCATTGACACCAATGGAAAATGTCTGACAGCTTGGCTCCAACCATTCAGGGCCCTATGTGAATACATTGCCATAATGACAGACACACTGTATTTCAAGAATTCAAGAGGAAGGAAATAACCTCTAGTTATCATTCATCACCCCCCGGGCGCACACTTGTTGAGTCAATGTTGTTTCCACGTCATTTCAATGAAACTACGTTGAACCAATGTGGAATAGATGTTGAATTGATGTTTGTGCCCAGTATCTACCATATTCCTTAAATCCTTTTATTACATAGTATATGTATTTTATCCAATCACCTTGGCTTTTACCACCTGGATCAGTTAAGGAACTGATTTGGCTGATAATGGCTATTTTTGAGGAAGGGTGTACTTGCAATAATTGTAATGTGTTTATTATTATTTTCTACTTAGTTGAATGCACTGAATGTAAGTTGCTATGTATAAGAATGTGTGCTAAATGACAAAAACTTTAATGAAGGACACCTTGAATATATATATATTCTGATAATCATAATCTTTCCCTTTGACAGCCTATTTAATAAGATACGGTTTTGTACCGTTTTAGTGCATGGTTCCCAGTTAGGTCTATCTCCTGTCTTTCCTCATTGCCCTGAAGTCAGATAAGAGGTTGACAGCAAACTGATAGTGCAATATAATTTTACAGCTCTCCTGGCAATAAATTGCCAATATGAACAGGAGGATGGACATCCGTTTATTAAGTAAAAAAATAAAAATATTTTATGGTGATGTGGATATGATGACGTGACTTAGATACAGTTTGGTATAAAAGCTGATGAAACTGGGTGAAGAGAATAAGAGGAGAAGAGAAAGAGGGACACACCAGTTGCTGTTATTCCAGGTTAGTGTGGCTAACTTGGTGTACTGTGTTATGCTACAAAATGTAATGTCACTCGTTATGCAAACAATATGATGAAAGGGACCTTTGGGTCAACATTTGAATTGTCAGAGTAAGTATGTATATATGAATAGTATTTATCTTTTGTATTCAAGTATTTTGTTGCGTAAAGCAGTGGTTCCTAACCTTTTTTTTAACCATGGCACACTTTGATGGGATATAAAATTCTGTGGCACACTTACAATTTCTTATTAATGTATTTAGTGGTAATGCCATCCATCTCATCTGATCCATACTGAAAATAATCTATTTTCTGTGACAAAGTTTTTTTAATAGATTAAATAGGGTTTATTTGAAATATTTTCATAGTTCCTTACTCATGTTGGTTAATTGGTGTGTGTACCCCTTTAATTGCCTTTTTTCATCAGAAATGAGTGGTTATGTGTAGATTCATGTTTGTGTAAAATTGTACTTTTCTCTGATTTTTTATTCATAGATTTTAGATGTGTGAAAATGTGTTTTTTTTGCAATACACTATATATCCATTGTTTAGCTGGAATGGAATGTTTGTATCCTTTATATTTGACTGTGATAGGGGTTGTCTCTCATCTTAAGATGAATGCACTTACTGTAAGTTGCTGTAAGGAGTGAGTACTGGCGGCAGAGAAGTCAGGCGCAGCAGAGCAAACAACGGCGCTGTTTTAATAATAAAAATCACCGTGAACAAAAACAATATATACAATGGGACAAAACCCCGTCACACACCAGACATAACGTGCACAAGCACTTACAATAAACAATTCCGGACAAGGACATGGGGGAAACAGAGGGTTAAATACACAACATCAAATCAAATCAAATCAAATGTATTTATATAGCCCTTCGTACATCAGCTGATATCTCAAGGTGCTGTATAGAAACCCAGCCTAAAACCCCAAACAGCAAGCAATGCAGGTGTAGAAGCACGGTGGCTAGGAAAAACTCCCTAGAAAGGCCAAAACCTAGGAAGAAACCTAGAGAGGAACCAGGCTATGTGGGGTGGCCAGTCCTCTTCTGGCTGTGCCGGGTGGAGATTATAACAGAACATGGCCAAGATGTTCAAATGTTCATAAATGACCAGCATGGTCGTATAATAATAAGGCAGAACAGTTGAAACTGGAGCAGCAGCACGGTCAGATGGACTGGGGACAGCAAGGAGTCATCATGTCAGGTAGTCCTGGGGCATGGTCCTAGGGCTCAGGTCCTCCGAGAGAGAGAAAAAAAGAGAGAATTAGAGAGAGCATATGTGGGGTGGCCAGTCCTCTTCTGGCTGTGCCGGGTGGAGATTATAACAGAACATGGCCAAGATGTTCAAATGTTCATAAATGATCAGCATGTTCGAATAATGAGAAGGCAGAACAGTTGAAACTGGAACAGCAGCACGGCCAGGTGGACTGGGGACAGCAAGGAGTCATCATGTCAGGTAATCCTGGGGCATGGTCCTAGGGCTCAGGTCCTCCTCCGAGAGAGAGAAGGAGATAATTAGAGAACGCACACTTAGATTCACACAGGACACCGAATAGGACAGGAGAAGTACTCCAGATATAACAAACTGACCCTAGCCCCCCGACACATAAACTACTGCAGCATAAATACTGGAGGCTGAGACAGGAGGGGTCAGGAGACACTGTGGACCCATCCGAGGACACCCCCGGACAGGGACAAACAGGAAGGATACCTGGGTGTAATGTAATCATGTAATTATGGTGTTGAAACAAGGTGTGTGGGAAGACAAGACAAAACAAATGGAAAATGAAAGGTGGATCGACAATGGCTAGAAGGCCGGCGACGCCGACCACCGAATGCCTCCCGAACAAGGAGAGGGACCGACTTCGGCAGAAGTCGTGAGAGTACCCCCCCGCGCGCGCGCCGACACCGGCCTCGGGGACTACTGTAATGGTCGTCGTCTGATGAATGATCGGACCAAACAGAGATAGCGTGGTAAGTGTTCATGATTTTTATTAACAACTGAACACTAGAACAAAAATAACAAAGTGCAAAACGAAACTGAAACAGTCCTGTCAGGTGCAGAACACTAATCAGAAAACAACTACCCACAAAACCCAGGTGGGAAAAGGCTACCTAAGTATGGTTCCCAATCAGAGACAACGATAGACAGCTGTCCCTGATTGAGAACCATACCCGGCCAAAACAAAGAAATAGAAAACATAGACAAATGAACATAGAATGCTCACCCAAATCACACCCTGACTAAACCAAAATAGAGATAGAAAAAGCTCTCTAAGGTCATAGCGTGACAACGACCCGGAGGGCGAGGTGCAGGGCGATACGAACGAAGACGGTGGAACTCCTGCAGCATTGAAGTGTCCAACACGTCCTTGACCGGAACCCAGCAGCTTTCCTCTGGACCATACGCCTCCCACTCCACGAGATACTGAAGGCCCCTCGCACAACGCCTCAAATCCAGTATGGAGCGAACGGAGTACGCCAGGGCCCCCTCGATGTCCAGAGGGGGCGGAGGAACGTCCCGCACCTCAGACTCCTGGAGCGTGCCAGCCACCACGGGCCTGAGGAGAGACACATGGAACGAGCGGTTAATACGATAATCGGGTGGAAGCTGTAACCTATAACAAACCTCATTCATTCTACTCAGGACTGTAAAATGGTCCCACAAACCGCGGACCCAGCTTCCGGCAGGGTCCGCGGGGCCTCACTGCAGTGGCGATTTGCGTTCTCCTTTTGGCGCAGCATGGCCCACTGAAGGTGAACACGGACAGCTTCCTATGTCTCCTCCGCGCAGCTGAACCAGTCGTCCACCGCAGGAACCTCGGTCTGACTCTGATGCAAGGCGCCAGAACCGGCTGGTACCCCAGTAGCACTGGAAGGGAGAGAGGTTAGTGGAGGAGTGGCAAAGCGAGTTCTGTGCCATCTTGTCCCAGGGCACGAACGCTGCCCAATGCCCCGGCTGGTCCTGGCAATAGGGCCGCAGAAACCTTTTTATTTTACCTTTATTTTACTAGGCAAGTCAGTTAAGTACAAATTCTTATTTTCAATGACGGCCTAGGAACAAGACTTAGAGAACCGATCCACAACGACCAGGATCGCGGTGTTACCCTGTGAGGGGGAGATGGGTAAGAAAATCCAATGACAGGTGCGACCGAGGCCGTAGTGGAACAGGTAAGGGTTGTAGCTTCCCTCTGGGCAGGTGCCTAGGAGCCTTACACTGGGCGCACACCGAGCAGGAGGAAACATAAACCCTCACATCCTTAGCCAAGATAGGCCAACAGTACCTCCCGCTCAAACAGCGCACTGTCCGACCGATCCCAGAGGAGGGTGACGTGTGGGCCCAATAGATCAACCGGTCACGAACAGCAGATGGGACGTACAGATGCCCAGCGGGACACTGGACGGGAGCGGGCTCTGCACGTAACGCCTACTCAATGTCCGTGTCCAGCTCCCACACTACCGGCGCCACCAGGTAGGAGGCGGGGAGTATGGGAGTGGTATCCATGGGTCGCTCCTCTGTGTCATACAGCCAGAACAATGCATCCGCCTTCACGTTTTGGGAGCCTGGTTTGTAGGAAAGGGTGAACACAAAACAGATGAAAAACATGGCAAGGGTTCAGTCTCCTCGCTGCCCGGATGTACTCCAGATTGCGGTGGTCAGTCCAGATGAGAAAAGGATGTTTAGCCCCCTCAAGCCAATGTCTCCACGCCTTCAAGGCCTTGACAACAGCCAGCAGCTCCCTGTCCCCCACGTCATAGTTTCGCTCCGCCGGGCTGAGCTTCTTCGACAAAAAGGCTTCAGAGGCGTACCCGTGCGCTGAGAGAGCACGGCTCCTATCCCAACCTCAGACACATCCACCTCCACTGTGAACGCCAAAGAGGGAGCCGAGGTAAACAGAGCCCTCAGGTGACTAAAGCCCTGTCCGCCTCAGCTGACCACTGCAAACGCACCGGGCCCCCCTTCAGCAGTGAGGTAATGGGAGACACTACCTGACCAAAACCCCGGATAAACCTCTGGTAGTATTTGGCAAACCCTAAGAACCGTTGCACCTCCTTTACCGTGGTGGGAGTTGGCCAATTACGCACAGCTGAAATGCGGTCACTCTCCATCTCCATGCCTGAGGTGGAAATGCGATACCCCAGGAAGGAGACGGGCTGGTGGAAGAACAGGCATTTCTCAGCCTTGATGTACAGGTCATGTTCCAAAAGACGACCAAGCACCCTGCACACCAGGGACACATGCTCGGCGCGTGTAGCGGAGTATATCATCAATATACACCACTACACCTTGCCTGTGCAGGTCCCTGAAAATCTCATCTACAAAGGCTCGGAAGACTGATGGCGCATTCATCAACCCGTACGGCACGAGGTACTCATAGTGCCCTGAGATGGTACTGAAAGCTATCTTCCACTAGTCTCCCTCCCGGATACGCACCAGGTTGTAAGCGCTCCTGAGATCTAGTTTGGTGAAGAAGCGCACCCCGTGCATTGACTCAATCGCTGTGGCTATGAACGGTAGCGGGTAACTATACCTCACAGTGATCAGGTTCAGACCCCGATAGTCAATCCACGGACACAGACCTCCCTCCTTCTTCTTCACAAAAAAGAAACTCGAGAAGGCGAGTGAAGTGGAGGACCGAATGTACCCCTGACGCAGTGATTCTGAGACATATGTTTCCATAGCCTCCGTCTCCGCCTGTGAGAGGGGATACACGTGACTCCTGGGAAGTGCAGCATCTACCAGGAGATTTATTGCACAATCGTCCCGTCGATAGGTAATTGAGTGGTAATTGAGTCACCTTCTTTTCGGAGAAGGCGAGAGCCAAATCGGCATATTCAGCCCACGGTGGAGACCTGGTCTGGACTTTCCACCGTAGTAGCACCAATGGAAACCCCTAAACACCTCCCCGAGCACTCTTGCGACCACTCGTGAGAGCCCTCTGTGGCCAAGAAACAGTGGGGTCATGACAAACTAACCAGGGTAGGCCTAGCACCACGGGAAACGCAGGAGAGTCAATAAGGAAGAGACTAATTCTCTCCTTGTGACTTCCCTGCGTCACCATGCCCAGAGGAGTGGTGGCCTCCCTAATCAACCCTGACCCTAATGGTCGACTATCTAAGGCATGAACGGGGAAGGGCATAGCCACGGGAACAATGGGGATCCCTAAACTATGCGCGAATGATTTATCTATAAAATTCCCAGCCGCGCCTGAATCACCGAGCGCCTTATGCTGGGAATGCGGGGAAAACTCAGGGAAAGTGACATACACAAACATATGTGCAACAGAGGGCTCTCGGTGAGAATGGTGCCGGCTCACCTGGGGTGAGAGCGCCCTGCCTGCTGCCTCGATACTCAGAGGAACCAATCCGGCACCGACAGGTAGTGTGACCTCTGCGGCCACAGATGGTGCACGAGCTGGAGTCTCCCTGCGCACCACCCTCCCAGCTTCATGGGTATCGGAGAGGGGGTGCGGGGGGATGGAACCAACAGATCCCGATCTGAACGTCCGCCGGTAGCCAGCAGGTTATCCAGCCGGATGGACAGGTCCACCAGCCGGTGGAATGTGAGGGTCGTGTCTCTGCAGGCCAACTCCCGACGGACGTCCTCGCGCAGACTGCACCGGTAATGGTCGATCAGGGCCCTGTCATTCTATCCCGCACCGGCAGCCAGGGTCTGAAACTCCAGGGCAAACTCCTGGGTTCTCCTCATCCCCTGTCTCAGATGGAATAGGCGCTCACCCGCAGCTCTACCCTCAGGCGGGTGGTCGAAGACTGCCCGGAAGTGGCGGGTGAACTCCTCAAACTGGTCCAATGCCGCATCTCCCTCTCTCCACACGTCGTTAGCCCACTCCAGGGCTTTCCCGGTGAGGCACGAGATGAGGGCGGACACCCTCTCGCGGTCTGAAGGAGCCGGGTGGACGGTTGCCAGGTATAATTCCAGCTGCAATAGGAACCCCTGGCAGTTTGCAGCCATCCCATCATATTCCTGGGGAAGGGAGTGACGAATGGGTCCAGGAGAAGGAGGGGCGCGTAGTGGAGACCCCGGTTGTGCTGGTGGAGATGCTGGGAGAACTCCCTGTCTCTCTCAGCGGTCCATTGTCTGGACAACGCGGTCCATGGCGGTGCCAAGATGGTGGAGCATTGCTGCATGCTCCCGGACGCGTTCTTCCACCCCTATACCCGGGGGACCTGCTCCTGCTGACTCCATAACTTTCGGTCAGGAATTCTGTATGGAGTGCGTACTGGCGGCAGAGAAGTCAGGCGCAGGAGAGCAAAGACTGTGTTACAATGGCGCAGTTTTAATAATAAAATCACCGTGAACAAATACAATATATACAATGGGACAAAACCCCGTCGCACACCAGACATAACATGCACAAGCACTTACAATAAACAATTCCGGACAAGGACATGGGGGAAACAAAGGGTTAAATACACAACATGTAATTATAGAATTGAAACCAGGTGTGTGGGAAGACAAGACAAAACAAATGGAAATTGAAATGTGGATCAGTGATGGCTAGAAGGCCAGCCCGAACAAGGAGAGGGACCGACTTCGGCGGAAGTCGTGACAGTTGCTCTAGATGATGGCGTAGCTCCAAGATGGCGTAGCAGTAAGTCGCCCTGTCTCGTCGTGTCCCTTGTATATATTGTCTATTTTTCGTTTTTTACATATTTTTCTTCAAAAACATTTTGCTAAACCTAAGCTTCCAAATACTTCCAAATACTCTCCTGCAACCCGCCTCACCCAATGTAGCTATTTTTCCTAAAGTATTTATATTTACTTCGGAACCGGAACCCCTCAACTGAAGCTAGCCGGCTAACCACCAGCTATGCTAGCGGTCTTCAGCTAACCGGTCATCAGCTAAGCTAACCTTTAGCTCGGAAAGCTCCCGCAAACGGAACATTTCAGCTGGATCTTCACAACTAGCTATCTAGCTAAACCGCAACCCCGGATGATTACTCCTGGCTAGCGCTTCCACCCACTTAGCGTGAAGCTAGCCCGGCCAGCGCACCTGTACTACCACCGTAGCATCCTCCTGGGCTACAATACCCGGGCCCACGACCGGTCTATCGATGTCACCGCATGAAGAGGAATAAACAGACTCACCCCATCGCGACGTCCCCTAAAGGCCAACTCTCTAGCCCTCACTATCTCCCTGCTTGCTAAACTCGGCCTGCTAACTGCTAGCTTGTCTAGCCCCGGTCCGCTAACTGCTACCTTGTTTAGCCCGGGCCTACGAACTGTTAGCTTGTTAGCACAGGCCTGCTAACTGCTAGCTTGTCTAGCCCGGGCCTACGAACTGTTAGCTTGTTAGCACAGGCCTGCTAACTGCTAGCTTGTCTAGCCCGGGCCTACGAACTGTTAGCTTGTTAGCACAGGCCTGCTAACCGTCTGAATCGCCGCGTCCCAAACACTCACCGGACCCATATTTACTTTCTATCTCTTCTTGATTTTTAATCTGTTTATACCTTTCCGGAAACCTGCCTCACCCAATGTGATACGGAATCGCTATTATTTTTAATTTTTAGAACACACTCAAGAACCTCCAGAAGCTAACCAGCTAACTAGCTACAAGCTATTTAGTCATTGTTAACTTTTTTTTTTCAACCTGGATAACACTCGCCAGTCCAGCTTCCCTGCCCCATCCACCGCTGCCCCTGGACACTGATCTCTTGGCTACATAGCTGATGCACTCTGGACTGTCCATTAATCACGGTACTCCATTCTGCTTGTTTATGTTTTATCTGTCGGCCCCGTTGCCTAGTCAACGCCATTTTACCTGCTGTTGTTGTGCTAGCTGATTAGCTGTTGTCTCACCTACTGTTTAAGCTAGCTTTCCCAATTCAACACCTGTGATTACTGTATGCCTCGCTGTATGTCTCTCTCAAATGTCAATATGCCTTGTATACTGTTGCTCAGGTTAGTTATCATTGTTCTAGTTCACAATGGAGCCCCTAGTTCTACTCTTCATACCCCTGATAACTCCTTTGTCCCACCTCCCACACATGCGGTGACCTCACCCATTACAACCAGCATGTCCAGAGACACAACCTCTCTCATCATCACCCAGTGCCTGGGCTTACCCCCGCTGTACCCGCACCCCACCATACCCCTGTCTGCGCATTATGCCCTGAATATATTCTACCATGCCCAGAAACCTGCTCCTCTTATTCTCTGTCCCCAACGCTCTAGGCGACCAGTTTTGATAGCCTTTAGCCGCACCCTCATACTACTCCTTCTCTGTTCCGCGGGTGATGTGGAGGTAAACCCAGGCCCTGCATGTCCCCAGGCACCCTCATTTGTTGACTTCTGTGATCGAAAAAGCCTTGGTTTCATGCATGTCAACATCAGAAGCCTCCTCCCTAAGTTTGTTTTACTCACTGCTCTAGCACACTCTGCTAACCCTGATGTCCTTGCTGTGTCTGAATCCTGGCTCAGGAAGGCCACCAAAAATTCAGAGATTTCCATACCCAACTATAACATCTTCCGTCAAGATAGAACTGCTAAAGGGGGAGGAGTTGCAGTCTACTGCAGAGATAGCCTGCAAAGTGATGTCATACTTTCCAGGTCCATACCCAAACAGTTCGAACTACTAATTTTGAAAATTACTCTCTCCAGAAATAAGTCTCTCACTGTTGCCGCCTGCTACTGACCCCCCTCAGCCCCCAGCTGTGCCCTGGACACCATTTGTGAATTGATCGCCCCCCATCTAGCCTCAGAGTTTGTTCTGTTAGGTGACCTAAACTGGGATATACTTAACACCCCGCCAGTCCTACAATCTAAGCTAGATGCCCTCAATCTCACACAAATCATCAAGGAACCCACCAGGTACAACCCTAACTCTGTAAACAAGGGCACCCTCATAGACGTCATCCTGACCAACTGGCCCTCCAAATACACCTCCGCTGTCTTCAACCAGGATCTCAGCGATCACTGCCTCATTGCCTGTATCCGCTACGGAGCCGCAGTCAAACGACCACCCCTCATCACTGTCAAACGCTCCCTAAAACACTTCTGTGAGCAGGCCTTTCTAATCGACCTGGCCCGGGTATCCTGGAAGGACATTGACCTCATCCCGTCAGTTGAGGATGCCTGGTCATTCTTTAAAAGTAACTTCCTCACCATTTTAGATAAGCATGCTCCGTTCAAAAAATGCAGAACTAAGAACAGATACAGTCCTTGGTTCACCCCAGACCTGACTGCCCTCGACCAGCACAAAAACATCCTGTGGCAGACTGCAATAGCTTCGAATAGTCCCCGGGATATGCAACTGTTCAGGGAAGTCCGGAACCAATACACGCAGTCAGTCAGGAAAGCTAAGGCCAGCTTCTTCAGGCAGAAGTTTGCATCCTGTAGCTCCAACTCCAAAAAGTTCTGGGACACTGTGAAGTCCATGGAGAACAAGAGCACCTCCTCCCAGCTGCCCACTGCACTGAGGCTAGGTAACACGGTCACCACCGATAAATCCATGATTATCGAAAACTTCAATAAGCATTTCTCAACGGCTGGCCATGCCTTCCGCCTGGCTACTCCAACCTCGGCCAACAGCTCTGCCCCCGGCAGCTCCTCGCCCAAGCCTCTCCAGGTTCTCCTTTACCCAAATCCAGATAGCAGATGTTCTGAAAGAGCTGCAAAACCTGGACCCGTACAAATCAGCTGGGCTTGACAATCTGGACCCCCTATTTCTGAAACTTTCCGCCGCCATTGTCGCAACCCCTATTACCAGCCTGTTCAACCTCTCTTTCATATCGTCTGAGATCCCCAAGGATTGAAAGCTGCCGCAGTCATCCCCCTCTTCAAAGGGGGAGACACCCTGGACCCAAACTGTTACAGACCTATATCCATCCTGCCCTGCCTATCTAAGGTCTTCGAAAGCCAAGTCAACAAACAGGTCACTGACCATCTCGAATCCCACCGTACCTTCTCCGCTGTGCAATCTGGTTTCCGAGCCGGTCACGGGTGCACCTCAGCAACACTCAAGGTACTAAACGATATCATAACCGCCATCGATAAAGGACAGTACTGTGCAGCCGTCTTCATTGACCTTGCCAAGGCTTTCGACTCTGTCAATCACCATATTCTTATCGGCAGACTCAGTAGCCTCGGTTTTTCGGATGACTGCCTTGCCTGGTTCACCAATTACTTTGCAGACAGAGTTCAGTGTGTCAAATCGGAGGGCATGCTGTCCGGTCCTCTGGCAGTCTCTATGGGGGTGCCACAGGGTTCAATTCTCGGGCCGACTCTTTTCTCTGTATATATCAATGATGTTGCTCTTGCTGCGGGCGATTCCCTGATCCACCTCTACGCAGACGACACCATTCTATATACTTTCGGCCCGTAATTGGACACTGTGCTATCTAACCTCCAAACAAGCTTCAATGCCATACAACACTCCTTCCGTGGCCTCCAACTGCTCTTAAACGCTAGTAAAACCAAATGCATGCTTTTCAACCGATCGCTGCCTGCACCCGCATGCCCGACTAGCATCACCACCCTGGATGGTTCCGACCTTGAATATGTGGACATCTATAAGTACCTAGGTGTCTGGCTAGACTGCAAACTCTCCTTCCAGACTCATATCAAACATCTCCAATCGAAAATCAAATCAAGAGTCGGCTTTCTATTCCGCAACAAAGCCTCCTTCACTCACGCCGCCAAGCTTACCCTAGTAAAACTGACTATCCTTCCGATCCTCGACTTCGGCGATGTCATCTACAAAATGGCTTCCAACACTCTACTCAGCAAACTGGATGCAGTCTATCACAGTGCCATCCGTTTTGTCACTAAAGCACCTTATACCACCCACCACTGCGACCTGTATGCTCTAGTCGGCTGGCCCTCATTACATATTGGTCGCCAGACCCACTGGCTCCAGGTCATCTACAAGTCCATGCTAGGTAAAGCTCCGCCTTATCTCAGTTCACTGGTCACGATGGCAACACCCATCCGTAGCACGCGCTCCAGCAGGTGTATCTCACTGATCATCCCTAAAGCCAACACCTCATTTGGCCGCCTTTCGTTCCAGTACTCTGCTGCCTGTGACTGGAACGAATTGCAAAAATCGCTGAAGTTGGAGACTTTTATCTCCCTCACCAACTTCAAACATCAGCTATCTGAGCAGCTAACCGATCGCTGCTGCTGTACATAGTCTATTGGTAAATAGCCCACCCATTTTCACCTACCTCATCCCCATACTGTTTTTATTTATTTACTTGCTCTTTTGCACACCAATATCTCTACCTGTACATGACCATCTGATCATTTATCACTCCAGTGTTAATCTGCAAAATTGTAATTATTCGCCTACCTCCTCATGCCTTTTGCACACATTGTATATAGACTCCCCCCTTTGTTTTCTACTGTGTTATTGACTTGTTAATTGTTTATTCCATGTGTAACTCTGTGTTGTCTGCTCACACTGCTATGCTTTATCTTGGCCAGGTCGCAGTTGCAAATGAGAACTTGTTCTCAACTGGCCTACCTGGTTAAATAAAGGTGAAATAAAAAAATAATAAAAAAATAAGAGCATCTGCTAAATGACATAAATGTCAAATGTAGGTGTTTTACATACATATCTCAGATTACTGTACTAAATAAATGTTTTTTTTAACATTGATGTCATAAGTGTATAATTTGTACATTTCTTTATTAAAAATGTAGTTATTTGTTACAGTTGACTGTATAAAACCTAGCAATACTTCTTATTTATCTGAGAGAGGTGAATATACAGCATTTTGCAAAAGAACATGATTATTTATCTCTCTTTTATTTATTTACTTTTATTTATTTATCTCTTTTATTTATCTCTCCATCAAGTGATTTTAAACAAATACATGTCCAGTACCAGTCAAAAGTTTGGACACACCTACTTTGTAGAATAATAGTAAAGAAATCAAAACTATTAAAGAACACATATGTAATCAAAATATATTTTAGATTTTAGATTCTTCAAAGTAGCCACTCTTTGCCTTGATAGCTTTGCACACACTTGGCATTCTCTCAACCAGCCTCACCAGGAAAGCTTTTCCAACAGTCTTGAAGGAGTTCCCACATATGTTGAGCACTTGTTGGCTGCTTTTCCTTCATTCTGCAGTCCAACTCATCCCAAACCATCTCAAATGGGTTGAGGTTGGGTGATTGTGGAGGCCAGGTCATCTGATGCAGCACTCCATCACTCTCCTTCTTGGTCAAATAGCCCTTACACAGCCTGGAGGTGTGTTGGGTTATTGTCCTGTTGAAAAACAAATGATAGTCCCACTAAGCGCAAACCAGATTAGGTGGAGAATGCTGTGGTAGCCATGCTGGTTAAGTGTGCCTTGAATTCTAAATAAATCACAGACAGTGTCACCAGCAAAGCACCCCCACACCATTACACCTCCTCCTCCATGCTTTTACGGTGGGAACTACACATGTGGAGACCATCCATTCACCTACTCTGCGTCTCATATAGACACGGCGGTTGGAACCAAAAATCTAAAATTTGGACACCAGACCAAAGGTCAAATTTCCACTGGTCTAATGTCCATTGCTAATTTTTCTTGGCCCAAGCAAGTGTCTTCATATTATTGGTGTCCTTTAGTAGTGGTTTCTTTTCAGCATTAACTTTTAACAAGGCACACCTGTTAATTGAAATGCATTCCAGGTGACTACCTCATGAAGCTGGTTGAGAGAATGCCAAAAGTGTGCAAAGCTGTCATCAAGGCAACGGGTGGCTACTTTGAAAAATCTCTAATATAAAATATATATTGATTTGTTTAACACTTTTTTGTTACTACATGATTCCACATGTGATATTTCATA
This sequence comes from Oncorhynchus tshawytscha, assembly GCF_018296145.1. NCBI lineage: Eukaryota > Metazoa > Chordata > Actinopteri > Salmoniformes > Salmonidae > Oncorhynchus > Oncorhynchus tshawytscha. Next base: position 33,053,072 of record NC_056458.1, read on the forward strand.
GTGTTGATGTCTTCACTATTACTGCAACGTAGAAAATAGTAAAAATAAAGAAAACCCTTGTATGAGTAGGTGTGTCCAAAGTTTTAACTGTGACTGTATGTCATTGAACAACCCAATGCCATGATTAAATAGTGAAAAAACACACACATCTCGTTCATATTTTCTTTAAACAATAAAGCTCCTTTACCAATATTTCTGAAAATGGATACATAGCGTTTCTGAATTAAACTCTTCAAATGTAACAGCCTGAGCACACTGGACTTGAAACAACGATACAGATGTAACCATTGAATGTATTATCTGACCAGGCACTAGTGCTCCCATGTCAAAATTCCATGTGCATTCCACAGGTCACATTTATGAGGGAGTTTTCAAAAAAAATGATCAAGATTAGGAAAAGTTTCAAGGCACACCAGTGGGGAACCACTGGAGTAAAGTATCACTGTAAAATATGGCTCACATACAGAAATAAAAGTATTTTAATTATTTCTGTCTGGTTACAGTCAAGACTACATTAGCACTGTGACCTTCTATTGATGATGTACCTACATATAGGCTTTTAATGAAGATACATTTCTTTTCTTGAATTCCCACACCTTATTGACTGTGAGCAAACCATTCAACAATTCACCTCCTTATTCTCCCTCTACTGTAACATCTTGTTTGGGATTTTTATCTTTAAAACCCCATGGGGAATTGTTCCAGAATATGTCTGTCAATGTCTCCTATTTTTGATAATCTACTATCATGGAAATCAGTTTACATTACATTTATTTCTCCACATTCTGCCTCTCCCTCTCTCTCCCTGTCTCTCTCACGCTCTGTCTCTCTCTCCCTGTCTCTCTCACTCTCTGTCTCTCTCCCTGTCTCTCTCACTCTCTCTCCCTGTCTCTCTCCCTGTCTCTCCCTGTCTCTCTTGCTCTCTGTCTCTCTCTCCCTGTCTATCGGTCTCTCTCTCTCCCCCGTGTCTCTCTCACTCTCTGTCTCTCTCTCTCTCTGTCTCTGTCTCTCTCAATCTCTGTCTCTCTCTCCCTAGGCCTACGTACAATATTTAGACAAACCGAGGCTTCTTCCTTAGCTTGGAGACTTCATACCCAGGGTCATGCCTGTGAACCTATCCACTCTGACTGTTTGCCTGCTAGGCACAGGTAATGGTTTGACACCTAGACATGTGACATGTTCAGTACAAAATTAGCATTTCTTATTGTACCGTTTAGTCAATTTTCTTACATTTGGTGCCTAATGAATACCACCCTGATTAGTTGTAAAAATCTATACAAATCTATATAAATAAATATGTATTTACACACATATCAAAACAAATGAGCATTGAGTAATGAATTCATTTGAAAAAACTACAATTTTATATGTTTTTGAAGGTGCTTGTGTGAACAATGGTGACTGTTAACTCTTTCCTCTTCTTTTATTGTCAGCCATTCTCTGTGCAGACATTTATCCTGCATCTTCAAACAATACATCTACCCCAACAGCACCATCTGTAAGCCCAGAGGATACTCCTGCCACCGTCGCAGCTTCCACCACTGGTACTAACACCTCTGCTCCAGGGACTGACCCCACATCTAACCCCACAGAGGCCAAGAGCACCATGGTCTCCACATCCGACCAGGCAAATGAAGAAGCCACAGAGACAATATTGTCAACTGGCGAGATAGCCGGCATTGCTGTCGGAAGCATTGCTGGAGTGGCGGCTATTGGTGAGTGTAATACGCACACCGACACATGCACGCACACACATTCTCCGGCACCGCAATTACCCTGGGTCTTATCTATTCATTAACAGAACAGAGGAAGGGCAAACCCAATATTGAACCATGAAAGTGATACCATACTGGTATCATCATGGTTTCATGCTGTTCCTGTGTAACCAAATGAATGTAAATGCTTCTATTATGGCAGCCCCAAATACCAAATCAGAGGACAAAGGAAGTAAACAGACTATACTGAGGGCAGGGTCTGGTTTATTAAGGCTAACTCTAGTAGTTGTGGTCATAACAGGATTCAAACAGAATGCAAGATGACCTACAAAACATGCATATGTCAATGAGAATGCCTGCTCCAGGCTACTCCTGCAACAGCAATTTGTTTGTCAGCGCAATTTAAAAAAAATATGATTTGAAAACCAAAATTAACGTTTCTTAATGGAGAAGTCCAAGTAATTATTTTTTTGTCTGTTGTCTTCCATTTGGTTCTTCATTAACATGGCCTGGATGTAGGCATATCAGGGTTATAACAGCCTCCCTTCTAAGCCTGAGCCTAACTAAATATTTAACACCTCTATGTGAAGTGAACCCTCAGTTTCATGTAATGTGTACAGTAGTGTGGAAATTTAACATTTGTGATAGCCTTCCTTAATGACATTGACTTACAACTTTCTTTCCAAAAAATAAAACCGAACTTTCTAATATAATGATATAATATCTATCTTTCTCTCTTTCACTATCCCTCCCCCTCTCCCCTCTCCCCTCTAGGTGGAGGGATCTTTGCTGGTCTGAAGTTTAGTGGTAAGCTGGCAGGTTAGTGTTGCTAGACTGGACTGGACAGTGCTGGGTAAAGATAAGCTGAGTGGGTTGGTAAGGGGAGATTCGATTGGCCTGAGACCAGTCCAAGACTCTACATACTGCACAACCACTGTGGGAAAAAACAGAGCCCTCTCACCTTCCTCTATCTGAAACCACTGCCAACCAACACATTGAGACCTTAATTTACAACTATACAGGAATACAGATTGCATTACTATGAGCCACAATCTGGAATTGTATACTGTGGTCAGTCGAGATAATATACTACTTCTACTGCTATATAAGCATATGCATACTGTATATCACATGTTATCCATGGCCACAATGTAGCATTCAGCTGTTGATGCATATGCTTTTCCTATCTAGTGAGAGCATACAGTATATGGGGAAAAAGGAGAACAGTGACTGAAAAAGACAAATGATAATACGAAATAACATGATAGCTACAGTATATATTTAATATATGGTAGCAAATATATTTTAATATTATGGTTCACCGCACATCTTGTGGTGACAGCTTAACCGTGCTTTGAACCTTCTGCTAAGTGTATTTTTAAACATTTTAAGATGATCAATGATTTTTGTTGATTGATTTAATTATTTTATTTTTTGTCATTAAACATTTTAAGATGAGAATGAATGATCACATGGGATTTTGAATGTTATTTCCTCAAAAATTATTATGCACACACTTTATTTCACAACAAAATACCATGATAATTATGGTATTATGGTCACAATGTAAACACCTCATTTTGTAATAAAGACCAAGAGTAGTTGTGTGACTTTGTTGTGTTTTATTTGTGGCAGCCATCTTGTGAAGGTGCCATTTGAGGGATGTGTACCCTCTCCCCTCCCAGCTCTGATGGTGTGCTCTCTGTCTGCATGCTTTCATTATGTCTCAGCACTTAGTTTGATTAACCCATTGACTGGCAAGACAGTTGTCTTACCTGACCAGCACTGAATGGGTTCAATGATTGAAATGTCATAGTGTGCGTTCCAAATTATACCTGATTCCCTATATAGTGCACTACGTTTGTACCATATGGCACCATATTCCCTATATAGTGCACTACTTTGGGCCAGGGGCCCTGGTAAAGAAAAGGGGAACTTTATAGGAAATAGGATGCCATTTTAGATGCAACCAAAGTGAAATCTAACAAACACTGCAGGCCTGATAGACTACAGAAAGGAATGACTCCCCACTGACCTGTTTTCACACAGACAAGCCAGCATATAGAATACATTATTACATGTCTCTGCAAATGGACTACGGGGCCCTTATTCTAGGGCAGTTTTGTCAGGTACATTTTAATGAATTAATCAGTAGTCCTACTCTGAGACCCTTTATGCACCCAGATGAAAAGAAAGCAGACAATGCCATTGTTCCTGTCAAATAAACCTACTGAAGGTAAGCATGTAAAGTGTTATGAATATGATTAAGCCCTTGATCATAATTTTGTGATGAACGTACACTACCAGTCAAAAGTATTAGAACAACTACTCATTCAAGGGTTTTTCTTAATTTATACTCTTTTATACATTGTAGAATTATATTGAAGAAATCAAAACCATGAAATAACACATATGGAATCACATAGTAACCAAAAAAGTGTTAAACAAATCAAAATACATTTTATATTTGAGATTCTTCAAAGAGCCATCCTTTGCCTTGATGACAGCTTTGCACACTCTTGGCATTCTCTCAACCAGCTTCTTGAGGTGGTCATCAATTAACAGGTGTGCCTTCTTAAAAGTTAATTTGTGGAATTTCTTTCCTTCTTCATGCGTTTGAGCCAATCAGTTGTGTTGTGACAAGGTAGAGGTGGTATACAGAAGATAGCCCTATTTGGTAAAAGGTCCATATTATGGCAAGAACAGCTCAAATAAGCAAAGAGAAACAACAGTCCATCATTACTTTAAGACATATTTATTTTCCACCATAATTTGCAAATAAATTCATTAAAAATCCTACAATGTGATTTTCTGGATTTTTTTTCTCATTTTGTCTGTCATAGTTGAAGTGTACCTATGATGAAAATTACAGGCCTCTCTCATCTTTTTAAGTGGGAGAACTTGCACAATTGGTGGCTGACTAAATACTTTTTTGCCACACTGCACATACAGTGCCTTGCAAAAGTATTCACTCCCATTGGCATTTTTCCTACTTTGTTGCATTACAACCTGGAATTTAAATTTATTTTCTTTGGATTTCATGTAATGGACATACACAAATAGTCCAAATTGGTGAAGTGAAATGAAAAAAATAACTTGTTTCAAAAAATTCAAAAGTATAAAAAACGTAAAAGTGGTGCGTGCATATGTTTTCACCCCCTTTGCTATGAAGCCCCTAAATAAGATCTGGTGCAACCAATTACCTTCAGAAGTCACATAATTAGTTAACTAAAGTCCACCTGTGTGCAATCTAAGTGTCACATGATCTGTCACATGATCTCAGTATATATACACATCTGTTCTGAAAGGCCCCAGAGTCTGCAACACCACTAAGCAAGGGGCACCACCAAGCAAGCGGCACCATGAAGACCAAGGAGCTCTCCAAACAGGTCAGGGACAAAGTTGTGGAGAAGTACAGATTAGGGTTGGATTATAAAAAAATATCCGAAATTTTGAACATCCCACGGAGCACCATTAAATCCATTATTAAAAAATGGAAAGAAAATGGCACCACAACAAACCTGCCAAGAGAGGGCCGCCCACCAAAACTTACAGACCAGGCAAGGAGGGCATTAATCAGAGAGACAACAAAGAGACCAAAGATAACCCTGAAGGAGTTGCAAAGCTCCACAGCGGAGATTGGACTATTTGTACATAAGACCACTTTAAGCCGTACACTCCACAGAGCTGGGCTTTACTGAAGAGTGGCCAGAAAAAAGCCATTGCTTAAAGACAAAAATAAGCAAACACGTTTGGGGTTCGCGAAAAGGCATGTGGCAGACTCCCCAAACATATGGAAGAAGGTGCTCTGGTCAGATGAGACAAAAATGTAGATTTTTGGCCATCAAGGAAAATGCTATGTCTGGCGCAAACCCAACACCTCTCATCGCCCCGAGAGCACCATCACCATGCTGTGGGGATGTTTTTCATCGGCAGGGACTGGGAAAACTGGTCAGAATTGAAGGAATGATGCATGATGCTAAATACAGGGAAATTATTGAGGGGGAACCTGTTTGTCTTCAAGAGATTTGAGACTGGGACGGAGGTTCACCTTCCAGCAGGACAATGACCCTAAGCATACTGCTAAAGCAACACTCGAGGGGTTTAAGGGGAAACATTTAAATGTCTTGTAATGGCCTAGTCAAAGCCCAGACCTCAATCCAATTAAGAATCTGATGTATGACTTAAAGATTGCTGTACACCAGCAGAACCCAACCAACTTGAAGGAGCAGGAGCAGTTTTGCCTTGAAGAATGGGCAAAACCCCAGTGACTCGATGTGCCAAGCTTATAGAGACATACCCCAAGAAACTTGACTTGCAGCTGTAATTGCTGCAAAAGGTGGCTCTACAAAGTATTGACTTTGGGGGGGGACTAGTTATGCATGCTTAAGTTCTGTTTTTTGTCTTATTTCCTGTTTGGTTCACAATAAAATAAAATAAATTGCATCTTCAAAGTGGTAGGCATGTTGTGTAAATCAAATGATACAACCCCCCCAAAAAATATATTTTAATTCCAGGTTGTAAGGCAACAAAATAGGAAAAATGCCATGGGGGGAATACTTTTGCAAGCCACTGTAGGCTGAAAACAGAGAACACATAAAAACAACATACAAAAACATTAGAACAGCACGTCATTGTCACTACACACACTGGTCTGTACAGTGTCTCTTGGGGATGATGTTTCTATGACCCCAAGCTGGTGCAGGTTCTCTATCTTCATGCCAAAGTTTTCATGCGTTTTGCAAGCACATGTTTCTCTGTCTGTGACTCTTCGCTGGCCAATCCATAATGGCTTAAGTTTAAATAATTGAGGCTTGGAAAGGTTGTGCCTTATCAGACAGAAATCTTCTATGAAGATAGTTCCCATTAAGGCTCTCTCACGAAATATCTGGCCCTTTTTCTGAATTTCTCAGGATTCCACATTTATTTCACTGGAGACTTCATCTTGATGAAGGAAGTGGCTACCAAGTTTGCGGATTACTCTTCTCTGGCTGTTATTGGGTAATGTTCTCTGATGATCTCTTTTTGTAGTTTTCTTCTGGACCTCTCTGCCTTCCATGTTGACAATTACCTGCTTCCTCTTGGCCATCATCTCAAGTCTTTTCAGACTTTTCTTTCGGATGATCATCTCTTTGGTCCTCTCCTGCAGCTTCTCTTCTTTTTAACGCAACTTTGACCTCAATTTTGATAGTGTTTTCTTTTTTATGTTCCTCTTTTTGTGTGATTCCTTTGGGGTAGATGTCCTCATTGGTCCTGGTGTCTGTAGAGATGTCTCTCTTCTTTTCTGAGTTGAGTTGATGGCAGGGACATTTACCTGCTGAGGTGAGAATGGCTGTTCTCTTGGGGAGGCTGTGTCTTCTTGAAGATTTTGAATAACTTCTTCTTTTGCTCCTTGAACATGTTGAAGTGTATCATCTTCCTGTCTTGATGGTGTTATGTCCAATGCTGCTTTTAGCTGTTTCTTTCTTCTGTAATAACTTTTTGAGTTTTCCTGCCACAGTGTTTTCTTCTTTTCATGTTGCTTCTTTGTCAGATCTTGAGTGTTCTTGATTTTACAATTTTGAGTTTGTTTTTGATATCTGGAACTGGGAAGGAAGCATGACATGAAATGAGCATGTCTCAAAACATGGGGAAAATCTTTCTGTTATGGACACGTCCTCCTATAGTAGAGACTGAATGGCTTACAGACTGTGTGTGTGTGTGTGTGTGTGTGCGTATGCATCCAACAGTAGGGACTGAATGGCTTACAGACTGTGTGTCTGTGTGTGTCTGTGTGTACACATCCTATAGTAGGGACTGAAAAGGTTACACACTGTGTGTGGACATCCTATAATACAAACTAAATGGCTTACTGATTGTGTGTGTGTGCGTGCATGTTTGTGGTGGATGTGTGACTTCCTATGGACACTGTGTGACTTCCTATAGACACTGTGTGACTTCCTATAGACCCTGACAAAATTCAGAAAAAAAGTTCACACCAACCCAGAACTGATGGAAGATTACAGAAGGAAGGAGAGAGAGGTTAGGGGTTGGAGTGATTACAGCAAGGTTAATTAACATAGCATATATATAGTCTATAGGTAGCCTAATTAATCTTGCTGTAACCTCTCCAACCCCTAACCTCTCTCTCTCCTTCCTTCTGTACTCTTCCAGCAGTTCTGGGTTGGTGAACTTTTTTTCTGAATTTTGTCAGCCTAGCCTTTGCTAAAGCTTTATTTTTGTCCCTTGCTGACTGTCTGCAATTAAACAGGACATAAAGCACAATATGAACAGTTAGTAAATCATATTTAAATTAATAGTTAATTATATATATTTAAAAAATATAGTCTGTATGATTAAATTCTCATTACCGAAACAGAAGTTCTCTACAACTGGCCTTAAGTTGCTGCAGTAAGTGAGAATGGTGATGCAGAGGATGAGGAACCTTAGCATGTTTTGCTAACAATAGAGAAGACATGATGACTAAGCACATTTTTCCTCAATTTACATAATTAGACATTAATGAAGGATATTTTCACAGAAAATGTCAAATCTAAAAAAATTCTAAATGTGGAAACATACCTGTATCGGTAATGATAATTAATACTGTTGTGTACGCCGTCTGACAAGAGAATGTTTAACTTTTAACTGGAGAAATATAAATAGATCTGCTTACCTGGTAGCCATCTTGAAGGTACTGGCAGATGTGTTTCTTCATTCAAAATCAAACTTTATTTAAAATTCTGTGTGAGTGTGTAAACAGTCCTTCAAAAATGTTGCGGAGGATGAGAACATCAGTCATGGACACTTATTTTTTCCACTATTTGTTCTTTATTATTACACATGAATATTCAGTTAATATTTTTTCTGTCATTTGAAAACATCTAGTAGAACATCCATTTATTTTTTTCAGAATATTTTCATTTTATTCGGCTTAAATTACAACATGACATTCATTCAGACAGAGCTGGACACATTGCGGTAATGAGAATTTCAGCAGGGAATGCAATAAAATACAAAACTTGTTACGTTCTGACCTTAGTTCCTTTTTTATGTCTTTGTGTTAGGATGGTCAGGGCGGGAGTTGGGGTGGGTAGTCTATGTTCTTTTTTCTATGTTATATTTCTATGTGTTTGGCCTAGTATGGTTCTCAATCAGAGGCAGGTGTCGTTGGTTGTCTTTGATTGAGAATCATACTTAGGTAGCCTGTTTTCCCCATTTTGGTTGTGGGTGTTTAATTTCTGTTTAGTGTCTGTTTCACCTGGCAGAACTGTTTCATTTTCGCTTCGTTATTATTTTGTGTAGCTAGTTTGTTCTATTAAATCATGACGAACACTTACCACGCTGCATTTTGGTCCTCCTCTCCTTCCACCAACGAAAACCGTTACAAAACTAATTAATTCCTATGTTGAAATGACTCTTTGTGCAAGTGTAACAGTATAGACTTTACGTCCGTCCCCTCGCCCCGACCTGGGCGCGAACCAGGGACGCTCTGCACACGTCAACAGTCACCTTCGAAGCATCGTTACCCATCGCTCCACAAAAGCAAAAGCTGCCCTTGCAGAGCAAGGGGAACCACTACTTCAAGGTCTCAGAGCAAGTGATGTCACCGATTGAAATGCCACTAGCGAACACCACCGCTAACTAGCTAGCCATTTCACATCGGCTACACAAGGTAGAGAACATTTATCTTTATTATGATATTTCGTTATATTACTAAATTACATGTTTTGTATTTAATATCATTAATGCCATGGTATTTTAATGGTTTCATGAGAATGACCCGGATGATCTCCGCATGTATATTTCCCACCATAAAGCAGGGAGAAGGAAGTGTTATTGTGTGGGGTTATTTGCTGGTGACACTGTCTGTGATTTATTTAGAATTCAAGGCACACTTAACCAGCATGGCTACAACAGCATTCTGCAGCGATACGCCATCCCATCTGGTTTGCGCTTAGTGGGACTATCATGTGTTTTTCAACAGGACAATGACCCAACACACCTCCAGGCTGTGTAATGACTATTTAACCAAGAAGGAGAGTGATGGAGTGCTGCATCAGATGACCTGGCCTCCACAATCCCCCAACTTCAACCAAACTGAGTTGGTTTGGGATGAGTCGGACCACAGAGTGAAGGAAAAGCAGCCAACAAGTGCTCAGCATATGTGGAAACTCCTTCAGGACTGTTGGAAAAGTATTCCAGGAGAAGCTGGTTGAGAGAATGCCAAGAGTGTGCCAAGCTGTCATCAAGGCAAAGGGTGGTTATTTGTAGAATCTCAAATCTCAAATATATTTCGATTTCTTTAACACTTTTTTGGTTACTACATGATTCCATGTTATTTTATTGTTTTGATTTCTTCACTATTATTCTACAAAGTTGAAAATAGTAAAAGTAAAGAAAAACCCTTGAATGAGTAGGTGTTCTAAAACCTTTGACCGGTAGTGTATGTCTTTCAATGTGGCAATTTTTCTACAGACTCAAAATTATTATGAGAAGCTACAAAGACATCATAGTCTTATAATGAATCATAAATAAAATAAAATCACATTTTATTTGTCACATGCTTCGTAAATAACAGGTGTAGACTAACAGTGAAATGCTTACTTACGGACCCTTCCCAACAACGCAAAGAGAAAAAGAATAGAAAGAAAAAGAATAATGAAAGGAATAAATACACAATAACTTGGCTATATAAAAGGGGTCTCAGTACAGAGTCAGTAACCAGACCATAATGCATTATACTCCAACCATGTTGAGAGAGAGCGAGAGAGAGAGAGAGAGAGAGAGAGAGAGAGAACAAAATAAAAAGATAGAAAGAGTGAAAGAAATAAAGAGAGGTTTTAGAAGTCTATCATACATCTCTGTTAGTCCAAGGCTGTGTCACTGCATAAGCAGATTGGACTTTAGCCCTGATCAGCCCAGAGAGGGTTTACGACATGGTCATTAGTTATGAAAGTGTCAACAGACCCTGTTTAGCCAGAGTGGGAGGGTACACAGTGAAACAGCACAGATGTACGTTACCACTAATATCCCAGAGGTGTGTGTTGCCGTGCTGGGGCCATATGGAGTATGTGTGTGTGGGGTGAAGGGGTTGCTTGTGTGTGTGTGTGTGTGTGTGTGTGTGCGCGCGTGTGTGCGCGTGTGTGTGTGTGTGTGCATCCTTCAAGGTCTATATAGATTTGAGGGGGCTCCTTGTGAGATCAAATGCGGAGCCCTATAGGTCAAGTAGCGTCTAATGCACAGACAGAGGCAGCATTGAAAGGAGAAACATCTCTCTCCCGCTCCCTCCTTCTCTCCCTCTGCCCCTAACTGAGCAGACCATAAAAAATTCATCCCACACTGAACAGCTGCTTTCTAAACAGGATCCAATTTAATCCAGCACAGCACCCTGTTCAGCTAAACCTTCTAAGCTGCACTCGCCAGCCTTAAGGGGGGGAGAGGAGGAGACACCAAGGGTAGGAAAAGGGAGAATGAGATTGGGCTGGAAAGAGGGAGAGAGTGCACTGACAGAGTAAGAGGGTGGAGAGAGAAAAGGATAGAGAGCACCAAGAGAGGCAGGAAAGAGGGAGAGAGAGGGAGGATAAAAGAGGAAGGGAGGAGGATGAGAGAGACAGATAGAACCAGGAAAGATAGAGGGAAAGAAAACCGAGAGTAAAAGAGTGGAGAGAGGAGGAGAGAGAGAAGAAGAGAGAGGGACAGAAAGGGTAGGACATAAGGCGAGAGAGCACTGAAGAGGGTAGTAGAAAGGGACAGAGAGCACTGAAAGAGATAAAGAAGGGAGCCAGAGGAGAGAGACTGAAAAGGGTAGTAGAAAGGGACAGAGAGCACCAAGAGATCTAAAGAGGGAAGAGAGAGGATGTGATCTTAAAACAGGTTGTTAGCTACTACCACTCATGGAAATATGTTGACCACCACTGGAAACCTACTGTAGCAGGACTTCAACAGAAAATGCCCTGTTGGGTTAGGATGGGACAGGGCAGGACAGGACAGGATAAACTTTCATCTTTTGAAGGCACTTAAGAAAGGCTGGTATAAATTATGCAGAGGCTTGTTCAGAGAGGGATGGCAGGGCACAGTAACGCCACTATGTTGCCACCATGTCAATGATGGCAGGAGGCGTGTTGTGGCCTCTGGGTTCGGGCAGAGGCTTACGGGGTAGTGTTACCCCTGACACACCAGCCAGGACCAGGCTAGATAATTCTATCCTTCTTCTCCTCACAAATTGGGTTCCTCGCAAACAGATAATCTGTTTTAGCCTGGGAACCTAATCTACCCTGTCACTGAGAACATACACACATCTACAAATGAGACAAACACCCAACTGAAACCCTGTACGCGGAATTCTGTAAGAGCATCCTCAGAGTACAGAGAAAAGCTACAAACTCCAAACAACAATCCCCTCTTCTGATTAATATCCAAAAAAGAACAAGTGAGCACCACTCCTACCAAAGCCCTCAAATGCCAAAAGTTGACCATAGAAAAGAGTCCCCTCTGCCAGCTGGTTTTGAGGCTCAGTTCACTAACCCATACCAATCAAACAAAGCCTCATGAAAGCACTCAGAAAATCTGGCCCAACCAAATCATCACAAAGCAAAAATAAAAATATAACAACTATTGAAAAGACACCACAAAAAATCTAAGAAAACACCAATGTTATTTGGCTCTAAACAGACAGTACATGGTGTCAGACTGTGTAACCACAGTGACTGATAGAAAACTGAGAAAAACACGGACTATGTACAGACTCAGTGAACACAATCTGGCCATAGAAACTGGCTATCACAGACAAATCTGGCTACCCAGAGAGGACAGGTTGTGCTCCCTCTGCCCTCAGAGAGGACGAGACAGAGCTGCATTTTCTCCTACGCTGCCAAAACTATACAGACTTACGGGCAGTTTTCTTTCCTCAAATTGAAAACAAATAAAAATGTAGCTTCTTGCCACAACCAGAGCAATAATGTCACTTTTTGTGCCTTTCTCACTATTTAATTATTGTCTTCATTTCTTACTGTAGTGTCCTGTTAATTGTTACTACTCATTGATTATTATTATTTGTCCAATTATTATCTATCTGTGTCTTCATTGAGGTTACCTTTAAATAATCCCCAAACAAAACTGTCCACTGTGTTTGGGCCAAACTACTGCTACTGAGGACTTAGACTTGAATAACCTTGAAGGATACACACCCACACACAGTTAATATCCCATGAGACAATATTAGTGGAGACAACACCCTCCAGTGGCTAAAGAATTAACCAGCATCACTTCTCATGTTGACCTCATGGCCCGTATTCACAAATTGTCTCAGAGTAGGAGTTCTGATCTAGGATCAGTTTTGGCTTAATTGTGTAATTATGAATGAGATTGCATTATTTTGCTGTTAATACAATCTGACTAGACATCCACAGCTCCATCTCTGAATGTTCCAACCCCATCCTGTAGCTCTAAGTGCTGGGCTGCCGCTTTGTTGCTTTTTGAATTAGGGATTATGCCTTAAATACTCTGAATTGTTTAAAGTAATGGTTAACTGGGCAACAAAATCCATTTATAAAGATAATTTGGAGTGTCACGTCTACTCCCACACTCTCTCTCTCCAGCGCTCGACGTCGGCAGTCTACTAACCACCTGCCCTGGCAACAATCATTACTCACACCTGCGCCCCATCATTACGCACACTTGGTCATCATTATCTCCTTGATTAATCTCCCTTTGTTTAGCCCTCAGTCGACAGCAGTCACTAGGTAGTATTGTTTCTTTCACGTTCTGTACGATTGTCATGTTCTGTTCATCTGCATCGTTTCTTTATTAAACTCACCTTCTGCACCTGCTTCCTGACACCCGGTGTATTTCGTTACAGAGGCTAGTTGGATAAAACAAAAGTGTGGATTGTAGTCCCTCCTTATTCATAAACTGCTTTCAAGATAAGGAAACATGTAATTTTGCCAAACAGTCCCATTAAGAGTGCATAGTTGGCACAGGTGAAGAAGACTGCTCTTTTAATCAAAGCCATTTACTGTAGATACTGTACAGGTGTTAGTGATGGAGAAAAAAATCGATATAGTGACATATTGGAATATATTTTTGACCATATTGAGTATTATGTTTGCGCTAGTTGGCTGTACCTGTACCAAAATTGAAAGAATGACGCTCGAGGGTATGGCTGCTGTTTTACGTGCTCTTAACCAACTGTGCTATTTTGTTATTTTTTTTCGTGTTGTTTGAAACTTATTTTTTGACTTATTTTATATATAATGTTGCTGCTACCATCTCTTATGACTGAAAATAACTTCTGGACATCAGAACAGCGATTACTCACCTCGACCTGGAGTCTGACGCTAAGGATACTGTTTTCTCGGGAACGGGCCCAAATACTAGTCATTTGCGTGAAGAAAAGACGGAGAAAAAGGGGGCAAAGGACAGACTGCCCTCTGAGAATTTTGTAGGCGAGTGAGTAAACCCCCACTGCCATCCGTTCTATTCGCCAATGTGCAATCATTGGAAAATAAAATGTATGATCTACGATCAAGATTATCCTACCATTAAAAACGGTAAAATCTTATGTTTCACCGAGTCGTGGCTGAACGACGACACGGATAATGTAGAGCTGGAGGGATTTTTTATGCATCGACAGGAAAGAGAAGCTACGTCTCTTAAGATGAGTGGCAGGGATGTGTGTCTATTTGTCAATAACAGCTGGTGTGCAATGTCTAATATTAAATATGTCTCGAGGTATTGCTTGCCTGAGGAACTACCTTATGATAAGATGTAGACCACACTATCTACCAAAAGAGTTATCATCTATATTATTCGTAGTCGTCTATTTACCACCATAAATGAATGCTGACACTAAAACCACACTCAACCAGCTGTATAAGGCCATAAGCAAACAAGAAAATGCTCATCCAGACGCGGCGCTCCTAGTGGCCGGGGACTTTAACGCAGGCAAACTTAATCCGTTTCACCTAATTTCTACCAGCATGTCATATGCAACCAGAAGGAAAAAAACTCTAGACCACCTTTACTCCACACACAGAGATGCATACAAAGCTCTCCCCGATCCTCCATTTGGAAAATCTGACCATAATTATATCCTCCTGATTCCTGCTTACAAGCAAAAACTAAAGCAGGAAGTACCAGTGACTAGCTCAATACGGAAGTGGTCAGATAACGCGAATGCTACGCTACAGGACTATTTGGCTAGCACAGACTGGATTATGTTCCAGGATTCATCCAATGGCATAGAGAAGTATACCACCTCAGTCACCGGCTTCATCAATAAGTGCATCGACGACATCGTCCCCACAGTGACTGTACGTACATACCCGAACCAGTAGCCATGGATTACAGGCAACATCTGCATTGAGTTAACCGCCAGAGCTGCCGCTTTCAAGGAGACAACCCATCAAACAGACAAAGCATCAATACAGGATTAAGCTAGAATCCTACTACACCGGCTCTGACTCTCGTCAGATGTGGCAGGGCTTGAGAACTTTTACAGACTACAAAGGGAAACCTAGCCGCGAGCTGCCCAGTGACGCGATCCTACCAGACTAGCGAAATGCCTTTTATGCTCATTTGGAGGCAAGCAACACTAAGGCATGCATGAGAGCATCAGCTGTTCCAGACAATTGTGTGATAATGCTCTTGGTAGCAGATGTGAGCAAGACCTTTAAACAGGTCAACATTCACAAAGCCGTAGGGCCAGATGGATTACCAGGACGTGTACTGGAAGTATGTGTGGACCAACTGGCAAGTGTTTTGACTGACATGTTCAATCTCTCCCTGACCGAGTCTGTAATACCGACATGTTTCAAGCAGACCACTATAGTCCCTATGCCCAAGGAAGCGAAGGTAACCTGCCTAAATGATTACCGCCTCATAGCACTCACGTCAGGAGCCATGAAGTGCTTTGAATGGCTGGTCATGGCTCACATCAACAGCATCATCCCACTCCAATTTGCATACCACCCCAACAGATTCACAGATCACGGAATCTCAATCACACTCCACACTGCCCTTTCACACCTGGACAAAAGGAACACCTATGTGAGAATGCTGTTAATTGACTACAGCTCAGTGTTCAACACCATGGTGCCCATAAAGCTCATCACTAAGCTAAGGACCCTGGGACTAAACACCTCCCTCTGCAACTGGGTAGGCAAGGGTAGGGTAAGGGTAGGCAACAACATGTCTGCCACGCTTATCCTCAACACTGGGGCCCCTCAGTTTGCTGACAACACAACAGTGGTAGGCCTAATCACTGACAATGATGAGACAGCCTATAGGGAGGAGGTCAAAGATATGGCATTGTGGTGCCAGGACAATAACCTCTCCCTCAATGTGAGCAAGACAAAGGAGCTGATCGTGGACTACAGGAAAAGACGGGCCGAACAGGCCCCCATTAACATTGACAGGGCTGTAGTGGAGCGGGTCGAGAGTTTCAAGTTCCTCTGTGTTCACATCATCAGCAAACTAACACACCAAGACAGTCGTGAAGAGGGCACGACAACACCTTTTCCCCCTCAGGAGACTGAAAAGATTTGGCATGGGTCCCCAGACCCTCAAAAAGTTCTACAGCTGCGCCATTGAGAGCATCCTTACCGGTTGCATCACCGCCTGGTATGGCAACTGCTCAGCATCTGACCATAAGGCGCTACAGAGGGTAGTGCACACGGCCTGTTACATCACTGGGGCCAAGTTTCCTGCCATCTAGGACCTACAGCTGAAGTTTACATACACTTAGGTTGGAGCTTTTCAACCACTCAACAAATTTCTTGTTAACAAACTATAGTTTTGGCAAGTCCGTTAGGACATCTACGTTCTGCATGACACAAGTAATTTTTCCAACAATTGTATACAGATTATTTCACTTATAATTCACTGTATCACAATTCCAGTGGGTCAGAAGTTGACATACACTAAGTTGACTGTGTCTTTAAACAGCTTGTAAAATTCCAGAAAATTAGGTCATGGCTTTAGAAGCTTCTTATAGGCTAATTGATATAATTTGAGTCAATTGGATGTGTACCTGTGGATGTATTTCAAGGCCTACCTTCAAACTCAGTGCCTCTTTGCTTGACATCAAGGGAAAATCAAAAGAAATCAGCCAAGACCTCAGAAAAAACATTGTAGTCCTCAAGTCTGGTTCATCCTTGGTAGCAATTTCCAAATGCCTGAATGTACCACATTCATCTGTACAAACAATAATATGCAAGTATAAACACCATGGGACCCCGCAGCCGTCACACCGCTCATGAAGGAGACGCGTTCTCTCTCCTAGAGATGAACGTACTTTGGTGAGAAAAGTGCAAATCAATCCTAGAACAACAGCAAAGGACCTTGTGAAGATGCTGGAGGAAACAGGTACAAAAAATGTGTCCTATATCGACATAATCTGAAAGGCCGCTCAGCAAGGAAGAAGCCACTGCTCCAAAACTGCCATAAAAATGCCAGACTACGGTTTGCAACTGCACATGGGGACAAAGATCGTACTTTTTGGAGAAATGTCCTCTGGTCTGATGACACAAAAATAAAAAATGTTTGGCCATAATGACCATTGTTATGTTTGGAAGAAAAAGGGGGAGGCTTGCAAGCCGAAGAACTTCCTCCCAACAGTGATGCACAGGGGTGGCAGCATCATGTTGTGGGGGTGCTTTGCTGCAGGAGGGACTGGTGCACTTCACATAATAGATGGCATCATGAGCGTGGAAAATTGTGGATATATTGACGCAACATCTCAAGACATCAGTCAGGAAGTTAAAGCTTGGTCGCAAATGGATCTTCCAAATGGACAATGACCCCAAGCATACTTCCAAAGTTGTGGCAAAATGGCTTAAGGACAACAAAGTCAAGGTATTGGAGTGGCCATAACAAAAGAGTGTGCGAGCAAGGAGGCCTGCAAACCGGACTCGGTTACACCAGATCTGTCAGGAAGAATGGGTCAAAATTCACCCAATTTATTGTGGGAAGCTTGTGGAAGGCTACCCAAAACGTTTGACCGAAGTTAAACAATCTAAAGGCAATGCTACCAAAAACTTATTGAGTGGATGTAAACTTCTGACCCACTGGGAATGTGATGAAAGAAATCAAATCTGAAATCATTCTCTCTACTATTATTCTGACATTTCACATTCTTAAAATAAAGTGGTGATCCTAACTGACCTAAAACAGGTAATTTTTACTAGGATTAAATGTGAGGAATTGTGAAAAACTGAGTTTAAATGTATTTGGCTAAAGTGTATGTGAACTTCTGACTTCAACTGTAAATTCTAGGCGGTGTCAGACGAAAGCCCCAAAAATTGTCAAAAGACTCCAGTCACCACTCATAGACGGTTTTCTCTGCTACCTCACCGCAAGCGGTACCAGAGCGCCATGTCTAGGACCCAAAGGCTCTTTAACAGCTTCTACCCCCAAGCCATAAGACTGCTGAACAATTTTTCAAATGCAAACCGGACTATTGACATTGACAACCCTCCCATTTGTTTTTTTACACTGCTGCTACTCGCTGTTTATTATCTATGCAGTCACTTCACCACTACCTACATGTAGAAATTATCTCGACTAACCTGTACTTCCACACATTGACTCGGTGTTGTGCCGAAAATCTCCCCCATGACAGAATTCTTCCCCCCCTTTCGCGTTCCTCATTTCTGCAACTTGCTTGCTAGTTGACATTTCTGCTCTGCACTCCGTTGTCAGTTTAGCCTACATTTCACTGATCTTAGTAGCATAAAGTATTTTTGTCTGCAGTTCTCGGTTTGGTTATTTGTTTCAAGTGTTCAAGTTATTTGTTTTAACCTACACCTTCAGTACCCGCACCCGGGCCCCGTGTCGCTCGTACCCAAATCCGCTGATTTGTTTTAGTCTATAAATACATCTCTTTGCCAAAATTCGTAATCTCCCCCATGTTTTATTCGACTAGTATTTTTGAAAGTGTAAGGATAATAATTCAGCCATAGTTGTTCTGAAATGTTTATTGCTTGCCAACATTGTATTCCCTCCTTTATGTTTAATATAACACACACTCATTATTCATTATTAATTTTGGTTCCTCCTCTATGTTTAATATAACACACCTACATTCACTATTAATTTCGGTTGTCTATCCTGACGTGTAGTGTGTTCTATAGAAAGTATTTGACTTTCGACACAAAATTAAGGAAATTAGAAGGGGTGTGTTTCAGTATGATATGTTAGATAAAGGAATAACGACAGACACCAATGTCAGGTTCAATAGCCTTGTTTGTGCATTGTACGAATGGCTACAACTGGAGTCCGGAGAACAGTCCGGCTAGTCGATTACCTATCAACTAGACTCCGTAACATCATCCTTTTCAATAGAAAGTGCAAACATAAAGGCATAACATTAAATTCTTAACAGTCAGGTCATAACAATAGAAAAAGCATTACATCTTCCTTTTTTAATTTCAATTTAATTATTTAAGAACAAATATAGATTTTAATTAACCGAGGGCAAGTTAACAGTCCCTTGCTTACAGAGTAAGCCTGTCCGGTGGCTTGCACAGCCGACCCACCCGTGAGTAAGTATTGGCTCTGACAGGGGTAGGATTAGGGGCACGAGCTGGAGAGCTTGGTGGGGTAGAAGCCTCACCTTCAGTTGGCCCATGTCTCAATTCTGCACCCCTTACCCTTAGGCCTGGACTGTGATCCAGCTCATCTAGGTGAGTGTATGGCGTGTTCTGGTTTGTCTGCTCTGCTACGCGCAGATCCACCCGATTGCGACGATAGAGGGAGCCACCAACATCCACCAGGTAAGAACGTGGTGCAACTCTCTGCAGGCATGTGCCCAGCCTCCAAAGTCCTGTGTGGTCTCCCGGCAGCGGTCTCATCCTTATCGTTTCACCCACCTCCAGCTCTGGTAGGTCCCGAGCAGTCCGGTCGTAGAAGCACTTAGCGAGCTGCTTTCTGTGACGCAGTTTGTCCGTGACGCCAACCATGACGCAGGGCTCAAGTAGCTTGTTAGCTACGGGGATGGTAGTCTTCAGACGTCTGGACAGAAGGCGTTGTGCTGGGCTGCTGTCCATGTTTTCAGTGGGTGTGTTCCTCCACTGTAAGATCGCTTTCCATGGGTTGTTGTTGTCGCGCAAGGCCCTGCTTAACAGGTTTTTTGCAATCTTGACAGCTGATTCTGCCTTGCCATTTGCTTTTGGGTGTCTTGGAGAGGAGGTCACGTGGTCAAACTCCCATTCTGAGGCGAAACGCTTGAACTGTGCAGTGAATTGTAGGCCATTGTCCGTGATTACCTTGTCAGGCTGACCTTGCCTTGCAAACTGCGCCTTGCAGCGCTTTATGACCGTCTCTGCAGACAAGTCAGGGAGCAGTTCAATTTCCCAAAAGTCAGAGTAGTGATCAACGATGAGAAGATAGTCCTTTTGTCAGTGGCTGAATAAGTCCATGCTGACGATTTGCCAGGCCCTTGTGGGCAGTTCGTGTGACATCATGGTTTCCTTTTGCTGTTCATGAGCGTACTGTTGCATGTGGTACAGTTGCTGACAAAGTCTTTAATTTCTGCTTGCATGTTTGGCCAGTATAATGTTTCACGAGCCTGGCGGTAGCATGCATCACCTCCAACGTGACTGGAGTGTATGCGGGTAAGCATCTCTGGACATAGTGATTTGGGAATAATGACCTTCTGACCTCTGAACAAGACGCCATTTTGCACGCTGATCTCATCTCGAAAGGTCCAGTATTCTCTCACTGTGAAAGGTGTCTCCTCTTTCAGGTATGGCCAACCTGCGAGAGCCATGGACTTCAGTGACTGTAGGCGTTCGTCCTTGTCAGTGTGTTGCCTTATCTGGGCTAGGCGGTGATCTGTGACGTTTAAGTAGTCTGCCTGATTGATCTGTTGAACATCTTGTTGTTCCTGCTGTAGCGAACAGATGGCCTGCCGCTGATAGACAGTGCCTCTGCCTGTACATTGTGTTGTTGCCCTGCTCAGTGTGTCGCTGATGTACATCTCTGGTCCTGGCTTGTAAATGACCTTCAGGCTGTAGTTTTGCAGAGTCAGGAGCATGCTTTGAAGCCTCTTGGGCGCGTTGAGGAGAGGTTTACTGAATATGGCAATGAGTGGTTTGTGGTCAGTTTCAGCGATGACCAGGTCTCGCCCATATAAGTAGTGATGGAATAGCTGGCAGGAGAAGACGATGCTGAGGCACTCTTTCTCAATTTGTGCATAGTTTTGTTCGGTGGGGGTGAGCGCTCTCGAGGCAAACGCAACGGGCTGGCCTTCCTGCATAAGGCAGCATCCAAGTCCCCTTTGGCTGGAGTCGCTCTGGATTGTGACAGGCTTCATGACGTCGTAGTAGCGCAACACTGGCATGGATGAAGCCAGAGATTTCATCTCCTGCACTGCGACCTCGTGCTTGGGTAGCCAGTGCCATGGTGTGTCTTTGTCCAGCAACCGGAGCAGAGGCTCACAGACTACTGATAGGTGTGGCATGAACTTTGCAAGATAGTTTGCAAAGCCGATGAGACGCTGTACTCCTTTTGCATCAGACGGGTTTGGCATGTCGAGGATCGCTCTGACCTTGTCTGGGTCCGGCTTCAGGCCTTTTGCCGAGAGAACGTGGCCATGGAAGTGGACTTCTTTCACCTTGAACTGCAGCTTCTTCAGGCCAAGGCGAAGCTTAACTTCGGCGCTCTGATATGTTAGATAAAGGAATAACGACAGACACCAATGTCAGGTTCAATAGCCTTGTTTGTGCATTGTACGAATGGCTACAACTGGAGTCCGGGGAACAGTCCGGCTAGTCGATTACCTATCAACTAGACTCCGTAACAGGGTGGGGAGAATTCTGGCACAACACCGGTACCCCCTGTATATAGCCTCGTTATGTTATTTTGTGTTACTTTTTATTATTTTGTACTTTCGTTTATTTGGTAAATATTTTCTTAACTCTTTCTTCAACTGCACTGTTGGTTAATTAAGAGCTTGTAAGTAAGCATTTCACGGAAAGGTCTGACAAATACAGTTTGGTTTGATTTGAACTCTGGTATCTTTTTAAATGATGAGCCAACAGCTTTATTGTACTTTTATTCACATGACTCGCTTTCTCATGGCTCTCTCTTCAACCTCTGCAGCAGACGTGGTGAGCAATATATTTGGAACATTGAATCGCAATAAAATCGCAGTATCCAATCACAATACATATAGAACCTTGAGAATAACAATACATATCGTGTCGACACCTAAGTATCATGATAATATCATATTGTGAGGTCCCTGGCAATTCCCAGCCCTAACAGGTGTGTTTGCATATTAGATAGACAATGGCACAATTGTGAGCCCTAGTTTTGAACAGACCATGATCGTATTCACTAGACACCAAACGGACAAATACGCACCAAAACAATTTAGGGACTAACTGAACATGTCCAATAACAAACTCTAGTTTTCGTTGCAAAACGTTTTCATTGTAAACATGTTTACAGTTTACTACAGTTAACACTAAATAAGACCCTGTGTTCAAAAACTACACTGCTCAAAAAAATAAAGGGAACACTAAAATAACACATCCTAGATCTGAATGAATGAAATATTTGTATTAAATACTTTTTTCTTTACATAGTTGAATGTGCTAACAACAAAATCACACAAAAATTATCAATGGAGATCAAATTTATCAACCCATGGCGGTCTGGATTTGGAGTCACACTCAAAATTAAAGTGGAAAACCACACTACAGGCTGATCCAACTTTGATATACACTGAGTGCACTAAACATTAAGAACTCCTGATCCTACCATACCAGACTGACCAGGTGAAAGCCATGATCCCTTATTGATGTCACTTGTTAAATCCACTTCAATCAGATGTAGATGAAGGGGAGGAGACATGTTAAATTATTTTTAAGCCTTGAGAAAATTGAGACATGGATTGTGTATGTGTGCCATTCAGAGTGAATGAGCAAGACAATACATTTAAGTGCCTTTGAACAGGGTATGGTAGTAGGTGCAACACTGCTGGGTTTATCATTGTCAACATTTTCCTGTGTGTATCAAGAATGGTCAACCACCCAAAGGACATCCAGCCAACTTGACACAACTGTTGAGTCAACATGGGCCAGAATCCCTGTGGAACGCTTTCGACACCTTGAAGAGTCCATGCCCTGATGAATTGAGGCTGTTCTGAATGCAAATATAATATTAGGAAGGTGTTCTTAATTTTTTGTCCACTCAGTGTATACCAAAATACCACACAGACTATGCATTGACCCTTTTATTTTTTCACTGACTCAATGCACACTCACAGGATTACACACACACACACACTCACACACACACACACACACACACACACACACACACACACACACACACACACACACACACACACACACACACACACACACACACACACACACACACACACACACACAACACACACACACACACACACACACAAAATACATAATCATAATTTACACTGCTGCCACTGTTTATCATATATCCTGATTCCTAGTTACCTTACTCTTATGCATGTCTACCGCTATTAGTCCATTATCCCTGCACATCCCTGCACATTGTAAAAATGTCACTGACCCGAGAACTGACCCTGTATGTAACTTACTTATTTTCTGGTGCTTTTTGTTCTACTTTATTTTATAATACTATTGTGGGGAAAGAGCTTACAAGAATGGCATTTCACAATACTTGTGCACATGACAATAATACTTGAAACTTGAAAAATAGTGATATTTTAATGATTAGAACAACAGTACAGTTACATTCACCATGTTGTTTTATAAATACAAAAATACGCGCTTAGTCATAAAAAACATAGCGAGAGATGTAGTTTCTCTCAATCTCGTTTTGCAATGGCATGATATCTCCACCACTAGTTTGAAGTTGGAGAGGGACCGCTCTCTCTGTCTCTCTCTTTCACACATGCACACACACACAGTCCTATTGAAATGGGAGGAAGATGAGGTTGTGCAAAACCTACAACCACAGCACACCAACAGATGGTGCTAGAGAGTCATCCCATCTCCAAAGTCACAGATATGATGACATCTAATTTAAATAGAATCATTTACAGAACGGAAGGTCGGAGTGATAAAGTCTTTCATGTCTCAGTGGTGACCTTGAAACGAATGACAACTCCGGCGTGGGGTCATACAGTCCTCGTTGTAGTGCATAGAGAGGCATCTTCGCCGTCTGCATGGTGACCACACACACACACACACACACACACACACACACACGTCACCGGGACTTTCAATGATATTCAAAGGACATGTTTTTAGCTGGAAAGGGCCTTCCCATTGTCCCAATGCTCTTCCCAATGTCCCCGGAAGATGGTTGAACCACAACTCAATCTCTGTATCCTGGCAGTACAGTGCAGCCTATGTGTTGAAGCTAAATCCATAGTGCCAAGGGCTCCTGTATAAACATATAGTATACTGTATGCAGTCCACAGAGCAAGGCTCAAACATCAACCATCAGACCCAGACACAGGCCTAATAGGCTCATTGCATATGTCATCCATATGACCGGACTGCCAGGCTTTATGTAGCCCATATGTCCATAACATGTAGCTTCAGAGGCGTGAATGAGAGGAGGCCAGCTCATAGAAGAGCACGTAGGCATCACTGCTGCGGACCTGGCTGGATGACATGGAGCTCACCCTGTAAGGACACAGAGAACAGGTGTGTGTTAATCAGAGCATTGTTATAGACATACAGACATACCCACATATATAGAAATAATCACTGAGTGTACAAAACATTAGGAACACCTGCTCTTTCCATGACATAGACTGACCAGGTGAATCCAGGTGAAAGCTATGATCCCTTATTGAATACACCTGTTAAATCCACTTACAATCAGCATAGATAAAGGGGAGGAGACAAGTTAAACAAGGATTGTTAAGCCCGGAGACAATTGAGACATGGATTGTGTATTTGTGCTATTCAGAGGGTGAATGGGCAAGACAAAAGATTTAAGTGCCTTTGAACAGGGTATGGTAGTAGGTGCCAGGCACACTGGTTTGTGTGTCAAGAACTGCAATACTGCTGGGTATTTCATGCTCAACAGTTTCCCCTTGTGTATCAAGATTGGTCCATCACCTAAAGGACACCTAGCCAACTTGACACAACTGTGGGAAGCAGTGGAGTCAACATGGGCCAGCATTTCTGTGGAATGCTTTTGACACCTTGCGTATAGAGGCTGTTCTGAGGGCAAAAGGGGGTCCAACTCAATATCAGGAAAGTGTTGGTAATGTTTTGTATACTCAGCTTAGTGATATACACACATAGAGACAAGCAAACAGAAAACAAACAAACAGAAAACAGAGCCATTAACTCTGATATAGTAGCAAACTACTCCTAGTGGTATTATGAGGATGTATATGACATCATGGTATCAATACATACCTGGAGTCATTGTAGCTGTACCATTCCCCAAGGGCTGGGTTCCTGCAGTAGGCTGTGTAGTGGCCACCCAGCGTATTCCCAGAGTGGTTGGACACGGCATAGAGATTATACACTGTATTCACTACACAGAGAGAGAGAGAGAGACAGAGAGAGAGATAGAGAGACAAAGATGAGTGTTATGTCATTGACATCACCAATGCATTCAGTTTCAACAGTCCCCTAACATCATTGAAAAACAATGTCTGTTTTAAGCCTGATTTATACAGAGGATTGGTTATCTAGACTGTACACAAAACAAGGCTGGGCTCCTGTATAAAGATATAGTATACTGTATGCAGTCCACAGAGCAAGGCTCAAACATCAACCATCAGACCCAGGCCTAATAGGCTCATTGCATATGTCATCCATATAACCAGACTGCCAGGCTTTATGTAGCCCATATGTCCATGACATGTAGCAGGAGCCCACAAAGCAAGTCAGTTCAACTGGGCGGTAGTGTGTGTGTGCGTCCTGAGTTCAATGAAGCCAGATGATCCAGTCAGTACTTATATCAGGCCAGTCAATAAACGTCATATCTGTACAAGACTTTTCAGAAATGGCCCTGAAAGCACTTCTAAAAAGAAAACCAATACAATATCAAAGTAGCAGGAGACAGAGTGCTTGTTTGTTGAGTGTGTGTGTGTACTACTTACTGCTGTTCTCAGAGCAAAATTCTCTCATGTCCAGCTCTTTGAGGGGGAAGTTGACGTAGGTGGAGAGCTTACTAGTTCGAACACGGTTCTCTGAGAAGCGCTTGAGGTCTGGGACAGTGGCTCGGTCAAGGACAAGCACATGGACAGCTGAAGCATAGAGCTACTGAATGCATAGTGGCATAAATGGCTATTGATAGTATAGTAGTATAGCTATTGATAGCATAGATATTGGTAGCATAGTAGCATAGCTATTGATAGCATAGTACCATATCTAGATATTGATATATATTGATAGCGTTGTAGCATTGCTATAATGCAATTCTCTACCTGGCTTTCATAGGGCAGCTGACTACATAGGTTAACCCCAGAAGCCAGAACCATAAACTTTTAATACACTTTTTGAAATATATAAAATTTCAACGACTTTGGCTCCAAAGTTCCTTGAAAATGACAGTTCATTCTAGCTATGTATCTGGTTGTAGTGTTATTGCTACTCTTCTACTACTATAAGGTTATACAACAACAACTATTACTAAAACTATTACCACAACAACTATTGCTATTAGTAAAACTATTACTACTAGATTGGAAGTAACTTAATTGTTGGGGGAACCAATGATGGGGACACTAATATGAAGTAATGGAAAGGATACGAAGCACAAGGATTTGAGGAAACTTCTGGATGGTGAACTTCTTAGTGCATTTCCGCCTGGTTTTACACCTGTAGCATGTCTGGAGGAGGATGTATTTGGAAATTAACTTAGCAAGAATTTGAAACATTAAAATACATTGACTCAAATACACACCCACGAGTTTAAACCAGTTATTTGAAAATAGTATTTGAAAATTCTCTTAAATACAATTTGGTCGACTATTTGGTTTTTAAAAATAAGCATTCAAATACTCAAATAAAATTACTTGTTGGGCTGTGCATTTGAAAATACTCAAATACACAGGAAAATTATTTTTAATACCAAACACTCAAATAACAGACAGACACACACCATAGCAATAGTCCCTTACCGGTTTCTCATCTCCATCCAGTACGTCTTCTTTAGTGAAGAGTCGCATGCAGTCTGTCAGACTCACCTCCCCTGAACCTTTCTGTGGACACAAACACCCTCAGTTAGGCACAGCTTTTTCACTGTGTGTGTGTGTCTGCATGTGAGTGTGCGTGTGAGTGTGTACACTGACCTTAGCGATGGGTAGTGACAAGTCCCAGAATGGATCGAACACAGTGGAGCAGTAACCACACTCACTGCAGGTCAGAGAGCTCTTCAGCTGGCCCACAAACAGATCTATACAGAGAAACAGATACACTATTACACACAATGAAAATCACACTTGTAATATACACACTTGTTCTCAGTCACTCAGACACTTACCAACCACTTTGCTGTCCTCTCTCTCTAGATATTTGTTCCACATTCTCTTCCCTTTCTCATTGTCACTGTGGAGGAGACAAACACAGATCCCACATCAGTTTACATTCAAACAAGCTCCTCTAGAACAGACACACTCCTCTCCAATACAGATCCCAGGGGACTTTAATCTGAGGTACCAAGGTCTTGTTAAAAAAAAAAAAACTATAAAACATGACTCATTACAAAGGCAGTTAACAGCCTGAATATCATGAGGCATGTCTAGGCATGTCTAATCCTAGGAGAACATGTCAAGGTCGTGTTCATGAGGCACCAAGCAGAAGAAAACAGACTAAGAAATGCTAATTGTCGTGTTCTGTTTCAAAATGATTCAAACTAATTAACATGCTCCTGGG
The DNA here is from genome assembly GCF_018296145.1 of Oncorhynchus tshawytscha. Lineage (NCBI taxonomy): Eukaryota > Metazoa > Chordata > Actinopteri > Salmoniformes > Salmonidae > Oncorhynchus > Oncorhynchus tshawytscha. The sequence goes on from NC_056458.1 coordinate 33,080,631, forward strand.
TTGGTGCTACGGGAGTGAGACTTACGGCAAGTGGTCAATGTCCTCGGACGGGAGCCTGGGCCGCACTGTGACCCTGTTGACCTCATTGTGGAGGCCGTCCAATAGGAAATGCAAGAACTCCTGAGCATCCTGCTGACTGGAGAGAGAGAGAGAGAGAGAGAGAGAGAGAGAGAGGAGAGAGAGAGAGAGAGAGAGAGAGAGAGAGAGAGAGAGAGAGAGAGATGGGGGAGAGAGAGAGAAAGAGAGATGTTTACTTTCAAAAGCTTATTATTTCAACCACAGCCACAAAATGAGAAATGAATATAAAAGTTGTGTCTACATTAATGCCTTTATGGAGAGAGAGAGCGAGAGAGAGGGGTGAGAAAGTACGATGACATTTTTAATAGTTAAGAAAGTTCACATTAAATGAACTCGCTTTCTCCCAGCATACTTATGGCCATAGAAATAGAATTACTAGATCAGACCACAGCCCTTTTCTGAATAGACTTACTTGTATCCCACAAATTTGGGCGCATATCTCTGGATCTGGGTCTTGAAGTCTGAGGGACTGATTGCCTCGCTGCTGACTGACGTCCATAGGGTCTGAGTGAGTTTGGCAAACTCTGTTAGAGAAAGACAGAGGGATAGAGAGAGAGAGAGAGAGAGAGAGAGAGAGAGAGAGAGAGAGAGAGAGAGAGAGAGAGAGAGAGGAAAGAAAATGAGACCACTTTTAGTCATTGTACTGTTAAGCAGAGGTCACATTGCAGGGGAGAGGAGCCATGTGAAGAATATCAATCAGGTAGTAGACAGAACTACTGTTACTGTTCACCATCTCCAAACCCTGTCTGGGGATCAGTGCGTGTGTGTTTGTGTGTGTACATGCACAGAATAGCTCCTATATGTTTCAAATCAACTTAAGACACAATTTGTGTACGTTTTAAGCATACAGGTTGTTACGAATTAGAGGTCAGTATTATAGTGACCCTTAGGTGGTTCTGTAAATATTCTTAGGATGATTATTATGTTGCATAAACATGATTAGTGCTTTTTTTACACCATTTTGTCCTTTTCTTTTTTTCAGCACTGATCCACTGTCAAATTTTCCAGAATTGGTCAGCTGGTAACATCCTTCTAATGTCATTCTAATAATGCATTATACCTGCAGGCTTAAGTAAAGTGCAACCAGTTTGAGCAGTAGTGTCTTACCCTCCATGAGAGCAGCCTTGGCTCTGCAGTTGTTGTTGAGTTCGGTGCGGTGTGTGTTCCTCAGACAGTAGTCCCTCAGGTCAGGAGTGTTGCTCAGACACTGCAGGATCGAGTTCATGAAACACTACACCAGAAAATAGTAGGTGAGAGAAGGGGGAGACAGAGAGAGAGAAAAAGGAGAGAATATTTATTAAGACTAGAAGTGCACACTTTTCAGTGACAGGGATAGATATTCCAAAGAGTGGACATCAGATCTGCTATAAACCAGACATAAGCATAGTGTAAAAACAGACTTGTGTTAGTGGCGGATGTAATGGTTTACTCACTGTGTTGCCGAGGTTTCTCAGTCCCACTAGGCCTTGAGGACTCTTGGAGTTCTGTTGAGACAAAGACAGGGAGACACAGGTTAGAGCAAGGCAGAAATCCCTCTTCACTCAGTCCCTGATACATGTCAACTTAAAGGGACACAGGTCCAAACACATACCATTGTATTGCCTGCGCTACAGATGGCTATATCGGTCCACTAATACAGGACTGGTAAAGGACCAGTGCACTACTTTAGTGAAAAATAAAATGTTCAACAACAAACAAAAAAATTGCCATGCTACAGACTGCAATTTTTTTTTAAATTAAATGTTATTATTATTTTTTATTTTTTATTCCCCCTTTTTCAGGGGGTGCTGCAGCACCCTCAGCACCCCTACTTCCCGTGGCTCTGGTTGGATGTTCACTGGAGTGGTGTGACCTTGTCTGAAGGGTTTTTGATGGTCAGAGTGTATCGTTGCCTTAAGGTCAGAGTACACACGTGGTAGCTACGTCATGAGTGGTGTGCTTTGTGTCGTTACTGCTTGTCATGACCAAAACACAAATAACCACCATCTGTGGCTCAACAACTGAAAGAACAAAACCTGACCTATCAGGCCTGCATTAGAACCAGGGCAAGGATAAATTATATCCTGATCTCATATTGCTATTGTTGTTCAGGACAGATACTAATAGCAATACTATGGTAATACTATGGTATTGTTTGTCATATTTTATCATCTCAACAAATGCCATTTAGTAAAATCATGTGGTTTTCATTATCGGACTCCAATATTTTTTCCAACACACATTCAAGGAAGGGAATGTGAGCAAAACCGAACCTCATTTACCACAATTTGTTGGTGACCTCTAAAACATAATTTTGACACACAAATGTATCATATTTTCTTAATATTTTATATCAGTCCTTATATAACTAAGCCTATCTTCCATTATAAGTAAATTAAGCAGTCATAACATAAATTAATGTAGCATTTTTTTTTTATTGTTTAAAAAGTCTATGCAAATTCCAATACAAAATGTGTTTACTCTAATTAGGCAACTCAACAGGCTGGTTAAGATATTTCCGATGCATTATATATCAAAGTTTAAGTCACGCGAACATAAATGATTCATTTATGGCCTACACTGAGGCCAAATACATATATTCTGCAACAAAAAAATTCTGCTATTTTTTTCTTGGTGTTAAAGGGATAATGTGTTCATTTAGTATTGAATACTGGTTTAAACCAGTGCAGGGTTAAGCAGGTTTAATGGATAATACTGCTTTTCCAAGCTTACTGCTACATGTAACCTACTCTATACAGTGTCCCTGTAATACACGTTGCTGTACAGTGACATTTCTGGGGAACGGAAAGTCTTGGAAGTTACATATTAATATTACACATGCATCTAGTGTTCTATGTAGGCTAGTCCAGATTAGGGTGGGGGGTTTGGTGACAGTGTAACATGTGGGGAGGGAAGCCACGCATCGGTACTGTACATCTGCTGACGAATGAAACACCTAAACTGGTATACGGCAGCACCCACCTGATGCCACAGCTGACAGGACTGGGGTGCTATCACATGTACATGCAGGTACAAACACACACACAATAGTCAAGCACACACAGGCCTAAAAGCAGGTACACACACACACACACACAGAGAGAGATAGTCAAGCAAGCACAAACAGTCAGGCACATACAGGCCTAAAACAAACGTCCACACATGCCATAGACATGCACACTGTGAATTAAGTCTGAGACATGAGTCAGTGACTATTCCGTCCCAGACCAAACCACTCCACATACTGTACAGTACATAGCACCACAATGCCACTTCTCACAACCAGACAGGTACCGAATGCCTCATACTTCTCATAGTTCACTTTCCATTGTCAGCGCAGTGTAAGCCTTGTCTCTAGAGGTCAAACTCTCATTGAGCTGGAGTGTGAGTACTGAGTAGAGACTGCGCTGCTGCACATGGCCAATCAGAGGGTGTGTCTGGGTTCACACTGCATTGTTAGCTCTGAAACAGAGCATATGGCTTGAGCAGCATGCACAGGCTAGTTCCTCACAACCTGGGTAGAAATAGCACCGGAGCCAGGACACTGGAACACTAGTACAGTGATTACTGAGGAGAGGCCTGTGGAGAATGGGCTCTGTCGGCATGTGGCTCACTCGGGACATGGAGGTGGGTCCAACAATAAGGGCCCTGATTGGCTGACGGCCAATGGAGGAAGTAATTCCATTGGGGAGGAAGTCATTCCATTGGTTGGCACAGATTGAAAGTATGAGAGTGGGGAGAACATTGTGTTCCAGCCTTACTGTGCAGGACTGGTCACAGGCAAACAACTTGTGACTGGGACACACATGCACACATCCAAACACACCTCGCTTCATACTGTAGCACCACCCAGCAGACACACTGTAGGCTGACTGTACAGCTCATACCAATGAGACCAAAACTGTGGTGGATAAAGCAGTGATAATGTATTACAACCATTGATGTTGTTGAAGCGGTGATAATGTTGTGTTACCGTTATTAAATGGTTATCGGTGACAGTCCTGACTGAGGAACATTCTGCTCTCCCCGTAAAGGACATCCATATATTTAGGCCCTCGGCCCATTCTGAGAATCCATGTGCCCTATCACCCACAGCGTACTGTACATCAGATAAGGTGAGACTTTCCTGGTGATAAAAGCTGATATTCCTTATCTTGGTGTTCGCTCAAACATCATTACACAATGTCACGCCCTAATTGTTAGTGTGACACAGGGCAAATAGTGCTAACAGTGTTCTTAATGTGTGTTGCGGTTATGCAACAATCGACAAATCAGGCTATCTTCGCCCACAAGTGCTGACAGGGCTTTCCTCTATCAACCAGGGAACATTGTGATGTAAAACACTGCTCTTTATCAAGTGTATACTTTCAAGGACAAGCCGTCACTGAGGGCAATGATTATGAATGGTGGTTTGTTTGGTGTTTCATTGTGAGGTTTTGTGTTGAGAACTTGCCTGATAGAAGGAATGCTAAACAGGCAGCTATAAAGCACTGTGAGCCTTTGGTTTGTCCACTAGAGGCCATCCTGTCATTTACTCAGGGTTCATGTAAGGATTCCTGGGCCCATATTCTTAAAACATCTCACAGTTGATCTAGGATCAGGTCCATGTAATCTAATTCATTATGATCTTAAAGTCAAAAACGGATCCTAAATCAGCAATTTTACTCTCAGGCGCTTAATAAATACAACCGCTGATGTTGATCTCCTGCCTGCTTATGTTGTGGCATATTATACAGGCCTTACCATTTATAATACATTTACATTTAGGCCTAGATATATTAAAATATATATATTTTTTCAAGAACAATTTCAGTGTTGTTTAAATAGGCAGTGCTACATCAGATGATGTTTTTTCTTTAGGCCTAATTATTCTCTCTACAATAGACTATAGTCTGCATGTCACATTGGAGGTAAAGGCACATATGAATCAGTATCCTCACAAATGTCCTGTACTGTAAAGCGTGGCCTACATTCAGGGCCAGAAAAGAACAGCTGGAGGTACGCCTAAATTATATGCATTATGGCCAGCAGTACACACACTCCTCAGGGTAGAGAACGCTCATAGCAAAACTGCTGAAAGCCGGATTACGTAACCAAATCAACTGTGCGAGGTTACAGTACGAGTACCGTGACAAACAGGCAGCTGGCTTGAGCGCTCCGCGGTTTTCAAATGCCGGATGCCTTGAACACAATGTGAAAACTTTTCCTATTGGATTGAAACGATTCCTATACCGCCATACCGTATTTAGATCCACCTTAGTAAACAAAGCAACAACATAAATTACCTGAGCCTAAATTGGCCTGAGTATGGTTACATCATAACACCACACATATTGTAATTATATTATATTATCACGGGTGTCGAAATCATTTGTAGGCCTGCCTATTCAACCTACAGGTGCATCACTTAAAATGACTTGACTTTAGCTTTGGAAAATAAATAACTATTAACGCCACGGAACCGACAAGATTCCAAGTTCCAACATGGAAGGAACAGTTTAAAAATCCTCAATCTCTAAAAGCAATTTCATAACACATTTAATCTGTTGCTCACAGATTATAAATGACATTATTATGTAAGTACATTTAGCTGCCAACATTATCCTTTACTGGGCTTATTTTTGGGTGGGAATGTCTCCTGTAACTAAAACAAATCTATCCAAGTTATTGTCAATATCAAATCGGCCCATAATTGACTAAATCGACTGACAGTGTGATCGATTTGGCGTGCCCATACAATTTACGGCATGGGCACTCCACATCTGTAGTGCATGGACTACCTGAATATCCCTTTGCTTGCAGACCGAATAGGCGCGCACTCACCTTGGCTTGATTGATAAGCAGACCCACAAATGTGGACATCAACAATGACCGCGACATTGGAGGACTCTTCCTGCGCAGGTCCGTCTTCAGGAAGGGGAAAGTGGATGCCGGTGACTCCTCGGGCACCGTCACGGTGTAAGACTGTCGCAGACTAGGCATGATGGCGGTGTAGCGGCGGTGTAATAGCAGACTACAGACCTACAATCAATTTGCGGTGGCGATGGTTAAAAGTTGTTTACTGTGACTGAAACAGTAGTCCTGCGTGACGTTGTTGATCTCCCCCCTATTTTTTTATGTATTTTTTCTGATTGAGATGACAAGGTTTTCAATTCGAATCCCTTGAAACACATAATTAGACATAAAACAGGCTCTGGTGATAAATCGTTGCGATGTGCAGTAAAAACAACAACAATGTAGCAGACACCTTGTTCACTAGAATAACAGACCCGCAACTCAATCTGGAATATCACTCACTGCCTGCTGACTGAGACCGATTCGGTTTTATGTGATTCCACCTCTCCAAGTGTGGGTTGAAGAATAATCGAGTCGGTGTGCACTTTCGTTTTACTACAATGTGCACACGCCCCCTCAGACTCTCTAGACGTCACGAAGTGTCTCATGCTTGTTGAGAGCAGTGGTTGAGAGAGACGTCAAACTGCAGAGGACAAGACCTTCTCAACATTCACAGAGGACGATGATGAAATGGGAGAGGGGGTGGGGGGAAGAAGGAGGACTGAGAGGAGGGTAGGGAACAGGGTGGTGGAAAATAAGGTACAAATATGGAAAAGCACGCTCTGTCTGTGTCTGTCTGTTTCTGTAGGCTATAGAACAATCTACTCATCCATCAATTTTAATACTTTGCCATACAGCGTTGGCTTCTTCCATCTTGACAGGTGAATTTAGCTTGACCACATAATGCCTAATAACAGTGTCATGACCGTATAAGTAAAACCGAGATTACATAGTATGACAACATTATGTCATGCTTATGTCATTAAGTAAATCAAAAGTCAATAACATCCTACGTGTTGTTGCTTTCAAATTTAGCAAGCTAAAGCAACAATTGGTCTAGCCTCAAGCATTGCCATGTGATTCTCTAGAATATTGTGAATGAATGACAAAACTGGGTCACATCCAATAGGAAGCAAATAGTCCGAAACAGGGAGGGACTTACCTAAATCCGACCAATAAGAAAGCTTGTTTTCATTTTTCGTCGCCAAATGTTTTGGTATGGTGAGGCACTATTAAACACTATCCTGGCATATAGTAAGAGCAATGCAACACATTACCCAAGCAAACCCTTTCCCTGGATTCATCTTCCTTCAAGTGAAAGACAATTTTATTATGCCAGCAGATTTTAGGCATAAAGATGTAGGATCTTAATTTGATCAAGTTTTTTACAGCAGGAAAATAATCCTGCAGCAACAGGAAATGTGAATTATTAAATGGACATTTTTGTAGGGGTTGATACATTTTTCGGAATGGAAAATCAAGTCTGACATTTCTAAGTGGAAATTACAAACTTCTGAAGCCTTTTTAAACAACAAACACATTACAAGTTGAACATTTCCTTTAAATTAAGATCCTAAATTTGTACCCGTGTTGTGCTCATTGGGGCACAGCGTAGCAAAAAGTCTTCTTCGTTTGGTGCACAATGAACATGACCCTGCTCCTTGCTGGCCCCGCACACATAGGTTAGTGAACCCATCATCACTCTGAGTTCCCATTCAATATGTACACAGAATCCGACCAGCTAGAGGGGGTGTAAGAAAAAGTAATACATCCACTCTCAAAACACAACAGCCAAAAAACAGAGCACTCTGCCCACCAATCTTAAGCAAAGTTTATCTTTTCTTCATGTCATTACATAAGCAGCACGGAACTGCGAATAAGTGCATTCCTCTTGTGAAATGTTATTATATAAGAACTAGGAGAAACTGTGTTTACTAGCAGGCAAGAGGGCAGACGATTACCTATATACACAGTGTTCCAAAGGGGTTCTGCGGCTGACCCCATAGGAGAACCCTCTGTGGCACCTAATTTTCTAAATGTGTACCAAGTGATCTTAGCACCTCTACATAGTTCAGGCCTATGCCATAAACTCCCTCCCTATCAGTGAGGTCTCTGTGTACATCAAAGATGTGTAACACAGAAGTTCCAAATGGCATCATATTCCATATATAGTGCACTACTTTTAACCAGGTCCCATAGGGATTAGGGTGCCATTTGGGACGCAACGACGCAGTCATACATGCCTAATATTCCTTCACTGCCGCGACTGTTCAACCTGTTTGAAGCTTCAAGAAGCTTCAAGAGGCCCCCTGCCAGAGGTGGAAGATCACAACTTTACCAACCAGCTGAGGAAAACATATAGGGTGCGACCGAAATGGTACCTAATTCCCTATAAAGGCCTAGTGCACTACTTTTGACCAGAGTCTATGCGGCTAGCTAGGGGTACCTATCGAGCCAGAAGATTTCAACAGGGGTGATCAGTCCTAGGAATGTAAAATTGCTATTGAGAAAGAAGGTTCAGAACGGCGGCCTAATTCCCTTCACTGATATTTATTGCTGATGCGTTTCGGAGCAAGCTCTTTCTTCAAAGCACTATCAATGATCAATGATCACGAAAACAGAGAAACATTCTACAAGCTATAGCAAATGACTCATACCCTACATTGGGCGCAGATACGTTTTGTTTAGAGTGCTGACAGTCTCCCTTGACACATCTCCAGAAAATATGCTGCATATTATCTCAGAGAGAAAGAAAGAGAGAGAGAAAGATAGAAAAAGAGAGCGCAAGAGAGAGAGAGAGAGAGAGAAAGGGAGGGAAGGAAACAGAGATAGCATGGCTTCACCTCTCTGTGTCCAGTGTAATGTCTCCATACTAACAGAATCAGGAGGATAAGCCCTAGACAGTAGACAAACAGTGACGTCACCGCGACCACTGCAGTGACTCAGACTGCTCTAGGGGACCCTAAAATAGCTCCCAATACACACACACACGGCTGGCATTTAGTGAACACAGCACAGATGTGCACACAGATAGTCGGACACGCACACACAGCTGGTGATTATTGAAGAACACACAGGTGTTTGTAATCATGGCTGGCTGTGGGTTGATTTAATTGTTTGATTTACAGATATAAATAGAACACATTAAAAAAATCATGAACGGATAACACACAATTTGGCTACATAGGCCTATACAAGCATTATTTACAATGGATAGCAAAAACACAATCATCACAAGATTGTCTTCAGATCAAACTCTACGTTGAGACCGAAGGGAGCAAGGGTCTTTAAATGAAAGATCCAGGCAATGCCGATATAGTGTTCGATGCCGGACATATGACTGTAAAAAGAAAACCAGGAAATCAGCTCCAAGTGATATTGGAAATCTGTTTCCAAGTATTCCCACACATAATATAGAGACACTTGATTGTATACAAATGTAAGCAAGGTTTGAAATTCTTATTTCAGTCAAATATTATATCTGTTTGGGCTTCAGCACGGTTAATTTGTAGTCTACAAATTATATGTAATTATGTTCCTGCCTCCCGACCATCCGCTCAAGAAAAGAAATTGGCCCACGGCTGAATCTAGTTGATGATCCCTGATATAGAGGGTCTCTCACAGCTACTTTGTTTTCAGGACAGAAATATAGACAGAGCTAACTCATTGAGTCTATGCAAACGCCACAGCCAGAATAGACATAGTTAACCTTGGAATGAGCCTGAAAGTACAGTATGAAAGCAAAACTCTGTCCCTCCTTGCTCTCTGGCTGCAACATTACCTCGGCGCCATCCACTTCATCATTTATGAACCTGACTCCGGTAAAGTACATCTCAAGTCAAACCAATAGGAATGTAAAATAGACCATTGGACTCTGTGTACACCAGCCATAGCTGCAGGCTAATTCCTCTACCGACAGACAGGGAGGAGGTCCACACTGTAAAAATAAAATGATTAAAAAATAAAAACACTAAATGGCCAGCCTCGCCACTTGGTTTGCTATAAAGCTGAGTGCTGGAGAAATGTAGATCATGAGGCATTTCTAAGATATATTCTTCAAGAATCAATGGATCCAGTACATCATTATACTGTTTAATACATTACTGTACATTATTTCTGTACATACTGTAAGTACATTTCTAAGTCACTGGGTGATCTGAAAAGTCATATTCAGTCAATCAATAAAATAATAATACTTTTAGCTTTAGAAAGGTTCAGAACTTTTGTGAAACATCACAGCACAGTTGAAAAATATATGGCAAATAGAAATCCAATATGGACGGTGTTAAGAGAGGTTGAATGGAGCTGAAGGTTGGGACTAATAACTAATAACAACAAGATAACCAATGTAAAACATACTGTGTCCAAAAAACGTATATAGATTCAGAACTTTAGTGAAAGAGCACAATGTGAAAGATATGGCAAATAGAACCGGATGGACATCAGAAATAGATGGAAGAGGTTGAGGGTAGAGGAAGGACAGGAGTAAAAACAAACAAAATAGAACTATTGTAAAATAGACTGTGTCCATAAAATATATATACTACAGTTGAAGTAAGAGGTTTACATACATGTCACGTTCTGACCATAGTTATTTTGTGTTTTCCTTGTTTTAGTGTTGGTCAGGACGTGAGCTGGGTGGGCATTCTGTTGTGTGTCTAGTTTGTCCGTTTCTATGTATGGCCTGATATGGTTCTCAATCAGAGGCAGGTGTTAGTCATTGTCTCTGATTGGGAACCATATTTAGGTACCTTGTTTTGTGTTGGGGTTTGTGGGTGGTTGTTTCCTGTCTTTGTGTTTATGCACCAGATAGGACTGTTTTGGTTTTTGCCACGTTTGTTGTTTTTGTAATTGTGTTCATGTTTAGTTTCTCTTATTAAAAACCATGAACTCTAACCACGCTGCATTTTGGTCCTCCTCTCCTTCGAAAGGAAGAAAACCGTTACAATACAGTTAGGTTGGAGTCATTAAAACTCGTTTTTCAACCACTACACTAATTTCTTGTTAACAAACTATAGTTTTGGAAAGTTGGTTAGGACATCAACTTTGAGCATAATGCAAGTAATTTTTCCAACAATTGTTTACAGACAGATTATTTCACTTATAATTCACCGTGTCATAATTCCAGTGGGTCAGAAGTTTACATACACTAAAATGACTGTGCCTTTAAACAGCTTGGAAAATTCCAGAAAATTAGGTCATGGCTTTAGAAGCTTCTTATAGGCTAATTGATATCATTTGAGTCAATTGGAGGTGTACCTGTGGATGTATTTCAAGGTTTAACTTCAAACTCAGTGCCTCTTTGCTTGACATCATGGGAAAATCAAAAGAAATCAGCCAAGACCTCAGAAAAAAAATTGTAGACCTCGACAAGTCTGGTTCATCATTGGGAGCAATTTCCAAATGCCTGAAAGTACCACGTTCATCTGTACAAACAATAGTACGCAAGTATAAACATCCCGCTCAGGAAGGAGACACATTCTCTCTCCTAGAGATTAATGTACTTTGGTGCAAAAAGTGCAAATCAATCCCAGAACAACAGCAAAGGAACTTGTGAAGATGCTGGAGGAAACAGATACAAAAGTATCTATATCCACAGTAAAACAAGTCCTATATCGACGTAACCTGAAAGGCCGCTCAGCAAGGAAGAAGTCACTGCTCCAAAACCCCCATAAAAAAAGCCAGACTATGGTTTGCAACATCACATGGGGACAAAGATCGTACTTTTTGGAGAAATGTCCTCTGGTCTGATGAAACAAAAATAAAACTGTTTGGCCATAATGACCATTGTTATGTTTGGAAGAAAAAGGGGGAGGCTTGCAAGCCGAAGAACTTCATCCCAACAGTGATGCACGGGGGTGGCAGCATCATGTTGTGGGGGTGCTTTGCTGCAGGAGAGACAGGTGCACTTCACAAAATAGCTGGCATCTATTATGTGGATAAATTGAAGCAACATCTCAAGACATCAGTCAGGACAGGAAGTTAAAGCTTGCTCGCAAATGGGTCTTCCAAATGGACAAGGACCCCAAGCATACTTCCAAAGTCGTGGCAAAATGGCTTAAGGACAACAAAGTCAAGATATTGGAGGGGCCATCACAAAGCCCTGACCTCAATCCTATAGAAAATTTGTGGACAGAACTGAAAAAGCGTGTGAGCAAGGAGGCCTACAAACCTGACTCAGTTACACCAGCCCTGTCAGGAGGAATGGGACAAAATTCCCCAAACTTATTGTGGGAAGCTTGTGGAAGGCTACTCAAAACGTTTGACACAAGTTCAACAATTTAAAGGCAATGCTACCAAATACTAATTGTGTGTATGTAAACTTCTGACCAACTGGGAATGTGATGAAAGAAATAAAAGCTGAAATAAATCATTCTAAAATAATGCTAAAATTCTGACATTTCACATTCTTAAAATAAAGTGGTGATCCTAACTGACCTAAGGCAGGGAATTTTTACTAGGCTTAAATGTGAGGAATTGTGAAAAACTGAGTTTAAATGTATTTGGCTAAGGTGTATGTAAACTTCAGACTTCAACTGTATGTATAAGCTGGAAGTAGAAGCCTAAGCGTGGGTTTTGTGAAGCGATGGGTAACGATGCTTCGAGGGTGGCTGTTGTCGATGTGTGCAGAGGGTCCCTGGTTCGAGCCCAGGTAGGGGCAAGGAGAGGGACGAAAGCTATACTGTTACTTATATGTACAGTACCAGTCAAAAGATTGGACACCTACTCATTCCTGGGTTTTTCTTTATTTTTACTACTTTCTACATTGTAGAATAATAGTGAAGACATCTAAACTATGAAATAACACATATGGAATCATGTAGTAACCAAAAAAAGTGTTAAACAAATCAAAATATATCCAAAGGTTCTTCCCGACTGTATGTAATAACACAAAAACAATTCTGGGCTAATAATGTAAGAAATAACACACTCAACAACAACCAAAAATACCGCCAAATATCCTAAGAGATAGAAGCACGGCAGCCCTATCTGTCGGCACCATTTATTTTTGTCTTCTTATTAGTGACCTTTAGTAGTGGTTTCTTTGTAGCAATTCGACCATGAAGGCCTGATTCACGCAGTCTCATCTGAACAGTTGATTTTAAGATGTGTCTGTTACTTGAACTCCGTAAAGAATTTATTTGGGATGCAATTTCTGCAGCAGACGAAACTCTGGGTCTTCCTTTCCTGTGGTGGTCCTCATGAGAGCCATTTTCATCATTGCGCTCGATGGTTTTTGCAATTATATAGACTCTGTCTTTTACCAAATAGGACTATCTTCTGTATACCAACCCTACCTTGTCACAACACAACTGATTGGTTCAAATGCATTAAGGAAAGAAATTCCACAAATTCACTTTCAACAAGGCACACCTGTTAATTGAAATGCATTCCAGATGACTATCTCATGAAGCTGGTTGAGAGAATGCCAAGAGTGTGCAAAGCTGTCATCAAGGCAAAGGGTGGCTACTTTGAAGAATCTCAAATATAAAATATATTTTGATTTGTTTAACACTTTACTGGTTACTACATGATCCATATGTGTTATTTCATATTTTTGATGTCTTCAACATAATTTGACAATGTAAAAAATAGTAAAAATAAAGAAAAACCCTGGATTGAGTAGGTGTGTCCAAACTTTTGACTGGTACTGTACATTATCAAGCATTTCACACATATTATCCAGATACTGATTGTTAGCACTTGGTGGTCTATAGCAGCTTCCTACAAGAATGGGCTTTAGGTGAGGCAGATGAACCTGTAGCCATATTACTTCAACAGTATTTAACATCAGACCCACCTGCCCCAGCCATCCTCAAGTACTGTGCCCTCTCTGATTTTTGGGGTGCTTGAAGCCCTTGTTAAAATGCATAATATAGGTACATGTTTATAAACGGTTGTAAAGATCACAGAGTGGGCCTTTAACAGGTAGCTGTTCTGGTGGTACTGGTGTATATGCTACTAAATATGGTAGGGGGCCAAAGTATACCTCTGACTCAGAGAGGAAATCTGAAGGGATTCTGGCCTCAATTACGCCGGTAAAAGTCTTGTCAGCTGCTGCTGGCCGGCTATTAATAGTTACATAACATGAATGGGGTTTAAAGTGCAGCGCACACACACACACACACACACACACACACACACACACACACACACACACACACACACACACACACACACACACACACACACACACGTGGTGTTAGAGCATTAAGCTCTTAACAAATGCTAATAGGGGGGCACAGTCATGGAGGCATGTGACCCATTGTGCTGGATGGACTCCACATCTGGACTGTTGCCGAGAGAGGTGGATGGACAGAGAGGGAGAGAGAGCGAGCTAGAGGGGGCGAATAAAGTAGGGAGGAAATGAATGAAAGGGAAAAGAGATGAATGAGAGTGTGGAGTGGGTGGAGAGCGACAGAGAGAGAGCAAGAGAGAGATTTAAGGGCAGTGTTTCTCAGACTGCCATGGAATAGACCCGTGTGTCCACAACAAACTCTAGGAACAAACTCGATGTCACTGGTTGCATACCTGCATCACTGTGTGTGTGTGTGTGTCTTTGTCCTCATAGTGCTTGTTCACCTACTAACAAGAAATGTGTGTGTGTGTGTGTGTGTGTGTGTGTATACACATCCAAGTGTGTTTTTGTCTCAACAATTCCATAAAAAAAGTGTTTCCTGATTTCTATGAAATATGACTTTTAACTAAAATATGATCGAAATAGCCAAGCAAGCACATAACATTCTAAGAACCATATTTTTCTTAGAGCATGGTGTGAGGGTGGTTGTCCTATGGTTATTTTGCATACAACTTTCCCACAATTTTCTGGGAATGCTGCAGGACAGTTGCTTGGCTTTGGAACATTTTCAGAACATTTAAAGGAACTTCACAAAAATACTTTAACAGAACGTTTCCTAAAAGTTGAAACATGTTTACATTTACGTTCTCCAACTTGTTTCACATTGGAAAAGTTCTCAAATAGTTCAGAGAACATTAAGAAACACATCAAATCAAATTTTATTTGTCACATGCCCCAAATACAACAGGTGTAGATCTTACTGTGAAATGCTTAATTACAAGCCCTTAACCGAAAATGCAGTTAAGAAAAATAAGTTAAGTTGAGGAAATATTTACTAAATAAACAAAAGTAAAAAAGAAATGAGCAAAAATAAAATAACGAGGCTATATACAGGGGGTCCCAGTACCGAGTCAAACAATGTTCTTCTGTGGGAATTTCAGTAACTCAGCATGTTTCATTGTGGTTCCATTTAAAGTCATTCTGAAATTGTTCCGAGAACGTTAAGAAACAGCCTTCTTCTGTGTGAATTTCAGTACTTCCACAGAACATTCCACATAAGTTCCCATGTAGTTATATTTAATGTCATATTTTTACTACATTCTGGGAACCTTCTCAAAAATGGTGTGACTTAAGCAATGTTCTCAAAACGTTCAGAGAATGTAAGGTTCTCTTATATCAGATCTTGCCAATATTCTGGGAATGTAAAAAAACATGTAATTGTACGCATTAACATCAATAAGCTCTAAATTCCATTCTCAGAACAAGCAGAGAACTTTCCATAAAAAACACAAGAAAACTTTAGTAATGTTCAGAAAACACTCCACCCTCTATCTTGTAAAGTGTGTTGAGGTGTGTTGGCCACACCCATTAATTGGCCACAGCTGATCTTAATGAGCGCTTGTTTCCTTTGAAATGGGGCCTGTTTGAATTAGGGGGGAACGTCTACCCCCTCTCATTGAAACCATGGAAGTTCAAGGCTGACCGTGGTAGTGCAGGCATTGTTAGCAGAAAACAGGATTCCCCATTATAGTGAATGGAAAAATTGTGTGGGCAATGTTAGTGGAAAAAACAAAACAATTTGAAGACAATCATGGTACCAATAATTGCCTCTAATAGACCAGATGTATGTCCTTGAACAGATTATTTAAAAATCACACACAGAAGAAGTTATAACGATAATTTACAATAGTTGCTAAAGGTAACCTGCACTGCCCCTGTTGGCCTTCAACTTGAGTTACCGGTCCTAAAAAAATGTCATACAAGTAGACCGTTGATTGGCCAGCTCAACCAATGAGCCAAAATGACATTTATTAAACAGTCTGTTTGAGGTGGGTTTTTTGAAGTCTTCCGGTCAGTTTGGGGCTAAAGTTGGGATATTATCCAAGAGTGTTTGGTAATACGATAAAATGCAACTTGCTCCATGTCGTGTTGATGCCAAGCAGTGTGTGTAAAAATAAATATATACAAAATTCTGGGGGAAAACGACCTCAATGACCAAAACCAAATTTAAACAGTGTAGACATGATGGACCTCCATTTGAGTCCCTTCACTCTGTCCAGCTCGCTATCAATTACAGAGAAAAAAATCGAGACAGTCAGGGTGCGTTGGAAATTTCAAAAACAATGGATAGATTACTATGTTTTGCACATTTGGACTGTGAGGAAATATAACACATTTTCAGTATAGCCCTCTGGATCTTGACACCCTTGTAGTAGACAATTGCAAATCAATGGCTGACTAAGTAAAGTGTGGTATATATTTTTCAAGGACCTTGTGTGTGGTGTGTGCATGAAAATCAAATGTGCATTCCTACTAAGCAAACCTGTCAAATCTTTGTGCTGGACAAGAAAACACACATTGCAGTTATGTGTATCACTGGCATAAAGGTTACTATGGGAGAGACAACTCAGCAAAGTGTCACCTTAACACCTCTGTTCTCTCTTGCCATTTCTTTCAAGACATCTGACTGTCTGACTGTGTAATTCCTGTGCCTTAAACTAGGACAAGTCTGGTTTTCACCTTGTAGACACACACACACACACACACACACACACACACACACACACACACACACACACACACATACAGGATAAACACCACTTCCACCAAACAAACTGATCTTAAACATCAAACACAAATGCCCTGGCGAGACCTTGAAGAGATATCTTTTCAACTCCTCTTCATAAAAAGGGACATTAGCTGCAGGCATATTTTTAATTTTTATTTATTTTTTATTTCACCTTTATTTAACCAGGTAGGCTAGTTGAGAACAAGTTCTCATTTGCAACTGCGACCTGGCTAAGAATAAAGCAAAGCAGTTTGACACATACAGCAACAGAGTTACACATGGAATAAACAAACATACAATCAATAATACAGTAGAAAAGTCTATATACAGCATGTGCAAATGAGGTAGGATAAGGGAGGTAAGGCAATAAATAGGCCATTGTGGTGAAGCAATTACAATATAGCAATTAAACACTGGAATGGTAGAATGTGTGGATTGGCGTGTAAAAGATCTGCCCTGCTGCTTACCCAAAACATGTTGTACTCTGTGCTATTCCTGTGCTTTCAGCAGTAACCCAGAGTCTGGCCTGTGGTGAACTGTGAAGAATACATTTGATAAGAATCACAGACTACGTCCCAAATGACACCCTATTCTGTATTTAGTGCACTACTTTTGACCAGATCTCTATGGGCCCTGGTCAGAAGTAGACCACTATCTAGGGAAGAGGTTGCCAATTGAGAAGCAGCACCACAGTTCCTCATCACAAGGTCTCTAGTCTTCTGACATCATCCCCACCACCCACACTCTACTCTCTGCTCCCAGCCTGCTGTCAATCACCCCTATTCCTACAAAGTCATCTCCCACAATACCACACTTTAAGGTGGATCATCAGCTGGTTGTGGTCCTGGGGTTCTGATTGGTTGATGAGTGTCAGCGCCTTTACTACAACCAATAGGGTGGCTTTTGGGCGCCTCATGCATTTAAACTATTAAATTTGACTTTATGATATAATGTGCAACTTACAGAACGTGGCAATACATAGTCTCTGATGATCTTTCTGCTTGAATTTCTTTATGGAGAGAGCGAGTGAAAGAGAGCGAGTGAAAGAGAGAGGAGAGAAAGAGGGAAAGACAGAGAGAGAGGCGAGAGAGAGAGGAGAGAGAGGAGAGAAAGAGGGGAAGACAGAGAGAGAGGCGAGAGAGAGAGAGGTGAGAAAGAGGGGAAAGACAGAGAGAGAGAGGCGAGAGAGAGGAGAGAAAGAGGGGAAGACAGAGAAAGAGGGGAAAGAAAGAGGCGAGAGAGAGAAGAAAAGGGGAAAGACAGAAGAGAGAGAGAGGCGAGAGAGAGAGAGAGAAAGAGGGGAAAAAAGAGGGGAGAGAGAGAGAGGTGAGAAAAGGGGAAAGACAGAGAGAGAGAGAGGTGAGAGAGAGAGGAGAGAAAGAGGGGAAAGACAGAAAGAGGGAGGCGAGAGAGGGAGGTGAGAGAGAGAAGAGAGAGGAAAGACAGAGAGAGAGAGAGAGGAGAGAGAGAGGGGAAATGAGAGAGAGAGGAGAGAGAGAGAGAGAGAGAGGGGAATGACAGAGAGGTGAGAGAGAGGTGAGAAAGAGGGGAAAGACACAGAGAGAGGTGAGAGAGAGAGGAGAGAAAGAGGGGAAAGACAGAGAGAGAGGAGAGAGAGGAGAGAAAGAGGGGAAAGACAGAGAGAGGCGAGAGAGAGAGGAGAGAAAGAGGGGAAAGACAGAGGAGATGAGAGAGAGAGGAGAGAGAGGAGAGAAAGAGGGGAAAGACAGAGAGAGAGGCGAGAGAGAGGAGAGAAAGAGAGGGGAAAGACAGAAAGAGGCGAGAGAGAGGGGAAAGACAGAGAGAGAGGCGAGAGAGGAGAGAAAGAGGGGAAAGACAGAGTGAGAGGCGAGAGAGAGGAGAGAAAGAGGGGAAAGACAGAGAGAGAGGAGAGAGAGAGGAGAGAAAGAGGGGAAAGACAGAGAGAGAGGCGAGAGAGAGAGGAGAGAAAGAGGGGAAAGACAGAGAGAGAGGCGAGAGAGAGGTGAGAAAGAGGGGAAAGACAGAGAGAGAGGCGAGAGAGAGGTGAGAAAGAGGGGAAAGACAGAGAGAGGGAGGTGAGAAAGAGGGGAAAGACAGAGAGAGGCGAGAGAGGAAAAGACGATATAGAAAGTGAGAGAATCAATTACTTTCTGGTGCTTATTGAGAAAACTACCTGAAACCAAGTGGTTTATTTCCTACTTGTTTCACTGAATCCCACAACATTCGAAAGGAATTTAAGCAGGTAATCATGAGGTAATAAAGCTGTTACCAAATAATTTCCAAGTAAACACCAGATAAAAACAAACTGTTCCTTGTAAGAAGGAAAGACATGAAAAATAAAAAGGACAATGCTGCAAACTGCTGCTCATGCTCCCAGCTGATTTTATTATAACACTGCTGAGACCCTTAGCTTTTCATCAGGCATCCATACCGATATACATGGCTGATGAAGACCTAAGGGTCGAAACCTAGGAGCATGAGTAGCAGTGTGCTGCATTTTCATTTTTCATGAATTCACCTATAACTCCAGCACCTGCAAAAAGTACCTGGATGTGTGTATGTCCTTCAGCTTTTGTACAAGAAGGTAAGTTCATTGCATACATGCTAGATTCCATATGGACCTCACCAGTCTCTGGTCTCTCTGGGTTCTGTCAGAGGTGGACATTTACATTAAGAGCAGGTTAACGGTCACACGCATGCGTGCACACGCACACACAGGAACCATGAATGAGCCCTGCTAGTTAGACTAGAAGCCGTCATCCTAGGAGAACCCATTGGCCTTGACATCTATCTATATAGCTAGGTTTACCACAGAAAAGTGCAGAGGACAGCAGCAATTGTCCTTGATTTGTCCTTGTAAACTTAACAGTTCTATACAGACCTCCATGGAGACAGGTACAGTTTACAGCTTATAGCTGGGTGGCCTGGTCATTAAGTGTGTGCTGGGCAGAGTCCAATGCCATAGCCACGTAACTTGTAGTTTGTTTGTTGATGAATCAGGTAGGATTGGATATGTGTCGTAAGTGAGAGGTCCTTGATCTCATACACACACACACACATACACACACACACACACACACACACACACACACACACACACACACACACACACACACACACACACACACACACACACACACACACACACAGTACAGAACATCACATACGCGCACGTCTATGCAAACACACACACACACACACACACGATTGCACGCACACACACGTGTATGTGTATATGCACACACACACACACACTGTACATAAGATTACGCACGCACGCACCCACCCACCCCCTGAACACGCCAGTCCTTACCCTACTGATGTCACCTCACCACATCAATATACTGTAGGGTACCAAAACACATTTTGGCTGCGTTTAAACAGGCAGCCCAATTCGGATTTTTTGCTGATTTTTTTCTTTTCACATCAGGTCTTTTTCAGAGCTGGTCAAAATACCAATTAGCATTACAAATATCAGAATATCACTTACTCCAGGAAAGATCTCTCTGCGTAAGGGAGGCTGAAGGCTCACCCAGATTTTAAATGACAAAGATATTTTAGAGGCAGCATTCAGTGGGAACTCAATATACACTATATGTCCAAAAGTATATGGACACCTGCTCTTTGAACATCTCATTACAAAATCAAGGGCATTATTATGGAATTGGTCTCCCCTTTACTGCTATAACAGCCTCCACTCTTCTGGGAAGGCTTTCTTCTAGATGTTGGAACATTGCTGCGGGGACTTGCTTCCATTCAGCAGCAAGAACATTAGTTAGGTTGGGCACTGATGTTGGGCGATTAGGCCTGGCTCACAGTCGGCGTTCCAATTCATCCCAAAGGTGTTTGATGGGGTTGAGGTCAGTCAATTCTTCCAAACCAACCTTGACAAACCATTTCTGTATGGACCTTGCTTTGTGCACGGGGCATTGTCATGCTGAAACAGGAAAGGGCCTTCCCAAAACTGTTGCCACAAAGTTGGAAGCACAGAATTGTCTAGAATTGAATTGTATGCTGTAGAATTAAGATTTCTCTTTACCGGAACTAACGGACCTAGCCCGGACCATGAAAAACAGCCCCAGACCATTATTCTGCAGACTTATTTACTTGTTGCTGTGCGTTTTGTTGCCAACCTTACTTTGCTACCTGACAACTTTACAGTTTTTACTTTTTAATTATGTTTATATTTTTTTAGTTTTTCCCTCACTCAACTTTTTTTTTTTTTCATTCAACTTTTTCACTCCGGACGCTTTATCTGGACATGGTTCGTCAGGACCTCCAACAGCCGAAGCTAAGGAGTGACATTAACATGATGCCTTCTAATTCCAGTCGCTGTACTCGTAATATACAGGAGAATGATCACCTTACGGCGAGGATAGCTCTGGTCTCTACACCGAAGGCTCCCATCATTGGCTCTGACAAATTGAAAACCCTAGTCATTGGCGACTCCATTACCCACAGTTTTAGATTTAAAACAACTCATCCAGCGATCATACACTGTTTACCAGGGGGCAGGGCTATCGATGTTAAGGCTAATCTGAGGATGGTGCCGGCTAAAGCTAAAACTGGCAAATGTAGAGAGTATAGAGATATTATTATCCACGTCGGCACCAACGATATTAGGATGAAACCGTCAGAGGTCACCAAGCGCAACATAGCTTCAGCGTGTAAATCAGCTAAAAATATGTGTCGGCATCGAGTAATTGTCTCTGGCCCCCTCCCAGTTAGGGGGAGTGATGAGCTCTACAGCAGTCTCACAACTCAATCGCTGATTGAAAACTGTTTTCTGCCCCTCCCAAAAGATAGAATTTGTAGATAATTGTCCCTCTTTCTGGGACTCACCCACAAACAGGACCAAGCCTGGCCTGCTGAGGAGTGACGGACTCCATCCTAGCTGGAGGGGTGCTCTCATCTTATCTACCAACATAGACAGTGCTCTAACTACTCTAGCTCCACAATGAAATAGGGTGCAGGGCAGGCAGCAGGCTGTTAGCCAGCCTATCAATTTAGTGGAGTCTGCCACTAGCACAGTCAGTGTAGTCAGCTCAGCTATCCCCATTGAGACCGTGTCTGTGCCTCAACCAAGGTTGGGCAAAACTAAACATGGCGATGTTCGCCTTAGCAATCTCACTAGGATAAAGACCTCCTCCATTCCTGCCATTATTGAAAGAGATCATGATACCTCACATCTCAAAATAGGGCTACTTAATGTTAGACCCCTCACTTCAAAGGTAGTTATAGTCAATGAACTAATCACTGTTCATAATCTTGATGTGATTGGCCTGACTGAAACATGGCTTAAGCCTGATGAATTTACTGTGCTAAATGAGGCCTCGCTTCCTGGTTACACTAGTGACCATATACCCTGCGCATCCTGCAAAGGTGGAGGTGTTGTTAACATTTACGATAGCAAATTTAAATTTACAACAAAAAAAAAGACGTTTTCGTCTTTTGAGCTTCTAGTGATGAAATTTATGCAGCCTACTCAATCACTTTTTATAGCTACTGTTTACAGGCCTCCTGAGCCATATACAGCGTTCCTCACTGAGTTCCCTGAATTCCTATCGGACCTTGGTAGTCATAGCAGATAATATTCCAATATTTGGTGATTTTAATATTCACATGGAAAAGTCTACAGACCCACTCCAAAAGGCTTTCGGAGCCATCATCGACTCAGTGGGTTTTGTCCAACATGTCTCTGGACCTAGTTTTGTCCCATGGAATAAATGTTGTGGATCTTAATGTTTTTCCTCATAATCCTGGACTATCGGACCACTATTTTATTACGTTTGCAATCGCAACAAATAATCTGCTCAGACCCCAACCAAGGAGCCTCAAGTCATGCTATAAATTCTCAGACAACCCAAAGATTCCTTGATGCCCTTCCAGACTCCCTCTGCCTACCCAAGGACGTCAGAGGACAAAAATCAGTTCACCACCTAACTGAGGAACTCAATTTAACCTTGCGCAATACCCTAGATGCAGTTGCACCCCTTAAAAACATTTGTCATAAGAAACTAGCTCCCTGGTACACAGAAAATACCCGAGCTCTGAAGCAAGCTTCCAGAAAATTGGAACGGAAATGGCGCCACACCAAACTGGAAGTCTTCCGACTAGCTTGGAAAGACAGTACCGTGCAGCATCGAAGAGCCCTTACTGCTGCTCGATCATCCTATTTTTCCAACTTAATTGAGGAAAATAAGAACAACACAAAATGTATTTTTGATACTGTCGCAAAGCTAACTAAAAAGCAGCATTCCTCAAGAGAGGATGGCTTTCACTTCAGCAGTAATAAATTCATGAACTTCTTTGAGGAAAAGATCATGATCATTAGAAAGCTAATTACGGACTCCTCTTTAAATCTGCGTATTCGTCCAAAGCTCAGTTGTCCTGAGTCTGCACAACTCACTCAAGTGTTTTAGTACTATATCTCTTGACACAATGATGAAAATAATCATGGCCTCTAAACCTTCAAGCTGCATACTGGACCCTATTCCAACTAAACCAAATCGAATCAAATGTATTTATATAACCCTTCGTACATCAGCTGATATCTCAAAATGCTGTACAGAAACCCAGCCTAAAACCCCAAACAGTAAGCAATGCAGGTGTAGAAGCACGGTGGCTAGGAAAAACTCCCTAGAAAGGCCAAAACCTAGGAAGAAACCTAGAGAGGAACCAGGCTATGTGGGGTGTCCAGTCCTCTTCTGGCTGTGCCGGGTGGAGATTATAACAGAATCAAGATGTTCAAATGTTCATAAATGACCAGCATGGTCCAATAATAATAAGGCAGAACAGTTGAAACTGGAGCAGCAGCACGGCCAGGTGGACTGGGGACAGCAAGGAGTCATCATGTCAGGTAGTCCTGAGGCATGGTCCTAGGGCTCAGGTCCTCTGAGAGAGAGAAATAAAGAGAGAAAACAACTGAAAGAGCTGCTTCCTGTGCTTGGCCCTCCTATGTTGAACATAATAAACGGCTCTCTATCCACCGGATGTGTACCAAACTCACTAAAAGTGGCAGTAATAAAGCCTCTCTTGAAAAAGTCAAACTTTGACCCAGAAAATATAAAAAACAATCAGCCTATATCGAATCTTCCAGTCCTCTCAAAAATGATAGAAAGAGCTGTTGCGCAGCAACTCACTGCCTTCCTGAAGACAAACAATGTATACGACATGCTTCAGTCTGGTTTTAGACCCCATCATAGCACACAGACTGCACTTGTGAAGGTGGTAAATTGCCTTTTAATGGCGTCAGACCGAGGCTCTGCATCTGTCCTCGTCCTCCTAGACCTTTAGCGCTGCTTTTGATACCATCAATCACCACATTCTTTTGGAGAGATTGGAAACTCAAATAGTTCTACATGGACAAGTTCTGGCCTGGTTTAGATCGTATCTGTCGGAAAGATATCAGTTTGTCTCTGTGAATGGTTTGTCCTCTGACAAATCAACTATAAATTTTGGTGTTCCTCAAGGTTCCGTTTTAGGGCCACTATTGTTTTCATTATATATTTTACCTCTTGGGGATGTCATTTGAAAACATAATGTTAACTTTCACTGCTATGTGGATGAGGAACAGCTGTACATTTCAATGAAACATGGTGAAGCTCCAAAATTGCCCTCGCTAGAAGCCTGTGTTTCAGACATAAGGAAGTGGATGTCTGCAAACTTTCAACTTTTAAACTCAGACAAAACAGAGATGCTTGTTCTAGGTCCCAAGAAACAAAGAGATCTTCTGTTGAATCTGACAATTACTCTTGATGTTTATACAGTCGTCTCAAATAAAACTGTGAAGGTCCTCGGCGTTACTCTGGTCCCTGATCTCTCTTTTGACGAACATATCAAGACTGTTTCAAGGACCGCTTTTTTTCCATCTACGTAACATTGCAAAAATCAGAAACTTTCTGTCCAAAAATGATGCAGAAAAATTAATCCATGCTTTTGTTACTTCTAGGCAATGCTCTACTTTCCGGCTACCCGGATAAAGCACTAAATAAACTTCAGTTAGTGCTAAATACGGCTGCTAGAATCCTGACTAGAACCCAAAAATGTGATCATATTACTCCAGTGCTAGCCTCCCTACACTGGCTTCCTGTTAAGACAAGGGCTGATTTCAATGTTTTACTGCTAACCTACAAAGCATTACATGGGCTTTCTCCTACCTATCTTTCCGATTTGGTCCTGCCGTACATACCTACACGTACGCTACGGTCACAAGATGCAAGCCTCCTAATTGTCCCTAGAATTTCTAAGCAAACAGCTGGAGGCAGGGCTTTCTCCTATAGAGCTCCATTTTTGTGGAATGGTCTGCCTACCCATGTGAGAGACGCAGATTCGGTCTCAACCTTTAAGTCTTTACTGAAGACTCATCTCTTCAGTGGGTCATATGATTGAGTGTAGTCTGACCCAGGAGTGTGAAGGTGAACGGAAAGGCTCTGGAGCAACGAACCGCCCTTGCTGTCTCTGCCTGGCCGGTTCCCATCTCTCCACTGGGATTCTCTGCCTCTAACCCTATTACAGGGGCTGAGTCACTGGCTTACTGGTGCTCTTCCATACCATCCCTAGGAGGGGTGCGTCACTTGAGTGGGTTGAGTCACTGACGTGATCTTCCTGTCTGGGTTGGCTCCCCCATTGGGTTGTGCCGTGGCGGAGATCTTTGTGGGCTATACCTCGTCCTCGGGATGGTAAGTTGGTGGTTGAAGATATCCCTCTAGTGGTGTGGGGGCTGTGCTTTGGCAAAGTGGGTGGGGTTATATCCTGCCTGTTTGGCCCTGTCCGGAGGTATCATCGGATGGGGCCACAGTGTCTCCTGACCCCTCCTGTCTCAGCCTCCAGTATTTATACTGCAGTAGTTTATGTGTTGGGGGGCTAGGGTCAGTCTGTTATATCTGGAGTATTTCTCCTGTCTTATCCGGTGTCCTGTGTGAATTTAAGTATGCCCTCTAATTCTCTCTTTCTCTCTTTCTTTCTCTCTCTTGGAGGACCTGAGCCCTAGGACCATGCCTCAGGACTACCTGGCATGATGACTCCTTGCTGTCCCCAGTCCACCTGGCCATGCTGCTGCTCCAGTTTCAACTGTTCTGCCAGCGGCTATGGAACCCTAACCTGTTCACCGGATGTGCTACCTGTCCCAGACCTGCTGTTTTCAACTCTCTAGAGACAGCAGGAGCGGTAGAGATACTCTTAATGATCGGCTATGAAAAGCCAACTGACATTTACTCCTGAGGTGCTGACTTGCTGCACCCTCAACATCTACTGTGATTATTATTATTTGACCATGCTGGTCATTTATGAACATTTGAACATCTTGGCCATGCTCTGTTATAATCTCCACCTGGCACAGCCAGAAGAGGACTGGCCACCCCTCATAGCCTGGTTCCTCTCTAGGTTTCTTCCTACGTTTTGGCCTTTTTAGGGAGTTTTTCCTTGCCACCGTGCTTCTACACCTGCACTGCTTGCTGTTTGGGGTTTTAGGCTGGGTTTCTGTACAGCACTTTGAGATATCAGCTGATGGGCTATATAAATACATTTTATTTGATTTAATTCCTCCTCCACCAAACCTTACAGTTGGCACAATGCATTGGGGCAGTAGGGTTCTCCTGGCATCTGCCAAACCCAGCTTTGTCAGTCAGACTGCCAGATGATGAAGTGTGATTCATCACTCCAAATAATGCGTTTCCGCTGCTCCAGAGTCCAATGGCGGCAAGCTATACACCACTCCAGCCAACGCTTGGCATTGGGCATGGGGATCTTAGGCTGCTCGACCATGGAAAACCATTTCATGAAGCTTCAGACGAACAGTTCTTGTGCTGACGTTGCTTCCAGTGGCAGTTTGGAACTGGATAGTGAGTGTTGCAACTGAGGACAGACAATTTTGAATGCGTTACACGCTTCAGAACTTGGCGGTCCTTTCTGTGAGCTTGTGTGGTCAACCACTTTGCGGCTGAGCCATTGTTGCTCGTCGATGTTTCCACTTCACAATAACAGTACTTACAGTTGACTGGTGCAGCTCTAGCAGGGCAGAAATGTGAAGAACTGACTTGTTGGAAAGGTGGCATCATATGACGGTGTCACATTGAAAGTCACTGAGCTCTCCAGTAAGGCCATTCTACTGCCAATGTTTATCTATGGAGCTTGCATGGCTGTGTGCTCGATTTTATACACCTGTCAGCTACAGGTGTGGCTGAAATAGTCAAACCCACTCATTTGAAGGGGTGTCCACATAATTTGTATATATAGTGTATTTCTGTAAAAAATAATGGAAACATTATTCATTTTGGTGACAATTCCATTACCTACAAAATCCTGGGTCGTATTCATTCGGGCATGCAACGGAGAAAGAAAATGTAACGCCAATGAAAATGAGCATTTCTCATAGTCCAAGTAGTGCTCACACTTTCAGTCGGTTTCTTCCATTTGGTGCCTAATGAACATGACTATGCTCTCAGTCCTTCTCTGTGAAGGAAAGGGAAGAGGTGCGTTGTCTTTCTGGAAATACTGGAACCTAAAGTAAAGACAGAATGTGCCTCATTGATGATAAGGTCTCTAAGAATCGTTGTAAAATCAGAAACATTACAAAAATGCAGTAAAAATCTTAATTGACAACACACGTAAGCAATAAGACTGTAATGCAAACTTGGCAATATGCATATGGATGCATGGCTGCATGCACACACAAACGCACACACACAGACACACACTGTAACGGCTATTGGAAGGAGAGGACCAAGGTGCAGCATGGTATGTGTCCATATTTATTTAATGAACACTGAAATCACAAAAATAACAACGCAAACGACCGAAACAGTTCTGGCTGGTGCAGACACACAACAGAAAACAACTACCCACAACTCAAGGGTGAAACCAGGCTGCCTAAGTAAATTCTCAATCAGAGACAACGATTGACAGCTGCCTCTGATTGGGAACCATACCAGGCCAAACACATAGAAATACAAACATAGAACAAAAACATAGAATACCCACCCACATCACACCCTGATCAAACTAAAAATAGAACCATACAAATCAATCTACGGTCAGGGCGTGACACACACACACAAACACACACACACACACACACACAATAATAGTGATGTACACACAAGCACACCTTAGTATACATTACAAGACATTCACATAATTCCAGGGAAGCCTCTGTGGGAAAAGCCCTACCTGGGAATCCTGTTGTACTTCTACTAGGTAAGGTATCATCACCCTGGAAACCAAACAAGACAGCACAGCATTAGATCAGGCTAGATGACTCACATTGGCCATATAAATACATTTTATATTTTATTCATAGGAAGATATGGATTAATAGTCATACATATGCTCATCTGGAATGATTTTACAACTGAGAAGCCAACCACCAACACAAACAACAAACACCCAATAACAACTAATGTAGAGGGGGTAGACACACCTTATTTTGTGAATAAGTTTCTTTATAGAGTTTTTATACATTTAGGGTTTACCCACCTATTGACCCACAGTGCTCAGGGTTTACCCACCTATTGACCCACAGTGCTCAGGGTTTACCCACCTATTGACCCACAGTGCTCAGGGTTTACCCACCTATTGACCCACAGTGCTCAGGGTTTATCCACCTATATTTTACGACTACATCCCCCCATATCCAAACAACCATTAGTTAACCTCTCCATCAAGGCAAACTCATACATTAAATTCAGCTCATAGTAGCTCAATGTCACTTGATGATAATACAACCAGGTGGAATAGGCTAACATGTTGTTGTGAATGTCACTGTGAATGAGGCCAGTCTTCCCTTACAATAAAAAAAAATGCTTTGAAACTAAATGTAAACTTACCTACTTGGGACATAAAGGACACAGTGAACTCCCTCAACTTAACCCATGAAAAGGCTGTATAAAACCCTGTATAAGTACAATCTACCATGACTATGGCAGAGGCTGAATGTCTACAGTCTATATTTCTCAGTCTTGTTGTCATTCTGAAGTAGTGGCCCCTCCCCAGGTCACACACGCTTATGTAAGGCAAAGCCAGGCCAGAATATTCAAAACAGTGGTATTTCAACAGTCAACACAAATCACTTCATATCTGAGAGACAGAGAGAGAGAGAGAGAGAGAGAGGAGAGAGAGGGGGGTTTGGGGGGGGAAAGAGCACACCCTGTCTCACCTAGAATGTTACATTTAAATAACGTCACATCTATCAAAGGTGATTTGAATGCAGTTCTTTAATACAGTGAGGGTTTTCTAAGTCCTCTGTATAGTAGGTAATAATGTGAATAATAATGTGGTCAGAACATTTTGTGATCAGAAATGTAGTGGCAGCTTTGCATTCTGTTTTGCATATCATTCCAGTCTTTCATGGACATTTACAATTGAGGTCAGTGAGGTGAATAAAAATGTAATTTCCTCACAGTTGACTAATTATTTTCTGGAGATTCAAAATGTGGGGCCGAACCGTCATTAAAACCTGCCTAGATCCTTACAATACAGGGTTGAATCCTAACTTGAGAGACATGCGCAATTGCGCATAACTCAAAGTTTGGTGGATATCATACGTTGGTGTCACTGGACGTTTTGTGTGAAGGGTTGAAGTTGTTCAGCGCCCTTTAGTCTCTACTACTTTGGTACTACTCAGGGTTCTCCCCAAAGAATGTAAGATGGGAGCTGCGCCACTTTGTGGACTGGCTGCACCACTATGTAAACTATGAAATTGTACTTTATTTGTTATTATTCAAGGCCAGAAACCACACCTAATAGAGTATTTTTTTTGCTCTAGATTGCAGGAAATGGCATTTACAGGTGTTCAAAAATGCTGTACTCAGCAGCACCATCTTGTTAAAATATCCTGAGGAGAACCTGCCACTGTATAAAATAGTAATTTGCTGCCCTCTGCTGTACATAGGGAAGGTTGCTGTCTAGTGGTCTACAGTGAGAATTGCATAAATACCTAATTATTTCAACTCAGTGTCCTTGTGTTTGCTTTCACCACCAGCCCTGTCTTGAGGGCCAAGAGGCATGGCACGCATAGCTAGCACCCTATGCCACCATGGAACATTCAAGTTGTATTGCTATCATTACCTTTATCTGATGTGCCACTTTAAAGGCACTATGAATCAACTACAGATTGGCTCTCAGAGTATGATGTATTTACAATGCCTTCGGAAAGTATTCAGACCCCTTGATTTTTTCCATATTTTGTTACGTATTCTAAAATGTATTAAATAAAATGTTTTTCCTCATCAATCTACACACAAGACCCCATAATGACATAGCAAAAATTGTTTTTTTGAAATGTTTGTAAATGTATTAAAAATAAAAAAACAGAAATTCAGTATTCAGACCCTTTGCTATGAGACTCGAAATTGAGCTCAGGTGTATCCTGTTACCATTGATCATCCTTGAGATCTACAACTTGGACTCCACTTGTGGTAAATTCAATTGATTGGACATGATTTGGAAAGGCATAAACCTATTTATATAAGTTCCCACAGTTGACAGTGCATGTCGGAGCAATAACCAAGCCATGAGGTCGAAGGATTTGTCCGTAGAGCTCCGAGACAGGAGTGTCGAGGCACAGATCTGGGGAAGGGTACCAAAAAATGTCTGCAGCATTGAAGGTCCACAAGAACACAGTGGCCTCCATCATTCTTAAATGGAACAAGTCTGGAACCACTGTCATGATGTGACCCTTTCTGGGTGTAAATCATGGCTCCCCCTCTCTCTCACTCTCTCCTACACCCATGTTCTGCTTTCTCTGGTTATGCAGAGAGAGACACCACAGAGTGAACAAAGGATTTCACTTGGCCAAACTCCCTAAATCCCCAAAATGGGGTAATTAAACTATATTCCCACTTGTGGGAATGATCCGTGGACACTTAAGATGATCCGTGGACACTTAAGGGGCGGGTATGACGAGTGTGTTTCATTTGGTGAACTCATGGAGGACAGGAAACACACATAACTATCTCTCTGAATGTGTACACTTCTCAATTATGGGGTTTTCATATAATTCTTGTATAAAATGAATGAGTATAGATGAATAGATTAAACGATTTGTGAAATGATGTAATGTGATGTTAACCTTTAGAATGAGAGAATTGTATTCCCTGTAAAGTTTAACTAGTCAGCGGCCACGCCCCCGTGAGCACAGACATAATCTGGCGTCATGGAACCTGTCACTCCCTGACCGTAGAGATCCTTTTATTCTCTATGTCTGTTTGGTCAGGGTGTGACTCGGGTGGGAAACTCTGTTCTTTGTTTCTATGTTTTGGCCGGGTATGGTTCTCAATCAGGGACAGCTGTCTATCGTGGTCTCTGATTGGGAATCACTTAGTCAGCCTTTTTCCTTTTTGTATTTGTGGATAGTTGTCTTTGTTAGTGGCATTATAGGCCAAATAAGCTTCACGGTCGTTTCCTTGTTCTTTGTTTTGTTGGAGACATTTATCAACAAAAGAAATGTACGCTCACCATGCTGCACCTTGGTCCGGTCATTTCCACGATGATCCATGACACGAAGCCTCCAGTGATGATCCATGGCACGAAGCCTCCAGTGATGATCCATGGCACGAAGCCTCCAGTGATGATCCATGGCACGAAGCCTCCAGTGATGATCCATGGCACGAAGCCTCCAATTGATGAGCCATGGCACGAAGCCTCTAATTGATGATCCATGGCACGAAGCCTCTAATTGATGATCCATGACACGAAGCCTCCAGTGATGATCCATGGCACGAAGCCTCTAATTGATGATCCATGGCACGAAGCCTCCAGTGATGATCCATGGCACGGAGCCTCCAGCGTCGATCCGCGGTCCGGAGCCTCCAGCGACGGTCCCCGGTCCGGAGCCTGCAGCGACGGTCTCCGGTCAGGAGCCTCCAGCGACGGTCCCAGGTCCGGAGCCTCCAGCGACGGCCTGCGGCGAGGGTCCCCAGTCCGGGCCTGCGGCGAGGGTCCCCAGTCTGGGGCCTGCGGCGAGGGTCCCCAGTCTGGGGCCTGCGGCGAGGGTCCCCAGTCCAGGGCCTGCAGCGAGGCGTCCCCGGTCAGGGGCCTGCGGAGAGGGTCCCCAGTCCGGGGTCGGCAACGAGGGTCCCCGCACCAGAGGCGCCATCAAAGTGGGGGGAGCCAGAGGTGGAGCGGGGTTGGCGTCCCGCACCAGAGCCGCCACCAAGATAGATGCCCACCCGGACCCTCCCCTATAGTGTCAGGTTTGATTCCGGAGTCCGCACCTTTGGGGGTACTGTCACTCCCTGACCGTAGAGATCCTTTCATTCTCTATGTTAGTTTGGTCAGGGTGTGACTCGGGTGGGAAACTCTATGTTCTTTGTTTCTATGTTTTGGCATGGTATGGTTCTCAATCAGGGACAGCTGTCTATCGTGGTCTCTGATTGGGAATCACTTAGTCAGCCTTTTATCCTTTTTGTATTTGTGGATAGTTGTCTTTGTTAGTGGCATTATAGCCTAAGTAAGCTTCACGGTCGTTTCCTTGTTCTCTGTTTTGTTGGTGACATTTACCAATAAAAGAAACGTAAGCTCACCATGCTGCACCTTGGTCTGGTCATTTCCACGGTAACAGCGATCGTGACAGAACCACCCTTTTCTATTGTTATGAATAAAAGACCCTCCTGAGGAAATCCTCTTCAGATTAAGAAAACCCCCAGCGTGATCTGTGGTTGCAATGGTTGAGTACCAAGACTAGAAAATCATACCACGTGGTGCATTGGCTACACGGCTGGAAATGGTTCAACTCTGAGAGTTTAAGATACTACACCCTCTTCTGGCTCAAGAAAAGTCACGATGGCGGACGGAAATACAGGGTGGTGCGGCTTCTCATTCGAATGCTGTAATTTTATCTAAACCATAATGTACGCTGACCCCAGCTAAGTAACTCATGCAAAGAGTTAAAGCGCAATTATGTGTTTTATCTCCAGTACTCTGCCATGATTGTCAGTTATGTAGCTGCTCTACTGATAATCTCAGTGCGTCCTTGCTGGGATGACACAAATCTACTGCCTGAGAATATCAACACATTGGTTCACGTTCCACGGGAGCGGACAGTACACAGCATGCCATAATGTTCTGAATAATGGCCAAGTCTATCTCGCTCCCTATTCTACTGAACCGCTTAGGCGTAACAAACACAAGTCCAACATTTATCGGAAACTGTTAAACTACCTGTTCACTACCCTCCTGCTCTCCGGGGCCCAACATCACCGAGCCAGCGATACTCACCGGAGTGGAAAGCAGTGGATGGCCTCGTCCACTGTGGAAGTGGGTGAGTGCTATGGTCCCATGGTTTCTCTCGACTCACCCGGCTCCAGGATAGATTTTGACTCTTCAAACATACCCGACTCTGCTTCTGGTACGCAAGCTGTTTTATTTTGTTCCCCGCATCCAGTGCAGGCGGGAGGGATTGTTAATTGCGCTGCCGAACTGCCCTTAATCAAAACAAAACAAAACGGCCTAAACCCAGCCGTTAGACAACACAGAAAATGTAACTTTTTTCAATGTGTCAATCACTCTCGAGTCATCTGGGACCCACGAGCTAAGCCCAAGGGACTACTAGGGGGGCACTTCAACATTCGTAGTGTCCAAAAAGTGATCAAATTCAACATCTACTCACAGATTCCAAGCTTGACTTCCTCTGCCTCACAGAGACACGGCTCCATCAAACCTCTCCATATGCTGCTTTGATTGTGCGTGGCTACAATGTTTTCAGGAGAAACAGGATTGAAGGAAGAGGAGGGGGTGAGATGATTTACATTAAAGAACATATCCGATGTAAACAAATTGAGTGGTCATGTGATAATGAACTAGAATGTATTGGCCTGAATGTTACACTGTCTCCCCAAATGTATTTTACCCTTATTGGGATGTATAGGCCACCTTCCACCAAAAGTGTGTTTTTTGATCAGTTTAATAACATGCTTAGGGAATGTGACTTTGGGAAAGAGGTCATCTTAATGGGAGATTTTAACATGAATTATGAAGACAAGTTTTGTAGGAAAACCCTCAAACGGATCACAAATACCTTTGACCTTACACAGCTAGTTAAAGGGCCCACCAGAGTGACTTGTTGCTCTAAAACACAGATTGATTTTGTGTTCAGTAATAGAGAGTGACTAAATCATTCAATATGGTTACTGAGCTATCTGATCATAATCTGACACTTATAGC
The DNA here is from genome assembly GCF_018296145.1 of Oncorhynchus tshawytscha. NCBI lineage: Eukaryota > Metazoa > Chordata > Actinopteri > Salmoniformes > Salmonidae > Oncorhynchus > Oncorhynchus tshawytscha. The sequence continues at coordinate 33,114,533 of NC_056458.1, forward strand.
CAGAAAGTTGTCTAAGAGCAGGTTTAACCTCTCTACTGTTAGAAAGCCGGATCAACTAAGAATACCTAAGAGTGAATTAAGCTATTTTTAAAATGTAATTAAGGGAATTAACTGGTATGATCGCTTGTCCTATACAGATGTGGAAGCTGATAGTCAGGTTCTTCTATCCACAATCCAGACTACAATAAATGGTTTCCTAAAGAAAATCAAATCCAAACCTGGCCAAAAGAGCACTCTTCCTTGGCTAAATGGAGAAATCTGGAAATTGATGAAAGAACGAGATTATGCTCTAAAAATAGCCCTAAAATCCAAATTAGAGCATGACAGACGTAGGTTTACCATGTTGAGAAATAAGGTGATGAAAGAAATCAGACAGGCCAAGGCAAACCTTTTTATTAACATAATTGGTGAAGCAAAGGGAAATTCTAAACTGATCTGGGAGAATCTAAAAAAGTTAACAGGGAAAGACCATAGTAACACTGCAAAAAGACTAGAAATCATGTTGAATAACAATCTAACACAGGATGCAGTCGAAATAGCAATAGCCTTCAATTCCTACTTTATTGACTCTGTCAGGGTACTGACACAGAACCCCTCCACTGGTTTCTTTGGCTCAGTGCTAGTAAATTATGCTCAACCTGTCTTCATCATAAGGGAGGTTTCTGAGTCAAAGGTGAACAAGGTGATTAGCTCACTAAAGAACTCTAAAGCCAAAGATGTGTTTGGGCTGGACTCTACCTTTCTTAAAAACTACAAAGAGTCACTCATGTTCAGCCTGTACATTAATGATCTGCCTTCTGTCTGTACTGGGTCTGAAGTTAAAATGTATGCAGATGATACAGTGATATATGTGCACGCAAAGAGCAAACAACAAGCTGCACAAGAACTCACTACTGTAATGGTCCAGGTTACAAAGTGACTCGTGTTTGCATCTCAATGTGAAAAAAACTGTTTGCATGTTCTTCACAAAGAGGGTAACAGATGCTACTGAGCCAGATGTCTATGTGTCAGGGGAGAAGCTCCAGGTGGTATCTGATTTTAAGTACCTTGGCATCATACTTGATTCCAACCTCTCTTTTAAAAAGCATGTGAAAAAGGTAATTCAAATAACCAAATTCAACCTAGCTAATTTCCGATTTATACGAAATTCTTTGACTACAGAGGTAGCAAAACTGTACTTCAAATCTATGATACTCCCTCACTTAACATACTGCTTGACTAGTTGGGCCCAAGCTTGCTGTACAACATTAAGACCTATTCAGTCTGTCTACAAACCGGCTCTCAAAGTGCCTGATAGGAAGCCCAATAGCCATCATCACTGTTACATCCTCAGAAAGCATGAGCTCCTGAGTTGGGAAGATCTTGTGCAATACACCGACGCATGTCTTGTATTCAAGATCCTAAATGGCCTGGCTCCCCCTCCAGTCAGTATTTTTGTTAAACAGAAAACCCAAACATATGGCAGCAGATCCACAAGGTCTGCCATCAGAGGTGACTGTATAGTTCCCTTAAGGAAAAGCACCTTTAGTAAATCTGTTTTCTCTGTGAGAGCTTCCCATGTCTGGAATACACTGCCACCAGACACACATAACTGCACCAAATATCACACTTTCACAAAATGCTTGAAGACATGGCTAAAGGTCAATCAGATTTGTGAACATGGTCCCTAGCTGTGTGTTGCCGCTTTCCATGTTATCTGTTGTAGCTTGTGAGGTGTGGAAACACTTTGTTGCTTTTATGAATTTTGTCTTTTTGTTCTATGTTGCTCTGTCTGTATGCTACATCTTGCGTGTGCTATGTTGCTCTGTCTGTATGCTACGTCTTGCTTGTCCTATGTTGCTATTGTCTATATTGTAATTGTTTTTAATAACCTGCCCAGGGACTGCGGTTGAAAATTAGCCTTTTACTGAAATTACACTTTTACTGAAACGTTGATTAATGTGCACTGTCCCTGTAAAAATTAAATAAACTCAAAGTCAAACTATCGATCCCTACAGAATAAGAGCAAATCTTAGATACTAATTACTAGACTGCAGCTAGAAATTATGTAAACAAAGGACAACCACCAAAACATCTACTCTAAGAACAATGACATATTCTTTACAACAGACACTATCAGGAGCCGCCGACAAAGCTACCAACTTGAGTAACCAGAGAATCTCTGATGAACTGACTCTCCAGCAGACGGACCGACAATTCCAATAGAGAAGTCCTCAACGACATATGGGCGTAAATATATTGATTGCAATTATTCCCGAATGAGCGAGCGTTCATGTGCAAAGGATTAGCATTTCAAATAATATAATTATCCATTGTGTGTAGTGATCCATTTTGTCTGTCTTTCTCGCTCCACACCCCCTTTTCTTTGTATAGCAGGCCGTCATATTGGTTTAGCCCAATAGGGGATCTCCCCTATCATTGTTAGTAACCAATATCTACTGTTTGTTATGCATTTCTGTGATTATTTAGTTAGTTAGTAAATAAATGATTAAGCCAATTGGTGTATGGATGATTCATAGTCTAGACTGGGTTCGTGCAGACGTTTGGAATGAGACTGACGTAAGGTAAAGAAGAATTCATTAATAGAAGACTGTGTGTATAGTAGAACGGATGTGTACCAAACTCACTAAAAGTGGCAGTAATAAAGCCTCTCTTGAAAAAGCCAAACCTTGACCCAGAAAATATAAAAAACTGTCGGCCTATATCGAATCTTCCATTCCTCTCAAACATTTTAGAAAAAGCTGTTGCGCAGTATGGTTTTAGACCCCATCATAGCACTGAGACTGCACTTGTGAAGGTGGTAAATAACCTTTTAATGGCGTCAGACCGAGGCTCTGCATCTGTCCTCGTGCTCCTAGACCGTAGTGCTGCTTTTGATACGATCGATCACCACATTCTTTTGGCCTGGTTTAGATCTTATCTGTCAGAAAGACATCAGTTTGTCTCTGTGAATGGTTCGTCCTTTGACAAATCAACTGTAAATTTCGGTGATACTCAAGGTTCCGTTTTAGGACCACTATTGTTTTCACTATATATATTACCTCTTGGGGATGTCATTCGAAAACATAATGTTAACTTTCACTACTATGTGGATGACACAGAGCTGTACATTTCAATGAAACATGGTGAAGCCCCAAAATTGCCCTTGCTAGAAGCCTGTGTTTCAGACATAATGAAGTGGATGGCTGCAAACGTTCTACTTTTAAACTTGAACAAAACAGAGATGCTTGTTCTAGGTCCCAAGACGCAAAGAGATCTTCTGTTGAATCTGACAATTAATCTTGATGGCTGTACAGTTGTCTCAAATAAAACTGTGAAGGTCCTCGGCGTTACTCTGGACCCTGATCTCTATTTTGACAAACATATCAAGACTGTTTCAAGGATGTTTTTTTCCATCTACGTAACATTGCAAAAATCAGAAACTTTCTGTCCAAAAATGATGCAGAAAAATTAACCCATGCTTTTGTTACTTCAAGGTTAGACTACTGCAATGCTCTACTTTCCTGCTACCTGGATAAAGCACTAAATAAACTTCAGTTAGTGCTAAATACGGCTGCTAGAATCTTGACTAGAACCAAAAAATTTGATCATATTACTCCAGTGCTAGCCTCCCTACACTGGCTTCCTGTTAAGGCAAGGACTGATTTTTTTAACCTAGAAAGCATTACATGGGCTTGCTCCTACCTATCTTTCCGATTTGGTCCTGCCGTACATACCTACACGAATGCTACGGCCACAAGACGCAGGCCCCCTAATTGTCCCTTTTTGCTAATGCATAAATCAAAATCAACTCAAACAAACCCCTGTTGCTGTAGTTATGTAGTTACTATAAACATAGTCTGCAGGTTGGGAAGACAGCTGGCCTAGTAGGTGCAATACATTAGAGGGGGTTAAAAAGTATTGTAATGAAACAGCAGGGAGCAGGTCTCGAACCCTCGACCTTTGAGCCCGAGGTCCGGCGCGCTATCGACTGGGCCGCAAAAGCATGCTCGTGCGCAAACACTATTCCTCCTTTCAAAGAGCGCAAACCCAGGGTCGTTACACTACTCCCTCCGTTCAAAGAGGGGGCTTGCGGCTCTACGTCTTACAGGAACGCGCTCACCGGCCAAGCACACACACTGTCGCGGATGCGAGGTCCGATCACTTCTGACACCATGCTCGTGCGCAAACACTACTCCCTCCTTTCAAAGAGCGCAAACCCAGGGTCGTTACAGTATCATAGCATCAGTAGTCTTGTCCACCCATGCTCTTTTACATGGAACCGGGCTTAAAGACAGTCGGTAACCAACGTTAGATTTGTGCTTAGCCAGTTACATCATTGCAATGAGCTGTTAGTGTACAGTAGACTACATAAAGTAGGTTCTCTCGCACCTTCGAAGTCTTCAATTTTCTGCAGTGTCCAAAACGCAAATGTAGCTTCTGCCCTTATCTATATCTGCACATTATATATAACATATTCCACCTTCCATCAAGATAGCGGTAAAGTTGCCGTGTCCTTAAACTGTGTATATTGCATGCATGTACAGTAGCTAGGTCTATTTTCGTTTTTAAAGTATTTTAGACCCGGTATCACGCGGTCGCCTTGGTGACGGGATACCCATGCACACGCTCGTCTATAGTCCAAATTCGCGCCTATTTATTGCACAACTATACAACCCCAAATTAACAGTAAGCATGTTAACATTTGTAGCTCTTTCACATAGCCTACGTTTAGCATATTAATTAAGTTTATGGTTTTATAAAATCATTGAGGCATGAATGCATGTAGGCTTATGTGGAACTTTTGAAGAGACAAAACAGACACAATGGTCAATTATGAGAGCTGTTCAGTTTATTCTTGAAATGTTATTGCTTTTCTAAAATGGGATAATTGCCTCCTCTTGCTGCCTTTTTGGGTCAATTAATTGTGCAAACTCAATATTGAAATGCCAATTGAAATTCATACAATATCACAACAAAAAAAGCCTGTCCCAACAATATGTATACTAAACAAAAATATAAATGCAACATGAAACAATTAAAAATATTTTATTGAGCTACAGTCCATATAAGCACATTAGTCAATTATAATAAAATCATTAGGCTTAATCTATGGATTTCCCGTGACTGGGAATACAGATATGCAGCTGTTTGTCACAAATACCTTAATAAATAAATAAAGTAGGTGCGAGGATCAGAAAAACAGTCAGTATCTGGTGTGACCACCATTTGCCTCATGCAGCGTGAGTTGATCAGGCTGTTGATTGTGGCCTGTGGAATGGTGTCCCACTCCTCTTCAATGGCTGTGCGAACATGATTATCATGTTGAAACATGAGGTGATGGCAACGGATGAATGGCACAACAAAGGGCCTCAGGATCTCATCACGGTATCGATCGCTGTGCATTCCAATTGCCGTTGATAAAATGTAAATTTTGTTCGTTGTCCATAGCTTATGCCTGCCCATACCCTAACCCCACCATGGGGCACTCTGTTCATAACATTGACATCAGCAAACTGCTCGATCACACAACGCCATAGACGTGGTCTGCGGTTGTGAGGCCGGTTGGATGTACTGCCAAATTCTCTAAAACGACATTGTAGGCAGCTTATGGTAGAGAAATTAACAGTAAATTCACTGGCAACACCTCTGTTGGACATTCCTGCAGTCAGCATGCCAATCTGTGACATTGTGTTGTGTGAAAAAATGCACATTTTAGATTGGCCTTTTATTCTCCACATGTGTAATGATGTTTAATCAGCTTCTTGATATGCAACACCTGTCAGGTGGATGGATTATCTTGGCAAAGGAGAAAAGATCAGTAACAGGAATGTAAACAAATTTGTGCACAAAATTGGAAAGAAATAAGCTTTTTGTGCGTATGGAACATTTCTTGGATATTTTATTTCAGCTCATGAAACATGGGACCAACACTTTACAGGTTACATTTATATTTTTTGTTCAGTATACATTTGTACATAATGAAAATGTTATGAGATACTCCAATATTTTCTAACATAAATGGTTATTGCTAGCTATATGGAGTGGGATGAGCTTCTTTCTGTGTCATTGTACAAAAACATTGCTTATTTCACATGCTGATAACAGTAGCCTAGGTAGGCGTATTTTGACACAGGTCACATTGCTTTTTTGGAGAACTGGTCTGGAGAACTGGACCTGCATCGGTTTTTACAAAATGTATGTTGTGCACAAAAAAAAACATTTTGAGAAGTAATTTAACTTTCACAATATTCATTATTTTTCAATCAAATGTTTCTAGGAGTATCATTTTGAACATACAGATTATTTTAGAACTGTTTCTGATTGAGGCTGGCACATGAGTAGGCACATAGAATGGCAGTGTGACATGACCAAACCCTTTGGTAGTCAAGGCACATCTACCAGCACTTTGTATGTTATTGAGACTCGTTCAATATTTTCAGAGTTGGGGATAAGGGGCTGAGTGGGGAACAAGTAATCAATTCACATACACAGCCTTAGACTTTACACATAAATAATGATAAAACATATTTTTTAATCATTTTGGAAACCAAGCTTTGCCATCAAAGATAAATGTAGGGCAAACTATGCCCTCACCTTTCATAAAAAAACGCTTTATCTAATACTAACTCACTAAGCTGTTTTTTAAATGAAATATACTGACTTTCTTGTGTCTAGCTAAAGTTTATGTGAGTAAAAATATTCTTTAGGGGGGCTTTTTTCATTGTGAACCAGGGCCTTGTGAGTTGTTGTTGTTGTGATCCAGGGCCTTGTGAGTTGTTGTTGTTGTGATCCAGGGCCTTGTGAGTTGTTGTTGTGATCCAGGGCCTTGTGGTTGTTGTTTTTGTGATCCAGCGCCTTGTGAGTTGTTGTTGTTGTGATCCAGGGCCTTGTTGTTGTTGTTGTGATCCAGGGCCTTGTGAGTTGTTGCTGTTGTCAAGTCCATCCAGAGGGAAGGGCTTCTTGTCTCTGTGATTGGTTGCTGTGGATGTCTCTGTGACCGTGAGCAGGAAGTGTAGCTGCCTGTTCTATATTTTGCTGTTATTTCGTGTTACATTGCTCTCCTCTTCTCTTTTTATCTGTCTCTCTCTCTCTCTCCCTCCTCTCTCTCTAACTGTCCTCCCAGTGTTAGGAGAAGAGAAAAGTGTGTGAGTGAGCATGGAGCACGGAGACCACCGTGCTAAGGGCCAGAGGGAGAACGAGGGGTCGGAGGTCAACGCTGGAGCTGACAGCTGGATGGAGGGAATAAAAAATAAATGAAGAAGGATGTCTTATGAAGGACAGAATAAAGGGTCAGATGCAGGGGTGAAAGTAAGGCGGTCTGGTACGGCGTCCCAGCAAAATAAATAGTGGGGGTACGCCGTACTGGTAAAACATGAGCCTATCACAATAACTAAAACCAAATGTCAAGAAAACTGGAGGCTATTACACCACTATTTATCATTAGGCTACCGCATGTCAGAGGCATGAAAAATGAGTGAATGGACAAGTAAACAGTTGGTGTAGCCTTTGCCCTAACATGCAATGTGGTTAGACGAGAACACTGAAATTTTGCCAAGGAAGAGATGGATTGCCGACACCAAGACGCACGCGGACAGTAGTGCATACATAAATTCTGGCCTAATGACAAAATGTCATTACACTTTGTGGTGTTTGAGGAACAGATGTCTCTTTCCATTCACCACTGCTTGGAGGCTGGAAATATGTTTTTAGTGGATGAACGTGTACGGGTAGCCTAGTAAAGGAGCTTCTTTGAAGTGACTAAAAACATCAAGACTGGTTGTGTTTATGCCACAATAAAATGTAACACATTTAAAAAGTTAAAATATAAATCTTTACGACTATGCCCACAGAGATCCTACTGAAGTGATAGGGATTCTAAATGTAATTCTATGATTAAGCATGTGCACACATAGGAGGTACCGTACTTTCACCCCTGGTCAGATGAGAAAAAAGAGAACCCCAGTGCCTTTGGACGTAAACATAATTTTTTTATCATTAGGTAACAAGTAGTTACCAACTGTGTTGAATAAGTACCAGAAAGTAACCATTGATACCACATATTTTCCCTAGTAAACACACCAAGTTAATACCAGAGGAAAAAGTACTGTAAATACTGTAAAAAAAAACTCTTGTAAAATATTGAACGAGGAAGTCACATGCACACTCTTTGTGCTTGTCACACTCTACATTTACATTTGACATTTTAGTCATTTAGCAGACGGTCTTATCCACAGCAACTTACAGTAGTAGGTGCATACATTTTCATTTTTTTTTTTCTCTCCCTATACTGGTCCCCCATGGGAATTAAACCCACAACCCTGGCTTTGCAAGTGCCATGCTCTACCAACTGAGCTACACAGGACTTCCTCTACACATCACTTACTTGCAAGTACAGTACCTTCAAAATTAAGACAGAGTGTGTGCCCACAGTACAGTGCGTGGGATAAATTCCATTTAAATTCAGTCAATTATAATGGAATTGACCCTAACCTTTGTAGAGTGTATGTGCATTTTTGTTTGCACAATTCCCAAGTTATGCAGAAATCCAGATTTGGGAATTTTGGGAAAGTTACCGGAATTTTGCAACTCCAGTCACACTGTTGAGATGGGATAACATTGTTACGAAGAAGGTTAAAATGATGTGAAATAGTATTTTTTTTAAACAAAATTACAATACTTAAATGGCACTTTATTCATAGAATGACCCATATAGCAATGTATAGGATGTGTGTTTACCTCTACAGCTCTTTCCGTCCCTCTGCAGCATCCCAGTCACACAGCTACACACAGCTCCCATGCCTTTACTGGTGCAGATCTGCTCACAGCCCCCGTTCCCCACCTCACACCAGTCCGACTCTAATATACACAAAATTGTGAATCGCACACATACTGGTATTTACACAAGTGCATGCATACACTAAGGCGACATGTCTGTATCACATACATGCACGCACACACACACTAGGGCAACACTGATCTGTACCTCTCCTTCTGATGGGTCCTACAGTGAGGATCTGCTCCTTGTGATTGCTGTAGTCCGTGTACATCCTCCTGTTGTGGGGACAGTTCTACACACACACACACACACACACACACACACACACACACTTGTATTAAGGTGGCATAACATAGCCATTGTAAGCTTAGCTATTCTAAGCATGCTTCACAACATGTTAGATTTGTTATCATTTGCCGCTTATAAAAACTGGACAAAGACAAAACTGGTTCCGGATTTAATTCAGTGTTCATCACCATGTTCAGGGTTTCCTCACCACTTTGCAGGCATTGATCTCGTGGTCACACAGCGATACGTCACAGTGGAGGTGGACCTCGTCATAGTCCCCAATGAACTTGAAGACTGTGACGTGGAAGCGGCAGGTGAGGGACACCCCGTTCTCAGCCATGCCTATGGTGTTATCCTTGATGTTGGGACAACTTCATAGATAAAGAAAGAGAAGTTAGTGTGGTCCTTTGTTTTCGTACAATACAACCTAACGTCTGTTCCTAACGTCTGTCCATCCGTCTGTCTGTCATTTGTGCAATTTATAGGGGATAGGGTTCTATATTGGCTTTAGACATGTGGTATGTTATTTTGAGCCTACCCTCTTTCTATGATGATGTAGCGGAGCCGGTCGCTGCTGTAGCGGGACGGCGTGGCCCAGCACATATTGACGATAAGGATGAGCTGGTTCTCGTCGGCTCCCTCCACAAACACCCCCACGAAGAGGATGTCCCGCGTGCTCAGCACCACCTCGCCCTCGCGGTACGGCTGGTGGTACGACGAGTTCTTGTACAGTGCCATCTTAGTGATGAAGTTACCCTCCTGGGTGGGGAGGGTGAGGTTGATCACACTGGAGAAAGGGTATAGGGAGAGAGAGATACAGGAAGGGGGAGAGAAGGTGAGGGATATCATTGAGGGACATCATTGAATAAACTCTATAACAAGTCAGGAGATGGAAAACATTGGTCTTGTGTGGAGCAGTACTTTTCTGTACACACATGCGCGGGCTACACAGAGAAGTATCGCTTGAGACCAACGGAATGCTATAACGTTGCGGATAAAGTTGTAATGACACAATTTCATGTGTACAACATGAACATACAACGAGCATGAAAAAGTATATCACTGGTGGGCAGGTTTCTCCAAACCAAGTTAAATCGCAAAAAAAAAGTGTCTGGACACTTCTATAACATGCCAGATACATTTTTGGTTAAAAAAAAGAAAAAAAGTGAACTTGTCCTTTTAAAGGCCTAGTGCAGTCAAAAACTTGATTTCTAGTGTTTTATATACATTTCCACACTATGGGGTTGGAATAATACTGTGAAATTGTGAAAATGATAATGCCCTTTTAGTGTAAAAGCTGTTTAAAAAGACTGCCTGAAATTTCAGCCTGTTTTGGTGTGGTGGAGTTTTGAGCTACCTGGTGACATCACCAGGTGGTACATTAGTTAATAGACCAATAAGAAAAAAGGGTTCCAAACCTCTGCCAATAACAGGTAGTTTTCAGTTTTCCCCTTCCCACTCAAACCACTCACAGACAGTGGTAGTAAAATTCTTCCTTGAGAAATTAGTCTTTGCCAAGAAGCAATTTTAGTTTCTTTTTGACCATTTTAATTGAAAACAATCACAGTTAGGGTTGCAAAATTCCGCTAACTCTCCCAAAATTCCCAGGAAGTTATGATTTGAGGATTCCAGATTTCCTGCTTAGATTAGATTGGAAAACCTGGGAATTTGGGGAAAGTTGAGAAAAAGTAGGTCCTCTAACCTGAGCATGGGCCTAAGCACAGTCTCCAGAGATATTTTGAGGTCTAGCTCGTAGGCGCAGGAAAACTCCACGTTGATTGTCTTGTCCCTGGTAATGATGTTGCCAGTGTTGTTCACACTCTCAATCCACACCGTGTTCTTGTACATGATGTGTGTGCTGTTGGACTGGTAGAAAATAAAAATGGCAGATATGCTGGACAATAAACATCATTACAGTAAGTATAGTATGCCTATTGGCCGGGGAAGAGATTTCCTCAGTAACATGGAGCCCTACTGGCCCTTGCGATAGGAAATGACAGGTCTACCCTATTGGCTATCCAGTTTCTCACCAATAAAATTAAGTCTTATTGCCCCTTGGTGATGAGTCACAAGCCTAAGGCATGTGTTTGGCACCAGTAGGTGGAAGTAGCACTAACCACTACTCCAGGATCAGATATTTCTCAATCCCCCTAACGACTAGTTATGATTAAAGGTAAGATAATCTGACTACAGATCTGTGGCAACCTTTACGATACAGCCACGTGGCCCCTGGTGTTGTTAATGTAGAAGGAGATCACTAATATAGGGTCAGATACACAGTTGAAGTCGGAAGTTTACATACACCTTAGCCAAATACATTTGAACTTAGTTTTTCACAATTCCTGACATTTAATCAGAGTAAAAATCCCTGTCTTAGGTCAGTTAGGATCATCACTTTATTTTAAGAATGTGAAATGTCAGAATAATAGTAGAGAGAATTATTAATTTCAGCTTTTATTTCTTTCATCACATTCCCAGTGGGTCAGAAGTTTACATACACTCAATTAGTATTTGGTAGCATTGCCTTTAAATTGTTTAACTTGGGTCAAACATTTCAGGTAGCCTTCCACAAGCTTCCCACAATAAGTTGGGTGAATTTTGTCCCATTCCTCCTGACAGAGCTGGTGAAACTGAGGAAGGTTTGTAGGCCTCCTTGCTCGCGCACACTTTTTCAGTTCTGCCCACAAAATTTCTATAGGATTGAGGTCAGGGCTTTGTAATGGCCACTCCAATATCTTGACTTTGTTGTCCTTATGCCATTTTGCCACAACTTTGCTTGGGGTAATATGCTTGGGGTAATTGTCCATTTGGAAGGCCCATTTGCGACCAAGCTTTAACTGATGTCTTGAGATGTTGCTTCAATATATCCACATAACTTTCCCTCCTCTATTTTGTGAAGTGTACCAGTCCCTCCTGCAGCAAAGCACCCCCACAACAGGATGCTGCCACCCCCGTGCTTCACAGTTGGGATGGTGATCTTCAGCTTGCAAGCCTCCCCCTTTTTCCTCCAAACATAACAATGGTCATTCTTGCCAAACAGTTCTATTTCTGTTTCATCGGGAGAGAGGACATTTCTCCAAAAAGTACAATCTTTGTTCCCATGTGCAGTTGCAAACCGTAGCCTGGCATTTTTATGGCGGTTTTGGAGCAGTGGCTTCTTCCTTTCTGAGTGGCCTTTCAGGTTATGTCGATATAGGACTCGTTTTACTGTGGATATAGATACTTTTGTACCCGTTTCCTCCAGCATCTTCACAAGGTCCTTTGCTGTTGTTCTGGGATTGATTTGCACTTTTCGCACTAAAGTACGTTCATCTCTAGGAGACAGAACGCGTCTCCTTTCTGAGCGGTATGACGGCTGCGTGGTCCCAAGGTGTTTATACTTGCGTGGTCCCATGGTGTTTATACTTGCGTACTATTGTTTGTACAGATGAATGGTACCTTCAGGCCTTTGGAAATTGCTCCCAAGGATGAACCAGACTTTTTTGAGATCTTGGCTGACTTCTATTGATTTTCCCATGATGTCAAGCAAAGAGGCACTGAGATTGAAGGTAGGCCTTGAAATACATCCACAGGTACACCTCCTGTCAATCAGAAGCTTCTAAAGCAATTACATCATTTTTGGGAATTTTCCAAGCTGTTTAAAGGCACAGTCAACTGAGTGTATGTACACTTCCGACTTCAACTGTATTATCACATCCCTAATGATTTAGGTCAGGTTTTAATAATTATCCACTGATCCCAGATCTGTGGTTAATTACCTGTACGATGGAGCCGCAATGGCCCTTAGTGTTGTTGATGTGAAAGGAGATGAAGTCCTCTCCCTCGATGCCGGGGCAGTGCTGGTCGTTGATCCTCACGTCTTCACGCTCGAAGCCCAGCTGGAAGAGCTTACACTTGGAGATGGACACCTCCATCTGGGCGTGCTTACACGTCACCTCTGCCTGGATGATGTCATCCTCGTCTAGTGGGAAAACACAGGGGTTGAGAATCATAAGACTACGGTAGCTAACTTGAATACAGATGCTAGACTTGGGCTTGGGTCGTGTTCAAACTTGAATCAAATCAAATCGTATTTGTCACATGCGCCGAAACAACAGGTGTAGTAGACCTTTTAGTGAAATGCTTACTTACAAAACCTTAACCAACAGTGCAGTTTTAAGAAAATACCACAAAAAATAGTAAGAGATAAGAATAACAAATAATTAAAGAGCAGCAGTAAATAGCAATAGCGGGGCTTTATACATGGGGTACCGGTACAGAGTCAATGTACGGGGGCAACGGTGTAGAGGTAATTGAGGTAATATGTACATGTAGGTAGAGTTATTAAAGTGACTATGCACAGATAATAACAGAGAGTATCAGCAGTGTAGAAGCGGGGGGGGCAATGCAAATAGTCTGGGTAGACATTTGATTAGATGTTCAGGAGTTTTATGTCTTGGGGGTAGATGCTGTTTAGAAGCGTCTTGGACCTAGACTTGGGGCTCCGGTACCGCTAGTCGTGCGGTAGCAGAAAGAACAGTCCTTGACTAGGGTGGCTGGAGTCTGACAATTTTTAGGGCCTTCCTCTTACACTGCCTGGTATAGAGGTCCTGGATGGCAGGAAGCTTGGCCCCGGTGATGTACTGGGCCGTATGCACTACCCTCTGTAGTGTTTTGTGGTCAGAGGCCGAGCAGTTGCCATACCAGGCAGTGATACAACACGTCAGACTACAAGTAGTTCTGTCCTTGAGCTGTTCTTGTCTATTAATATTCTGTATTATGCAGTGTTTCATGTTTTGCGTGGACCCCAGAAAACCCCAGAAAGTGTAGCTGCTGCTTTCCCAACAGCTAATGGGGATCCTAATAAAATACCAAATAAAAGATTTGATCAAAATAAGACTGAGCTGGATAAATGAATTATTAAGATTAAAAATAGAGATACAATATATATTTATCCTGTATAGCCTAACGATTACCACCACCCCCTCGCTCATCCCCCTTCCCTGACTCCCCTCCCTCCCTCCACACACTTACCCCCAGCATTGTTGGGCAGATCGGGACAGCCACACAGGTCTCCCCCGTTTTCCTGCTCACACGTGTTGTTGGTGCAGATCTCTCCTGCACAGGGGTCGTAGATCCATTCTGCTAAAGACAGATGCAGGCACAATGTTAGCTGTCACACCACCTCATCCAACCAATTGTACTGACTGTTATTCTTGAAGAGCCTAATGCTATGTTTTATAAATGTAACAAACATTTTCTTGCAAACCACCCAGTCATTAACACATGCTCCAAGTTCAAGTTACCTGTATATAAAGTGCCTCCAGTATTAATATCCTTTGACTTATTGCACATTTTGTTGTGTTACAGACGGAATTTAAAATAGATCAAATGTATTTTTATCTCACCCATCTAGACATAATAACCCATAATGACAAAGTAATTTTGGGACATTTTTGCAAATGTATTGAAAATGATATAAAGTATTACCACCGCTTGGCTATGATGTTACAAATTGAGCTCAGGTGCATCCAATTTCCTTTGATCGTCTGGAGTATGCAAAAAGTCATGTGAAAGACAGACCATAAAGGCAAAAGATTCTGTGGTCTGAGGAGACAAAAATGTTCCTTAACTGTGCACAACTCATTACCTGTCGAACAGTCTAACACCATCCCTACTGTGAAGCGTGGTGGTGGCAGCATCATGCTATGGGGATGCTTATAAGCAGTAGGGACTGGGAGACTGGTAAGGATAGAGGGTACAATGAATGGAACCAAATACAGGCAAATCATTGATGAGATGATGATTCAGAGTGCAAATGACCTTAGACTGGGGCGAAGATTTACACTGAACAAAAAATATAAATCCCATGTTTTATGAGCTAAAATAAAAGATAGCAGAAATATTCCATATGCACAAAAAAGCTTTCTCTCAAATTTTGTGCACAAATATGTTTACATCCCTGTCAGTGAGCATTTCTCCTTTGCAAAGATAATTCATCCACCTGACAGGTGTGGTATATCAAGAACATGATTAAACAGCATGCTCATTACACAGGTGCACCTTGTGCTGGGGACAATAAAAGGCCAATCTAAAATGTGCAGTTTTGTCACACAACACATTCTCTGTTGACAGAAAATTGTATGTTAATTTCTATACCATAAGTTTTTAAATGAGAATTTGACAGTACGTCCAACCTGCCTCACAGCCGCAAACCACTTGTATGGAGTCGTGTGGGCGAGCAATTTGCTGATGTCAATGTTGAGAACAGAGTGCTCCATGGTTATGGTATGGGCAGGCATAAACTACAGATAATGAACACAATTGTATTTTATTGATGGCAGTTTGAATGCACAGAGATACCGTGACGAAATCCTAAGGCCCATTGTCATGCCATTCATCCTCTACCATCACCTCATGTTTCAGCATGATAATGCACGGCCCCATGTAGCAAGGATCTGTATACAATTCCTGGCTATTGTTGTTTAGTATATGTCCCAACAGGACATTGACCCCAAGCATACAGCCAAAACAGTCTTTGGCTGGGCCTAGAGTGGCCCAGCCAAAGCCCAGACTTGAATCCCATTGAATATCTGTGGAAAGACTTGAAGATTGCTGTTCACTTATGCTCCCCATCTAATTTAACAGAGCTTGAGAAAATCTACAAGGAAGAATGGGAGAAAATCCCTAAATCCAGATGTGCAAAGCTGATACAGCATACCCAAGACGACTCAAAGCCGTTATCGCCGCCAAAGGTGCTTCTACAAAGTATTGTCTCAGGGGTGTGAATACTTATGCAAATCAGATTTTTCTATATTTTATTTTCAATAAATGTGCTAACATTTCTAAAAATATGTTTTCAATTTGCTATTTGTGTAGGTGGGTGAGATTTAAAAAAAATGTCATCCATTTTGAATTCAGGCTGTAACAACAAAATGTAGAATAAGTTATGGGGTTTGAGTAGCTTCTGAAGGCACTGTAGCTCAAGTTTGAAACAATGAGAGCCATTGCAAAATATGTTTGTGTGTTACATCGCCCATTGGTAGCATGTACAGCTTAGTAGGAACAATAATGGTCCAAGGACTTACCCCTGCAGAACTCTTAGAACTCTTAGTGAACTTAGTGTTCTAAATACTATTTCATCAAACTGCACAAATTGGTACCTATTCACCATCGTGCCTCCCTTTATACCCCTCCTCCAGAAAGCCATTCTTTCCACCATGCCCCCATGACCATCCCCATCCCGTGCCCTTACAGCAGTTCTCCTGCGCGATCCATTTTGTTGTGAGCGTGCCCAGGGAGCGGCAGGCCTCGCCGTAGGCAGCAAGCGAGCCGCACACCTGGGCCTTGCGGTGGTTGTAGCAGCCGTCCAGGTAGCAGGACTGGTAGAATGGCCTGGGGTCCAGCAGGCCGTGGCAGGGCTGGAAGAAGCCCTTCATTTGGGTGAGCTTCTGGCACCCCTCCTCGCCCTGGAGGCCAAGCACGGCCGTGTTCTCGCACGACTGGGCCAGTGCCACATACTGGGTCTCGTCACAGCTGGGGAGAGGGTGAAGAGATGGGAGGTAAAAGGTTGAGATGGGAAGATCCATCCATGCTTTTGAATGCACAAATCTGTTTAAACTAGCACCACAACAATCTCCAGAAATCCTAGAAGATTCTGGACACCGCCAAATAACCAGCAAACACATTTAAAAACAGCTTGGAGGAAGCCACAAAATCCTAGGTGTGATAAGCAAAAACATTTTTTTTAAATGTTACTGTCAATTTAACAACTGTCTATCTCTTCCATGTCACCCTTCCCATGCCTCCTCTCCAATTCACCTGTTCTGCATGCCATTGGTCTTCCAGCTCTGGGCCAGCTCCAGGGCGCTGATGGCTGGCTTCCCGCGGGAGGTGATGTAGTCGTCAGTGGGGTCTCCGTTGAAGTTGCCACAAAGGCCACACACCTTAATAATAATATATAGCTATTTTATAGCTCTCACAGTTATTTTCTAAAACCTAAAGACGCTTTACTATAACCATATAATGCATTACATAAAAAGTATATAATGCTCTACAACCATAAGGAAAACAACAAACCTTGTTTTGCAGCCGCTGACCCATGGTGATACTAAGCGTGTTGAAGCGGTTGTAGCGCACCTGGATGTCCTGTGGTGTGTCGATGACCAGGAAGCCCTCCGACGTGGAGACGCGTGTCATTAAACCCGTGACGAATGGCACTGATACGGGTGTGCCGTTCACCTGGTTAGGAGGATGAGAAAGCGAAGATTCATGCGCGCATTGACGTGGTGAGACTAAGTACACGTAAAAAAAATAACTATACACATAACTCACCATCTAACTTCAAACTGATACAAACGCACACATTTCACATGCATTCTTTTCATAATAAACATTATAAAGTGATGCTAAAACTCATCCATCCATCCATGTATTAATTAATCTATTAATCTATCCACCATCCCTCTTTTCTCCTCACTTTCACAGTGCTCCCGGAAATCAGTATATTCTCCTCGTTGATATAGAGGTATGCGTGGGAGATGGTGGTGAGGTTTGGCGTGCTCCACTTGTCGAAGTTGGCGATGAGCTGGAAGGAGAGGTCAGGTAGCTTGTGGCAGTTGGTGGACAGCACGAAGGAGCAGGAGGCAGGCAGGCGCAAGGACGCCCCGTCAAAGGTCCTGAAGACACCGCCGCCGGATGCCACGCAGTGCTGCGAGCGCCGAGCAAAGCAGCCACGCACACCGTGGTGCAGGGCACACTCCTCCTCGGCCTTGCAGCGGCGCGGGTCGCACTGGATGAGGTTGCGGCCGATGCACTGGCAGCGCTTGGTGCAGTCGCCATTCCAGAACAGCTGTTTGGGCTGGCGAAGAGGAACATAAATTATGACAATACAGTGCCTTCAGAAAGTATTCATACCCCTTGACTTTTCCTAAATGTTTTGTGTTACAACCTGAATTCAAAATGGATGACTTAAAAAACATTTTTTTTATCTACACATAATACCAGATACTGACAAAGTGAAAACATGTTTTTAGAAATGTTTTCAAATGTATTGAATATGAAATACAGAAATATCTCATTTACTTAAGTATTCACACCCCTGAGTCAATACCTTGTAGAAGCACCTTTGGCAGCGATTGCAGCTGTGACTGTTTCTGGGTATGTCTCTAAGAGCTTTCCACACCTGGATTGTGCAACAGTTTCCTATTATTATTTTCAAAATTCTTCAAGCTCTGTCAAATTAGTTGTTGATCATTGCTAGACAACCATTTTCAGATCGTGCCATAGATTTTGAAGTAGATTTAAGTCAAAACTGTAACTTGATCATGCAGGAACATTCACAGTCTTCTTGGTAAGCAACTCCAGCATAGATTTGGTCTTGTGTTTTATGTTATTGTCCTGCTGAAAAATGAATTTATCTCCCAGTGTCTGGTGGAAAGCAGACTGAACCAGGTTTTCGTCTAGGATTTTGACTGTGCTTAGTTCCATTCCGTTTCTTTATCCTGAAAAAACTCCCCAGTCCTTAATGATTACAAGCATACCCATAACATGATGCAGCCAACACTATTCTTGAAAATATGGAGAGTGGTAATGCGGCAGGTAGACCTAGTGGTTAGAGCGTTGAACTAGTCAAATCACAAAGCTGACAAGGTAAAAATCTGTCGTTCTGCCCCTGGACAAGGCAGTTAACCCACTGTTCCTTGGCCATCATTGAAAATAAGAATTTGTTCTTTAACTGACTTGCCTAGTTAAATAAAGGTCAAATAAAAAATGCTTTGTATTGGATTTTCCCCAAACATAACACTTTGTATTCAGGACAAAAAGTGAATTGCTTTTCCACATTTATTTGCATTATTACTTTAGTGCCATGCTGCAAACTGGATGCATGTTTTGGAAGATTTGTATTCTGTACAGTCTTCCTTATTTTCAATTAGGTTAGTATTGTATTGTTAGTAGGTTAGTATTGTCAATATTGAAAGAGATCATGATACCTCACATCTCAAAATAGGGCTACTTAATGTTAGATCCCTTACTTCAAAGGCAATTATAGTCAATTAACTAATCTCTGATCATAATCTTGATGTGATTGGCCTGACTGAAACATGGCTTAAGCCTGATGAATTTACTGTGTTAAATGAGGCCTCACCTCCTGGCTACACTAGTGACCATATCCCCCGTGCATCCCACAAAGGCGGAGGTGTTGCTAACATTTACGATAGCAAATTTCAATTTACAAAAAAAAAAATGACGTTTTCGTCTTTTGAGCTTCTAGTCATGAAATCTATGCAGCCTACTCAATCACTTTTTATAGCTACTGTTTACAGGCCTCCTGGGCCATATACAGCGTTCCTCACTGAGTTCCCTGAATTCCTATCGGACCTTGTCGTCATAGCAGATAATATTCTAATCTTTGGTGACTTTAATGTTCACATGGAAAGGTCCACAGACCCACTCCAAAAGGCTTTCGGAGCCATCATCAACTCAGTGGGTTTTGTCCAACATGTCTCTGGACCCACTCACTGTCACAGTCATACGCTGGACCTAGTTTTGTCCCATGGAATAAATGTTGTGGATCTTAATGTTTTTCCTCATAATCCTGGACTATCGGACCACTATTTTATTACGTTTGCAATTGCAACAAATAATCTGCTCAGACCCCAACCAAGGAACATCAAAAGTCGTGCTATAAATTCACAGACAACACAAAGATTCCTTGATGTCCTTCCAGATTCCCTCTGTCTACCCAAGGACGCCAGAGGACAAAAATCAGTTAACCACCAAACTGAGGAACTCAATTTAACATTGCGCAATACCCTAGATGCAGTTGCACCCCTAAAAACTAAAAACATTTCTCATAAGAAACTAGCTCCCTGGTACACAGAAAATACCCGAGCTCTGAAGCAAGCTTCCAGAAAATTGGAACGCAAACTGGAAGTCTTCCGACTAGCTTGGAAAGACAGTACCGTGCAGTACCGTAGAGCCCTTACTGCTGCTCGATCATCCTATTTTTCTAACTTAATTGAGGAAAATAAGAACAATCCGAAATTCCTTTTTGATACTGTCGCAAAGCTAACTAAAAAGCAGCATTCCCCAAGAGAGGATGACTTTCACTTTAGCAGTGATAAATTCATGAACTTCTTTGAGGAAAAGATTATGATTATTAGAAAGCAAATTACGGACTCCTCTTTAAATCTGCGTATTCCTTCAAAGCTCAGTTGTCCTGAGTCTGCACAACTCTCCCAGGACCTAGGATCAAGAGAGACGCTCAAGTGTTTTAGTACTATATCTCTTGACACAATGATGAAAATAATCATGGCCTCTAAACCTTCAAGCTGCATACTGGACCCTATTCCAACTAAACTACTGAAAGAGCTGCTTCCTGTGCTTGGCCCTCCTATGTTGAACATAATAAACAGCTCTCTATCCACCGGATGTGTACCAAACTCACTAAAAGTGGCAGTAATAAAGCCTCTCTTGAAAAAGCCAAACCTTGACCCAGAAAATATAAAAAACTATAGGCCTATATCGAATCTTCCATTCCTCTCAAAAATTTTAGAAAAGGCTGTTGCGCAGCAACTTACTGCCTTCCTGAAGACAAACAATGTATACGAAATGCTTCAGTCTGGTTTTAGACCCCATCATAGCACTGAGACGGCACTTGTGAAGGTGGTAAATTACATTTTAATGGCAACGGACCGAGGCTCTGCATCTGTCCTCGTGCTCCTAGACCTTAGTGCTGCTTTTGATACCATCGATCAGCACATTCTTTTGGAGAGATTGGAAACCCAAATTGGTCTACACGGACAAGTTCTGGCCTGGTTTAGATCTTATCTGTCGGAAAGATATCAGTTTGTCTCTGTGAATGGTTTGTCCTCTGACAAATCAACTGTAAATTTCGGTGTTCCTCAAGGTTCCGTTTTAGGACCACTATTGTTTTCACTATATATTTTACCTCTTGGGGATGTTATTCGAAAACATAATGTTAACTTTCACTGCTATGCGGATGACACACAGCTGTACATTTCAATGAAACATGGTGAAGCCCCAAAATTGCCCTTGCTAGAAGCATGTGTTTCAGACATAAGGAAGTGGATGGCTGCAAACTTTCTACTTTTAAACTCGGACAAAACAGAGATGCTTGTTCTAGGTCCCAAGAAACAAAGAGATCTTCTGTTGAATCTGACAATTAATCTTAATGGTTGTACAGTCGTCTCAAATAAAACGGTGAAGGACCTCTGCGTTACTCTGGACCCTGATCTCTCTTTTGAAGAACATATCAAGACCATTTCAAGGACAGCTTTTTTCCATCTACGTAACATTGCAAAAATCAAAAACTTTCTGTCCAAAAATGATGCAGAAAAATTAATCCATGCTTTCGTCACTTCTAGGTTAGACTATTGCAATGCTCTACTTTCCGGCTACCCGGATAAAGCACTAAATAAACTTCAGTTGGTGCTAAATACGGCTGCTAGAATCCTGACTAGAACCAAAAAATGTGATCATATTACTCCAGTGCTAGCCTCTCTACACTGGCTTCCTGTCAAAGCAAGGGCTGATTTCAAGGTTTTACTGCTAACCTACAAAGCATTACATGGGCTTTCTCCTACCTATCTCTCTGATTTGGTCCTGCCGTACATACCTACACGTACGCTACGGTCACAAGACGCAGGCCTCCTAATTGTCCCTAGAATTTCTAAGCAAACAGCTGGAGGCAGGGCTTTCTCCTATAGAGCTCCATTTTTATGGAACGGTCTGCCTACCCATGTGAGAGACGCAGATTCGGTCTCAACCTTTAAGTCTTTACTGAAGACTAATCTCTTCAGTGGGTCATATGATTGAGTGTAGTCTGGCCCAGGAGTGGGAAGGTGAACGGAAAGGCTCTGGAGCAACGAACCGCCCTTGCTGTCTCTGCCTGGCCAGTTCCCCTCTTTCCACTGGGATTCTCTGCCTCTAACCCTATTACAGGGGCTGAGTCACTGGCTTACTGGGGCTCTCTCATGCCGTCCCTGGAAGGGGTGCGTCACCTGAGTGGGTTGATTCACTGATGTGGTCATCCTGTCTGGGTTGGCGCCCCCCCTTGGGTTGTGCCATGGCGGAGATCTTTGTGGGCTATATTCAGCCTTGTCTCAGGATCGTAAGTTGGTGGTTGAAGATATCCCTCTAGTGGTGTGGGGGCTGTGCTTTGGCAAAGTGGGTGGGGTTATATCCTTCCTGTTTGGCCCTGTCCGGGGGTGTCCTCGGATGGGGCCACAGTGTCTCCTGACCCATCCTGTCTCAGCCTCCAGTATTTATGATGCAGTAGTTTATGTGTCGGGGGGCTAAGGTCAGTTTGTTATATCTGGAGTACCTCTCCTGTCCTATTCGGTGTCCTGTGTGAATCTAAGTGTGCATTCTCTAATTCTCTCTTTCTCTCTCTCTCTCGGAGGACCTGAGCCCTAGGACCATGCCCCAGGACTACCTGACATGATGACACCTTGCTGTCCCCAGTCCACCTGGCCGTGCTGCTGCTCCAGTTTCAACTGTTCTGCCTTATTATTATTCGACCATGCTGGTCATTTATGAACATTTGAACATCTTGGCCATGTTCTGTTATCTCCACCCGGCACAGCCAGAAGAGGACTGGCCACCCCACATAGCCTGGTTCCTCTCTAGGTTTCTTCCTAGGTTTTGGCCTTTCTAGGGAGATTTTCCTAGCCACCGTGCTTCTACACCTGCATTGCTTGCTGTTTGGGGTTTTAGGCTGGGTTTCTGTACAGCACTTTGAGATATCAGCTGATGTACGAAGGGCTATATAAATACATTTGATTTGATTTGATTTGATATTGTGGAGTAACTACAATGTTGTTGGTCCATCCTCAGTTTTCTCCTATCACAGGCATTCAACTCTGTAACTATTTTAAAGTCACCATTGGCCTCATGGAGAAATCCTTGAACGGTTTCCTTCCTCTCCGGCAACTGAGTTAGGAAGAACGCCTGTGTCTTTGTAGTGACTGGGTTTATTGATACACCATCCAAAGTATAATTAATAACTTCACCATGCTCAAACGGATATTCAATGTCTGCTTTTTTTTACCCATCTACCAATAGGTGCCCTTCTTTGTGAGGCATTGGAAAACCTCCCTTGTCTTGTGGTTGAATCTGTGTTTGAAATTTACTGCTCAACTGAGGGACCTTATAGATAACTGTATGTGTAGGGTACAGAGATGAGGTAGTCATTAAAAAATAATGTTAGACATTATTATTGCACACAGAGTGAGTTCATGCAAATTATTATGTGAGTTGTTAAACACATTTTTACTCCTGAACTTATTTAGGCTTGCCATAAAAAAAGGGGTTCAATACTTATTAACTCAAGAAATTCAGCTTTTAATTTTTAATAAAGGTATAAACATTCAACTTTGACATTATGGAGTTTTGCATGTAGGTCAGTGACACAAAATCTAACTGTAATACATTTTTAATTCAGGCTGTAACACAACAAAATTTGGAAAAAGTCAAGGGACGTGAATACTTTCTGAAAGCACTGTATGTGCAGTTTTAATGCTACAATATTTAAACCTCTAGGTGAGGATTTCAAAGGCTGAATACCATTCCATAATGTTCAGTTCACACAACAGACAATTAATTGCATTAAGTAGTGTCTGTGTACTCTCTCCAAACATAATTGAAATCTCAAGCTAACTACCCAGCATACTGGGAGCATTCCCAGAACATTAGCTAAGATTCCCATTAAGCTCTAGTTGGGGTTTTATCTAACATTAAGATGATAACATCCCCAAAACATTCTAATAATGTTTTTGATGAAAATACAAAATAAAAATGTTTTAAATAAGATATCCTTGTAATGTTCTCCTGACATTCACTAAAATGTTGTGCACAACATCTGTAACAACCACCACAGAACCTTCCCCCAAAGTTCTCATTAGGTTTCCAAGAAGTGTAAAAACAATGTACCAGTAACATTTTCCCAGCCAACCAAAATTTGTTCTGTGAAAGTTCCCAGCAAATTTTCTCAAAGCACAAAAACTGTTTTGTCATGATGATGATCATAATGTTTTTATAAAACATTCTCCTTATGTTGCAATAACATTCCCAGAACACATTTAGTCTGTTCCTTAAAAGTTCCCTGATTTTTCATTAGGTTGTGGGAAGAGTCTGTTGGGAACATTGTGGGGACATCACAAAAGATATGTTCCCAAAACACAAAAAACTGTTGAGTTGTGCAGATTATACAGGAAAGGCCAACATATTTTTTTAACCTTTTAATCACCTGGTGTTAAAAGAATGTTCCAAGACCAAATTTTTTATGTTCTTTAAAAGTTTGTAAAATGTTTCTTTAGGTTGGGGGAACATTCTGGGGATATGACAAGAGATAGTTTTAGTGTTATGGGAACCTATCCAGATGTGCTGACATTAAAATGATGTTTGTATCAGTGTGCACAAAATACGAATATAATGTTGCAAAAATGTTAACAGAAAAGGTTCTCAAAACATTTAATTAGGCTTTGGGAACAGTGTGGCTACATTATAAGAGATGTGCTTTGTTGTGGTAACGTTCCTAAAAATTAAAGCTGGGTTACACAAGACATTCCTATAAGAATGCTGACATAACACCTAGTCTGGACCAAATAAAGACATCCTCTCTTTCAGTAGAGTATATCTGTGCCTCAACTTCACTGTCACTGTTGTTTTGTTTTTAAAGAAACATGGTTTTAAAATATGTGGGATTGAACCTGCAATATTAGGATCTCCAACCACATCATTAACCCTCTTCACCACCAGTGGATATCTTTGGCCTTGCAGGATTTTTTCAGTCTAATATGGTCTATCAGTACACAGAATACATTTTCTGAGTTATTCAAATGTTCCCATTCTCTTCATATGCTGTGTACTGTAACACTGCATATTATGATTTTTCTCTTTGCTATTGTATTTTTTGTTGTGTTCACAATTTTAATTGAAAACAATAACAGTAAAGTACTTCATTGTTACCCCAAAATGATTTGATATTAAGATTAAAACAGTTGCATTGGACCTTTAAATCAATAAAAGAGTATTGCATTGAACATCAATATGTTTTTATATATTTCAGAATGGATTTTGCTTTTAGAAGAAAAGGTCAAATTATTTTCTTATTTAGTTTGATGGTTTGGAGCCTGTATTTAAGAAGCATATGAATTCACAAGAATTCAAGTTACTGAAAGGAAGCTCAATCAAACTCAAATCCAATTTTATAATACTTTCAACACGTGATGGAGAAAGGAAATCATCAAACACAGTTTTACAATTACACAGCATGTGAAGAGGATGGGAACATTTTAATAACAAAAAATGATGATGTTCTATGTCCTGATTGACCATATTAGACTGAAAGAACACTGCAATACAGATATCCCATGGTGGTGCAGAGGGACCCAATGAGTCCCACCATAATGCCGGCATGATTTAGGACTTCTAACCCCTTTTAAACTACAGACGATCGTGTGTACTACAGTTTGAGCTACAGACTGGGTTATACTACTGGATTTGTCTATTTCGTCTGCCTCCGTAGATATCAACCATTAGTCTGTGTGATTAACAGGGGCTGCTAGAGTGGTCTTTGTGAGACAAGGGCAGATACCGAAGGGGCTAGGCCAGGTCTTTTATTTTACAAAAACGTCTGTCGAATCCGAATGGTTTGAGATTCAAACTATTAAAAGATATCTAGGAAAAGCTGAGACTCTCACGAACATGTATAGAAATACAGCCGGTATGATGCATTTTGTGTCATATGATGTGGTAGTTTGTGTCATATGATGTGGTAGTTTGTGTCATATGATGTGGTAGTTTGTGTCATATGATGTGGTAGTTTGTGTCATATGATGCAAAATGCATCATACCGGCTGTATTTCGGTATTTTGAAAGTTATATCTTGAAAACTTGATTGCTGGCATGCAAAACATGTTGGGACTATATCAACAATGGACTAAGGAAACAAATACCAAAAGATAGTTTTGGGGTGGAATTTTTCTTTAAACATTGTATGAATCCCATCACAACTGAGCCTATTTTGTTTTTTTAGTAACCTCTCTCTTGTAATATACCCACACTGTTCCCATAACCAAATTAAATGTTCTGGGAACACTTAAAAGAAACATTCTATAAACATCCGCACAACTGGACAGTTTTTGTGTTATGAGAACATTTGCCGTGACCTAACGTCTGTTCTGGCAACTTTTTGTTTGCTGGTACCATGTCAGGTGAACAGTATATGATTGTCTGTGGAGAGAGACTACTCTGTGTGATTGACTCACCTCATAGTACTTGCCGTCCGTGTAGCAGCCACAGTTCTGGGGCAGGATGCAGCCTTTGCCGTTGAGGACGTAGCCCTGGTCACACTGACAGCCCTCCACACAGTCCTGGGTGCACTCCCTCTGGCCTCGGGCTGGGGCACACTGCGGCTGGCACACTGACATGCAGCCAGAGTAGTGGCTGTTGGCTGGGCATGTCAGCACTGAGGAAGGAGAAAAATTAATCATGTCCTCAACGAAGATGTGGGTTAAGACCAAAATGGCACCCTATTCCTTATGTACAGTAGTGCACTAGACAGACATGATAAACCTTTTTTCATTTACCTGGCACTGGCACTCTGGACAGATTACAAGTCTGGGTGCATTTAGTGGATGGTAGACGCAGAATAGATATGAACAAAATATTAGTTAGCTGTTCATGTGACAATGTACGTCATTGTATAGGAGGGGTTACATAAAGCTCCTGCTTGTGATTAATCTCTTCCTTATTAATATGACTAAAAACTCCATGTAACCTTTGAGAAAGTATAAGTTATTATTATCTAGTAAGCTATTTCTATTGAAGTGTAGTCCCATGTGAGCCTCAATTATTATTGTGCTCACCACAGGGCGTGTCACTTCTCCAGCCTAACACACGCACCCCCTGGGTCTGGCATGTGCTGGTGTAGATCTGCAGCCAGTTGCAAATAGTTTCTGGGGCGCCCTGGTCCAGGCACGTGTCCTGCAGACAGCTCTGGTAAAAGAACGCTGGTGCCACCTTGCTGTGACAGCGTGCAAACACACCACCGCGGTCCGCGATCAGCCCGCACAGACGCACTGCCTCAGGCTCCACAAACACGTACAACCCGTCACCCAGGTGGAATCGGATTCCCGTGTAGCCCCCGCCTTCAACATTGATGCCTCCTCCCTCGACATTTTGGGCCCCATCTTCCACGT
Organism: Oncorhynchus tshawytscha; assembly: GCF_018296145.1. Taxonomy (NCBI): domain Eukaryota; kingdom Metazoa; phylum Chordata; class Actinopteri; order Salmoniformes; family Salmonidae; genus Oncorhynchus; species Oncorhynchus tshawytscha. The sequence goes on from NC_056458.1 coordinate 33,141,785, forward strand.
TGGCATCCGTGACAAGGAGAGGGGCGTCGACGGCGCCGAGGCCTCTCTCGACCAATCCACAACGTGGGCACGAGTCGCCGCAGCCTACCTGGCAGAAGGTGTCCCGATCGGCCCAGGCCATGCCCCAGTCGTTGGTGGTGAAGGTGGGAGGAGAGGAGAGTGGCATGCCCTGGCACAGGCCGCAGGTTGCGTTGTAGAGGCGTCTGGGCAGCGTGAGCAGGAGCAGGGTGTTCCAGTCGAAGGCTACCTTCAGGCCAAAGTCCGTCTCCAACACCAGCTGCATGCCGAAGGTGAAGATGTGGACCTTCCCTGGTCCCAGCTTCAGAGGCAGGTATAGACGCTCCTTATTCACCTAGGAGATAACATGAGAGAGAGTCATGGCTTTGTGTCTGTGTGTGTGCAGGGACGCCGTATAGGGGGGGAAAGTTAAGATGATTCTAAGGGCCTGTGACTGACAGGGGCCCTAAAAAATTATTAGAACATGAGGTTAATAATTTAATATTGAAAAAAATGTACCTATCATCATTAACATATTTTATTTACAATGTACTAATAAAACTAACAGTTTATTTTTCTTTTCTTGTTTTTGGCTAAAAGTAAACATCCAGTGAGCCTCTGTTTACATGAAATGGTTCTGTCCTGCCCCCAAACTGGGCGGGAAAGGTACTTGCTAGCAGTGAGTGAGGAGTATCATGTCTCGCTTCCTAAAGAAAAATCTGGCTTCCAAAAACTAAAAGAAAGACAGGAGAGAGAAAAGGGCGACAGTATGTTTATTTTTTTATTTAATTTTATTTTTACAGGGAGTGCACATTAATCAACATTTCAGTAAAAGTGCCAGTTTTAGCCAGCCAGCTCATTTTCAACCGCAGTCCCTGGGCAGGTTATAATGTGTCACCCAATTTTTCACAAAGGAAGGTGGGTGTAGACCGTGAGTGGTGGAAATTAACCTGTTAGCTTAGTCCATAGTGAAATATGCTACTTTTCCTCCCCTACATTAGTTACTTAATATTTTCACCGAAAATTCGGAGTGTTTACATATCGCTCCACTATTAATCGACATTTAAACAATGCAGGCAAACCTTTAGCAAGCTAGTCATACTAAATCAGGGATGCTGGCCTTCTAGGCAGAGTTCCTCTGTCCAGTGTCTGTGTTCTTTTGCCCATCTTAATCTTTACTTTTTATTTGCCAGTCTGAGATATGGCTTTTTCTTTGCAACTCTGCCTAGAAGGCCAGCATCCCAGAGTCGCCTCTTCACTGTAGACGTTGAGATGGGTGTTTTTTGCAGGTACTATTTAAGGAAGCTGCCAGTTGAGGACTTGTGAGCCGTCTGTTTCTCAAACTAGACACTCTAATATATTTGTCCTCTTGCTCAGTTGTGCACCGGGGCCTCCCACTCCTCTTTATATTCTGGTTAAAGCCAGTTTGCGCTGTTCTGTGAAGGGAGTAGTACACAGCGTTGTACGAGATCTTCAGTTTCTTGGCAATTTCTCGCATGGAATAGCCTTCAATTCTTAGAACAAGAATAGACTGACAAGTTTCAGAAGAAAGTCTTTGTTCCTAGCCATTTTGAGCCTGTAATCGAATCCACAAATGCTGATGCACCGAATACACAACTAGTCTAAAGAAGGCCAGTTTTATTGCTTCTTTAATCAGCAGCACAGTTTTCAGCTTGCTAACATAATTGCACAAGGGTTTTCTAATGATCAATAAGCCTTTTAAAATGATAAACTAGCTAACACAACTTGCCATTGGAAAACAGGAGTGATGGTTGCTGATAATGGGTCTCTGTACGCCTATGTAGATTTTCCATAAAAAATTAGGCATTTCCAGCTACAATAGATATTTACAAGCACTGTATTTCTGATCAATTTGATGTTATTTTAAAGGATAATGTGCTTTTCAAAAACAAGGACATTTCTAAGTGACCCCAAACTTTTCAACGGTACTGTACACACACAACACACGCACAGTCAAAAGTTTGGACACACCTACTCTCAAGGGTTTTTCTTTATTTTCACTATTTTCTACATTAACAGTGAACACATCAAAACTATGAAATAACACATATGGAATCATGTAGTAACCAAACAAGTGTTAAACAAATGAAAATATATTTCATTTTTGAGATTCTTCAAATAGCCACCCTTTGCCTTGATGACAGCTTTGCACACTCTTGGCATTCTCTCAACCAGCTTCACCTTGAATGCTTTTCCAACAGTCTTGAAGGAGTTCACAAATATGCTGAGTACTTGTTGGCTGCTTTTGCTAAATCTGCGGTCCGACTCATCCCAAACCATCTCAATTGGGTTGAGGTCGGGGGATTGTGGAGGCCAGGACCTCTGATGCAGCACTCCATCACTCTCCTTCTTGGTCAAATAGCCTTTACACAGCCTGGAGGTGTGTTGGGTCATTGTCCTGTTGAAAAACAAATGATAGTCCCACTAAGCGCAAGCCAGATGGAATGAAGTACAGTTGAAGTCAGAAGTTTACATACACCTTAGCCAAATACATTTCAAACAGATTTTTTCACAATTCCTGATATTTAATCATAGCAAAAATTCCTTGTCTTAGGTCAGTTAGGATCGCCACTTTATTTTAAGAATGTGAAATGTCAGAATAATATTTATTTCAGCTTTTATTTCTTTCATCACATTCCCAGTGGATCAGAAGTGTACATGCACTCAATTAGTATTTGGTAGCATTGCCTTTAAATGGTTTAATTTGGGTCAAACTTTTCGGGTAGACTTCCACAAGCTTCCCACAATAAGTCCGGTTTGTAAGCCTCCTTGCTCGCACACGCTTTTTCAGTTCTGCCCATACATTTTCTATAGGATTGAGGTTAGGGCTTTGTGATGGCCACTCCAATACCTTGACTTTGTTGTCCTTAGGTCATTTTGCCACAACTTTGGAAATATTTGCTTGGGGTAATTGTCCATTTGGAAGAGCCATTTGCAACCAAGCTTTAACTTCCTGACGGATGTCTTGAGATGTTGCTTCTATATATCTACATCATTTTCCTTCCTCACGTTGCCATCTATATTGTGAAGTGCACCTGTCCCTCCTGCAGCAAAGCACCCCCACAACATGATGCTTCATGTTTGGGATGGTGTTCTTCGGCATTCAAGTCTCCAACTTTTTCCTCCAAACATAACGATGGTCATTACGGCCAAACAGTTCTATTTTGTTTCATCAGACCAGAGGACATTTCTCCAAAAAGTACCATCTTTGTCCCCATGTGCAGTTGCAAACCATAGTCTGGCTTTTTGTTTATGGCTGTTTTGGAGCAGTGGCTTCTTCCTTGCTGAGCGGCCATTCAGGTTATGTAGATATAGGACTCATTTTATTGTGGATAGAGATACTTTTGTACCTGTTTCCTAAAGGTCTTTTGCTGTTGTTCTGGGATTGAATCGCACTTTTCGCACCAAAGCACGTTCATCTCTAGGAGACAGAACGCGTCTCCTTCCGGAGCGGTATGACGGCTGCGTGGTCCCATGTGTTAATACTTGCATACTATTGTTTGTACAGATGAACGTGGTACCTCCAGGCGTTTGGAAATTGCTCCCAAGGATGAACCAGACATGTGGAGGTCTACAATCTCTTTTCTGAGATCTTGGCTGATTTCTTTTGGTTTTCCCATGATGTCAAGCAAAGAGGCACTGAGTTTGAAGGCAGGCCTTGAAATACATCCACAGCTACACCTCCAATTTACTCAAATTATGTCAATTAACCTATTAGAAGCATCTAAAGCCATGACATAATTTTCTGGAATTTTCCAAGCTGTTTAAAGGCACAGTCAACTTAGTGTATGTAAACTTCTGACCAATTGGAATTGTGATACAGTTAATTATAAGTGGAATAATCTGTTCGTAAACAATTGTTGGAAAAATTACTTGTGTCATGCACAAAGAAGATGTCCTAAACCGGCTTGCCAAAACTATAGTTTGTTAACAAGAGATTGTGGATTGGCTGAAAAATAAGTTTTAATATTTCCAACCTAAGTGTATGTAAACTTCCGACTTCAGCTGCATCGCTGCAGAATGCCCTTGGTAGCCATGCTGGTTTTAAGCTTGCCTTGAGTTTTAAATAAATCACTGATAGTGTTACCAGCAAACCACACACACCTCCTCCTCCATGCGGAGATCATCCGTTCACCAACTCTGTGTCTCACAAAGACACGGCGGGTTGGAACCAAAAATCTGAAATTTGGACACAGACCAAATGGACAGATTTCCACCGGTTTAATATTCATTGCTCAGGTTTCTTGGCCCAAGCAAGTCTCTTCTTATTATTGGTGTCCTTTAGTAGTGGGTTCTTTGCAGCAATTGAACCATGGCCTGATTCAAGCAGTCTACTCTGAACAGTTGATGTTGGGATGTGTCCGTTATTTAAACTCTGAAGCATTTATTTGGGCTGCAATTTCTGAGGCTGGTAACTCTAATTAACTTATCCTCTGCAGCAGAGATAACTCTGGGTCTTCCTTTTCCTGTGATGGTCCTCATGAGAGCCATTTTTATTTTTTACATTTTATTTCACCTTTATATAACCAGGTAGGCTAGTTCTCATTTACAACTGTGACCTGGCCAAAATAAAGCACAGCAAATTGACACATACAACAACAACAGAGTTAAACATGGAATAAACAAACATACAGTCAATAATACAGTAGGAAAAAATATATATATATTTAAAGTCTATATACAGTGTGTGCAAATTAGGTAAGATAAGGGAGGTAAGGCAATAAATAGGCCATGGTGGCGAAGTAATTACAATATAGCAATTAAACACTGGAATGGTAGATGTGCAAAGGAGCAAGATAAATAAATAAATACAGTATGGGGATGCGGTAGTTGGATGGGCTGTTTACAGATGGGCTATTTACAGGTGCAGTGATATGTGAGCTGCTCTGACAGCTGGTGCTTAAAGCTAGTGAGGGAGAAATGAGTCTCCAGCTTCAGTGATTTCTGCAGTTCGTTCCAGTCATTGGCAGCAGAGAACTTGAAGGAAAGGCAGCCAAAAGAGGAATTGGCTTGGGGGGTGACCAGTGAGATATACCTGCTGGAGCGCGTGCTATGTGTGGGTGCTGCTATGGTGACCAGGGAGCTGAGATAAGGCGGGGCTTTACCTAGCAGAGACTTGTAGATGACCTGGAGCCAGTGGGTTTGGCGACGTGTATGAAGTGAGGGCCAGCCAACGAGAGTGTACAGGTCACAGTGGTGGGTAGTATATGGGACTTTGGTGACAAAACAGATGGCACTGTGATAGACTGCATCCAATTTGTTGAGTAGAGTGTTGGAGGTTATTTTATAAATGACATAGCCGAAATCGAGGATCGGTAGGATGGTCAGTTTTACGAGGGTATGTTTGGCAGCATGAGGGAAGGATGCTTTGTTGTGAAATAGGAAGCTGATTCTAGATTTAATTTTGGATTGGAGATGCTTAATGTGAGTCTGGAAGGAGAGTTCACAGTCTAAGTAGTGATGCTGGACGGGCGGGCAGGTGCGGAAAGTGATTGGTTGAAGAGCATGCATTTAGTTTAACTTGCATTTAAGAGCAGTTGGAGGCCACAGAAGGAGAGTTGTATGGCATTGAAGCTCGTCTGGAGGTTAGTTAACACAGTGTCCAAAGAAGGGCCGGAAGTATACAGAATGGTGTCATCTGCGTAGAGGTGGATCAGAGAATCACCAGCAGCAAGAGCGACATCATTGACATGTACAGAGAAGAGAGTCGCCCCGAGAATTGAACCCTGTGGCACCCCCATAGAGACTGCCAGAGTTCCGGACAACAGGCCCTCCGATTTGACACACTGAACTCTATCAGAGAAGTAGTTGGTGAACCAGGCGAGGGAATCATTTGAGAAACCAAGGCTGTTGAGTCTGCTAATAAGAATGTGTTGATTGACCCCTCCTGTCTCAGCCTCCAGTATTTATGCTGCAGTAGTTTATGTGTCGGGGGCTAGGGTCAGTTTGTTATATCTGGAGTACTTCTCCTGTCCTATTTGGTGTCTTGTGTGAATTTAAGTGTGCTCTCTCTAATTCTCTCTTTCTCTCTTTCTTTCTCTCTCTCGGAGGACCTGAGCCCTAGGACCATGCCTCAGGACTACCTGACATGATGACTCCTTGCTGTCCCCAGTCCACCTGGCCGTGCTGCTGCTCCAGTTTCAACTGTTCTGCCTTATTATTATTCGACCATGCTGGTAATTTATGAACATTTGAACATCTTGGCCATGTTCTGTTATAATCTCCACCCGACACAGCCAGAAGAGGACTGGCCACTCCACATAGCCTGGTTCCTCTCTAGGTTTCTTCCTAGGTTTTGGCCTTTCTAGGGAGTTTTTCCTAGCCACCGTGCTTCTACACCTGCATTGCTTGCTGTTTGGGGTTTTAGGCTGGGTTTCTGTACAGCACTTTGAGATATCAGATGATGTACGAAGGGCTATATAAATACATTTGATTTGATTGACAGACTCGAAAGCCTTGGCCAGGTTGATGAATACGGCTGAACAGTAATGTCTCTTATGGATGGCGGTTATGATATCGTTTTGGACCTCGAAATGGTCAGTAATCTGTTTGTTGAGTTGGCTTTCGAAGACCGTAGAAAGGCAGGGTGGGATAGATATAGGTCTGTAGCAGTTTGGGTCTAGAGTGCATCCCCCTTTGAAGAGGGGGATTACCGCTGCAGATTTCCAATCTTTGGGAATCTCAGACGACACGAAAGAGAGGTTGAACAGGCTGGTAATAGGGGTTGCAACAATTTCGACAGATCATTTTAGAAAGAGAGAGTCCAGATTGTCTAGCCCAGCCGATTTTTAGGGGTCCAGATTTTGCAGCTCTTTCAGAACATCAGCTATCTGGATTTGGGTGAAGGAGAAATGGGGAGGCTTGAGCGAGTTGCAGTGGGGAGTGCAGGGCTGTTAACCGGGGTAGGGGTAGCCAGGTGGAAATCATGGCCAGCCGTAGAAAAGTGCTTATTGATATTCTCAATTATAGTGGATTTATCGGTGGTGACAGTGTTTCCTAGCCTCAGTGCAGTGGGCAGCTGGGAGGAGGTGCTCTTATTCTCCATGGACATTACAGTGTCCCAGAACTTTTTTTGAGTTTGTGCTACAGGATGCAAACTTCTGCTTGAAAAAGCTAGCCTTAGCTTTCCTAACTGCCTGAGTTTCATCATAGCTCTTGATGGTTTTTGCGACTGCACTTGAAGAAACTTTCAAAGTTCTTGAAATTTTCCGGATTGACTGACCTTCATGTCTTAAAGTAATGATGGACTGTCATTTCTCTTAGCTTATTTAAAATGTTCTTGCCATAATATGGATGTGATCTTTTACCAAATAGGGCTTTCTTCTGTATACCACCATTACCTTGTCGCAACACAACTGATTGGCTCAAAATGAATTAAGAAGGAAATAAATTCCACAAATTCACTTTTAACAAGGCACACCTGTTAATTGAAATGCATTCCAGGTGACTACCTCATGAAGCTGGTGGAGAGAATACCAAGAGGGTGCAAAGCTGTCAGGGCAAACTGTCTGTGATTTATTTAGAATTCAAGGCACACTTAACCAGCATGGCTACAACACCATTCTGTAGCGATACGCCATCCAATCTTCTTTGTGCTTAATGGGACTATCAATGACCCAACACACCTCCAGGCTGTGTAAGGACTATTTGACCAAGAAGGAGAGAGATGGAGTGCTGTATCAGATGACCTGGCCTCCACAATCCCCCAACCTCAACCCAATTGAGATGGTTTGGGATGAGTTGGACCGCAGAGTGAAGGAAAAGCAGCCAACAAGTGCTCAGCATATGTGGGAACTCCTTCAATACTGTTGGAAAAGCATTCCAGGTGAAGCTGGTTGAGAGAATGCCAAGAGTGTGTAAGCTGTCATCAAGGCAAAGGGTGGCTATTTGTAGAATCTCAAATATATAATATATTTGTGATTTATTTAACACTTTTTTGGTTACTACATGATTCCATAGTTTTGATGTCTTCTAGTATTCTACAATGTAGAAAATAGTAAAAAATAAAGAAAAACCCTGGAATGAGCCAGTGTCCAAACTGTTGACTGGTACTGTATGTTTTTTTTTAGTCACATTTTTTTTTAACAGGACAAATATAACGGAACACGTGCCCTTGTGCCCCCTATGATCATGATGGCTCTGTATGTCTGCTTGTTTGTATTTGTTTGTTTGTGTGTGTTGTCGTGGTAATTTCCTGTATTACTAAATGAGGAGAGTTTACAAACCACACACAAGTCAGAGTTATACTTAAAATTCATCTTTTAATAATATGAGCTTAACCATTGCCCTGTGACTCTCAGATCAATTCAGTGTCTATAAATGAATTCTGAAGGTGTCAACATAATGGCAACTGAGATCTTTTATAGCAAAGATCCACCCCTCTCAACTTACATGACAAACCACAGATCTCAGGAACTCTTCACAAAGGGCCTTTTACTTAAACAATGAGTATCCCATAGCCAGATGGCGTTAGCTATAAATTATCATTCAGTTTGGTCTCTAAAACAAGATTCTAATCTCGTTCCTGGTACTTCATAGTACCAAAACATTACCTCACTATCTGGAATGCTTTTTAGGCTTTATTGGCCAAAGACATTGTAAATCTCCTCTGTCAGTGCTATCTCATAGAGGCCCATCCTCAGTGGAACACTGAACACACAATAGTCGACAGATTCTATTCTGTCGAATAAAACAACCATTCTAATGCAATACAAAGATTATAAAATAATCTTACAAGCACTATAACATAATCTTGCAATTTTCCACGACATCTTCCCATCACATGGTATAACATTTACATTCACATATGAAGAAAAAGTTCAATTCTGACTTCTCCCTTTCTGATATTCTGCATATTACCAGACATGTAAAAGACAACCCTGACCTCCCCTCTCTGGGCCCCAAGTGACTTTTCCCTAGAGAAGAAAGGAAAATACAACTGCCGACAGTATAGTCCAAAAAAAGACACCCTAAGGACAAGTATCTCACATAAGCATATTATGAAAGTAAATAAAACATTTCATTTATCAATGTTACCTAACTAATTCTGATTCAGCCATGACAGTGTGTGTGTGTGTGCATGTTATATCTAGTGGGTGTAAGTGTGAGTGTATAGGATCAAGTGTGTGTATTGTGGTTTTTCTCAGATCTTTGGGTTGGCTTGTGAACCCTTTCCAAATGTCGCTCAGGTCAGCCGTTCCTCTGAGCCCAATCCAGCCCGATAAAAGATGTTGATTGAAATAAGATCCACCCTGAGCCAATCAAAGAGGAATTCACACTTTTCTCCGTTATTCTATAGGCTTGATTAGCAAATAACTCTCCCTTACACGTCCAACCACTGTGACCTTCACAATACATCAGTCACATTGGAAGGATGAATACGCACTGAAATTAAGACATAATAAGAACACATTTCCCCTGTCACTTTTCAGTTGGATTCTCTGAAAGGCATTGGCAAGATTATTGGCCTGTTCCCATTACTTACCACAGAGGTTTCTTCCTAATAAAGTCTAACAAGATTGACTGTGCCTCAAGAGTTTTTCACACTACTGACTCAAACCGAACCAAGCATTACTGAGCATTTCACAAAGGACAATGTGAAATAAAAATATCAGGGCCGGGCCTCCCAGGTGGCGCAGTGGTCTAGGGCACTGCATCGCAGTGCTAGCTGTGCCACCAGAGACTCTGGGTTCGAGCCCAGGCTCTGTCACAGCCGGCCGCAACTGGGAGGTCCATGGGGCGACGCACAATTGGCCTAGCGTCGTCCAGGTTAGGGAGGGTTTGGCCGGTAGGGATATCCTTGTCTCATCGCGCACTAGCGACTCCTGTGGCGGGCCGGGCGTAGTGCGCACTCACCAGGTCGCCAGGTGCAGGGTGTTTCCTCCGACACATTGGTGCGGCTGGCTTCTGGGTTGGATGCGCACTGTGTTAAGAAGCAGTGCGGCTTGGTTGGGTTGTGCTTCAGAGGACGCATGGCTTTCGACCTTCGTCTCTCCCGAGCCCGTACGGGAGTTGTAGCAATGAGACAAGATAGTAACTACTAACAATTGGATACCATGAAATTGGGGAGAAAAGGGAGTAAAAAAATAAATAAATATCAGAGCCAGTACAGTTTGGTTCAGGAGAGGTAGTGTGAAAAGGGAGAGTTAGTGTGAAATCCACTCACCGTGATGGTGTGTTTGTAGCTCCGAGACACCTCAATCTCATAGCCGTAGACCTCCAAGATGAACCCTCTTACCCAGATGGCCTGCCCCGTGTCCCTCTCCTCGTTCCGGGCTGACAGCTTGAAGTGAGGGAAGGTGTCGCTGCTGCTCGTCCCAGGCTGGGTGGCGGGGCTCTGATCCCCATCATCCTCCCCCACCACCTCGGCGTTGCACGCCGTTGTAGCCAGCCTCAAGGTACAGCTGCTCTGTAGCTCGAAGGGCACACCACCAAACGGAAGGAAGTGGCTGTAACCGGCGGCAATGCATAGCGCCTCGGTGCGCGGCTGACAGAAGTAGAGGCCCTCAAGGCCCTCCTGGCAGTACTCGCCCTCCCCACATGGTGCCAGAGTGCAGTAGACGCTGTTGTCCGAGCCGTTGCAGTAGCAGCGCTCTTTGCACTCCCAGTCGGTCCAGAAGGTTTGGTTGGTGGTCAGCTGCCGGCTGCCAAGGTCGAGGCAGCCGCAGTCACTGCGTGCCACGCACTGGCCATCGCGCAGCGCAAAGCCCTCCTCGCATTGGCAACCCTCCTGGCAGGGCAGTGGGCACGGCTCGTCAGGCTCGTCAAGGCCGGCGCAGGTCAGCTGGCACGCGCTAGTGCACTCATCGAAGTGACTGTTCTCTGGACAGGGCAAGGCTGCAGGAAGGAGAGAGAGAAAGGTGGGGGAGAGAGAAAGAAAGAAAGAGAAAAAAGTAGAGAGATAAAGACAGATGTCGAACAGAGACAGAAACAAGAGAAACAAAAAGAATTAGCAGATTCAATGCGAAAAATACATGGTTAGTCAATTACTCAACAACATTCCAAGGTGGTGGTGGTGAGGGGACTAACTCACGGCAATTGGTAGCACTCCTCCAGGCGGCAAGGCCCACCTGGGCGTCCTGACAGGCTGAGGCATACGCCTGCAGCGAAGAGCAGAGCGCCGAGCGGTTTCCCTCCCGCACGCACATGTTGTACAGGCAGTTCCGGAAGAAAGGCGAGGGGTTGACGGCACCGTGGCATGCCAGGAAGGAGCTGTTCCCTGGGTCGTTGATGTTGCCGCACATCCATGGGCTCTGGTAGAGCCGCAGGTCTGTGCACATGCGGTACAGGTCGTCGCAATCGCCGTTACATGTCAGGTCGTCGGCGATGGCCCGCCATCCTTCGGTAAAGAGTTCGGGGGATTCGGCCAGACGGCCGTTGGGTAGACGGAGGTCGTCGCTGGCATTTCCGTTGAAGAGGCCGCACAGGCCACAGGTGGCGTTGTAAAAGAGGGTAGAGAGGGAGATGTTGAGGAAGCCCTGGCGGGTGTAGCGGACTAGGACCAATCCGCTGGACTCCACCACGGTGGCGTTGCCCGGGGCGCGGTAGATCATCAGGGTCTCCAGAGGGTGGATATAAGGTAGTAGTACCGGCTCACCGTTCAGCTGGGAATTAGAGACATCATAACATTGTGTCACAGACTGGTAATAGCAGGGTGAATTCATTTGAATTCAATCACTTTTTGACAGCATCCCTTTTGATTTAAACAAGATTTTCCATACATGTTTGCCCATGGAAGAAGTGGTCAGTAAGTTACTTTTTGGACCTGAATGCAAAAACCAGGAGATAAAGGTGCTCAAAGTTTAACCATTTTGCATATCCCACCATATCTTGAGACAACCATGTTTTTATCACTGGGAAAGATAAATGGTTGAGTTTGATATCATTTAAAAGTTTACAAAATGGGTTTGTCAAACTATTTTATAATAATTTCTTTCAAATATATATATATATATACATATATATATATATATATACACACACACACAGCATTATTTTACCATAAACGTCAATTATCAAACATTTTGTAAATTCTGATTGTTTTCATATTCACGTATGTTGTAGTTTAGACCCCATCATCTGTGGGGGGTTTTTTTGTGCCTGCCATTGGTTGATACAACATGCTCTTGAATACAGGGTGGGTGTCATTTCGATCATAGAAATGTCATTCATAGATTGGACCTATCCCTTCAGACAACTGCAATTTAGCTAGTACACGATTGAAATTGAATTTACATTTTTACTTCGAATTACTACAACAAAGATGGCCGCCGAATCACCCACCGTTGAATGTCAACTTAAATGGTCATGTCTATTCTATTATCTATATTTCTATGATTTCAATAGGTTTCCTATGGAAGATTGACAGTATTATTTGAAACAAAAGATATTCCCATCCAAGTCAACATTCTCTGATGTGTGGACCTCCAACCGTCTTTGTGGTAACCATTTGAAAGTTGAAATGTAAATGTAAATTTAACATTTTTGAAAATGACACCCATCCTGAGCATGACACCCATATTCAAGAGCGTGTTGAGAGCAACCGATGGCGAGCACAACACAAGGTGATGATGTAAAATTAAGTGTAAGCTACAACATATGCGAATATGAAAACTCTAGTTCATGCGTTTTTAGATAATTGATGTTTAAGGTTTAAAAAAAATACAAAAAAACATGTCCAAGAAAAATGATCAAATAATTTGACAACCCTGTTTGTAAGCTTTTAAATCAATCTCAACCGTTTATCTTTTCCAGTGATGACGACATGACATGGTGGGGTATAAGAAATTGGTCAACTTTGAGCACCTTTATCTCCAATATGTCCCTTTCTGAGCACTTATACCATTGGAAAATATTTATGGAAGGTTTCATTCAAATCAAGAGGGGTGTTGTCAAAAAGCGATTTAATTGAAATAGATTTACCCGGCAGCAACATTCAATCACTGTAATGTAGTGTTGGGATATACATATTCCAGCTAAATTACTTTGAGCATGAGAAAGGTATCTCATGATGACATTAGATTTTCAGGGCGAGTTTCCCAGACTCATAATTAGCCTATCCCTGGTGTAAAATTATGTCAAATGGAGTTTCTCCACTGGAAGTGATTCTTAGTCCAGAAGTAAAGCCTAGGTCTGGAAAACCGACCGGCAACGAGGCCCACAATACTGATGCTTTCTGAATACATTTTCAACAGAATCTTTACAGATCTCTTTATCTGTCTGGAGACTCATACGTTTTCTCTCAATCATAAGACTGAGGTAGTACCAAAATAGCCTGGTCCCATACTGTATGTTTTGCATAACAATGAACAAACACAGAGACAAGTTGGCTAAAGCACAAACAGACTGGAGCACCAGGCTATAATACTGACCTTCACTGTGTCAAAGTCCGATCCACCCATCTGGGCCTCCAGGTTGGCCACCCTGACCACCACGGGCCTCATCCAGGCCGGACCCTTGTTCACCAACCGCCGGCCCATCTTCACCTCCACAGCCGACAAGTTGGCCGGCGTCGGCCCGCACGACCTCAGCAGGTAGTAGGAGCTGTCGTCCGGAAAGAACATGGAGGCCCCGTCGAAGGAGGCCGTCACAGCGTTCTGGCCCAGAGAACACACTCCCTCCCTGCGGGGGTAACAACCCAACAGGCCGACCTCCGCCACACACACCTCGCCTTCTCTACACGAGTCGTTGAAGCAGGAGACTTCGCCGTTGGGCCCACAGACACAGCGCAGGGTACACTCTCTGGCCTCGCCAGTGTGGCCCGCCCAAAAAGTGTCGTTGAGGGGGTAGTAAAGGCCGTCACGCTCGCAGCCGCAGTTCTGCCGCCGGACACAGCGGCTGCCACTCAGCACGTAGCCCGGGTCGCACTGGCAGCCCTCGGTGCAGGGGTGGGCACAGTACAGGTGAGCGGTGAGGTCTGAGCAAGAGGCCGGGCAGGCACTGGTGCACACCTGGTAGTGGCTGGACTCAGGGCATGTCAGGGCTGGCAGCAAATCAAAGGAGAAAGAGGATGTTATATTACAAATTATATTAATGAAACATTGTTATGCTGTTATGTGTTAAATGATTACTACTGTAAGTTGTATTATGATATTGTGGGGGCAAAGAAAGAATGAGAGATAAAGACAGCTGTTGGAGTAAGCAATATTAACCACATCTAACAGAAACATCAAATTACATCTTTATTTTCGGGATAAGTAGCTATGAGTCCCTTTCATGTCCAAACAAAACCATTCCTACCCTGACATATGTGGGGGATACATGTGGGACAGAAGAGCACCTACCACAGAAGGTGCGTGATCTCCAGGGTCGTATGGTGACCCCCAGGGCTTGGCAGGCTAAGGCATAGGCCTGGATGGCCTGACAGAGGGTGGTAATGTTGTCCCTGTTGCTGCACATGTCGTAGACACAACTATAGACGAAGGCCGTGGGGTCCACCACTGCCCTGCAGTCCCTGAAAGGCCCGTCTGTCTTGTTGATGAGTCCACAGTAGTCCGGGCGGAAGTAGAACGCCTCGGTCAATGGGTCACAGATACTGCAGTTCTGAGCGCAGCCATCCGTGCAGCGCCAGTCAGCATCCTCTGCCCGCCAGCTGCCACCTAGCTCCACCACGCTCTCGGCCAGTGAGCCGTCGGGCAGCACGGGGTCGTCAGCAGGGTCATCGTTATAGTTACCACACAGGCCGCATGTGTTGTTGAAGTAGGAGCTAGGCAGGGAGATAGAGGCATAGTGCTGCCCGTCGTAAGATACCAAGAGGCCAAAGTCGGTCTCCAGGGCAACAGCAACACCTGACTGGTACACCCTGACCGCACCCAGCTGGAGTTGGACTGGCAGTGTCTTTACCAGCCCATCCACCTGGAAAAGAAAGAGCTAGGAGATTCAGGGCGGATTATGGAGTTTAGTACCACGTAAACACCATATTCGATAACCAATAGACAGGTACACAGAATCTGCTGGTCTTACCTGTCAAACTACCTGATCAGACCACTTTTATGTACCTAGCCTCACCTGTACAGTGCCCTGGCTGCCCTTAGGCAGGGTGACGCGGTGGCCGTACACCTCCACAGTGACGTCCCTCAACCAGGATACGGAGGCCACGCCGCGGTTCTCGTTCTTTGCCTCCACGCTGAAGAAGGGCAGGCCGGCCACCTCCCAGCATGGCCGCGCAAGCAAATAGGAGCAGGTGCCCTGGAAGTGGTAGAGGAAGCCGTCAAAGGTATGGTAGTGTGGGTCACCGAAAACCACGCAGGTGCTGGTGCGGGTGGGCTGGCAGTAGAAGGCACCCTCCTGCTGCTCGCATGTTTCCAGCTGGCCACATGGCGCCTCCTGGCAGAGCACCTCATTGTCCAAGTCTAGGCAGCGGCACCGCTGGGAGCACTGATCAGACAGCCAGAAGATCTCGCCGCGGCGATAGAACCGCCCTAGGAGAAGATATGGACATTCCTAATGACTATGGGGTCTTCCCGAACCTAGATATTTGTCCAGTGTGTCAAGTCTTTGTTATGTTCCACTTCATACTCACCATTGTAACTGCAGCCATTGGCTGGGTCTATCAGGGCAGTGTCTATACGGAAGACCCAGCGGCCAGGCAGGTTAACATTGGTCGTCTGCTCGATTTCAACCACGTCATTGGAGCGGGACCCAGGCAGGTTGAGGAAGTGACCAATGTCTCCTCCATTAAAACCTGACTGGAAATGGGAGAGATGGGGAAAGGCAAGTGAGGAGGTTATCACTTACTTAGAGGTGGGAGGCATCAAGATTGATCTGCAGTATTTCAGCTATATCTGGGGGGTTGGTCTTCTGTGTTTTAGAGGTCATAGGTGGGACTTCATGATTGGTCTGATATGGTTTTAGGGGAGGTATATGGGACATCATGGTTGGTTGGTTGGTTTGGTGTGTTTTAGGGGTAGTACATGGGGAAATGTGATTGGTTTGATGTGTGCCGTTGGTGGTATATGTAGGTTATCATGATTGGACTACCTGTGCTGTGGTTCCACCTAAACCAGTCAGAGGGTCTCCTCCACTTGCAGTGCCTGTGCTCCAGTTGATCTCTCCATAGTTGAACATGGAAAAGCATGACAGACCATCTGATATCAATACAGCCTGAAACGTGTTAACCTATAGAGAGGTGAGAATATGCAGGCATAGTAAGTTCAATATGAGCCCAAAGAGAGAGAAAAGAAAAACCCTGAGTGAGACTAAATAAACAAAGATTCACCACCTGGCAGAACGAACCTTTTAACCTAAACAATTAACCATCCATTAGACTAAACAAATACTTACCTAGAGGTTCAATGAGATTTCTATTTGAGGCAACATTTACCTTCAGTTCTGGCTAAGGATCACAGACACACATGATTTTTAAAATTTCTTCTGGGATAAATGGTAATGTCAGTGGCCATCGTCAACTAAGGCCACATACTGTAGAACCCCAATTCAGGTACCATCTCTTTTCCTGTGCGTGTGCCTAGAGGTGTTTTGAGTGTGGAGCATAATAATCCCTGTGATTAGTGATTGTAGTTATTTTACCGGGGTGGTCTGACTGCCTCCGTAGAAGGTGACCTGGTGCCAGGTTGTGATGAAGATCCAGGTGGCTGTGAAGGTGGGCATGTTCTTGAAGTACTTGCGGATGTCTTGTGAGGCCCGCTCCAGTAACTCTGGGTCTGCGCTCTCGCGGTAGTACACGTCTCCGCGGATGCCGTTGTGCACGTCTGCCCATAGTGGGGCGATGAAGGATCTGCTGTCACTCAGGGGGAAGGCCTCGGGGGTGAACTGGCTCACCTGCACGTTGAAGGAGATCACACCGTTGTTGTTGACCTGCAGAGATTGAGAGGGAGGCAAGGTCCTGATTGATGTGTTGATGAACAGATTGGTGATAAAAAGAACAATTAATCGTTAGGTGAATGATATGGTGGATTAACATTTCTCTGAGATATTTGCCATTATTGAAGGAAAGAAGGGTATATAGGTGCTTACATAGATTGAGCGATAGGGGTTATTAAAGAAAATGAATGGCATGAGTATAATTATTTCAGTGGAACTTCCATCATCCATCTTGGGTGTCTCCAGATCTCGGTGGACGGGCCCATAGGGGTACATGATCTCTTGAGAAAGAGCTGAAGGAAGAAGGAGGGAGACAATTGTAACAGATCTAGCAAAGAAGGGAGAACAACTGGTCAAATTTTTAGATAGACTACTCATGTCATCTGAGACATTTTGGAGAATTCAATCAAGATAAGATCAATGTTGTGCTTGTTAAACCAGAAAGAAAGGGAAAATAACTTATGCCTTCTAAACATACAGAACTTTTACTCTTTCATAACGGTCTATAAGACAGAGGTCATTGAGTAATTTGCTCTGATACCTCTATATAAGATACAGAAAACATGTGAATCAGAATGGGATCCAGGTCACTCACCTTCTCTCTGAGTAAAGAAGCAAATGAGGTGGAACAGAATGACTGGAGTGCCTGGCCTGAGCATCCTAGATGGAGGAAAGAGAAAGAGAGGATTGAAGTAAGTCCACTGGGGACAATGAGAGTGAGAATAGTTAATTCAGGACAAAGCATTTCAAGAGAATTATTCAGGAAGGGCTTGTTGATTGAGTTTTTCGGATTCTTCCATAGCCATAGACCCCCAAAACCTCATGAACAACAGCGCCAGCAACTATAACCCTATGTCTTCTAGGAGGCTGATACCAAAGAAGAGTAAAATGACTCACAGAGACAACTTTTCATAAACAGGAGCATTTAACAAGAGCACTGGGGAGCAAGAGAGTACCGGCCAGCCGGTCGACGACACGTAACTTCTTTAAAATCAGTCTCCCATGTCTCCCTTGGGAGTACCCCCTTCTCCCCGCCGC
Source organism: Oncorhynchus tshawytscha (assembly GCF_018296145.1). Classification (NCBI taxonomy): domain Eukaryota; kingdom Metazoa; phylum Chordata; class Actinopteri; order Salmoniformes; family Salmonidae; genus Oncorhynchus; species Oncorhynchus tshawytscha. Next base: position 33,159,662 of record NC_056458.1, read on the forward strand.
GGTGGCCCATTAAAGGAGCCCTGAAAAGGCCCCATTATGCATTCAGGAACAATGTGTCAGGATCACATTCGCCTTGCGGTCCCGTGTGAGTGGACCACGGTGGGGCTGTGCCCTCTCAAAGCCATGGACCCTGCGGCCCAACCCAAGCCTCTCCGCTCCAGAGTCTCCTTGATGGGAGCTGGGCCTGGGAGCTCATTACCACGTCTGTTTGGGAGCCATGTCTTGTTGGCTAAAGAGAGGGGAGCGTAAACAGTGGAGCACTAATAGCTTTAATTGAGCAGGCTTGAATTGCTAGGGTTCTTACTGTGGCCCTCTGGGGTTGCGTCGGTGCCTGGCTTGGCTGGCTTCCCACTGCCAAACCAGAATGTACAGCCAAGTCCATCCAAGGGAAAATTCCTGATCTAATTCAATTCAACATTTGATTGAATGGTAGCTGAATGTTGATTGAATGGTTGTCGTCAATTGAATGTAAAAATATAATTTAAAGTTGTGTCCTCTCTGATTTGTGCCTGTAAGAAGCTTGGAGAAAGTCCCAAAGGGGTTCAATGGTTACGGTATTACTTCATTACTGATTTGAAAAACCAAAACTCAAGGTACTTTTTTTGCATAGGTGTTTTTTTTAATTGCCTTTGAAAGTGATCACAGAGAATAGCATGTTTTATTCATAATGGACAATGTTAATTGATATCCATGCCCATTGATCTACATAATCCAAATTAAGCGTTTGTAGATGTAGTTTAAAAAACATTCATTTATAAAACTAGATCTATGTAAATTTGTATTTTTTTTAAATGTATTAGTTCATGTGGCTCTTGACCTTTTTGCTAAGAATGAGAGATACAGTATCATATGCAACATTCTGGGCACAAACTGGTTGAACCAACATTGTTTTGAAGTAATTTTACAACATATTGTGACGTGGAATCTATGTGGAAAATATATTGGATTTGAAAAAAGTAATCAACGTAAACTGGTGGAATTTCAATCATAGGATTATGTCATCATTGTAACCAATTTTCAACATAGGCAAACCTTGTATAAAATATGTTGAATTTTTACCTTTGAAACAATGTCAGACCTTCAATGTTATATCCACTATCAGAAAAACTATCGGCGAGGCAACACATCCTACTGGAGAGTTGATCTATTTACAGCTATTTGTTTGGCTATCCATCCAGGATTTTAACCAAGCCCTGGTTTAGCTTTGTCACTACTAACAATGTGCTATTGTGAGAATGATTATTGAGAGATCTCTTAATAAATGAATATATTTCCCTGTTGCTATCGAAGACATTCCTTTTTTGATATATTGTATTTTAGTTTTAGTTTTTTGATGTCACACTTGCGCAGACCCAAGTTCCCATCGTATCCACACTCAGTGTTGTTTCTAATACTTGTAAGACTCTACCCCATATGACAAATTGTATTTTATTTCTGTCTAAAATAATGAAGCAGTATATTATTCCATTCTCTTAACGTTGGAGTATCATTTGACTCCCAGTATTTAAGTAATAGCATCTTCAGTTTGTCACAAAAATAATATTGTCCAACCCACTGGGTATCTCACCGCACCCCCATTTGCCATGTCTTGAATATGAATATGCAGATGGGTGGATTAAAAGTCCATTTACATTGTCAAACTTCTGACATCCAACTTTCTAACTCTACCTTTAACTTTTGGACTTGATAGCTCTCGCAGAAGTTATGAATTATTGAGTTAGTGTTAGTTTTACACTTAAGACATGACTCTGACATTGTTGTTTCTAATTAAAGCATTTGTATCTTTAAAAATTATAAACTGGTTTGGTGTGTACTCATTTTGTGAGGGCTGTGAGGTGTTTGCCAGGTTTATTTGGCATAAAATAGTATGCTTTTTTTTGTTTAACCTGAAGCTGTTGGCTCTCTTCAAAAGTAAAATATCATATACAGTGGGGCAAAAAAGTATTTAGTCAGCCACCATTTGTGCAAGTTCTCCCACTTAAAAATGAGAAAAAATGAGAAAAAATGAGAAAAAAAATCCAGAAAATCACATTGTAGGATTTTTTTATGAATTTATTTGCAAATTATGGTGGAAAATAAGTATTTGGTCACCTACAAACAAGCAAGATTTCTAGCTCTCACTGACCTGTAACTTCTTCTTTAAGAGGCTCCTCTGTCCTCCACTCGTTACCTGTATTAATGGCACCTGTTTGAACTTGTTATCAGTATAAAAGACACCTGTCCACAACCTCAAACAGTCACACTCCAAACTCCACTATGGCCAAGACCAAAGAGCTGTCAAAGGACACCAGAAACAAAATTGTAGACCTGCACCAGGCTGGGAAGACTGAATCTGCAATAGGTAAGCAGCTTGGTTTGAAGAAATCAACTGTGGGAGCAATTATTAGGAAATGGAAGACCTACAAGACCACTGATAATCTCCCTCGATCTGGGGCTCCACGCAAGATCTCACCCCGTGGGGGCAAAATGATCACAAGAACGGTGAGCAAAAATCCCAGAACCACACGGGGGGACCTAGTGAATGACCTGCAGAGAGCTGGGACCAAAGTAACAAAGCCTACCATCAGTAACACACTACGCCGCCAGGGACTCAAATCCTGCAGTGCCAGACGTGTCCCCCTGCTTAAGCCAGTACATGTCCAGGCTCGTCTGAAGTTTTCTAGAGAGCATTTGGATGATCCAGAAGAAGATTGGGAGAATGTCATATTGTCAGATGAAACCAAAATATAACTTTTTGGTAAAAACTCAACTCGTCGTGTTTGGAGGACAAAGATTGCTGAGTTGCATCCAAAGAACACCATACCTACTATGAAACATGGGGGTGGAAACATCATGCTTTGGGGCTGTTTTTCTGCAAAGGGACCAGGACGACTGATCCGTGTAAAGGAAAGAATGAATGGGGCCATGTATTGTGAGATTTTGAGTGAAAACCTCCTTCCATCAGCAAGGGCATTGAAGATGAAACGTGGCTGGGTCTTTCAACATAACAATGATCCCAAACACACCACCCGGGCAACGAAGGAGTGGCTTCATAAGAAGCATTTCAAGGTCCTGGAGTGGCCTAGCCAGTCTCCAGATCTCAACCCCATAGAAAATCTTTGGAGGGAGTTGAAAGTTCGTGTTGCCCAGCTTCAGCCTCAAAACATCACTGCTCTAGAGGAGATCTGCATGAAGGAATGGGCCAAAATACCAGCAACAGTGTGTGAAAACCTTGTGAAGACTTAGAGAAAACGTTTGACCTCTGTCATTGCCAACAAAGGGTATATAACAAAGTATTGAGATAAACTTTTGTTATTGACCAAATACTTATTTTCCATCATAATTTGCAAATATATTCATAAAAATCCTACAATGTGATTTTCTGGATTTTTTTTCTCATTTTGTCTGTCATAGTTGAAGTGTACCTATGATGAACATTACAGGCCTCTCTCATCTTTTTAAGTGGGAGAACTTGCACAATTGGTGGCTGACTAAATACTTTTTTGCCCCACTGTACCTGTTTAAGTTCAGAATTGGTATTATCTTCTTTACCATGTAAAGATATTTTTTTTCTAAAATAGAAATGAATACAAATAAATAACTCAGATTTAACTTTTGCAGAGTATGAGATTATCATTCCCCTAAAGGACATTTTAAAAGCATCCCAAATTATGTAGGGGGTCAGCTTTTCTCTGTCCTCTAGGTCTACATCTGTAATGCAAAATTCATTTTTGTTTTCAATTACATATTTAATACCTTTTGGGTCTTGAAGATGCAATCTGTTCATTCTCCATATTCTGTCACTAAGTGTATTTTCTGTGGGTACGATACAGTGCATTCAGAAAGTATTCCAACCCCTTGACCTTTTACACATTTTGTTAAGTTACAGCCTTATTCTAAAATGTATTAAATTGTTTCCCCCCCCCCTCATCAATCTGCACACAATACCCCATAATGACAAAGCAAAAACCGTTTTTTAGAAATGTTTGCATATTGCCTCGATCTTGACTAGTCTCCCAGTCCGGACCAAAAGGCTCCTTAACAGCTTCTACCCCCAAGCCATAAGACTGCTGAACAAATTAATCAAATGGCCACCGGACTATTTACATTGACCCCCCCATTTGTTTTATACACTGCTGCTACTCGCTGTTTATTATCTATGCAGTCACTCAACATCTATCTCAACATGTACAAATGACCTTGAATAACCTGTACCCCTGGACATTGAATCGGTGCCGGCACCCCCTGCATATAGCCTCGTTATTGTTATTTTGTGTTACTTTTTATTATTCTTTACTTTAGTTTATTTGGTAAATATTTGGTAAACTCTTCTTGAACTGCACTGTTGGTTAAGGGCTTGTAAGTAAGCATTTCACGGTACGGTCTACACCTGTTGTATTAGGCGCATGTGACAAATAAAGTTTGATTTGATTCGTGCCACTGAAAAACATTCCCACCACAGCATGATGCTACCACCACCATGCTTCACAATAAGGATGGTGCCAGGTTTCCTACAGATGTGACGCTTGGCATTCAGGCCAAAGAGTTCAATCTTGGTTTCATCAGACCGGAGAATCTTGTTTCTTAGTCAGAGTCATTAGATGCCTTTTGGTAAACTCCAAGCGGGCTGTCACATGCCTTTTACTGAGGAGTGGCTTCCGTCTGGCCACTACCATAAAGGCCTGATTGGTGGAGTGCTGCAGAGATGGTTTTCTAGAGGGTTCTCCCATCCCCACAGAGGAATTCTAGAGCTCTGTCAGAGTGACCATTGGATTCTTGGTCACATCCCTGACCAAGGCCCTTCTCCCCCGATTGCGCAGTTTGGCCGGGTGGCCAGCTCTAGGAAGAGTCTTGGTGGTTCCAAACTTCTTCTATTTATGAATGATGGAGGCCGCTGTGTTCTTGGGGACCTTCAATGCTGAAGACCTTTTGTGGTACCCTTCCCCAGATCTGTGCCTCTCCTCGACACAAACTTGTCTCGGAGCTCTACGAACAATTCCTTCGACCTCATGGCTTGGTTGTTGCTCTGACATGCACTGTCATCTGTGGGACCTTGTATAGACAGGTGTGTGCCTTTCCAAATAATGTGCAATCAATTGAATTTACCACAGGTGGACTCCAATCAAATTGTAGAAACATCTCAAGGATGATCAACGGAAACAGAATGAACGTGAGCTCACTTTCAAGTCTCATATCAAAGGGTCTGAATACTTACGTAAATAAGGTATTTCTGTTCATTTTTTATACATTAGCAAAAATTCTAAAATACTGTTTTTGCTTTGTCATTATGGGGTACTGTGTGTAGATTACTGAGAGGGAAAAAAATGTGGAAAAAGTCAAGGGGTCTGAAAATTTTCCGAAGGCACCGTATCATATATTTTAAAACCCAGTATATTGTTGAGTGCATTTTTGTAAATCAAAATGTAGTCAATTCTTGAATAGCTTTCCTTACTTTGAGACAAAATAAAGTATTTTGTAGTTGGGAATAATAATCTGCAGATATCCTGTAAAATATTTGAAGAGATGAAAATGTTCAGCCTCTTTGGAGGTTCCTTGAATTTCACTTTTTTTTATTGCCATATCTGTCTAACTTGCTAAATGGCTGATCACCTGCTAAAATAATAGTTCCAGTCTGGTGTTGATCTAATATAGCTTGAATTATATCTCAAAACACCAGGTTTGCACCTGGGAGGATATACAATGAAATCAATGTGTATATTTCCTCATGTTCTCATTCAAATGAGAAATTGTCCTTCTTGGTCCGTATGCTGGGATATACAGTAATGGAAAAGGGTGTATTCCTATTTATGAGGATGCCTACACCTCTTCTGTTACTACAGTAGGTGGCAGCATAGGCCTCTCCAACAAGATTCTCTTTAAATATTAAATGTATCATTTTTTGAGGTGTAGCTCTTGCATAAAAAACAAATTACATAAAGCAATACTTACAGTTGAAGTCGGAAGTTTACATAAACCTTAGCCAAATACATTTAAACTCAGATTTTCACAATTCCTGACATTTAATTAGAGTAAAAATTCTCTGTCGTAGGTCAGTTAGGATTACCACTTTATTTTAAGAATGTGAAATGTCAGAATAATAGTAGAGAGAATCATTTATTTCAGCATTTATTTATTTCATCACATTCCCAGTGGGTCAGAAGTTTACATACACTCAATTAGTATTTGGTAGCATTGCCTTTAAATTCTTTAACTTGGGTTAAACATTTCGGGTAGCCTTCCACAAGCTTTGCACAATAAATTGGGTGAATTTTGTCCCGTTCCTCCTGACAGAGCTGGTGTAACTGAGTCAGGTTTGTAGGCCTCCATGCTCGCACACGTTTTTTCAGTTGTGCTGACAAATTTTCTACAGGATTGAGGTCAGGGCTTTGTGATGGCCACTCCAATACCTTGACTTTGTTGTCCTTATGCCATAACTTTGGAAGTATGCTTGGGGTCATTGTCCATTTGGAAGACCCATTTGCGACCAAGCTTTAACTTCCTGACTGATGTCTTGAGATGTTGCTTCAATATATCCACATCATTTTCCTGTCTCATGAACCCATCTATTTTGTGAAGTGCACCAGCCCCTCTTGCAGCAATGCACCCCCACAACATGATGCTGTCACCCACGGTTTTGGAGCAGTGGCTTCTTCCTTGCTGAGCGGCCTTTCAGGTTATGTCGATATAGGACTCATTTTACTGTGGATATAAATACTTTTGTACCCGTTTCCTCCAGCATCTTTACAAGGTCCTTTGCTGTTGTTCTGGGATTGATTCGCGCTTTTTGCACCCAAGTTGGACCCAAATTGCTCCCAAGGATGAACCAGACTTGTGGAGGTATACAATTGTTTTTCTGAGGTCTTGGCTGATTTCTTTTCATTTTACCATGATGTTAAGCAAAAAAGGCACTGAGTTTGAAGGTAGGCCTTGAAATACATCCACAGGTACACATCCAATTGACTCAAATGATGCCAATTAGCCCATCAGAAGCTTCTAAAGCCATGACATACTTTTCTGGAATGTTCCAAGCTGTTTAAAGGCAGTCAACTTAGTGTATGTGAACTTCTGACCCACTGGAATTGTGATACAGTGAATTATAAGTGAAATAATCTGTCTGTAAACAATTGTTGGAAAAATGACCTATGTCAAAGTAGCTGAAAAAGCATGCACAAAGTAGATGTCCTAAACGACTTGCCAAAACTATAGTTTGTTAACAAGACATTTGTGGAGTGGTTGAAAAATGAGTTTTAATGACTCTAACCTAAGTGTATGTAAACTTCCAACTTCAACTGTATTTGTATTTTGAGGCGCTATGCCTTTTTAGGGCTTCTAAGCTCCTACTTCTCCCCTAACGTACCAAAAATATGTGGATTATGTCATTGTAAATTAATTGGAGAAAGACTGACACTTAAATACTGTGGCCAGTTTGTAATACCTTGTGAATTAAATTAAATCATACCACAGCATTATTGAATGCTTGTTTTTGATTGGTTAGAATGTACATTAAAACAAGATATCGGGACAGTTGGAAAAGACATTGGGACACCTTGCAATCATGACGCAATAAGCACCTTCACATGAGGGCCGGACTTGCTTCAAAGTCACAGAAAGCTAAACCAACAACCACACAAACCAAAATTGGATACATTGTAAATGCAGGTCCAACAAGGAAAAAACGTAGCTAGCTAACTAGCATTCATTTATTTTTGCAGATACTTTTTTTTGGAGCATCTGATGACCTAACATGGTGAGTGATGAACATGAATTTCTCTGGTCCCTACTGTCGCTTATGAAAATATCAACGAAAAAAGTATTTATACTGGTAAATTAGTGCTTTCATATTATTTTCTTATGCAAATGTGGAATAAGCACAATTTATATTAAAAAAAATGTAAAATACATTTTTACCTTTATTTAACGATAAACGCCTTTGTTCTGTACATTATCTTTAAAAAATTAACTCTGCAAAGGGACTGGGCTCCACCTCGTCCTGCAGCGTTGTCCATTATTCCAAGGTAATGCACAGAATGTTGCTGTTTATCCCTTATGTATAGCGGCTGGGGGGGGCTCTACGTGAGAAGAGTGGGTCCATCGAGAGACTGAAGTGAGATGCATGGAGGCATCACCAGCTATCGAAGTCATTCCAAAGGGTAGGTTTAACAAAGCAAATTAAATGTTACCATACTTTATAAGTCTCATATCAATGATACTATTTATTAGGCCTTTATAGCATTTGCAAAGTCATCAACAGCTTTCATTTCAACTGAATACAGACAATACATGTAGGCCTAGAGTTTCAAGCTTTGGTTGATTTCAAATGTTATCTTCAAGTAAATCATTAAAATGTTGGATTCACATCTCCATCTCAACCAACAATGTAGGTTTAGTCCTTAAATGTAGTCCAATTCTTTAACTTAGATTTTGGTTGAGATGGAGACAGGAATCTAACATCAATGATTAATTTGTAGACAAACTTGATATTGAATTGTGTTTGGTTGTCAAGACAACCAATTACCAACATTTGAAGGAGATTCATCTTCTGCTTGGATAGTTCCACCTGTGCCACTGACTTAGTCTGGCTTTAATTCCATCTAGTCTTCAAATTAATAATTGATATGTTGGATATCCTTTAAAATGTTGATATTTGGTTGCGTTGTCAACCAAACAGAAATCAATATTCAGTTAATCTACAAATTAATAATTGATGTTGGAGTCACATAAAAAGTTAAGGCTAACAAACTAATGTAACAGTATTTATTCAACATTAAAATGAGTAACACATCCATGGCCACATTTTGAGTTAAGCCTACAGTAACTTCTTATGTAATCATAATCAAGATAGCATGCAGGTCGCTGGTCTGTGGAGATCTTCACAACTGCTATAATAATATGCTCAGAATCTCAAACAGCTTGGATCACTTGCATTATTTACTTTTAATGCAATCTCAAATGCAATTCAGGTCATTTGGGTGTGCTATGAGATGAAGCACAGTGATAACATGTATTCCCATTTTAACTCTGTTGTGCTATTAAATGGTTGAAAGCCCAGTGATAACACAATGGGATTTCAACAAACTTCTGACAGTCTTTTTGAGTGGGTGAATAAAGGTTGAAATCTCATTGAACAACGTCTCAACCAAATATTACCCAAATGTCCATGTTGAAATGATGTGGTGTGCCCAGTTATCCTCATTGTGATCTCTGGGGAATGTGATGTGAATGAAGTATGTCTCTCCCAAATCTCCACTGTCATCTCTTTAATGCGTGTACAGTATTCAGCCTGATGGTAAATTGTGTTCAGGTGTGCCAAGGTTAGTGGACCCTGGTGAGAGGGGATCATCGTTCAGTCATCGCCCTGTCGTCATGCTTTGTCAACACAGAGATTACCACAACTGCTATTTTCACTCCTTCAAGTTCCCCCCACACTATCTGACAGACATTTACTCCATAATGTTTCAACAGAACAATGGAGATAAAGCCCGGGAATGCACTCAGGGACTGCACTTTCAAAAGAAAGAGCTCTTCTAATGGTGTAAACACAACCCCTCTGGGCTCACACTCCAGTGCCCTAAACTTCTACATGTATTAGGAGTTTACTCTAGCTACAACTAATAGAACACAAACAATTGTGGGAGTATCCAATTCATGAAATAATACAGCTAGCAGAACATTCAAATATAGCATAATTATTGCCATGTATCTGAAGACACAAGTAGATTAGGGACTGTTGGCTAATGTTACTGAAATTCTATTAAAACGACTGATTAACTTCTCAACACACATCTTCATTAGCACATACTTGTCAAGTCAAACTATATTGCCAGATGCTCAGCAGTAGCAATGTTAACATTGAACATACAATTTTAATTCAGTATTAATGAAAGAAAGGCATTACATTATTCCAAGACCAAATGCCAAGGATAGCTCCGTCATCTTCCCTGTGAGACATCACCATACACATGCTCATAAAGCAATATGACGTCCTCTATACTCTCATGTCCATATTTCCTAAGAGCTGAAATGGGTGAGGCTATAAAATGTCCTGATACCTTAAATGCTGTATACACCATGTCTATCAGTGACAGGGATTATCTTCAAGAAGCTATGAGATGCCAAGGATAAACAAGTATAAAACACACACCTATCCAGGAGTCAGATTCAGGTGCACCTTAACTGTCCACTTGTCGGTGAGGAACCTGCTGGAGTGAAAGAGAGATAGAGGAAGAGGTAGATAGATTGACCACTCACCTGCTTTCAGAAGATGGACATTTAGCTCCTCACCACTCTCACCAGGCTGCCTCCAGTACACAGCTGTGTTCCATCCAGCTGGGAACATCCACAGAGTTTAAAAGAAGTGAGGAGAGGACTGGAGAAAGACTGAGGGGTGGTGGTGGTTGTTGTGGTGATGGTGGTGGGAGGGGAGGGGGGGGTGGACATCCAAACAGAGGAGCACTTCTCGTCCACTTCCAGCAGGATTAACGGTACTGTAATAATGAGAGTCCCAGAAAACAGCCGAATCCTCGCCTAGGGCATCCAATGGATTTCAAAAGGAGCAGGGAGAAAGAGAATACTTGAATGAGAGGAGCAGAGAAAGTGTAAGCCCCTGCCGAAGCTCTGGAAGGAACTTTACTAAAAGAGGCAGGTGCAAACTTTACCGGGGATAGTGTTCAACTTAATCAGAAATCGGTGTTTGGGGAAAGTGGGGAGGGGGACTTTGAGAGTGCAGAAAGAGAGAGAGAGTGTGTAGAAAGTGAGGGAGAGAGCAAATAAGAGATCCTGGAAATGAGGGAGGAAATACTACACAAGCAAAGGCAAAATATTGAAACTAGACCTTATTTCCCTCCAAGCATGGAAGGCAAAACGGTTTAAACAAATAGGATTGACATAAATGTCAGCCCCTTGGATTGGGCCCTGATCCCCCCCTCCCCCCATCAGCCCTGTCGACAGGGTCTGTCTATGTATGGCTAAAGCTTTCTACCGGAGTGACTCCAGCCAAAGCAGCCCAGTCTCACTCTGGGTTATTTTATGGACACAAAGAGAGAGAAAAACACACATACTAAAACCTTGCTTTTTCAAGACCTTGGGTAGTTTGAGTTACAGAATTAACATGAGTCACTTAGGACACACTGTGTGCTTCTCTTTAATTAGGGACGGCCTCATTTACAGGGACACACAGCGCACCTCATTTCCATAGATCCTGGAGAGATTAGGCATAAGGGAAATCGTAGGTGGATCCGTGCTGATAGGGTCTGGGAAGGAGAGGGGAGTCACTTGGGTCTTTGTTGTAAGGGGGACAGTGGAGGTAACTGGAGAGGTGGGAGCAGGATGTGTGAAAGGCTGCAGGAGTGAGGGTCCACCCGGGGCTCCCATTGACCAGTGTAGGGGCTCTCTGTGGAGGATTCTTTTACACCTCCCATGCCTTGTTGTGTAAAAAGCACATACTCTTAACCAACCTGTGAAAGAGAGCGACACACAAAAGGGGACAAAAAACAACATGATCCCAGTGGGCCTGCCGGGACCGTGATCCTCCTGTGCTAACGGTCAGTGTTTTGGGAAATGTCGAGGACAAGGAGAAGTGGGAGAAATTGAGATGGGGACGATAGGCTGGATTTTCACTTGAACCCTCTCTCTCTCGCATGGACTCACTCACACTCTCATCTGCCCAAACAAAATTATTTCGACAACAAGGACATGATAGTGAGAGGATAATGGTCGCTCCCTCTCCATTTAGCTCACTGGGAATGGGGACAGTGTTGTATAATCAAATTGGTTGTTACATTCTGAGCTCAACTGAGGTGACACTGCATATTTGCCCCATGTAAGGTGTGCACACATCTATGCCGAAATGGAGGACAGGATGACATAGATATTTCCAGGAACATAGTCTTCCTAAGGAGGTTGAACTATGACTAAATGGTCTGATTGTCGTTTCAATTGTAAAAAAGTTGAGAAAATAAAAGTCATGGTTGAAACGGACTGATCCATTTACCTCAATAAGTAAAAAAGCATTACATCAACCGTTTATGTGGGACCACAGTGACAGGTGAGAACAGAGTCGGGCGTATCAAACATCAGAAGTTCTGGAGAGCCCATCAAGCTTGACCAACCCTCCAAAAAAAATAATCCTGGAATGGATTCTGGGTGAGCTCAGCACAACAGTCACCCAATCCCCAGAGGGGGCCACTCCATATCAACACTCTAACCTCCCCCTATGCCCAGCAGTTGGCCTTGCCCTCCTCTCCTCTTCTTTCCTCCACAATGTAGAACCTCCTTGTGGTAACCCAAATCCACCTTCCCAAAAGACTCCTTCTCCTGGGCACACAATGGGCTCCGTTCAGCCCAACCTGCCCTTGGTCCAGCTCCATAATGCAATGGGGGAGATCAGGATACCGCCTGCCCGGCCAGGTCTTAGATACGGGACAAGGGCGTGAAGAGGTAACGCAACAACTCACCCCCCACCACCTCCCAACCTCTGCGTGACCCTGCATTAGCGGGGCAGCCTCGTTTTCATAGCCTGGTAACCCTATCACCAGCCTGTTTGTCTCCAGAAGCCTAGACTTCCCTCTGTGGAGGAACTGGAACTGGTGGGCCTGGTGCTCCAGTCAGAGAAGGCCCAGGCCAAGGAGACCTCAGCTCAAACCCCTGCCTGGTGACAGAGCTTCTGCTGGGGCTGGAAGTTGGAATTTAGAGCCGGCCGGCTGAATTGGCTGAGGGAGGTCGCGATGGCATCAGCCAAATGTGTTGCATGTGGTTCACAGTCACACCATGGCTGGAGGATGGGGAGTGAGGGGAGGTGGAGCTTTCAGCACCTCCAGGCTGGGTGACACCAATTAAGCCTGATTATTTTGCAGCCAAGTTGTTGCAGTGATCCAGGCGGTTGTGGGACTGGCTCCAGTTGGAAGACTTGAGCTCCGTGATGGTGACTGCAGTAGTTGGCTTTTTCAGGTCTCCCACAAAACAGGTCAGGAAAGCAACTTCCTATCAGCAAAACTATAAATTATGAAATTTATGACCTAAAGCCAGTGGATCATAATCAAAAACCACCCAGACTATTTGCATTGCCCCCCTCCTTTTACACCGCTGCTACTCTGTTATCATCTATGCATAGTCACTTTAATATCTCTACCTACATGTACATATTACTTCAACCAACCAGTGCCCCCCCCGCACATTGACTCTGTACCCCTCTGTATATAGTTTTGCTATTGTTATTTTACTGCTGCTCTTTAATTACTTGTTACTTTTATTTCTTATTCGTATTTTTATTTAAACTGCATTGTTGGTTAAGGGCTTGTAATTAAGCATTTCACTGTAAGGTCTAAACCTGTTGTATTCGGCGCATGTGACTAATACAATTTGATAGGTCTTGCAGACACGGCATAGTTAGAAAGACACCAGCCAACAAGAGTGCAGACATCATTTGCATCAGGAACCAGACAACTCAATTTACAAAGGTGAGAGGCCAATGAGAATGCACCTGAGGAAGGATTCCCATTTCGATAGAAGTGGTATGACGTGACATGATACATGTCTGTGAATATCCTCAGATGCCACAGAGTTGTCAAGTCACACCCAGACCTGTATAACCTCTATCCTACTAAATGTGGACCCATTTGGGATATGAGAAGCACCTCTGAGCCTAATCTGAAGTCCCTAATGGGTCTTGAGTTCCAGTCGACACCCTTCACCGGGATAGTGTTGCACTGAGTTGCCTTGAGAAGGGGTCTTGTGGTGGTGGACATAGCTATACCACTCATAGGGTCCGGATTAAATACATTTTTGTGGGAAATGAAGGAGGGGAGTAGAGAGGGGAATCCCCAGAAACCCAACACCTGGCACCTATGGAATGGAAACATAGCTGCAGCTAAGCAAAAAACATGAATGCCGGAGAGAGAGAACCTAGGTTTGTGGAATAGACCTGATGTGTCTACCTTACCGAGCCCACAAGGCTACTGCAGCCTATGAAATGGAGCTGCATTGGCTGGACTGTATGCAGGCAGCGTTTACAAAATTGTCAGTGGAAGTGCTTACATCGTATCGTCTGAGAATTCTAGATTGGAAAGCAGCCGTGGTCATCCCCCTCTTCAAAGAGGGAGACACTCTAGACCCAAACTGTTACAGACCTATAATCCATCCTGCCCTGCCTTTATAAAGTCTTCAAAAGCCAAGTTAAACAGATCACCGACCGTTTTGAATCCCACCGTACCTTATCCGCTCTGCAGATTCCGAGCTGGTCATGGGTGCACCTCAGCCACGCTCAAGGTCCAAAACGATATCTTAACCGCCATTGATAAAAGACAGTACTGTGCAGCCGTCTTCATCGACCTGACCAAGGCTTTCGGCTCTGTCAATCACCACATTCTTATCGGCAGACTCAACAGCCTTGGTTTCTCTAATGACTGCCTTGCCTGGTTCACCAACTACTTCTCAGATAGAGTTCAGTGTGTCAAATCGGAGGGCCTGTTGTACGGACCTCTGGCAGTCTCTATGGGGGTGCCACAGGGTTCAATTCTCGGGCAGACTCTTCTCTGTATATATCAATGATGTCATTCTTGCTGCGGGTGACTCTTTGATCAATCTCTATGCAGACGACACCATTCTGTATACTTCCGTCCCTTCTTTGGACACTGTGTTAACAAACCTCCAAACGAGCTTCAATGCCATACAACACTCCTTCCGTGGCCTCCAACTACTCTTAAATGCTAGTAAAACTAAATGCATGCTCTTCAACCGATCGCTGCCCGCACCCGCCCGTCAGACTAGCATCGCTACTCTGGACGGTTCTGACTTGGATTATGTGGACAACTATAAATACCTAGGTGTCTGGCTAGACTGTAAACTCTCCTTCCAGACTCACATTAAAGCATCTCCAATCCAAAATTAAATCGGCTTCCTATTTCGCAACAAAGCCTCCTTCATTCATGCTGCCAAACATACCCTCGTAAAACTGACCATCCTATCGATCCTCCATGATGTCATTTATAAAATAGCCTCCAACACTCTACTCAACCAATTGGATGCAGTCTATCACAGTGCCATCCGTTTTGTCACCAAAGCCCCATATACTCGTTGGCTGGCCCCATATACTCGCTGGCTGGTCCTCACTACATATTCGTCGCCAAACCCACTGGCTCCAGGTCGTCTATAAGTCTTTGCTAGGTGAAGCTCTGCCTTATCTCAGCACACTGGTCACCATAGCAACACCCACCCGTAGCACACGCTCCAGCAGGTATATTTCACCTGTCATCCCCAAAGTAAACACCTACTTTGGCTGCCTTTCCTTCAAGTTCTCTGCTGCCAATGACTGGAACGAACTGCAAAAATCACTGAAGTTGGAGACATATCTCCCTCACTAACTTTAAGCATCAGCTGTCAGAGCAGCTTACCGATCGCTGCAGCTGTACACAGCCCATCTGTAAATAGCCCATCCAACCACCTACATCATCCCCATATTTGTTTTTCTGCTCTATTGCACACCAGTATTTATACTTGCACATCTATCACTGCAGTGTTAATTGCTAAATTGTAATTACTTTGCCACTATGGCCTATTTATTGCCTTACCTCCTTACTTAATTTGTATACAGAGCTTCTATTGTGTTATTGACTGTACGTTTGTTTATCCCATGTGCAACTCTGTGTTGTTTGTGTCGCACTGCTTTGCTTTATCCTTGGCCAGGTCGCAATTGTAAATGAGAACTTGTTCAACTGGCTTACCTGGTTAAATAAAGGTGAAATAAAAAACAACAACATTAAAACAGCCATGTGACGATATGGTCCTAAGCCTCTGTTAGCATACAGTTAATATTAAAAAGTAAAAGAAAAATGCAATGCTTTATTCCTTAGTCCAATATTTACTTAGAAATAATATAAAACAAACAATTATATAACAATTTCCTTCTGGTTTCTTTGGCATTCATTGATACAAAGACCACTACCACAATTTGGTGGATGTTACCAACTATATTGAATTCCTTGAAGTACATAGATTAAGTTGCAGAAAATATCCATTGTTATCCCGTCATTCCGTTATACAGGAAGTTCTAGGTAAATACGATCTGAAATAGGGCTGTAAAATAAAGCACTGCCAATAGAAGAGAAAAACATAAAACACCACCATAAAAGCAAAACGTTCTCATAAAACCAAAAGTATCTAAAACATTTATTTACAGATATCAAGGCGATGGTAAAAGGTTGCAGACAGAAGTAAATTACAGTGCTACAAATAGTCAGATTTAACAGTCTGCAGGAAAACAGTGGTACATAAATTGTGTGCATTCAATTTGATTTTAGCCAAAGACAAAATAACATTTTTTTTTAAATGTACTGGAGGCATTGAAGCGTTCAGAAAAAAATCTTAATCACTAAACAATAGTTATCGATCTGATCATCCTCCAATAACTTCATGTAACATCAGATAAACACATATGTACTATAGTATACACTTTTAGTGTAGGTTCCTCTAATTTGTTAAAAGTCCATGCAATCCCAAATATTAAATGGCCCACTTTTAAAAAATCCATGGTCCCAGCCCACATACCATATATTACACACTTTACCATTACCAATCATGCAAACACAACATATTAAAGGATCAAGAAGCACCTGAGATTCACCTAAAATAATTCCCAAAGGACAAAAGTCATCCAGTTATTTAAACAAAGCCTAGCTGTGACAGAAAGTCACGTTCATTCAGCTTTTGCAAACGTACTTTTCTTACGTTTTTCCACATAATATGTAATGTAAAAAACATCACAGAGGAATTTAGATTAAAAAGGGAAATGTAATTGGGAAGAGTAATTGGTAAATAAACCCAGTATGTGGTTCACCTTGGTTTATGGATTTCTCCCATCTATAAGAGTAGATGCAAACTGATGCAAACAAACGCTGAGTGAAATTATCCATAGGACTGGGGAACAACAAGATGTGATTTCCCATTGGTCATTTCTCACATCTATCCACCAATTGGAGAAGGTCTCTGAATCTGAAGACACCTATTGGACAACATGCACCAATGGGAGAGCACAAATTCCATGGGTGTATCATTGACCCTGGGTCGACTAAAACAATGGACACTGGTTCCAGTGGAGGTGTGAGACGGGGAGAGAGAGAGCGATAGAGAGAGGTGAGGAAGGCCACAGCCTGTTGGGTGAACCAATTGAAATCCAAGCACAGAGGAAGTGACCGTGACACAGTGGCCAGTGTGTGGTTACCCAGTGAGGTTGGGCTGGGGTTCTCCTTCCAACACCCACTCCCCCTCACATCCCATCCCCACTCCCCTCAGCAAGGGGGTAGAGAGCTGCTCCATTCATGAGGAAACAGACAGCAAGACGACCTGAAGCAACCTGAGTGCAGTGCACCTCCCCTCCTCCTCTTTCCGCCAGGTCACCTGTGTGAGTTGAGGTCAGTGATGTTCCGTGTGGTCTCTGTGTCACAAGCTCTATCATCCTCAAAGCTCAATGGAGCGTCTCTCAGTGCACCACCCTCTAATTCTGACTCAGAGGTTATCTCAGGACATCTGAAGCACGTGGTTCAAGACTGAGTGGGAGAGCGGGGGACTATGCTATTGGGTTAACATTACTTAAAAACCATAAATATTTCTGATAAAAGACTCTTCTGTGCTCTCTTTTGACAGACCAAACGCAATGGCAAATCGCAGTGCGGTGCTTCGCACCTAGCCATAAATTGAGCCCTCAGTGTGATAGTGTGCATGTAGCATACATGTGAGAGTCGTGTGTGTGTGTACAGTAAGAGGCTTTGCTAATAAACATCTTTACAATCAACGTAATTTAGGAAACAGAATAAAACAAAAAAATTTAAAAAAGAGAGACTGCATAGAAAGTTGGTGGCCAGAAGCTGGTCAGTCTGTAATTAAGCCCTGAGTCCTCCACACACACACACGCCACTTCTTAGGAGTCCGAGGAGGTGGATGAGATGGTGCGGCTCTTGGTTTTGGGCACCACCAGGATCTCATCCCCGTCTTGGATCATGTACGAGTGGAGTGCCCGGCTGCTGTACTTCATCTCTTCAGGTCCCAGCGCGGAGCCCAGCTCGCGGGCGATGTAGTACAGTCGCATGCCGTTGGCTGGCAGCCCCACCAGCACCCTGAGCTCCTTCTTGAGCTCCCCAACGGTCTGCTCCAGCCGCAGGCTCAGCGCCTCCGTTCGCTCGCCCCAGCGCACCTCCAGGGTGGCCGTGCAGGGCGGACGCAGGTCCACCTCTGCCAACGGGGCAAGCTGCCCGTATTTGGACACCAGGACGTGGTACCTTTTGAGATAGGACAGGATGGATGGGAGGTTGGGATTGGTAATTTGTTCGAGAATAGTGGTGATTGGTCATTTGACAGGCAGTCTTGTACATACAGTACCTTCGGAAAGTATTCAGACCCCTTGACTTTTCCACATTTTGGTACGTTACAACTTTATACTAAAATTTATCAAATAAATAAAAGAATCCTCAGCA
This sequence comes from Oncorhynchus tshawytscha, assembly GCF_018296145.1. Taxonomy (NCBI): domain Eukaryota; kingdom Metazoa; phylum Chordata; class Actinopteri; order Salmoniformes; family Salmonidae; genus Oncorhynchus; species Oncorhynchus tshawytscha. The sequence continues at coordinate 33,178,102 of NC_056458.1, forward strand.
ATCTACATGCAATACTCCATAATGACAAAGTGAAACATCTATTTTTTTAAATGTTTGCACATGAATAAAAATAAATAAAACAGAAATATCTTATTTACATAAGTATTCAGACCCTTTGATATGAGACTCGAAATTGAGCTCAGGTTCATCCTGTTTCCATGAATCATCCTTGAGATGTTTCTACAACTTCATCGGAGTCCACCTGTGGTAAATTCAATTGATTGGACATGATTTGGAAAGATACACACCTGTCTATATAAAAAGGTCCCAAGCTGGCTGCCCAGTGAAACTGAGCAATCGGGGCAAAGGGCCTTGGTCAGGGAGGTGACCAAGAACCTGATGGTCACTCTGACAGAGCTCTAGATTTCCTTTGTGGAGATGGGAGAACCTTCGGGAAGGAAACCATCTCTGCACACCAATCAGGTCATTATGGTACAGTGGCCAGACGGAAGCCACTCCTCAGTAAAATGCAAATGACGGACCGCTTGAAGTTTGCCAAAAGGCACCTAAAGACTCTCAGACCATGAGAAACAAGATTCCCTGGTCTGATGAAACCAAGATTGAACTCTTTGGCCTGAATGCCAAGCACCACATCTGGTGGAAACCTGGCACCATCCTTACAGTGAAGCATGGTGGTGGCAGCATCATGCTGCTGGGATGTTTTTTAGCAGCAGGGACTGTGAGACTAGTCAGGACTAACGCAAAGATGAATGGAGCAAAGTAGAGAGATACTTGATGAAAACCTGTTCCAGAGACTCTCAGGACCTCAGACTGGGGCGAAGGTTAACCTGTCAAAAGGACAACGACCCTAAGCACACAGCCAAGACAATACAGGAGTGGCTTCGGGACAAGTCTCAATGTCCTTGAGTGGTCCAGCCAGAGCCCGGACTTGAACCAGATCAAACATCATTAAAATAGCTGTGCAGCAACGCTCCCAGTCCAACTGACAGAGCTTGAAAGGATCTGCAGAGAAGAATGAGAGAAACTCCAAGTACAGGTGTGCCAAACTTGTAGCGTCATACCCAAGAGGACTCGAGGCTGTAATCACTGCCAAAGGTGCTTCAACAAAGTACTGAGTAAAGGGTCTGAATTCTTATGTAAATGTGATATCAGTTTATTATTTAATAGATTTGCACACATTTCTGTGTCATTGGCCTACACATAATACCTCATAATGTCAAAGTGGAATTATGTGTAGGCCAATGACAATCTCAATTGAATCCATTTTAAATTCAGGCTGTAACACAACGTGTGGAGAAGGTCCAGGGGTGTGAATACTTTCTGAAGGCATTTGGAAAGTATTCACACCCCTGGACCTTCTCCCGATGTTGTTGTGTTACAGCCTGAATTGAAAATGGATTCAATTGAGATTGTGTCATTGGCCTACACATAATACCTCATAATGTCAAAGTGGAATTATGTTTTCAGAAATGTGTATAAATTAATTAAAAATGAAAAGCTGAAATGTCTTGAGTCAATAAATATTCAACCCTTTGTTGTGGCAAGCCTAAATAAGTTCAAGAGTAAAAATGTGCTTAACAAGTCACATAATAAGTTGCATTGACTCACTCTGTTGCAATACGTTTTTAAGATGATTTTTTAAATGTCCGTCTCTAGCTGCTTGCTACTTTCAGTCTGCTACTCTGTGGCAATATACACCGCTGTCCTGGTCCAAACACCACAAAGCAAGCTAAAAAACTATGCCCAAACTGTGGTAAGACCGAAGAACTCAAAAGCGGTGGCCTGTGACATTTGTGATGTGTTTGTTCACATAAAGTATGGAGATATCCAACCCATGTCATATAATGAAGCTGTAAAGTCTCAAAGTAACATTTAACTTGTTTGCAAAGTATGATGTTTAAACGCGGCGCCAAACATTGGGATGCTGGACACAAGCAGGGATGATGAGTGCAATCTAGATGAGATAGTTGACTTATCAGTAGTGGGGACAGACAATGACATGTTTGACTGTTACAATCGGAGAGGACTTCACTTTATCCATGTGAACGCATGGAGCCTGCAATCGGAATTAGAGGAATTAAAACACCTCGCTTCTAACACCTGGGCTGCAGTAGTTGCTGTGACTGAGACATGGCTCGATGGGTCAATTGAGGACAATAACGTTGAGCTAACGGGGTTATAGCATTCATAGAATTCTCTGAAACGGTGGCGGTGTGTTTTTGCTTGGTATTAAGTGTTTTTTAACCCTTGTTTAGAACTGAAAATAGGTCTTGAAGATGCATGGGTTGATATACTTCTTCCTAAATGTCGTCCTGTCACTGTTGGTGTCTGCTATTGGCCTCCTAAGCAGAATAATGTCTATGATTTACTTGAATCAAATTGGTATGATCACAAAGTATTTGCTGATAGAGAATGTATTCTGCTTGGTGATTTTAATACAAATGTGCAGTTATCACCCAACAGTAGTACACAAGTAAATGCCCTGTATAACTTTAATCAGTTATTTGGACTGAAACAACTGATTGTTGAGCCAACCCAGGTATGTATTGACAGTAAATCAACTTTGGACTTAATTATTGTGTCAAACCAAGAGAACATATGTCAGTCAAGACTTTTAAATATTGCATTTAGTGATCATATGGTAACCTACTGTACCTGTAAGAAATCCAAAATGCTGCTTGAGCCAGGTAATAACTTCATGAAGGTACGGTCTATGAAACAATACTCAAAGGAATGTTTTGTAGAAGTACTTGGGAATTTGGATTGGGCTCATGTACTGTGTACTGTGATGTTGATCAAGCTTGGTATCTTTTTAAAGATCTGTTTGTCGGCACTCGACTCTCTGGCTCCGATGAAACTAATTTGAATCAAACAGTGGTCAGGGAAATGGATCACCTCCGAGATCTTAGACCTTATAAGGAAAAGGGATCAGTACCTGGCCAAATTCAAAAGGACAAATCTACAATACGATTATGATGGTTGAATTAACTATAGGAAAGATACAAAACGGATAAGGCCAAATACCAACATTATAACGACGTTGTTAATAATGACAACTTACACCAGCCTCGTAAACTGCGGAAAATGTAAGAACATTGGCTCAAAAACTCCCCATTAGGTAAAATCCTGTAATATTGGCCTGGATATTGATTATGTTTTATACTAGAACAAGGTTACCACTATAGCCTCATCTCTGGTTAAGAAGTTACCCACCTGCTCTGGACACTATGGCCAGTCTTTCATTAATAACTTTTACCATAGCAAAGGTATGTTTGAGCTGTGCATGGTAACAGAGGACAATGTTTCCAATCTACTATGCTTAATGAGCACAAACAAAGCAACTGGGCTGAATAACCTTCCTGCAAGATTCATAAAGGATAGTGCTTGTGTCACTGCTAAAATGATAACACATATTGTAAACCTTTCTATTAGTGCTGGTACATTTCCCAAGGATCTCAAAAGTCTGGGTGGTTACGCTCCACAAGAAGAGCAGTAAGACAAATTTAGGAAAATACAGCCCTGTGTCGATCCTCAGCACCTTATCCAAATTGTTTTTAAAATCAACTTGAGGGATACCTTCGAGCACAAACTTCTTTATGAACTCAAATCTGGCTTTACAACAGCTCATTCTACTGATACTTGCCTTATACACCTTTTTGACCACATCAAGCAGGAAAGTGAGAAGGGGAACTATGCAGGTATGGTCATGTTAGACTTGCAGAAAGCATTTGACACTGTGGACCATGATATTCTCCTGATGAAACTGAAAATGCATGGGTATAAATGATGTAGCAGTGAATTGGTATAGGTCTTATCTGAACAACGGAACACAAGTATGTAATGTTGGTGATCTTCTGTCAGAGGCCAAAGAAATATCCTGTGGAATACCGCAGGGATTAATTTTAGGGCCTCTCTTATTTCTAATACATGTTAATGATATGCCAGAAACAGTCAAGTGTAAACTACTACTTTATGCTGATGACTCAGCCATAGTGGTATCTGGGAAGGATACATTTTACATAGAGGAGACCCTGAGTAAGGAATTGCATTTTGTTAGAGATTGGTTGACTGACAACAAATTGTCGCTACATTTAGGAAAAACTTAATTGATTTTGTTTGGAACAAAACTTAGATTGCTTAAGGCTGACAAGATAAAAGGTAAACTGTGCAGGCCAGGATAATTAATCTAAAACAAGTGTACCTTATCATGGTCTGTCCCTACATCAATCCCTTTCTGGAGACCTGCTAAAAATTATTTCTAAAATGGTGAACAAATTTACATTTTTTTTTTTACATCATAACACTAGATATTTTAACATTAAAGTTAAGAAACTGCTGGTCTCAACCTTGATTAATTTTGATTATGCCTGCGCTGCTTGGTATAGTGGGCTATGAACAAAGTTGAAAAAGAGAATGCTGGTCATACAAAATAATGTTATCAGGTATATGCTTAATGTCCCCTCTAGGACCCATATAGGGGTACAGGAGGTGGGCTTGTTACCTTTGAAGTGCAGAGTGGACCAACTTAAATTTAATCATATGTTTGACATCTTAAATGATCATGCTTCAGGCTATATGAAAAACTACATTGATATGAGTCTTAACCAACACAGTCACAATACCAGCGCTAGTGTGATGTCTTGTAAAACCCCAAGAGTAAACAGTACTGCGAGGAGCACGTTTTCTATACAGGCATTTGTCTATGGAATAGCCTCCCCTTGGAGATCAAGCAAAGAAAAAGTATAAGCTTTAAAAAGCAGGCAAAGGTTTTTCATTTGGACATGGTTGTCTAAGGAAGAGAAACCCCTCCACTGCCCCTTGTGCCCCCTACTGCTGGTCAGGTGGATTTATTTGAATGATAGGTATGATGTGCAATGAAGATTGTTTAAGGTTGAAATGTGAAATGAATATGGCTTATTTTTAAGGTTAGGGAAAAGTGCAGTGAATAGTGACACTTTTTAGGATGTCAATATAAATGTATGTATTTATGGTAGTTTGTAATTTTGTCTAGCCTTTTATTAATTTGTGTTATTGTATTTGCCAATCGAGAACCACGTTGGAAACAAGCGTTTTAATTAATAATTTTAAGTGATATCCTCGGTCCACATTGTACATTTTGTTGTATGTCTGTTAGCCAAAATAAATTAAATTCAATCTCATCTCTGTACCCCACACATAGACTTGTCTGTAAGGTCCCTGAGTTGAGCTGTATCAAACACAGATTCAATCACAAAGAACAGTGAGGTTTTCCATTGCCTCGCAAAGAAGGTCACCTATTGGTAGATGGGTTAAAAAAAAGCAGACATTGAAGAATATCTCTTTGAGCATGGTGAAGTTATTAATTATACTTTGGATGGTGTATGAATGCAACCAGTCACTACAAAGATACAGGCATCCTTTAATGGCTGTGATAGGAGATAACCGAGGATGGATCAACAACATTGTTGTTATTCCACAGTACTAACCTAAATGACAGAGTGAAAAGAAGGAAACCTGTATAGAATAGGCACTAAAGGCACTAAAGTAAAACTTTCAAAAAATCTGGCAAAGAAATTGTCTTTAGGTCCTGAATACAAAGCTTTATGTTTGGGACAAATCCTACAACACATCACTGAGTACCACTTCATATTTTCAAGCAGGATGGTGGCTGCATCATGTTATGGGTATGCTTGTCATCACCAAAGATTAGAGAGTTAATTAAGATAAAAGAAGCAGAATAGAGTCAAGAACAGAATAGAGTCAAGAACATGCAAAATCTTAGAGGAAAAGTCTGCTTTCTAACAAACACTGGGAGACAAATTCACTTTTCATCAGGACAATAACCTAAAACACAAGGCCAAATATACACTGGAGTTGCTCACGACACTGAATGTTCCTGAGGAGCCTTGTTACAGTTTTGACTTAAATCGTCTTGAAAATGTATGGCAAGACTTGAAAATGTCTGTCTAGCAATGATCAACAACCTACTTCACAGAGCTTGAAGAATTTTTTAAATAATAAATGTTCAAATATTGTACTCTCCAGATGTGCAAAGCTCTTAGAGACTTACTCAGAAAGACATTCAGCTGTAATTGCTGCCAATGGTGATTCTAACATGTATCTGGTCAGGGTTGTGAATACTCAGGGTTGTGAATACTGTAAATGATATATTTCCGTATTTAATTATCAATACATTTGCAAAAGTTTATACTAACAGATTTTCACTAATTGTGTGTCGAAGGGTGGGAAAAATAATCACTTTAAATCAATTCTGAATTCAGGCTGTAACAACAAAATGTGGAATAATTCAAGGGGTATGAATACTTTCTGAAAGCACTGTACATTATGGGAAACAGACCATTTTAATCCCACATATTTTGCAGACGATGTACACTGAGACAAACTGTTCTCTCTCAAACAAGCATATTATTTTTCAGTTTAATACACAATGAATATATCTGAACGATAACACCAGCAAAAACATAGTGAAAAGGTTTGCAGTATTTTATAGTCTAATCATTATCTAAGAAAAATGCTTTTTCTGACACTGTGGGGGTAAGTTGGGACAAATGTGTTAGTGAATGAGTGTGTTTTGTGTGTGCTCGCTAAGAGTGGTGTGCCCGTTCGGAAAACACAGTGAGCCCTCTACCCCTCTCTCAGCCGTGAGAAAGCCCCCACCCCCCCCTCAAGGGAACACTGAGGTAGAGATAAGGAACGATTAAATAAAATCCCAGAGAAAAAGCGTTTCTCTTTTCAAAGCTACTATACCATCTGGGCCAATCAAAGCAATTTCCCCTTCCCACCCCCAAAACCCCGCCTGGCCGGGGTTTCAGTGTGTGTGTGTGCCACCGCCATGGGAATTCTACTCCAAGGCCCCAGTCAGTGCACAAAGTGCCATTCTGTGAGAAGCCCATTTCTACTCTCACTTAAAGGTCTCATTTAATGTGGTAACTAACCACTCATACAACTCTGTAAATTACATTGCGAGAGATAATGGAGGTATGGTAATGCTAAATGCCAATTTTAAATGGTCCTGTGGTGCCTGAAAAAACGCTGTGGCATTCATTTAATACCCGTGTTTCTATACACGGCCAAAAGTATTGGGGCTAATACCTTACCTTGTATCTACCCGAGATCTCTTAGGGACTTATCGTCTGGCATTTCATGCCACTCTCACTCTCTGTTCTTTAATCCTTCTCAGCTGCCTGGTTGAGAGATGACGTGCTAAAAGGTTTGTGTTACTTTGCATTTCCTCACTTCCCCGGTATGCCCTCAATCCCCTTACTCTGTCTCTTAATAATGACCCCATGCCCCATCTCTGCATATCACAAGGCCCTTCCTCTTTATAACCCCCCCTTCTTTACCCAGACCCCTCTGTAGCCCCTTCTTTCTCTCCTTACCTCAAGTGCACTCCTCTGCACACTTTCCTCACCACACCCCTCTTGTAAACCCCTCCTCTCTCTCCTTACCCCAAGCCTCCCCAGTCTCTCCACTCTCGCATCATTTCAATCTCCCCAAGCTGTTTCAGAAAGCTGCTTACGACCACCAAATAGCTCTATTTTCATGTCACCTGACCATAGCACTGGTTCAAATCCAAGTGCCAATTCCGTTTATCAAACTCCAGGCGGTGCATTGCTCAGTTGACATGAAAATATTTATATCTTTGGCCATGCACAGCAGCGGTGGTTTTGGTGTTGAAAAACAGAAGCATATGCAGAAAAGTAGCTCATACCTACTGTAAAATATGGTGGTGGATCTTTGATGTTATGGGGATTTTATTTTATTATCATTTTTTTTTTTTTACTTCCACTGGTCCTGGAGCCCTTAAGGTCAACGGCATCGTGAACTTTACTAAGTACCAGAGAATTTTAGCCAAAAACCTGGTTGCCTCTGCCATGAGACTGACACTTGGCCACAAGTTGATCTTAGAGCAAGAAAATATGCCAAAACACATCAAAATCCACATTAAAAGTGGTTAATTGACCACAAAACCCACATTTTGCAATGGCCATCTCAGTCTCCAGTCTTGAACCCCATTGAAAACCTGTGGTTTGAATTGAAGAGGGCAGTCTAAGAGCAGACGAAGGCTATCAAGGATCTGGAAATATTCTGTTTGGAGGAATGGTCTAAGAACCCTCCCAACGTGTTCTCCAATCTCATAAAACATTGTAGAAAAAGGTTCAGTGTCGTTATCCTCGCAAGGAGAGGGTGCTACAGTATTGCAAACAGAATCACTTTCTCTGAGCAATTGTATTAGTATAATAATATATTTTTAGGTGATCTGTTTATCTATAGCTATGACTAAGACTAGGCTACAGTTATTCAAAGGCAGCTGTCCGTCAAATCTGTGCAGGCTGCCGTGTTCACCAGTTGTTTAAAAAGCAAGGAGAGAGAGAGAGAAATATAATTAAACAGAGGAAAAGTGAGCAAAAGAAAACCAAGAAAGCGGTTTGCGGCTTTGAAACACTTCCATTGCAGTACCCTGATTAATCTGAGACACTGTGGGGACGCTGTGTTGGTTTGGAGTCATTGGTCCACTGGCAGAAACACACCTGCAGAGAAAAAGAAAACCCAAGCACCCCCCCCAACAAAAAGGCACTTTCCCCACATAATTAGGAGGACAATATTCACACAGAGCCGAGCTACAACAGGTCTGGTTACACAGGGAAATGAGTCAAGCTCTCAATCTCCCCCTTAAAGGAAAAGAAAAGAGAGAGCGAATGAACGAGTGAAGGAGGAGGTCAAAAAAATAATCTACCTGCCACCTTGTGTATCGGTTTTCCGATCTGAGTATTCAGAGGCACAAAGAAGTCATTGAGTAGGCAGTGACTGGTGCCATTGTCTCGCAAAGGTTACTTTCCCCCAGTCAAGGAGCGCGCTTTCCCCCCGAAAATCCTTCCATCACATTCTCCTAAGGTTAAGTGGAATGTGGCTGGCAAAAAGCGTGGGCCGATTCATTTTTATGCATGGGCCCGAACCCCCCCCATCATGGGAAGTCCTGAGATGACAATATGTTACAGGATGTCAGGTGTGTTAGAACACTGAGGGGAGTGTTAACATAAGCAGAGAGAGGTAGGCGGTATCTGAGAGGTACTGACTCAGTGATTCCTGTCTGCTGTTGAGGTTGTTGTCTCAGAGGAATGCTAGTGCTATTAAGAACAACCTCCATCTGGTTCATATCAGAAGACAAATGTGTGCGTGTGTTTACAGTTCCTCTGACATACAGTAGCTCTACCTCAACAGAGTGTGGAGTGTGTATGTGTGTCAACAGTACCTCTGAGGCAGCATCTCTTCAGAACAGTCCAGGTAATGTCTGATGAAGAACCTCTCAGCGTCTTCCCTCTCTCCTTCCGTCACCACACTCCCATTCAACACAGTCACAGATGGCAACCTGCAAAAGGACAAAGATTGAGTGTGTGTGTGACACATTTACACAAATCAAACAGGTGTGTATTCAATTGTGTTTGTGTGAAACTCTTCAACAGGTTGAATAATCCCCCCCCAAACTCAAAGAAATAATTAACACCCTACCATTGTACTTGTACTTTTCTTGCACTAACACCTGTGCTTGCCTTTTCTCACTTGTAGTGACTTTGCTGATAGCTGCTTAATTGAAGAAAATGTTTACATGCTATTGTGACATGTGGTTGCCTTTCCTAGCTACCTTAAGATGAAGCACTAACGCAATCACTCTGGATAAGACTAAAATGTAAATGTGTGTGTGTGTGTACACTCACTGTGCCACGGTGAGGCTGCGTCTCTCTTTGTTGGTGTAAGGCTGCAGTAAGGGAATCCCCATCAGCCTCGCCTCCTCCAGCTTAGGGAAGAAATTCAGCCTCTCTATGTCCTCCCATCGGTTAAGTCCTTTAGGACACACATGTGCAAACACACGCATGCATGCACACACCCAAGGATATGGAAATGATCAGCACTCATTCTCTATGGAAGGCCAGGATACAGTATTGACTATGGCGTACAAAAGTAGTACAATACAATACATATTCCTCATCTATTTTCACATCAGAGAGCTCATAGAGGGCTCTTTCAGTGATTGAATGAGTGTGTATATTAGTTTAATTTATATAGCCTATATAAAAAGGGGGTAAAATGCCTTTAAAATGCCAAACATAGTGTTAAAATACATTGGAATGTGACAGAACTTAAGCTCTTCTCAGTAGACCCACTGATTTCCAGAGGGTTCCCTGTCCTGCATGAGAAAGGTACAGAAGCAGAGGAGTAAGAACAGGAGAAAAGGGAAGGAAAACAGGAATAGTGGATGAAGAGTTATTAGGTAGAGGAAAGAGGGATTTGTGTTTATACAACAGATGGGTCTAATCCTGAATGTAGATTAAAACCGCATTCCAGAAAGTGTCTATTCCACAACACCAGCTAAATCTATGACGTTAAAATGCCCATTTACTCTGTTCCATCTCACTGAGCAATCTGTCTCATCAGCCCAGCCAGGCTGTCTCATCACCACTATAAAAAGTCTCACATTTCTTTTAGACTAACATTTTGTTGTTTTCAACAGCGGAGATTTGTATAAACCTTGCAGTCTGTCTCTCCGACATTTGCAACATTGAATTATCTCCAGATGTCCCTCCATATTAATGAACATGTCGGGAGTTGGGACGAGACACAGGCAGGCAACCTTTCTCAGCCAGTCGAAATCATGAATCAGCATCATTTTTATGGATATATACAGTTGTAGCCAAAAGTTGAGAATGACACAAATATTAATTTTCACAAAGTCTGCTGCCTCAGTTTGTATGATGGCAATTTGCATATATTCCAGAATGTTATGAGTGATCAGATGAATTACAATTAATTGCAATGTCCCTCTTTGCCATGCAAATGAACTGAATCCCCCAAAAAACAATTTCCACTGCATTTGAGTCCTGCCACAAAAGGACCAGCTGACATGTCAGTGATTCTCTCGTTAACACAGGTGCGAGTGTTGACGAGGAAAAGATGGATATCACTCTGTCATGCTGATTGAGTTGGAATAACAGACTGGAAGCTTCAAAAGGAGGCTGGTGCTTGGAATCATTGTTCTTCCTCTGTCAACCATGGTTACTTGCAAGGAAACACGTGCCGTTATCATTGCTTTGCACAAAAAGGGCTTCACAGGAAAGGATATTGCTGCCAGTAAGATTGCACCTAAATCAACCATTTATCAGATCATCAAGAACTTCAAGGAGAGCAGTTCAATTATTGTGAAGAAGGCTTCAGGGCACCCAAGAAAGTCCAGCAAGCACCAGTATCGTCTCCTAAAGTTGATTCAGCTGCGGGATCGGGGCACCACCAGTACAGAGCTTGCTCAGGAATGGCAGCAGGCAGGTGTGAGTGCATCTGCACACACAGTGAGGTGAAGATGTTTGGAGGATGGCCTGGTGTCAAGAAGGACAGCAAAGAAGCCACTTCTCTCCAGGAAAACATCAGGGACAGACTGATATTACAGGGATTGGACTGCTGAGGACTGGGGTAAAGTAATTTTCTCTGATGAATCCCCTTTCCGATTGTTTGGGGCATCCGGAAAAAAGCTTGTTCGAAGAAGACAAGGTGAGCGCTACCATCAGTCCTGTGTCATGCCAACAGTAAAGCATCCTGAGACCATTCATGTGTGGGGTTGCTTCTCAGCCAAGGGAGTGGGCTCACTCACAATTTTGAGCCATGAATAAAGAATGGTACCAACACATCCTCAGAGAGCAACTTCTCCCAACCATCCAGGAACAGTTTGGTGACGAACAATGCCTTTTCCAGCATGATGGAGCACCTTGCCATAAGGCAAAAGTGATAACTAAGTGGCTCAGGGAACAAAACATCGATATTTTGAGTCCATGGCCAGGAAACTCCCCAGACCTTAATCCCATTGAGAACTTGTGGTCAATCCTCAAGAGGCGGGGAGACAAACAAAAACCCACAAATTCTGACAAACCCCAAGCTTTGACTATGCAAGAATGGGCTGCCATCAGTCAGGATGTGGCCCTGAAGTTAATTGACAGCATGCCAGGGCGGATTGCAGAGATCTTGAAAAGGGTCAACACTGCAAATAATGACTCTTTGCATCAACCTCATGTAATTGTCAATAAAAGCCTTTGACACTTCTGAAATGGTTGTAATTATACTTCAATATTCAATAGTATCATCTGAAAAAAATATCTAGAGACACTGAAGCAGCAAACTTCGTGGAAATTAATATTTGTGTCATTCTCAAAACGTTTGGCCACGACTGTACAAAGAACTATCAATAGAAAACAGGTAAAACACAAAGTGCAGCTAGTTTGCAGTCTTTCCATTTTCAGTTTAAGTGGTTGTGCTAGCTGTGTTGTTGGCTAACTCGTCTGAATAAGTGTCCAGACGAGAGAGCACATTTTTTACGCCAGGCGAAATCGCTCATCATTATCTCATTGTTACCGATGTATCCAAATAAATGTCACAAGAAAACAGCTTAAACAAACGCAAATGCAGCTACTTTGCTGTTATTCTAGCTGCACTGTTTGACGTGACTGTAAGTTAGCCGTGGTTGGCTGGCTAGCAAGCAAGGGATAAGAACGTTGGCAGCCAGTATGGCAATGGAACATTTAGAATGAACGACTGGGTCGCGTCTCTGGCAACCGAACCAATAGAATGTTAGACCAGCCGGCTTGGGTAGCAACACTAGATTTGTGTTGGGACTATATCTTGTGGAAGTGTGTGTGTTTGCATGTGTATGAGACTCCCTTCGCAAACCTGAGTTGTTGAGGTTGATGCTGCGCAGGTTAGGAAACAGGCGCTGCAGTGTGTCCTGAGGTGTGTCCTCCTCCACAGAGCTGAGTCTGTTGTTGGACAACACCAGGGTGTCCAGGCACGGGTACATCGGCCCAAACTTACGGACCTCACTCCACTCCTGTAGCTGGTTGTCTGTGATCTGGAGCAGGCGCAGGGAGGGGCAGGGGACCGGGGACTCAGCAACCTGGTCATAATCATTCAGACAAAGGAAGAGCTCCTCCAGTCTGCAGGGGGAGATAGTATGAGTATCAGAGGTAGCTGGGTCGTTCCACAAAGAGTGCCTTTTGCATCCCTTTTTCACTTAAAATATCACTTTGTACACCAATATTGAATTTTAAAAGCTTGTTATGTTAAATGAAGTGCCCTTTAATATAGACCACATGGAGAATTCAATAAACAGATATAATTTGTTTTATATAAAGACTTAATAAGTGGCCAAATTCTGCATTTTGACATGTCCCTCCGTCAACCCTGTGCCACTTCTAGGAAGTTTCAACCCACTTAATCCCAAAATGTATCCATGTTTTTACCATCATTGTAAAGCCATAGTTATTGTGTTGCTTTGATAAAGTAATTTCTGAAGATTACTATTTATTTAATGCGATTAGTGATTCATTTGTTCCTCGTTTTATGGTCAACCCTGAACTGATCTCACATTTTAATACTGTATAACTATATCTTTTTAAATATATATATTTTTTAAACAAACATTGAACATGTAATAGTCAAATCATAGTGTAAAAACTGGTGAGGTCAACCCTGGTACTTTATTTGGCACTTAACAGGCACGTACTAGTGCTTTTTTTGTACCTCTTGAGATTGAAAACGTGTTTATGAAGTTGAACATGTCCTCTTTATGACAATGTTAAAATTAGGTGAAATTAAAAATATATTTTGGACCAAGTTACACTTCTTAAAAGGCACCGAATTGTATTCACGTGTGCCATGTGTCTGGTTTGTGATTCACAGTCCACTATCTGTCATGACTTACTCAGGGGTCTGGCGTGTGAGTGTGTGTACCGTGTCCCAGGTGACACGCGTGTTGATGAGGACCAGGCGGCGGACTCGGGAGAACACCTCAGCCAGGCCTGGCTCCAGTTCAATCCCACTCAGAGGGTTCATACTCAGGTTAAGGAAGTCCAGGTTGGGGATGTTAGACACAATCGTGCAGATCTGGCAACCCAAAAGACAGATTGGAGATATTATGCACAAATCACACTGTATGTCACATGCACCAAATACAACAGGTGTAGACTTTCACTACAACGCAGAGTTAAAAAGGAAGAAGGATGAGCAAAAAAAAAACAATCAAATAGTAACACAAAATAACATTGGTTTTGGTTTGTTTCATTGAAAAGGGGCTGATATAACATTGATTCGACCACAGAAAAAAAAGAGATGTTGCTTCAATATATCCACATCATTTTCCTGTCTCATGATGCCATCTATTTTGTGAAGTGCACCTGTCCCTCCTGCAGAAAAGCACCCCCACAACCTGATGCTGCCACCCCCGTGCTTCATGGTTGGGATGGTGTTCTTCAGCTTGCAAGCCTCCCCGTTTTTCCTCCAAACATAACAATGGTCATTATGACCAAACAGTTCTATTTTTGTTTCCTCAGACCAGAGGACATTTCTTCAAAAAGTACGATCTTTGTCCCCATGTGCAGTTGCAAACCATAGTCTGGCATTTTTATGGCGGTTTTGGAGCAGTGGTTTCTTCCTTGCCGAGCGGCCTTTCAGGTTGTCAATATAGGACTAATTTTATTGTGGATATAGATACTTTTGTACCTGTTTCCTCCAGCATCTTCACAAGGTCCTTTGCTGTTGTTCTGGAATTCATTTGCACTTTTCTCACCAAAAAACATTTATCTTTCGGAGACAGAACGCGTCTCCATCCTGAGCAGTATGATGGCTGCGTGGTCCCATGGTGTTAATACTTGTGTACTATTGTTTGTACAAATGAACGTGGTACCTTCAGGCGTTTGTAAATTGCTCCCAAGGATGAACCAGACTTGTGGAGGTCTACAATTTTTTTTCTGAGGTCTTGGCTGATTTATTTTGGTTTTCCCATGATGTCAAGCAAAGAGGCACTGAGTTTGAAGGTAGGCCTTGAAATACATCCACAGCTACACCTCCAATTTACTCAAATTATGTCAATTAGCCTATCAGAAGCTTCTAAAGCCATGACATCATTTTCTGGAATTTTCCAAGCTGTTGAAAGGCACAGTCAACTTAGTGTACGTAAACTTCTGACCCACTGGAATTGTGATACAGTGAATTATAAGTGAAATAATCTGTCTGTTAACAATTGTTGGAAAAAGTACTTGTGTCATGCACAAAGTATATGTCCTAACAGACTTGCCAAAACTATAGTTTGTTAACAAGTCATTTGTGGATTGATTGAAAAGCTAGTTTTAATGACTCCAACCTAAGTGTATGTAAACTTCTGACTTCAACTGTAGGTTTCGCACTCATGGGTGACAGAAATGTAAATATGGGGGATGGGAATGGGCTGACAAGGTACAAAATCTGTCATTCTGCCCCTGAACAAGGCAGTATGGTCCATTTGCTACATGCTTCTTTAATGCTAGCCAAGAGGTGCTGGACATTTAAAAAGTACAATAGTTGGTTATTTTGTAAAAACTGTCCAGATAAAACAACACCTTAGATGTGTAGAAAATAAGTCAAACTTTTATCAAAAAAAGTTAACAATCTCTGAAAATTATGAAAACAATGAAAAATGTGTAAAAGAAATGTGTTGACCATGCCTTCGTGCTAATAACAAGCTGCTTATAAATAAAATGGTGCATAACATGGTAGCAAGCGTGAGGAGGATAAGGAGAACTACAGTACCCACCTCCCCCCAGTCTTGCAGCTGGTTGTGGGACAGGTCCAGCTCCACCACATGGGCACAAAAGGTGGCCACCTCAGCCTTGTCCCCAGCTTTACTGATGCCACAGCCGTCCAGGACCAGCACACTGGGCAGGTTCAGACGATCTGGAGCGAGACAATCTTTCTAGTGAATAATTGTTCTTTATTTAATCAAACTGTACCGTCAATAAGAATCACATTCACATTACAGGGGACAACAACCTGGTATCACTTATTGTCATTACTTATTTTGGCATCACTACATAGGCAGTATCCTTGGGGCGCTAAGGCATTAGAGAATGACTCATGTGTAGATACACTATATCCCTTATAGGGTAAGTACATGGAGTTTGCAGTATTCCTGGATAACTAGAAGATGATAACTTGTGTGATTTCCCTGTATAACACATGCAAGTAAGCCTGGGGTTATTACCGCTTAATTCAGGTGTTTTTGTAAAACAGAATGTAGGCTGTAAAGTATGGCCCTTGACTCTTCTACCTTGAGAAATAACAACTTTTTCAGTTCATTAGAGTATAAATCACATCGCACCCACCAACTCAGTTTAGCACGTAACATAACAAATGCTACAGAGAAAAGATGCATAGGCCACCATATCACTGAGTATTTACTCAAAGTCAGCGCGCTAATGCGGCCTTCAAATGCTTGTCGGAACTGGAAAACTTCAAAGTTATGAAGTCATAAGTCCGACATGACTGTGTTCAGGTGGTTTTGAAGTCAGAATAATTCCTCAAACAATGAGATTTTATCTAGCTAGAGGAGCTAGCTAACGTTGCTAATGATAAAGTTAGCTAACTTGTTTAACATTACCAATATGGTCAAACTAGCTACATTATCTACATTGCTAAGTTTGACAATGTCAAAAAATGTATTTGCTTTATAATCATCACAACTAGTGTAAAATTATCTCCAACATTCCCACGGAACCTCATATTTCCTACTTGCGAGGAGCATTTGAAGGCAGCATAAGCTACGGATCCAAACACCTTGATTTCTGACCTTTGATGGGCGACCCCTGTGGACGAGACACTACCACGACACCCATGCCGTTCCCACGACAGTATGGGAAATTCTCTGGGTTGTACTTCTCACTGACCACCTGGACAAAGGTGCGCCCCTCCTCTTCATCAGAGGACTCCATGGCCCCAACTGTCTGATCAGAGAGAGCGAGAGGCTTACACCCAGGGGTATGGTTACAAAGTACAGTAGGACTTGTTGGGTACACCACATGTCCATGCCAATCAGACTTGGAAACACTTGGTATAGCATATAGAGGCTATAGGTCTTTACAGATAAAGCACATGGCTTTAGTTACATGCCCTTTCAACTGACTTGTGTACTGCTAGCATACATGCTAACAAGTCAAATCTTGTTCACGTACCAAAACATTGACTTAAGGTTAGCAGAGAATGTTTAAAATATTGACTCACAAATATGACTCCTCTAGGGGTAAAGTTGGTGTGGACCACAGACAGACACCTCTGGGCTGTAGTATTGTGAGGAGGTTGCTGTCTCTCTCCCTCTCTGGCACCGGCCAGGCCTGGTGGATGAGGAGGCAGTGCCAGTGGCTCACGCAGCACAGGCCTGGTACACTGCGGCTTAGGGAGAGAGAGAGGGACCAAGAGGGGGGGGAGAAAAAGAAAGAGAGCGTGTCACATGAGCTAAAAGAGTGAACCCATTATCCTTCCACATTGTGACATCATCTCAATGAAGTAACCATAGATATAATAATGACCTTTTCAATAGAAGTAACAATGATTCACTCTACTCTGTTCTTTAACATATCCTGTTCAACTCTCATTTGATTTAGTACTAGTCTGACAGATATCACTGATCTCTAACATTTGTGGTTCACTTAGCCTGCATAAGGTTTACGCAACAGTCTATATGTTGAGTCAAAAGAAAAGTCCATACACTCTCTCCAACAGTCATGGAGTGCTACTGGGTACAACAAGCTTTAGTGAAAGCTTACAAAGATTTCAGTTTTTAAACTGCAGTAAAAGGGCAGTAACTGCAGTCGAATGTGGTATTATGGACGCAGTAATTGCAGTTACACATTCTGGATGCAGTATTTGCTGCATACTGCAGTTATACTACACTCTAACTTCAATATTTTTTCGTAAGGGCAGCACTGTTTCGATTTAAAATAATCAACTAATGATGGTCTTCAGTCTGACTCTGAACCACAATTTGTTGAATCAAGGCCTGGTGTGTTTCTGCTGGGCTGGAGTGGCTCTCCAGGTATGAAGTTAGAGATATGTAATCCCTTTCGTAAGAACACAGGTGTCTGAGCAGGTGTTGGATTCTTACAGTGCTTCCTAAATGATCAGACTTATCGGTTTCGCTATCTGATTGGGTTAAGCTCGGTCTGTCTGCAAACTGATTCTCTGGCCTGGACCCATCTGAACTCACAACATACCATCATGCTGACTCGAACCATACAGAACTAGCCTAACTCAGGTATTTTATTTTCACTTTGCCCTTTCCAGCACTATGGTGGATACGTAACCAGGCCAGCGCAGTTCAGCTTGGCTCAGGAGTGTAAAGCAGCCAATAAACCAGTAGGCATATCTCAAGTGGTTCTGTTCCCAGCTCTGAGCCGTCTGAGACAACATGATGACACCATACAGACAGGGTTCTGTCAAGAACCTGTGTGAAGTTCAGTTAGAGAAGGTTTCCCATATCAGAGACCATCTGGTTTCAATCTTCGATACACCTGGGATCAAAGACGTGACTCCTAATAGCCCAGATCAGGTGCTTCTGACGGCAAACTGGGATTAACACTGAGATAACTTTGTGTTTGAGTATGAATCCAGGAAGATTAGCCCTGATAGTCATGGGTATTTTAGCTCATTGTAAGGGCCAAGAGAGTGACAGTGGTACTACAGGTGCAACATTTGTTTATAGTTACATTACCAAGCGATCTTGGCTGGTATTTTCAAGTATGTCCGATAAAATAGACTATAGCAATGGGATTTTTGTGGTTCTAAACCACAACCATAGCCTGCTTGCCTTGACAAGTCAGCCAGACTTGAGATATGCTCTTCAATAATAACTGGAGTTAACTCAAATTCTTTAACATGCTTGTTGACAATGTGAACACTATTCTGTAACCACTAGGCAACCTGTACACTCAAACATAGGCTACTACCTCAAAATATGAGCATATGCCATATCATAAGGACACAACAGAAACAGGTTTTGGATGTCAAGGCAACATGTGACAAAACTCAACGATAATCTCCGATAGAGCACGACTTCCATCACAAAAGACTACCGGTAGGGTATATGTATGTATATTTATTATTATTTTGTATTTTTTTTCTTTTCGGTAGGGTATATTAATGAAAAGCGGAGGACATAGTTGGCCTATGGGAGAAGGTGGGGGTAGGGGTCATGCGCACAGCTGCCATGACAACACCTTTGTGGCCCAACGCGTAATGGGGGGGTGCATTAGAACAAGATATAACAATTAGTTAATAATTCTTGAACGTGGCCAATGTGACTGTGACGTAATTGCAGTGGATTTCCTACATTGTTAGGAAACTTGCTATTCTACTTGAATAAACTCAAATTCTTGGGGATTTTTTTTGTATGTGTATAGAAAACTTGCACGGTTCTATACGTTTATGTATCCTGAACCGGTTTTCATGCTATGCCGCAGCCAATTTATTTCATCAAGAAAAATATTCCCCGAAATCAGAATGATTCCAGAAAAAAAAATCGACAGTGAATAAAAACACCCAAAATGCATCAAATTACATTGCTTTGAAACCAAGCTGTATAAATCGACAAGATCAATAGATTATTATTTGATTGCGACAATTATATGTGTTTGAAGTAACAGGTTGTAGGCTACTTGTACGGTACATCCATGCTCATTTACTGTAGCTATGATTTAGGGAATATATTGTAACCTAAAGCAATGGTCCTTAACAAAAATCATCGGGAAATATACCTACGCCGTCAGACCATTGAAATATATATATTTCGAATACGCATTGAGAGAACATTCGATTCCACTTACCGTTCTCTGTCGTTCACTTCGAATGTTTGTTATTTTCGTTCGGTTAGGTAAGGGTCGTCACTAGTTACAACACAGCCACAAAGTCTTAAACCCCGCCTATTTCTACAATTTCTCTTCTTAAAATATGATTTTAAGCCTAACCGTAACCTTAACCACACTGCTAACTTTATATTAAGACCAAGAAGTTATTTTACGATGTAGTTTACAGCTATGGCTGTAATATCTACTATAGTGGAAATATTAGGTGACACTCAAAGACCCACCTCCTTCGTTGAGGAAGTGACGCAATTTAAAAGAACAGTCAATCAACTCTCAAAAGAAAACACTTTTTAAAAGTCCATTTTGTAGATATTTTACAGATGATGACAAAAAAATGTTGTGGAGAAATACTGTGCAAATGACTAAATACAATTCCCAATCGCATTGATGAAAAAAATCCCCAGTGTTATGCAAATGAGAATATAGGACCTATGAACCCACTGGAATAATGGAATTAACTGTGATTCATCACACATCATGCTTATCAGGAGCAGAAAAAACGAACATTTTATGACGCAATGTTTTTATATATCTAATATAATCCAGAGCCATATATAGCTTTTCATGGCTCTGAAATAAACAGTGAAAAAGCATTTCCATGTCTCGCTGTATCAGTCATAAACCTGACCTGAGTAATGTCAAAGTGTAGATATTCTCAAAAAAATAAAACTAATGTTCAGAATTCACAGACGCACAAGTAGGTCAATGTATTCAATCTGAAGAGAGACACCTTTAGTTCCCTCTACTGGAGAAAGAGGTAATTGTTCTGGCTGTGTGTCTCCTTTTCAATAGAAATACATAGTAATGGCGTATCCCTTTTAAACTCCCTTTTACCATGGTTGTCCAATCTCCTCTCTTTTATTTATTTTAGCCACAGATTTACTAGCCGTATTTCTTAAAAAATCTGAGAATTCAAAAGGGATACGTATTTTTGGTAAAGATATAAATATCAGTCAATGTGCAGATGATACTGCCCTTTTCCTAAAGGATAGAGCGGCTATTCCCTTGGCTATTGACAGAATCAAGACATTTTCAATGGCCTCTGAATTGACTCTCAAATTTAACAAATGTGATCTCATGCCAATTCATTGCTGTGACTCCGTCAACATTGCCTCCATACCTGTTAAAAAGGTAGTTAAATATTTAGGAATTGTTATCACTAAAAACGTTTCAGATAGAGAATCTTTAAACGTCAGTAATAAAATTAATTACATGAGAGTTTCATTAAGTCAATGGCTGCAACGTGATATCTACATTTTGGGTCGTATTCTTTTGTCCAGGACTGATGGTTTATCTAGAATAATTTACCCAAGTCCCTCCCTTTACCTTTCTTCTAAAAACATCGAAAACAGTTCATTCTGTTATACTTAGATTTGTTTGGAGGAATAAAACACATTATACTTGGGAATCTCAATTAGTGAAAGACTATGACCGTGGAGGTTTACAGGCTATTGATTTTGAGTCGTTAGTGGGTGCTTTTAGAATTAAATGGTTGAAATTGTCTGTCTAATCCTACCTCTAGGTGGTATCATAGCCCTAACAGTTGGTTTTATAAACTTCGTGAATTTAAATTCCGAATAAAATGCGATTTTGACCCTCCAAAATTACCCGTGAAACTGTTTCAGTTTCACCAGCAAATTAGATTTTTCTGGTAAATGATATTCAAGCACAAAACATTGATTTGGAATAATAGAGTTATTAAAATTAATAGGAAATCCATTTTCAAAGGCCTTTGGTTTGACAAGGGTATTAATTTTGTATGTGATCTGTTCGACAACACTGGGTAGTTTCTGTAGTTTTCTGAATTAATTGGTACAGTTCAGGTTAATATTACTCAGAGAGAATATATGAAGGTTTGCAAAGCAATTACACATCCTTTACTTGGACTTATTAAGAACACTGTTATATTATGAGATTGTTCCCTCTTTTTCAAAGTTTACAAATTAATGACACATTAATAAAAATCTACAATAAGTGGATATGATTGGCAGTTAATGAAGTACATTTATAATTCAATATATTGCCATGGAAGTGACCAACCCATGCTATGGTCAAAAACGACTACCTTTAACCTTAATTATCCAGTTATGTCAAAAAAAATATTGAAACTAATTTTAAAATATTTTCTTCCATCTACCCTGTTTTAAGGATTTATTGCACAAAATATTCAATTTTGGAAAAATGCCTTGTGTTTTTTGTTCCTCTGATTCAGAATCTGTAAAGCATTTCTTTTTTTCATTCAGCCATTCTAGTAAACTATGGATTGAAATTCATGAATGGCTGTGTATAAATTCTCCAGAATTATCTTTGATGATGTTAAATGGGATTATGCTTATCCTTGTAATTCTGACCATAACTATTTTATTAACATTATTCTCTTGGCCAAATATTATATTCACAAATATAAATGGTGTGGAAAAATTCCTATTTTATTGTTCTTTTCATTTAACTGTTACAATTTTATAAATCCCTCAAATTTGTGAAACTTGAAATGTTGGAACAATTATTAGAATTTACGCCTCTGAACATCTGTTAATGTCTCATTGCCTTGTCACATATAAATTATGTCCTGAATTATTATTATTAGGGGTAGCAAGTTTTAAGTTCCTCGGCATACACATCACAGACAAACTGAATTGGTCCACTCACACAGACAGCATCGTGAGGAAGGCGCAGCAGCGCCTCTTCAACCTCAGGAGGCTGAAGAAATTCGGCTTGTCACCAAAAGCACTCACAAACTTCTACAGATGCACAATCGAGAGCATCCTGGCGGGCTGTATCACCGCCTGGTATGGCAACTGCACCGCCCTCAACCGTAAGGCTCTCCAGAGGGTAGTGAGGTCTGCACAACGCATCACCGGGGCAAACTACCTGCCCTCCAGGACACCTACACCACCTGATGCTACAGGAAGGCCATAAAGATCATCAAGGACATCAACCACCCGAGCCACTGCCTGTTCACCCCGCTGCCATCCAGAAGGCGAGGTCAGTACAGGTGCATCAAAGCTGGGACCGAGAGACTGAAAAACAGCTTCTATCTCAAGGCCATCAGACTGTTAAACAGCCACCACTAACATTGAGTGGCTACTGCCAACACACTGTCAATGACACTGACTCTACTCCAGCCACTTTAATCATTTGAAATGATGTAAATATATCACTAGCCACTTTAAACAATGCTACCTTATATAATGTTACTTACCCTACATTGTTCATCTCATATGCATACGTTGATACTGTACTCTATATCATCGACTGCATCCTTATGTAATACATGTATCACTAGCCACTTTAACTATGCCACTTGGTTTACATACTTATCTCATATGTATATACTGTACTCGATATCATCTACTGTATCTTGCCTATGCTGCTCTGTACCATCACTCATTCATATATCCTTATGTACATATTCTTTATCCCCTTACACTGTGTATGACAGTAGTTTTTTTTGGAATTGTTAGTTAGATTACTTGCTCGTTATTACTGCATTGTCGGAACTAGAAGCACAAGCATTTCGCTACACTCGCATTAACATCTGCTAACCATGTGTATGTGACAAATAAAATTTGATTTGATTGATTTGATTTGATTATTTATTTATTTTCTGGGGGGGGGGAGTGTTCACCTGTTGTTTTGTTTTATTTTTACAGGAATGTCCCTGTATTGATGTGCAATATTGTTATTGTTGCAATTAATTTTTATATTTTTTTGGACAAAGCCTATGGAGAAAATGAATGGCGTTCTTGTAGGGTTTTTGGATAAACGCTGAAAATAAGTTATGTGGTATACACAGGTTTAGGAGATTTTCTACGTTTTGTTCTATGAGATAACCTTCATCAGCTAACGTAACTTTTTGTGAATTTTTAAGCATTTACGTAATAAAAAACACAAAGCACATAATTCATAAAAGGTCATGTTAACTGACTGCTACTATCACAAAAACCAAACGTATAAGATCTCCTAAGCCTGGGTTAACCTCAGATCTCATTTTCAGGGTTTTTCCAAAACCCTATTCATTCCCAATTCATTTTCCCATAGGGATGGCTGAATGAACCTGCATTTTTGCACCACAAGCTGGCGAGTTCTATTTAGTCTAAAATGGGTTCATTAGTCAAGGCTTTGATCAACAGTGTTCAGGAGTGTCACCTGCTGGTCAAAAGAATTTAGAGCAGCCAAATCATTATAGATGATGTCCCACACTCCGTAGCTTGTGTGCATCGAAGGCTTTTTGTCTTCTAACAAATCACTACCAAACCAATCAGGTGGTTGCTCGACAAAATGAAGCTTCGGACATCATTTATCACGTGCTTCTGATAACGTTTTTGTATACCTGTATTTTATTGCCAATGAACAAATACAATAAGGCATAACATGCATTCAAATAGTCAGTGGGAATCAGAGCACACAAGGGTTACACCACAGCTAAATAAACAAACCAAAATACAAAAGCAAATAAATAAACCATAATAAAATAAGGGCTACAAATTAGGCATAACTTAAGCTATGGGGTCTTCTAATAAATCTAATCTATTAATCAATTTTATGTTAAGCGGTGAGACACAGGGGAACCCAAGAGCATTCTCAGATGAGGAAACTGGGATGAATGAACCAAAATATTAATTGTTATTAATTGTTACACATGGAGTGCAGATCCGGGAAGCTCGGATGAGTTGCAGAAAAAACAGATGTAGAGACTGAGGTTGGAGCTAGCTGAGTAGAACAGGGTAAACAGGTCCTGAGGGGAATCCGAGGTAGTGGTGTTGAGTAAAATCCAGAGCAAGGGAGTTGGGTGGTGTGATGTGGAACAGGAGACAGGAGCCAGAGAGGTAACTACAATGAGAGGATAAATGGTGTCAGGCAGGGAAACAGGCACAGCAGCGTAACAGGATCTTGCATAATCATAAATGGCTAGAATCATGAACTGACTGAGCAGAGATTACGATCTGGCAGAGTGGAAGTGGCAGGACTGAGTTTTTGTAGAGGTCTTGATTATGCAACAAGTTGCAGCTGGTAGGGATCTGCTCTGACTCCAGCACACCTGTCTCCAACCACACAATCACACAGAGAGGGAGAGAGAAAGTGTGTACAGGGGGAGTAACTGCAGGTCAAGAAGACACCGGATGAACACCAGAGGGCATTGCAGGAGCAGATGTGACATTTCAAGAGTCTTTTAGACAACTTTTTTCCATACACATTGCAATTAATTGAAGTAATTAACATATTATTTCTGAAAAACAATAAGCAAAGGGTGTCTTTACTTTTCATGAATATAACATTTACCAAAAATAAGTAAAACATTCAATAGAAATTCTATGTTCTTATCTTCCAAATTTTATACCGAAAGTTACATTATCTCTAGTAAACTGGGTTATTGGAAAGATTTTTTCTTCTTCTATCCAGTCATACATATCACTCCAGGGTGTGTTGCTGTAAACACAAATAGTCTGTAGTTTCAAATTCTGAGACACAAAATATGCAGTTATTGTGACCAAAATTGAATCTATGCCTAAGGAATTCTCTCGAGGGATATATATCATTAAATATTTTGAAGTGCAATTCCTTCACTTTAGGCGGTACAGGAAAAGACAAGTAATTAATACATTTCCTAATAATGGGCTTCGAATAAATTAGAGATATGGATTTTTTGCTGAATTGCATAGGAAATAAATTGTTGGTTTAAAGTTGATGGATTAATTTGTTTGGCAATTTATCACTTGTGAAATCATGCCCATCAATCAGTAATGACGGCAAATGAAGGATGTCAACCATATGAGGTACTGTGTTTTTAACAATGAGAGCAAAATACTTTGGGATACTCTTGAAGAGACAACCTTGCTTTATGACATATCTCCTTATAATGTTGTTCACCACTGTAGAGAAGTGTCCATTTTTGTTCATAAATGTTTTAAATTCTTTGGAAGAGAGGACCTCGCACTTACAGATGACATTGATTTTGTAGAAATTCCCTGGTATCGGCCACCAGATTCTGACATTGGTAGTTTCATTGATATCCTTTTTTAAATTTATTAAGATATATATTTTTTTGCACTTTTTCTTCCCAATTGGAAGTTACAGTCTTTTCCCATCGCTGCAACTCCCGTGTGGACTCGGGAGAGGTGAAGGTCGAGAGCCATGCATCCTCCGAAACACGACCCTTCCAAGCCGCACTGCTTCTTGACACACTGCTCACTTAACCCAGCCGCACCAATGTGTCGGAGGAAACACCATACAGTTGGCAACCGAAGCCAGCATACATGCACCCAGCCGCCACAAGGAGTCGCTAGAGCACAATGGGACAAGGACATCCCACCTGGCCAAACCCTTCCCTAACCCGAACGACGCTGGGCTAATTGTGCGTTGCCTCATGGGTCTCCCGGTCGCGGCTGGCTGTGACACAGCCCGGGATCGAACCCAGATCTGTAGTGACACCTCTAGCACTGTAGCATCAGTGCCTAAAAACGCTGCGCCACTCGGAAGGCTTCATTGATATCCTCGCATCAACTTTGGATTTGATTAATAATGAAGGTTAGATTTGTTTTCTATTTTGTGACTACAACATACCTTATTTAAAAGTAAGAACCACTCACTGACATCTGATGTTTTAATACTTTATACTCCAGCTATATGTATCCCCTCATCTATAAGCCCACAAGAGTGACCAGTTCATCTACCACCCTTATTGATAATATAGTCTGCTTACCATACTTTCCTCACATCTTTCAAATCTGTATTTTACCACAGCTTTCCTTTAGTTAAATCACGTAAGAGAGCTGGAAACCTTGGTTTACAACCGGTTTTAAAAAATCCTCAGTTAAAATCCTGTATAAAAACTTTTTCAAAATCCCTCTCCCCTGAATGCTGCAAATTACAAAAAGTATAAGAACAACTTTACTCATCTCCTTTGGATATCCCCCAAAAATTATTTTACAAACAAATTCCAAAAATCCTTAAATAATAAAGTCAAAATCCTCAATCAACTGTTGAATAAAAAGACATCTACAACTATTCCATCTCAATTTATTGTTGAAAAGAGGACCTACAGTGATCCTGATGTTATTTCATGTTAATTGTATAACATTTTTGTGAATGTAGGTTCCTTCCTCTCTGTCAAACAAAAAACTGATGGAAATCCTTTGGATTACATTAAGGGACATTTCCCTTCTCTGCTTCAGTTTGATCCTCCTGATGTAATGGAGGTGATGGAGATAATTGTTAACTTTAAGATAACAGCAGCAGGTCATGACAAGATTGGTTCCTCTGGGGAAATCAGTGTCTTCCTTGATTACTGAACCTCTGAAATATATCTTCACCAAATCAATGCAAACGGGTATTGTTCCTAAATATTTGAAATGTGCCAAAGTTATTCACCTCTATAAATCGTGCGATTCCAGATCTTTTACAAATTATCGCTCAATATCTGTACTAGCATGTTTTTCTAAACTCATTGAAAAATGGTGATTAAGAGAATGTTGAAACATTTAAATCAACACTGTATTCTATATGAGCACCAATATGGTTTTCGTAAAAACTACTCCATAGATATGGCTCTTTTGCAACTTGTGGATCAAATCTTTACAGCCCTGAACAACAATGAATACCTCTAGGCATCTTTTTTAGATTTAGCCAAAGCGTTGGACACGGTTGATCATGAAATATTACTTTCTACATTTTATTATTACTGTGTTCACGATTTTATATATAATTTGGCTATATATTTATGTTTATTAGAGAACAATATGTTTATGCAAATGTTTAAATCATTTGTTTTATTTAGTATAGTAAAAGCTTCTGTCTTAAGCATCCTAAATAATGCCATAGATTCAGTTTTTGAAAAATAGTCAACTTCAAGGCAAATAAAGGGCGAGGCATGATGTAAACCTAGTATTCCAACTGATTATAAACTACTAACATGCTGACCAGATCTGACAGGTAGCAAAATAAATGTAGAAATCCATGTTATTCAATTATTGCCCCCACACTGCTCGCGCGTGAACCAGGGACCCTCTGCACACATCAACAACAGTCACCCACGAAGCATCGTTACCCATCGCTCCACAAAAGCCGCGGCCGTTGCAGAGCAAGGGGAACTACTACTTCCAAGATCTCAGAGCAAGTGACGTCACCGATTGAAACGCTATTGAGCGTGCACTATTCCACCACTAACTAATCTAGCCGTTTCACATCCGTTACACTCACCTCCCCTTTTGGCCTCATCCTTTTCCGCAGCAACCAGTGATCCGGGTCAACAGCATCAATGTAACTCTGCACACATCAACAACAGTCACCCACGAAGCATCGCTATCCATCGATCCACAAAAGCCGCGGCCCTTGCAGAGCAAGGGGAACTACTACTTCAAGATCTCAGAGCAAGTGGCGTCACCGATTGAAACGCTATTTAGCTCGCACCACCGCTAACTAAGCTAGCCGTTTCACATCCGTTACACCAACGAGCATTTGCGATGCAAAGAGCTAAAATAGAACTCCTTTGTATTTCTGTCGCAGATCGTGCTGAAAGTCCTGCCTCTATAGAAGCAGGTACCCACGTGCCATCTCCTCATTGATTATATCCACATGGGTGATTGAAAGACGAACTGTTTTGCTGGTGGTTGTGGTAATACTATGAAAGTTTAGATGCGATCACCATATAAGTTCAAAGATGAAAAAGCCTGGAAGGAGGAGAGATGACTAGAAACGATTCGGGTGGCCGTTATGTGTGGATTATTTTCGGAGTAGAGGACCTTATGCATTTCAGGTAAAATAAGAACTCAATGTTTATATCCCAGGACAAATTAGCTAGCAACAGCAAGCTAGCTAAATAGGACAAATTAGCTAGCAACAGCAAGCTAGCTAAATAGGACAAATTAGCTAGCAAGTGCAAGTTTGCAAGCAAATTGCCATACATGTTTAATGCTTTTCGACCTGTCCCCAAATTAATGTCATTGGTTCAGAGTTTGTTTTGATATTTTAACCTGCGTGTCGTGATCGCGTTTGGTGTAGGGGGACAAAATAAATGTGCGCACGATGGTGGCAGCCGGTTTGGGTTCCGTGTAAGGCCAACGATTTATCGCTGCGCCACGGAGTATGTATGAAAAGAGCGGAGGAAAAAAACGTATATCTGAACATCTCACGCTGCTATTTATTGCTGACCCGCAGATGTCACTAATGAATATTATGAACAGATAATGATGCTCTGAGTAATGAACCGTTTTTTCAGCAACAATTTGGTGAAAGGGCTCGGAGCTTTAAGAAAGCCTCGGTTTCCCATCAATACTAAGGGTCGTAAATGCGCTCTGGCTATCTACTCCAATTTCAGAGCACTCTCGTCTGAGCGTGCCAGAGCGCAGAATAACTGATTCATTTACAAACGCTCAGCACCGCATTGAATATGGCAGGTGTCAGTGAACGTGGCAACGGTTACAATCACCAACGCTCTAGATAACATGAAAACAGCCTATTTTTTGTTTTGTTTTGGTAATGGATCAATAAAGATGCATGTATTATTGTGTTGGTTAAATTAAATGTTTTGTCTCTTCTTGGCCATTTGTAGTGTGGAGATCCCAGATGGATGCCTGGTATTCTATTGTGTGTGCTTCTCAAAAATCGACAGTGAGTGAACTAAAACGTGTTTACAGCACTGAGGAATGTATGCTTGCCCTGCAGGATTGTTAGTTCAAGCTCCACTCCAGTGGTTCCCTCTCAGTCCTTACAATGCTGACAGAAGTAGGAGGCCTAAAGTCTGCCTCTGGTTGCATTGTGGTTTGAACATGGGTCACTTTTCAAGTGAGGGGGAATAGTAGCCTAGCTGGACATTCATGGCAATTGGTAGTGGATGGTTGGTTGCCCTATACTTCTGTTACTTTCAACATCTTGATGGGATGTAATGGACTTCAAAAATAAACACTGTGTCCAGCATAGGTTACCTAAATGGGCTTTAAAAAAAAATGTAATATCAAAAGTAGCCTACTTCCTATTTCATAATGAATGTCACTGTATGAGTTCAATTAGGCCTACGTAGTTTCATAAGAGTTTCTATTGTAAACGAATTGAGTTACAATTGTATCTGTTTTAATTTCAAATTGCAATTTTCTCATGTAAACAAATGGCACAACAGCCCATTTACAAATAACTATTTTGTATCTTTGAAACAAATTTTCAAAACTAGAGTTACCTTCACACTGTCTTACCTGCACCGGTAGAAAATATTGACAATTTGTTTTGTAATCCATCGTTAGAGTTTCAAACCACTTGTACAACACTGACATGCATGCTAATTTTGGACAATAAGGTAAATGAGACAGACCACGTTTTGTGGCGCACTGCCAAGCTGTGTGGTTGCTACTTCTCCGTTAGATGGCGCCGTTGCAGCTCTATAGCAGCGAGCCATTTCACTACAAGGTTGACAACGCATAAGGGGGAGTGAACGAGTGCACACTTCTGGAGAAGGGTAGAGAATCGGTAGCAGCCATAATAAATTGACTCAGTGATAAGACCCTAACTCAAGTGTATACTGCTAAACATCCCGTGGTCCCCAAAGAGCCTTCCTCTGTATAGTTATGGGCCTGTCCATGCGTAACTGCCAGGGCCTGCCCGCTCATTACGTAGGGTTTCCACCACTTCAGAATTTGCCAAAGCCCCGCCCCATTCAATTTCAACAGGAGCACACGAAGAAATGGGCAGGGGATTGTGGGAAGGTGAGCTGGCGAACCCTTCTTACTGAGCAGACGTTTGCTTGAAAGTCTTCCATTCATGAAACATAGTTCCAGGCAATCATAACCAAAAGAGATGGAGGAAAGCCAATCCCTGCTGTGTCTGGTTTTCCAATTATATATGGTTTTGCTTTGCTAGAATACAGAGACAAAATCATAAGGTCAAAAGCATGATTGCAGAGACTGTTGGTGTTGATGGTGAGTGAAGAGAGATTTGCACGTTTGCTTGTGCTGCTAGCTAGTTATGAACATCGAGCAGCCTAAACCTCAAAACTGAAATTGTGAAATGTCCCACCAAAGGATAGAAATCACCAGTAACATGCATTAAAAACATTGTAAATGATACACTAAGCATGAATTGTCCATGTAATATGCTACCAATGGTATTATGGTATCTTGATTCTCATATTATAGCTTATCGCGCTTTCATTATACTGGTGTCATGGCATTTAGTCTAGCTAATCTCTGCCTCAGATGTACAATGACAACGGGCACATTGATCGCACATGCCCATTAGACCAGTTATGTCATCATACTGGAGGACTATGGCTGCATTGGTGATGCATGACATTATGATAAGCTGCATAATGAGTTCACATGGCTGTTATCCTGAGACAGTGACAATCAAATAAAACCAATTGGAGAGCTCACAACTGGACAAAAAGGTCATGTAATTTGAGAAAGCAACAAACAGACAAATTAGACAAATGTATTGTTGACTAAAACATTTGCTACCATAAGTGCACATTACAACCCATGACATATAACGATGTGCCAGAAGTCTCTTGAGGCATTCACTGGGCCCTCTTCATCTGCAGACATGCTTTCACAGCTCTCCATATCCACGGACAGACATCACAAAGAAACAGGCTTTACTTTATTACAATTAGACAGCCCTGACTTATCTCTCTGTCTGTCTTCAGTTTTCCTCTCTAGGGACTAAAACTGGAGAATATTTTCATATTGTCATCCCACAACCCACCCTATATTAACTAGTCCACCTACACCCTTTAAGACAGCTGGACCAGGAAACCCTTTCACCCTTTTCCATTGCTGTTATCTATACTGAACAAAAATAAACACAACATGCAACAACTTTACTTAATCAATCAATTGAAATAAATAAATTAGGCCCTAATCTATGGTTGTGAGGCTGGTTGGACGTACTGTCAAATTCTCTAAAACAACAGAGGCAGCTTATAGTAGAGAAATTAACATTTAATTATTTGGCAACATCTCTGTTGGACATTCCTGCAGTCAGCAAGCCAATTGTACGCTTCCTCAAAACTTGAGACATCTGTGGCAGTGTTGTGTGACAGAACTGCACATTTTATAGAGGCCTTTTATTGTCCTCAGCACAAGGTGCACCTGTGTAATGATCCATCTATTTAATCTGCTTTTTTAAATTAAAAATTCCACACCTGTCACGTGGATGGATGATCTTGACAAAGGAGAAAAACTCACTAACAGGGATGTAAACAAATTTGTGCACATTTTAGAGAAATAATATTTTTGTGCATATGGAATATTTCTGGAACGTTTTAATTCAGTTCATGAAACATGGTACCAACACTGCATTTATATTTTTGTTCAGTACAAATGCATTTGGAGCATACATTTTTAATTTACAATGATACATAGGCAAACGTCAAGATAACAAGCTAATATGAAGTTAACGTTAGTTGATATTTCACTTAGTTCTGTAAAGTTGGCTAGCTAGCTAACAAGCAGCTCAATAGCATAAACAGCTAGCTAATAATACTTAAAAATATATATATAAACATTTTCCAAATGTATTTACTTACTTGAATAGGTTCACGCCCTACGCCCATGAAGCGGCCAATCTCTTAGAGCGAAGAGTTGTCAAACTCATCACTTCTGGTCGAAGCATAGCCTTTGCAGCGCAGATTGATGGCGGACATTTCTGAACTGACCAAGGCGCACCTCCAACAACAAATAAAACCTCACATTATTTTGCCAAAAAACAAAGACGATTTAGCTCAACCAGTGGCATATGGGTTAGGTGAGCGCTGATGCCGCCCTGTGATAAGCAGTGGTCACTTTTTCAATAGCGCAAAATAGTTCGCTTGTCCATTCCGAGCACGCCTCTCCATGGTGCTGTTGGAGAGACGCGAGGCTTCACCAACTTTCCGTCCCCTCAAAATATTTGAACATAAATCACGTAGCAGATATAGACTATATCATGGAGGTTTCTCTGATCAAATAGCCTAACCTAAATGGCACCCAATCCCAAAAAATATGAACAAACAAACATCCCCCCAAAACAGGAGAGGTTTAAGTAAAATGGACAATCAGGCTACTCACAACTGCGGTCCAGGATTTTCCTTTACGAAAAAAGATTGCAGTCAGAGTGCAGTACGACTAACTGTAGAATGCTGTAAATACTGCGTCCAAAATAATGTTTTACTGCAATCACTGCGTCCAAAATACCAGTCGACTGCAGTTACTACACTTTCATTAAAAAAAAATTGGTAAGGGTTCACCTTGTGGGCTAAGTAGTCATGATGGTTTCAAGTTTGTATCCATCAATTTTTTTTGATCATAGCGAAAAATAAAATACATCTGCATTTCCCGCTGGGTACACACATTGATTCACTTTGCAATTAGGCCCAGGATAACTCCTGATAACGTTGTGTAGCTGCTGATATTCATCTTATAAATAGCCATTCATTCGTCACAGGAATCAGGACTAAAGCCAATGCAACGGCCTGTTTTACAAACGGTGGGCCTACCGCAGATGGGCATTCATAAAATTCCAATGCAACCAGACATGTAGCCTAAACCCTAGTGTATAAGCAAGGACCGACAAAGACGTCTTTTATGCGTATTTTTTTGGTCCCATCTGGACCAGCAGGCTTTTGGTGTTTCACAAACATTATGCCTACCACATTAATGGGCATTCATAAAATTCCATTGCAGGCAGACACTGTAGGCTACACCCCAGTACACACAGACCGATGCCTTTGACATATTTTTTGGTCCTGTCCAGACCGGCCTAGATTTCCACATTGGTTTTTTAGTCCTGACCATATCTGAACCAATCATAGACGTCTATGTTTGGCCTAGATTTTGTCCAGTCTGGCTGGACCAGCCTTAATTTGGGCTATACCCCAAGCGACTTACAGCTGTAATCACAGCAAAAGGTGGCGCTACAAAGTATTAACTTCAGGCTGAATAATTTTGCACGCCCAATTTTTCAGTTTTTGATTTGTTAAAAAAGTTTGAAATATCCAATAAATGTCGTTCCACTTCATGATTGTGTCCCACTTGTTGTTGATTCTTCACAAAAACATACAGTTTTATATCTTTATGTTTGAAGCCTGAAATGTGGCAAAAGGTCACAAAGTTCAAGGGGGCCGAATACTTTCGCAAGGCACTGTCCTTCCATGTTTGGTTCAGGTTTCAACTTTCATTTAGAACCTAAATTGAACCTAACTTCTGGAAAATAAATATTTTCAAACTTGCTTACTGGGACTATTCTATTTTTTTGGAAATGGGGGGTAATGTTTTTTGTCATGCCTAGGGTGGCAGAAAGGCCAGGTCTGATAACTGCTGCTCTCCTCAGAGCACATATCATCCAGCCTAAGTTCACAGATCTCTTCAACTACAGTGTACCTGTGGAACCAAGAAAGTCTGTTTGCATACAGACACTTTGCATTGGAAGGTCTGGGGGTGTTAAGAGCCTATGAGCAGACTCAGACCGAGCCAACCACATCCCCGTGTCTACTCCCCCGCTTTGCCCAAGTAATGTTGATGTATTTGATGTGTTTCCAGTCGATAGAGTGTGTTACAATATTACATTTACAGTTGTTTCAGATCTGTAAACAGACACACACACAAACCACACCGCACACATTTAAATTAGATGAAGTAAACCGTAGAATAAAGGACTCTTGATTTATTGTGTGACCAAATGGAAAGCAGTGGTTGTTGGGGTCAGAGTATGCTGTTGGGGTATTAGCACACCTCCAGCAGGCCCTCCGACCAGAGCACCAGGGCCATCTGGACTTTGTCATTGTCCAATTGCCTTTTTAGCTGAGACACAGGGATGGGCTGTCCCGCCTGCAGCTGCCTGATGGCCGGGAGGTCTTCGAAGGGGAAGGTCATGCCGGGGGTCTAGGAGATAGGCGGAGAGTTATGACAGACAGACAACTTTACAGACAGTTTCAGAAATGACCATGCATTTTGCCTGTGTAAACAAAATATCAGGAATTGGGCCTTATCTACAGACATATAGCTTCTGATTCGATACTTTGATGAGAGTCAATATAAATTACAGTAACACAAACATCTTCATTCATAAACCATTCAAATCCTGGCTGACTGGCAGTGTATAATCTACTTTAAGAATCCTATATAATATCCAAATGGTAGAGGTACTTTAACTCAAATCCTATATCCATATTGTCAACTAAGTACATTGTCTATGCAAAATGTGCCAAGTTACCTCAGAGGGTGCATCTTCCTCCTCTTCACCACTATCATCATCACCACCACTATCATCATCATCCCCACTCTGTCCCATCATATGTTTCTCCCTTCTGTTCCTCAGAGAGTGCATCACATCAACCACCAACGATACCGACCCATCCTAAACACACACAAACACACTTTAGTCCAAGAGCAGCTAGGTAAAATATGTAAACTGTTAAAACTGAAGGCACTTACTGATGGGCTTTGACACGTCTCTAAAGACACCAGGATGTGGTCTTTAAACCTCAGACACACCGTATCTTCTAAAGCAGGCATCTTTCCAGCTGTGAAGAACACACACACAGAAATAGACAGAAGGACCTAGGCTAATACATGTACACTCATGCCCAATAAACTCCTCCTGGGAACTTCTTGTAGCTCTGAGAGGATTGGATAAGTTGTACCATATTAGTTACTTAATACTCTTGTTACTTATTAACCTTTAATTTAACTAGGCAAGTCAGTTAAGAACAAATTCTTATTTTACAATGGCGGCCTACCCCGGTCAAACCCTCCCTTAATCCGGACGAATCTGTGCCAATTGTGCGCCGCCCTATGGGATTCCGACCACGGCCGGTTGTGATACAGCCTGGGATCAAACCAGGGTCTGTAGTGATGCCTCTAACACTGAGATGCAGTGCCTTAGACCGCTGTGCCACTCGGGAGTTGAAACTTAATACTCTTGGTTCTGAAGGAAGGTGCTAAAGTTTTGTGCTGCTTTCTTCGCCTTTGGTAATGACAGGTACCATATTACTGAGATAAATCTTTCAGATCTACAAGAGGCAGGATTTGACCATGGAATAAGTCTCCTTGCTTTATTATTTACAGCACAAGCATTGGTTCCAAAAGCTTGGTTTCAGCAAGATGGTGACTGGTCTTTCTATAAACTGTGATACTGTGAGGATTTCCTACGCTGGACAACTTATTACAGCTGTTGAAAACCTCTGGAATTTTTGCACCAGGAATGGCATAAAGTCATGCATGAAAGCTGTGATTGGAATAACCCTGATTTACACCAAATATTGATTTCTGAACTCTTCCTAAATTAAAACATTAGTATTGTGTTGTCTTGCAGTATTCGAGGTCAGACAACACTGCATCCTTCTTGTTGTTATAAAACAAAAATGTTCATTTAACCCAAACACATACCTACCTATAAATAACAAAACCAGTGAAACTGATCATTTTGCAGTGGTCTTAATTTTTTCCCAGAGCCATATGTACAGTTGAAGTCGGAAGTTTACATACACCTTAGCCAAATACATTTCAACTCAGTTTTTCACAATTCCTGACATTTAATCAGAGTAAAAATTCCCTGTCATAGGTCAGTTAAGATCACCACTTTATTTTAAGAATGTCAGAATAATAGTAGAGAGAATTATTTATTTCAGCATTTATTTATTTCATCACATTCCCAGTGGGTCAGAAGTTTACATACACTCAATTAGTATTTGGTAGCATTGCCTTTAAATTCTTTAACTTGGGTCAAACTTTATGATAGCCTTCCTCAAGCTTCCCACAATAAGTTGGGGGAATTTTGGCCCATTTTGTTGCTTCAATATATCCACATAATTTTCCTGCCTCATGATGCAATCTATTATGTGAATTTTTCCTTTTTCCTCCAAACATAACAATGGTCATTATGGCCAAACAGTTCTATTTTGTTTCATCAGACCAGAGGACATTTCTCCAAAAAGTACGATCTTTGTCCCCATGTGCAGTTGCAAACCGTAGTCTGTATTTTTTATGGCGGATTTGGAGCAGTGGCTTCTTCCTTGCTGAGCGGCCTTTCAGGTTATGTCGATATAGGACTTGTTTTACTGTGGATATAGATACTTTTGTACCTGTTTCCTCCAGCATCTTCACAGGGTCCTTTGCTGTTGTTCTGTAATTGATTCATACATTTCTCACCAAAGTTTGTTCATCTCTAGGAGACAGAATGCGTCTCCTTCCTGAGCGGAATGACGGCTATGTGGTCCCATGGTGTTAATACTTGCGTACTATTGTTTGTACAGATGAACGTGGTAGCTTCAGGCGTTTGGAAAAATGCTCCCAAGGATGGACCAGACTTGTGGTCTACATTTTTTCCCCCTGAGGTCTTAGCTGATTTATTTTAATTTTCCCATGATGTCAAGCAAAGTGGCACTGAGTTTGAAGGTAGGCCTTGAAATACATCCACAGGTACACCTCCAATTTCCAAGCTGTTTAAAGGCATAGTCAACTTTGTGTATATAAACTTCTGACCCACTGGAATTGTGATACAATGAATTATAAGTTAAATAATCTGTCTGTAAACAATTGTTGGAAAAATTACATGTGTCATGCACAACATAGATGTCCTAACCGACTTCCCAAAACTATAGTTTGTTAACAAGAAATGTATGGAGTGGTTGAAAAACAAGTTTTATTGACTCCAACCTAAGTGTATGTAAACTTTCGACCACCACTGTACATAAATGTAAATTATTACATCTTAGTCATTTAGCACACTCTTATCCAGATAGACTTACAGGAGCAATTAGGGTTAAGTGTCTTGCTCAATGGCACAGACATATTTTTCAGTCTGCTCGGGGATTCAAACCGGCAACCTTTCGGTTATTGGCCCAATGCTCTTAACAGCAAGGCTACCTGCCGCACAATTGTATAATATTGATGTCCTTGAAAATTACAATTAAGTGCATGAAAAAGTCCATGAATTTGACTTGCCAATGTCTGTATGAACCCTGCTTAAAGGATGTATAGTCCTAGGCCTATGTTGTATAGGTGGAGTTATTGATCAATTTGCATATATTCTTCAAAGTACACGAGGACCTGCATGGAAAATAATTTGTTTCAAACCAGTTTGAAATTTTGATCCCAATGTCACACATTAGACCCATTATTTAAAGAAAGACCCCGATCCAGAACAAAGTGGCTAGCGATACTGTACCTATCCATATTCAATGCCCCAACACTATTTTCCAGACCTTACTATAAATGTTACTCTCCCTGCTTAGCTCAGATTCAGCAAGCGTCCGGACAGATGTTAACAAATATGTTAAGTCTGTCAGAAAAACATAAGAGGCGCATTCTAAAGTATCAATGCACATCACTATTTAAATGCATATCTGTAGCCTGTACAGAAACATCACTTCTTAGTAGAAAAACACCACTGTCCTTTTCTAATTTAAATGTATTCATATCTCATTATATGGCTGTGTCCAGTTACTGTTTCACATTCTATGGGCAACACACACTGTCTGTAATAAACATTCTAGTCATTGGACTTTTAAATATTATTCAGCAAGACACACACCTGATAATGAGATGTCATCTTGCCCTGGTGTGTAAGGTGGCAGTCTGTGGAGGGCAAAGTCCCTCTTCATGTCCCCGGCACGGAGTTCGTGTTCGCCCCTCTCCATCTGATCTGCCACGCTCCTCAATAATGAGGCCAACTGCCTGCTTGTGTCTGGGGCTGCGTTGGCTCCCTTGTACACACACAATGTTATAGTGCTTAATAGATAGCAGTAGGTAAGACTGAACTACGCAGATAGGACACAATTATTTTCAATAGGCATACATTGTCATTTCTATTATGAAATGAAATTTAGCAGAACATGCAACCAGTGAGAACTAAAGTTTAGACATTAAACATTCAACACATCGTTCAGTGCAAATTCCTTATTCCTCCTTTAGGTAATTCACTGAACTGTAAGTTATCACTCACATTCACCAATCTGACCATGGCAGATGAGTGTTTCCCTCAAGGAAGGACAGAAGGAAGGATGAAATGTTTAAGTGTTGGAACAGAGTACGGAAGCGGACCTCACCATCAAGATTCTCCTGGGCATGCCTACCCTCCTGGTGATGTCACTGGTCTTAAGGGAGTCATACAAGAAATTGGGGAACACGTTGGCCAGATAGTCTCCCCATGACCTGAGGTGAAAAAAGTTTAAGTAACTTTACACATCAAGATTATGAATTTCCATTGTTTAAAATGAGAGAATGAAGAAGTGGTGGGGCTGAGATAGCATTGAGGTTAGAGAGGTATAGCCAGTTCGAAACCCAGGGGAAGATCCGTCAGGCTACGAGTTGGCAAATTCTGACTAAGGCCATTGATGGCTGAAACATGATATTAATAGCTGTATAAATAAAATATCAGGTTTTTAATAGTGTGCGAGCGTTGTGCGTATTACTTTTCAAGGAATGAGTTCACAACCAGAGGGTCGCTGGTATCAATTTCTTAGGTGCCACAGTGAGTCTCACGTACGTGTTCTGGTAGGTACTGAGGGTTAGGTGGGTAGAATGATCCACTCCCACGGGGGTGTCCGCCTGATGGATGGTTCCTCTGGGGAAGTAGAGCAGATCACCTGCCTATGGAAAAAAAGGACAAACACCCCCTCACTTAACCTCAATAGCTCAGGCCACAAGTCAGACTACGTTGCAAAATACTCCAATGAAGCGTTTTCCAAATGTGGATCAAGACTCTTAAGTCCACTACTGTGGATTATTTTCGGGTTGTGGCCTTTGACTGGTCTTGCCTAGAGAGACATTGGTTTTGTTTAGTCGACAGGAAACCCCTAAAGCGTGATCACCCTGCCACTGTTTTGGTCAAATTCATAGACAAAGCTATGGATGCAAGGACTGACCGTCCATGGTTTTAAAATGATGGTTAAAACTTGTTTTGAAGCTACACAGTGTTTGTTTACAATTACATTGTTTGCAAACAATGAAGTAAAACAGGCTTAAATGTTGGGTTCTGATAGTGTATGACTGTTAAACTAAGCTCATGAGGCATTTATAGTTGGGCCGGGACAACATCAGTAGGGCGATACTCAATATCGATACTCAATATCGTGGCAAGGAAACAAACTTCTATAGGAAAATAGCCCTACTATTGGAAACAAACATCATGTTGTCATCCAGTCACATTTATTTATTTTCCAAGCTATAGCACACAATATTTGACATATAGCAAGTTTGTACAGGACCAAAGAGTCTATGTATTCTGCGATACTGGTAAAGAAAATCAAATCAAATGAAATATCACATTTACATAAGTATTCAGACCCTTTACTTAGTACTTTGTTGAAGTTCCTTTGGTAGCGATTACAGCCTCGAGTCTTCTTGGGTATGACGCTACAAGCTTGGCACACCAATATTTGGGGAGCTTCTCCCATTCTTCTCTGCAGATCCTCTCAAGCTCTGTCAGGTTGAATGGGGAGAATCGCTGCACAGATATTTTCAGGTCTCTCCAGAGATTTTCGATTGGGTTCAAGTCCAGGCTCTAGTTGGACCACTCAAGAACATTGACTTGTCCCGAAGCCACTCCTGCATTATCTTGGCTGTGTGCTTAGGGGCGTTATACTGTTGGAAGGTGTACCTTCGCCCCAGTCTGAGGTCCTGAGAGCCCTGGAGCAGGTTTTCATCAAGGATCTCTCTGTACTTTTCTCCGTTCATCTTTGCCTCGATCCTGACTGGGTTTCCCAGTCCCTGCCGCTGAAAAACATCCCCACAGCATGATGCTGCCACCATCATGCTTAACCATAGGGATGGTGCCAGGTTTCCTCCAGGCGTGATGCTTGGCATTCAGGCCAAATAGTTCAATCTTGGTTTCACCAGACCAGCAAATATTTTGGTGCCTTTTGGCAAACTCCAATCGGGCTGTCATGTGCCTTTTACTGAGGAGTAGCTTTCGCCTGGCCACTCTACCACAAAGGCGGGACACAATGCAAATAGTCCAGGTAGCCATTTGATTACCTGTTCAGGAGTCTTATGGCTTGGGGGTATAAAAGCTGTTGAGAAGCCTTTTGGTCCTAGACTTGGTGCACCGGTACCGCTTGCCATGCGGTAGCAGAGAACAGTCTATGACTAGGGCGGCGGAAATCTTTGACAATTTTTAGGGCCCTCCTCTGACACCGCCTGGTGTAGAGGTCCTGGGTGGCAGGCAGCTCAGCTTAGTGATGCACTGGGCCGTACGCACTACCCTCTGTAGTGCCTTGCGGTCGGAGGACGAGCAGTTGCCATACCAGGCAGTGATCCAAACAGTCAAGATGCTTTCGATGTTGCAGCTGTAGAACTTTTTGAGGATCTGAGGACCCATGCCAAATCTTTTCAGTCTCCTGAGGGAAATAGGTTTTGTCGTGCCCTCTTCACAACTGTCTTGGTGTGTTTGGACCATTCTAGTTTGTTGGTGAAGTGGAACTTGAAGCTCTCAACCTGCTCCACTAAAGCCCCGTCGATGAGAATGGGGGCGTGCTCGGTCCTCCTTTTCCTGTAGTCCACAATCATCTCCTATGTCTTGATTACGTTGAGGGACAGGTTGTTATTCTGGCAACACCCGGCCAGGTCTCTGACCTCCTCCCTATAGGCTGTCTCGTCGTTGATCAGGCCTACCACTGTTGTGTTGTCTGCACACGTAATGATGGTGTTGGAGTCGTGCCTGGCGATGCAGATCTGTGCCGACACAATCCTGTCTCTGAGCTCTACGGACCATTCCTTCGACCTCAAGAACTGGTTTTTGCTCTGACATGCACTGTCAACTGTGGGACCTTTATATAGACAGTTGTGTGCCTATCCAAATCATGCCCAATTCATTGAATATTCCACAGGTGGACTCCAATCAAGTTGTAAAAACATCAATGATGATCAATGGAAGTAGGATGCACCTGGGCTCAATTGGAAAAAAGCTTGTCTGGAGAAGACAAGGTGAGCGCTACCATCAGTCCTATGTCATGCCAACGGAAAAGCATCCTGAGACCATTCATGTGTGGGGTTGCTCCTCAGCCAAGGGAGTGGGCTCACTCACAATTTTGCCTAAGAACACAGCCATGATTAAAGAATGGTACAAACACATCCTCCGAGAGCAACTTCTTCCAACCATCCAGGAACAGTTTGGTGACGAATAATGTCTTTTCCAGCATGATGGAGCACCTTGCCATGAGGCAAAAATGATACCTAAGTGACTTGGGGAACAAAACATTGATATTTTGGGTCCATGGCCAGGAAACTCCACAGACCTTAACTTCTTCGTGACAGGGGGCAGTATTTTCACATCCGGATGAAATGCATGCCCAAATTCAACTGCCTGCTACTCATCCCCAGAAGATAAGATATGCATATTATTAGTGGATTTGGATAGAAAACACTCTGAAGTTTCTACAACTGTTTTAATCATGTCTGTGAGTATAACAGAACTTATTTAGTAGGCGAAACCCCGAGGCCAAACCATTCAGATTTTTGTTTTTTGAGGTCACTCTTTTCAATGGGTTTTCATTGGGAATCCAGATTTCTAAAGGGACCTTCTTGCAGTTCCTATCGCTTCCACTGGATGTCAACAGTCTTTAGAAAATGGTTGAGGTTATTCCTTTGTGTAATGAAGAGGTACGGCCATCTTGAACAAGGGTTACTTGAAGTGTACTGTTAGATAGAGGCGCGTGACCAGAAAGCTAGCTACAGTTTGTTTTCCTCCTGTATTGAACACAGATCATCTCGTCTTCAATTTTATTGATTATTTACGTTAAATACCTAAAGTTGTATTACAAAAGTAGTTTGAAATGTTTTGGCAAAGTGTACAGGTAACTTTTGAGATATTTTGTAGTCACGTTGCGCAAGTTGGAACCAGTGTTTTTCTGGATCAAACGCACCAAATAAATTGACATTTTGGATATATAATCGACGGAATTAATCGAACAAAAGGACCATTTGTGATGTTTATGGAACATATTGGAGTGCCAACAAAAGAAGCTCGTCAAAGGTAAGGCATGAATTATATTTTTATTTCTGTGTTTTGTGTTGCGTCTGCAGGGTTGAAATATGGTTTCTCTCTTTGTTTACGGAGGTGCTATCTTCAAATAATAGCATCGTTTGCTTTCGCCGAAAAGCCTTTTTGAAATCTGACATGTTGGCTGGATTCACAACAAGTGTAGCTTTAATTTGCTATCTTTCATGTGTGATTTAATGAAAGTTAGATTTTTATAGTAATTTATTTGATTTTGGTGCTCTGCATTTTCCTTGGCTTTTGGCCAGGTGGGGCGTCCCACATATCCCAGAGAGGTTAATCCCATTGAGAACTTGTGGTCAATCCTCAAGAGGCGGGTGGACAAACAAAAACCCACAAATTCTGACAAACCCCAAGCATTGATTATGCAC
The DNA here is from genome assembly GCF_018296145.1 of Oncorhynchus tshawytscha. NCBI lineage: Eukaryota > Metazoa > Chordata > Actinopteri > Salmoniformes > Salmonidae > Oncorhynchus > Oncorhynchus tshawytscha. The sequence goes on from NC_056458.1 coordinate 33,221,102, forward strand.
GAATGAGCTGCCATCAGTCAGGATGTGGCCCAGAAGTTAATTGACAGCATGCCAGGATGGATTGCAGAGGTCTTGAAAAAGAAGGGTCAACACTGCAAATATTGACTCTTTGCATCAACTTCATGTAATTGTCAATAAAAGCCTTTGACACTGCTTGCAATTATACTTCAGCATTCCATAGTAACATCTGACAAAAATATCTAAAGACACTGAGGCAGCAGACTTTGTGAAAATGTATATTCGTGTCATTCTCTCAACTTTTGGTCACGACTGTATATCATTAATTTTAAAGTTCCAAAATGTATGTCGCAATTGCCCCCAATAAATGCAAACTGACACAGATTATGGGCAGCGTCACCCTGCTCCTAACGTACCTTCAGTATGATGTCGTGTGTGGGGCTGCCGATGCGCTCCTCAAGCGTCACGCAGTACTCTCTGGCCAGGGGCACCGTGGGGCTGTACAGACGCCAATGTTTCTCGCCCTCCAACTGGAGGATAAACACCTGGGGAAAGGCGTACACATATTTAGCAGATGTTATCGCAGGTGCAGCAAAATACTTGTTTCTAGATCAAACAGTTATACCGAACATTACAAAACAATACACACAAATCCCCAAAATTCTAAGAAAGAAATGTAGAAATGGCATAATGAGCAATGTCTGTGTCCAGAATATAAATATATACACTGAACAAAAATAAAAGCAACATGTAACAATTTAAAACATTTACAGTTCATATAAGGAAATCCGTCAATTGAAATACATTCTTTAGGCCATAATCTATGGATTTCACATGACTGGGAATACAGATAGGCATCTGTTGGTCACAGATACCTTAAACAAATGGTAGGGGCATGGATCAGAAAACCAGTCAGTATCTGCTGTGACCAGCATTTGCCTCATGTAGAGTGACACATCTCCTTTGCATAGAGATAATCAGACTGTTGATTGAGGGCAGTGGAATGTTGTCCCACTCCTCTTCAATGGCTGTGTGAAGTTGCTTGATATTGGCGGGAACTGGAACACGTCGTTGTACAATTTGATCCAGAGCATGACAAGCACACAGATGAGCTTCCCTGAGATGGTCTGTGTTTTGTTCGACTTACTGCCAAATTCTCTAAAACGACACTTCTGGTAGAGAAATTAACATTCAATTCTCTAGCAACAGCTCTGGTGGACATTCCTGCAGTCAGCATGCCAATTGCACACTCCCTCAAAACTTGAGACATCTGTAGCCTTTTGTTGTGTGACAAAACTGAACATTTTAAAGTATACTTTTATTGTCCCCAGCACAAGGTGCACCTGTTTAATCAGCTTCTTGATATGCCAGATCTGTCAAGTGGATGGATTATATTAGCAAAGGAGAAATGCTCACTAACAGGGATGTAAACACATATGCACAACATTTGAGAGAAATAAGCTTTTTGTGCATATAGAAAACTTCGGGATCTTTTATTTTAGCTCATGAAACCAAAACTTTACATGATGCCTTTATTTTTGTTCAGTGTATATATATATATATATACACACACACACAGTGCCTTGCGAAAGTATTCGGCCCCCTTGAACTTTGCGACCTTTTGCCACATTTCAGGCTTCAAACATAAAGATATAAAACTTTATTTTTTTGTGAAGAATCAACAACAAGTGGGACACAATCATGAAGTGGAACGACATTTATTGGATATTTCAAACTTTTTTAACAAATCAAAAACTGAAAAATTGGGCGTGCAAAATTATTCAGCCCCCTTAAGTTAATACTTTGTAGCGCCACCTTTTGCTGCGATTACAGCTGTAAGTCGCTTGGGGTATGTCTCTATCAGTTTTGCACATCGAGAGACTGACATTTTTTCCCATTCCTCCTTGCAAAACAGCTCGAGCTCAGTGAGGTTGGATGGAGAGCATTTGTGAACAGCAGTTTTCAGTTCTTTCCACAGATTCTCGATTGGATTCAGGTCTGGACTTTGACTTGGCCATTCTAACACCTGGATGTTTATTTTTGAACCATTCCATTGTAGATTTTGCTTTATGTTTTGGATCATTGTCTTGTTGGAAGACAAATCTCCGTCCCTTTTGCAGACTCCATCAGGTTTTCTTCCAGAATGGTCCTGTATTTGGCTCCATCCATCTTCCCATCAATTTTAACTATCTTCCCTGTCCCTGCTGAAGAAAAGCAGGCCCAAACCATGATGCTGCCACCACCATGTTTGACAGTGGGGATGGTGTGTTCAGGGTGATGAGCTGTGTTGCTTTTACGCCAAACATAACGTTTTGCATTGTTGCCAAAAAGTTCAATTTTGGTTTCATCTGACCAGAGCACCTTCTTCCACATGTTTGGTGTGTCTCCCAGGTGGCTTGTGGCAAACTTTAAACAACACTTTTTATGGATATCTTTAAGAAATGGCTTTCTTCTTGCCACTCTTCCATAAAGGCCAGATTTGTGCAATATACGACTGATTGTTGTCCTGTGGACAGAGTCTCCCACCTCAGCTGTAGATCTCTGCAGTTCATCCAGAGTGATCATGGGCCTCTTGGCTGCATCTCTGATCAGTCTTCTCCTTGTATGAGCTGAAAGTTTAGAGGGACGGCCAGGTCTTGGTAGATTTGCAGTGGTCTGATACTCCTTCCATATATCAATATTATCGCTTGCACAGTGCTCCTTGGGATGTTTAAAGCTTGGGAAATCTTTTTGTATCCAAATCCGGCTTTAAACTTCTTCACAACAGTATCTTGGACCTGCCTGGTGTGTTCCTTGTTCTTTATGATGCTCTCTGCGCTTTTAACGGACCTCTGAGACTATCACAGTGCAGGTGCATTTATATGGAGACTTGATTACACACAGGTGGATTGTATTTATCATCATTAGTCATTTAGGTCAACATTGGATCATTCAGAGATCCTCACTGAACTTCTGGAGAAAGTTTGCTGCACTGAAGGTAAAGGGGCTGAATAATTTTGCACGCCCAATTTTTCCGTTTTTGATTTGTTAAAAAAGTTTGAAATACCCAATAAATGTCGTTCCACTTCATGATTGTGCCCCACTTGTTGTTGATTCTTCACAAAAAAATACAGTTTTATATCTTTATGTTTGAAGCCTGAAATGTGGCAAAAGGTCGCAAAGTTCAAGGGGGCCGAATACTTTCGCAAGGCACTGTATGTATGTATGTATGTATGTATGTATGTATGTATGTATGTATATATATATATATATAGTGCTCAAAAAAATAAAGGGAACACTTAAACACAATGTAACTCCAAGTCAATCACACTTCTGTGAAATCAAACGGTCCACTTAGGAAGCAACACTGATTGACAATAAATTTCACATGCTGTTGTGCAAGTGGAATAGACAACAGGTGGAAATTATAGGCAATTAGCAAGACAACCCAATAAAGGAGTGGTTCTGCAGGTGTTGACCACAGACCACTTCTCAGTTCCTATGCTTCCTGGCTGATGTTTTGGTCACTTTTGAATGCTGGCGGTGCTTTCACTCTAGTGGTAGCATGAGACGGAGTCTACAACCCACACAAGTGGCTCAGGTAGTGCAGCTCATCAGGATGGAACATCAATGCGAGCTGTGGTAAGAAGGTTTGCTGTGTCTGTCAGCGTAGTGTCCAGAGCATGGATGCGCTACCAGGAGACAGGCCATTACATCAGGAAATGTGGAGGAGGCCGTAGGAGGGCAACAACCCAGCAGCAGGGCCGCTATCTCCACCTTTGTGCAAGGAGGAGCAGGAGGAGCACTGCCAGAGCCCTGCAAAATGACCTCCAGCAGGCCACAAATGTGCATGTGTCTGCTCAAACGGTCAGAAACAGACTCCATGAGGGTGGTATGAGGGCCCGACGTCCACAGGTGGACAGTTTGATTTCACAGAAGTGTGATTGACTTGGAGTTACATTGTGTTGTTTAAGAGTTCCCTTTATTTTTTTGAGCAGTATATATATATATATATATATATATATAGAACAAAAATATATATCGAAAAAATATATAAACGCATCATGTAAAGTTTTGGTTTCATGAGCTGAAATAAAAGAGCCCGAAGTTTTCTATATGCACAAAAAGCTTATTTCTCTCAAATGTTGTGCATATGTGTTTACATCCCTGTTAGTGAGCATTTCTCCTTTGCCAATATAATCCATCCACTTGACAGATCTGGCATATCAAATATAATATATATATATTGGCCATAGTGGAGTTTGGAGTGTGACTGTTTGAGGTTGTGGACAAGTGTCTTTTATACTGATAACAAGTTCAAACAGGTGCCATTAATACAAGTAACGAGTGGAGGACAGAGGAGCCTCTTAAAGAAGTTACAGGTCTGTGAGAGCCAGAAATCTTGCTTGTTGGTAGGTGACCAAATACTTATTTTCCACCATAATTTGCAAATAAATTCATTAAAAATCCTACAATGTGATTTTCTGGATTTTTTTTCTTCTCATTTTGTCTGTCATAGTTGAAGTGTACCTATGATGAAAATTACAGGCCTCATCTTTTTAAGTGGGAGAACTTGCACAATTGGTGGCTGACTAAATACTTTCTTGCCCCACAGTGTGTATATATATGATGGTGTGTAGACAGTATGGACAGAATATGAATAGGAAAGGTGTACAGCAGTAGATATAGGATTACTAGAATACAGCATATACATATGAAGTGGGTAAAAGAGTATGTAAACATTTAAATATTGTCTAACCCTCAAACTATACTACAAACGTTGCAGCCAGGGTTATGTTCAGTAGGGAACACTGTAGCAAAATTATTTGAAATGTAAGGGTAAAATTTGAGTTTCTTATGGGTAGATATGACATGTTCTGGTTCCCACTGAACACTACCCTGATGTGGACCATTTTGGGGCCAGTTCAGTGGTGTACCTCCACGTCGTCGTAGTGTGGGGGTAGCCCTTGGGAATCCTGTGGGGTGATGTAGACGTTGGAGCCCACAAGAGCGCCGAAGAAACACTCCAGCTTCTCCTGAATCCGCCACAACTCGTCCTGGAGACACACGGTTAGTTAGAGGAGAGCAGGCATCTTAGAATCTCAGAATAGAAAACTATTGGGTTCAGCGCTGCACAAATATGGAATGATCAAGATGTTCAGATATCTGTGCAATAGATTTTAATTAATGTTGTGTTCACCAACATATTCAAGGCATTCACATTTAAAATAGGCAAATCTGAATCTGAGCTAAACAACATCTCAGCTAAAGGAAATCTGTCATTACCAGTCCCTTTCTGTTACCACAGAGCCACTACCACAGTGCTGCATTAACTAGGACCTTCGCTCCATTTTCTACAGGGATGAAGTTTTGGCAGGCCAAGATCTAATAATACCTTATTCAACTGATCAACAGTCATAATTAATACAATCAAGCTGAATCAGGTGTTTAGGTAATAATGCTAGGCTGGGACAACCCTTCCCCACATACTGTGGCCCTACAGGAGCAGAGGCATGTTCAGTAGGCACAAAACATGTTCTCCTGTTTCATACTATCACAGACCAGAACCCATGACTCGGGAGTACAAAACACTGTGGATAAACACATGTCCACTACTCTCACCTTAAACCTCTGAGGCTGGTGGAACTGGATGGTGGCCTTCTGGTTGAAGTCCTTTTTGAGCTGGCTGTAGTTGACACGGCCTTCCTTGTTCAACACAGTCTTGTTGCCCTGGACGCTGCGGCACACATTGAGGTCTCTGGCATACGTCAGGCCCTGGGCGCACAGCCCCTTCAGGTCTGAAAGCTGGAACAGAGACTTGTAGTAGGAGGCCAGGCCTGGGTCAGACCTCTGGAGGTGGAGGGGCTTCTTCTCCCAGTAGTCAGTGAAAAATTCCTCCTGTCCCACTGGGGAAATTAGGCTCTGGAAGACAGTGTCTGGGGTGTCGAAGCAGAAAGGAGAGGGGACGCCATTGGAGTCTGTTTTCCTATGTTTGGGAGCGACCTCTTCATCTCCGGATGCTGCTTTTCTTCCGTTCCTGGGCATCTTTAGCTGATAGAGAACGTTACATCAGTGGCATTAGATTAGAAGATAGCTAGTTAGCCGTTTCAATTTTGCATTGCTATCAAATTAAGATTAACAGTGTAGTTGGAATAGCCCGTTCGATAGCAAATACTTGCTGTTATGTAGCTACTGTAGCAAGCTTCAGATACAAATGTTAGCTAGCTAATAAAAGTTTATGGGCTAACGTTAATTAACGTTAGCTAGCTTGCAAACTGTAGCTTATGTTATATAATGCTAAAACATAGCGAACGTTACCTGTTTTGCTTATGTTCCCACCTTCGGATTTAACACATATTAGCTATAAACGCAACCTTTTCCCAAATCAGTTTGGTTTGAGAGCTACACGTGAGAATCATGTTCTGTCCTGTAGCATAAAATGTCCGAAGGCAAACAAGTACTTTCCATTCCGCTCTGGTGATACATGTCTCGAGTGTGGATTATTTCCAAATTGTATTCAATACAGAAATGATACGCAACCACTACAATAAATGTTTGCATTTTAAGGCTAAAGACTTTTATTAGTTGACATTTATCTTGAATACAATAAAACAAGCAGAGCTGAGCAGGTTCTGTAAGGAGACCGTTCTATTACAACAGCTAGCTAGATCAAAATCTTAGTTTGAAAAGGGGGAAAGGTAGGGAGATGTCATTGAAGTGAGATGCACAACAGAGGGGCTCCTCGACTTCAGCAGTGAGTTCTCCTCTAATCAAGATCCAATGTCCAGTAAAAGATTAAACACATACAAAAAGTTAATTTATTTACACATTGGCTCTTTCAACATTTTGATAACATGAGGAATGGATCTCTATAATAGCACAACATTCAAATATCAGACTACTTTCTGTGGAATTCAACAAACCCATTATGTGGAGTTCTAATAGAAAAGACGCAATTATCACAATTTTCCAACCAAAATATTTACGTTGAGGAAATGTGAAAACACTAAAAATAAGAGGCCACTTGAAAATGCCAAAATGAAGTTCCATTAACTGTTGTTTTTCCTGTGTATGGAGGGAGGCAGGTGCAGTGTTTTGATTAAAAAAAAAAAAAAAAAAAAAAATGTATTTCTTTGTAGAGCGGAGGGAGGATGAACTCTGCCTTGGTTGGCAGGCCCTCATCTTAAGTCCAGGCAGGAGAGAATTTGATGTCCAATCACAGGACCAGAGCCTGCTCTCCATCACTGGGGGGCCTCTGTGTCCCCTGGATGGGGGCCTGTCTCAGGGAGCTCCAACTTCTCGCACTCGGTCAACTTCAAAGTTAAGTGCTGGGCGATCTCGTTGGGGTCAGTATACAGAGCAGCAGGGACGTTCTGGAAGGCAAAGAGAGAGAAACTAAATGCCGTTGTCTTTTCTAGATATTGCCATTGACTAATTGTTCTCTATTTACAATAGTGGTATGATTGCATCAGCTGCACAGTGACATATACGCATGTAGCATGAATGTTTTGGACAATATTTTAGTGATGTCACTGCACAATGCTGAGCTTGCTCTGACTTGCCAGCGGACTTCCGCTACACATGTACTTTTCAAACAGAGAAGAAAAATCTCACCTTCAATTCTGAAATTTTGCTTTCCCGAGTGCTAAACTCTCTGATCATGTAATTCTTTCCAGTCTGTAAAGAAAACCTCTGTAAGCGATTAGTCATTTCATAAGTAGGCATAACCATTATGTAGTTGAAGTTACATAGAAGGAAATGGACATCACTAAAGTTATCCACAGAATTTGATTCCAATGCACATCCATTCTGGTGGTTACCGTTAATCGATTGTCATTTCCCAGGAAAGCCCAGTCACACTTGCCTCGTGATAGAGCCGCGTGTCATTTATCCGGATCAGAACTCCATCCACCCGCAGGAAGAACCGCAGAAGCAGGAAGAAACTGGTGGGCATCACTCTCTGTATCACACACAAGTGGGTACGAAGAGAGTAAGTCATTCTTCAAAATCTCCTCAGAACAAATTAATCTGTCTCTCAAAGATGCAAGCGTTTAAGAAAATCCATTAAACATAAGTACTATAGGTGAATATAAAAAGCCTTTTTTATTCCTGGTCTTACAGCCCCCGCAAGGACATGTCCTTTGGTGCTTGTCACACAGCCACAGACATCATATGGGGCAAATGTGCATCATCATAAAGTGTCAGTTCCTGTCTGAAAGTGGCACTCACTATTTTGACGCTGATCATGGACACGCCGTGGTCGTGAAGCTCGTCCTCAAACAGCAGCACGTCATCGAAGAACATGATCTGTTCTCGTGCCTTCAGCTTCTCCATGTCGATGCGCTCCAACGTTTCTGTCGCCTGATGGAATAAAGAGTGATTTATTAGTGCAAACCGTAGCAAAAAACAAAACGTTTTGCAACTGAACTTTTTTTTTTTATTGGACACATTCAGGTAGGTAGGTCTCTCGTTGTTTCGGCATGTTTGCCTCAATTTGAATCCTAATGAATAAGGCAATTGACAGCTTAAGATAAGTTAATGAATATTGTGCCTATGCGAAAGAAACATTGCATTCCAGGCGGACTACATTGCAGTTGTTGCATTGCATCAGCCGATGGTTGTGTTCCACATCATTGACGGTGCAGCCGGGCATCAGACTGATATACCATATGGTGTGGTTAGTTGATATGTTAATCACCGATAGATCTGGCAGGAGTTTGCAATATAGACGACCTGAACCGCAGCCAATGACTTGTGGGTGAATCCTGTCTTCCACTTACAGTACCAGTCAACAGTTTGGACACACCTACTCATTCAAGGTTTTAATTTTTTATATATTTGAACCTGCGCTGTGAGGAAAATGCATTCCAGGTGACTACCTCATGAAGCAAAGGGTGGCTACTTTGAAGCATCTCAAATAAAATATTTTGATTTGTTTAACTTTTTTGGTTAGTACATGATACCATGTGTTATTTCATAGTTTTGATGTTGTCACTATTACTCTACAATGTAGAAAATAGTACAAATTCTAAAAACCTCTGTAATGAGTAAGTGTCCAAACCTTTGACCGGTACTGTATGTCAAATATACATTTAGTCATGTATCAATGTGAGACTAAGTTCAATTTTGACTTAAATTCAAATTAAGATTTGCCCCTTATTTTGTAATGTGTTTGTTTGGGATATTGTATTGTATCCACAGTGTGAACTGAAAGGCCTTTCACCCTCATCTGCTGGTCCTCTCCTAACAAAGTGCCTCTGTAGTCTGTGGTATATGTCCAGTCGTAGTGTTTCACAGCCTCTTTGGAGTGTTCAGAATCGGCCCTGGGAATACAACCACACGACAACAGTCTCAGATCCATTCTCCATAACGGGACTGGTAATTGACTGATTATTCAACACTTTATCGAAACAATTTAAAAATGCAATTTTTTGTTGTATTTATTTTACAAGCATATAGACAATGAAGGTGGATATTGTTATCACAGTGGTATTATGATAGTGGTTGTACCTGCTCTCTTGCCATTCCTGTGCACAGGCCACTTTCACAGAGTCCTGCATGTTGTTGACCCTCTTGAGGGCATCGATGGCATTAAACTCAATGCCATAGCCGTCTGTGTGCTGAATGCGTAGAACGTTGTCCCCAAACAGCATCTCTGGGAGTGAGGGCATGTGCATCTCCTCCCCTAACCTGGGACAAAACTGTCAAGATTGAAACCTGAACAACTAACCTCAATGTAGCTAGCTAAGTAAGTTGACAATATTTATTTGACCTTTATTTAACATGGCAAGTCAGTTCAGAACAAATTCTTATTTTCAATGACGGCCTAGGAACTGTGGGTTAACTGCCTGTTCAGGGGCAGAACGACAGATTTGTACCTTGTCAGCTCGGGGATTTGAACTTGCAACCATTTTGGTTACTAGTCTTTAAAGTAAGACCAAGTCGATAAACAAGCTCCCCAATGTAGACTAAACCTTAAGAATACTAAACAGACAACATTAAAGAAAAAGTTTAGTCTGACACAAAAATCGGCAAAATACTTGGACCAGGTTACCGTTCAATGTCCTTAGACTTCATAATGTGGGTTTTTGCTGCAGTCACTTTCCATGGTCCGAATATGAAGTCTTGCTTACTGCTCTTAAACCCATGGGTCATCATGGCTGACAAATTGGCCAACATCAACTGCAAATACAGTCAAACACGAAGCCCATCAGAGACATAAGTAAATAAACAGTACATGCAAGTACAGAATACATTGCATATCGACCACTGCAGAACTGTAGATAGTTGAGTACGTTCAGCCCTCAGAAATGACCTAGCAATCCAATGTCTTTATTGGCGAGTTGTAAAAGTAGTTATCTAGTTAGCTAGGATATATATGGTTAGCTTTAACAAGATAATTATACCCGCTGTACAGGCGTGCTAGTTAGCTAGCTAGTAACTTTGCTAGCCTACCTAACTAGCTATTGTAACATTCAACGTTATATAAAATGCGAAGCAGGTAGCTGACAAAACAGCCAAACGTGTTTATGGAATAGGTGTCGACAATGCAATAACTAGAGTATGCATTCCACAACCTTATTTATCTAGCTAAAGTAGCTAACTGAGCCTCCGGATGTTAGTGACAAGCTGGCTGTTTCAACATCACTTCAATCATCATCACACTAACTTGTCATCTTAACTTCATTACTAATGGATATACATCCAACATCAATACCCTACTGACAAGAGACTTCATGGAAATAGAAATCAAAGATTCAATACAAAATAAATGTAAAAGTTATTCCACTTACTCCAGTATTTTGATTGTCAGCTAACGTCCATGAAAGAGAGAGCTTCACAAAAAGCTTCCGACGTACTTTTCATTCTACTATTATACGGTTCCGCATCCAGTAATCCTGTAAATTTGCACAAAATATACAGTGGCGCAAAAAAGTATTTAGTCAGCCACCAATTGTGCAAGTTCTCCCACTTAAAAAGATGAGAGAGGCCTGTAATTTTCATCATAGGTACACTTCAACTATGACAGACAAAATGAGAGAAAAAAAATCCAGAAAATCACATTGTAGGATTTTTTATTTATTTATTTGCAAATTATGGTGGAAAATAAGTATTTGGTCACCTACAAACAAGCAAGATTTCTGGGTCTCACAGACCTGTAACTTCTTTAAGAGGCTCCTCTGTCCTCCACTCGTTACTTGTATTAATGGCACCTGTTTGAACTTGTTATCAGTATAAAAGACACCTGTCCCCAACCTCAAACAGTCACACTCCAAACTCCACTATGGCCAAGACCAAAGAGCTGTCAAAGAACACCAGAAACAAAATTGTAGACCTGCACCAGGCTGGGAAGACTGAATCTGCAATAGGTAAGCAGCTTGGTTTGAAGAAATCAACTGTGGGAGCAATTATTCGGAAATGGAAGACATAAAAGACCACTGATAATCTCCCTCGATCTGGGGCTCCACGCAAGATCTCACCCCGTGGGGTCAAAATGATCACAAGAACGGTGAGCAAAAATCCCAGAACCACACGGGGGGACCTAGTGAATGACCTGCAGAGAGCTGGGACCAAAGTAACAAAGCCTACCATCAGTAACACACTATGCTTCCAGGGACTCAAATCCTGCAGTGCCAGACGTGTCCCCCTGCTTAAGCCAGTACATGTCCAGGCCCGTCTGAAGAGTGGCCTAGCCAGTCTCCAGATCTCAACCCCATAGAAAATCTTTGGAAGGAGTTGAAAGTCCGTGTTTCCCAGCAACAGCCCCAAAACATCACTGCTCTAGAGGAGATCTGCATGGAGGAATGGGCCAAAATACCAGCAACAGTGTGTGAAAACCTTGTGAAGACTTACAGAAAACGTTTGACCTCTGTCATTGCCAACAAAGGATATATAACAAAGTATTGAGATAAACTTTTGTTATTGACCAAATACTTATTTTCCACCATAATTTGCAAATAAATTCATTAAAAATCCTACAATGTGATTTTCAGGATTTTTTCCTCATTTTGTCTGTCATAGTTGAAGTGTACCTATGATGAAAATTACAGGCCTCTCTCATCTTTTTAAGTGGGAGAACTTGCCCAATTGTTGGCTGACTAAATACTTTTTTGCCCCACTGTATATATTGCTTTGTTGCTACATGTCCTAAATGTATGATAGTATGCTGTGTTTATACAAGTTGCTCTCTAAGGGAGGTCTCCATCAAAAATACATTTCACATAAATAAAATGTAATATGTCTTTTAATGGTATATCATTTTAAAATTTTTATTTTTGTATCTGTTTTATTTCACCTTTATTTAACCAGGTAGGCTAGTTGAGAACAAGTTCTCATTTACAACTGCGACCTGGCCAAGATAAAGCAAAGCAATGCGACACAAACAACAACACAAGAGTTACACATGGAATAAACAAACATACAGCCAATAACACAATAGAGAAAAGGTAGGGGTAGCCAGATGGAAAGCATGGCCAGCTGTAGAAAAATGCTTATTGAAATTCTCAATTTTCATGGATTTATCAGTGGTGACAGTGTTTCCTAGCCTCAGTGCAGTGGGCAGCTGGGAGGAGGAATTGTACTGGGCTGCTACCCAGACATAGAGAGACTATTACTGGTATCAATGACAGTCATCATTGGATTATCTGAGATTAACATAATCAGAGGCATTACAGTATGGACAACCATTCAACATCAAATTGATTTTATGCACATAATTAGAATAGATAGCCTACAAGCAAATTTATATTTTTTCATTCCCCAGTCAAGTGTCCCAAACATGGTGATTCTGAGAAAGTCCTACATGATTCATCTGCAGCTAGGATCCCATCCTAGGATTTGGTACATCAGGTGGTACTGTCTATGGCCCTATTGGTACAGTACTGCTTGTTGATCCCTTGTCTAAGTTGGTACAGCAGTGGAGAGAGTGATTGGATGATGGTCTCCCAGTGTTGAGTAGATGATGTTCTCAGTCACGGAGGAGACAGTGTGGACAGGTTCTTGGGTTGTTCCAAAAAGAAAAAGGTGTTTGACTCTCTCTGGATAAAAATCAATGTGACATTGATCAACTGGACCAAATGCACTGTAACAAAATACGTTCGATTGGGAAATATGTCACAAATAATTCCCCTAGAAAAAACCTGACTCCCAAACATTACTGTATGTTTATGACTTGTACTGTAATTGGAAATGTGCACTAATAGTTAACCATTTTTAGTGTTTTCTAATGCATTACACATCTAGTGCTTGATACTTAGAGATGCACTCTCAAACTCTTGTATCATTTCAGCCAGTAGTTTGAAAGTGGTGCTCACGAGCCAAAACAGGTCCCTGTTTTTTGTGTACTACGTCATCCAATTGTGTACTACATCATACATTTTGTGTCATGTTGCGAATTTTGCAATTCGTATTATATCACATGAATTTAGCAATTTGTGTGATGTTACAAACCTCATTCGTGCAATATGTTATGAATTTGTTGAGCTTAAAATCCCAGAGTGCATCTTTAATATATCATATCATGCTATCACGATGTCAAGCATGCGAAACAGAAAAGCTAATTACTCACTGAAATGTGTACACTTGATGATCATGATGATAAGGACCACTAGAATCAAGACTGCTCCAATGCTGACCACAATAAATGGCCAACGCACTGGGACACCTAAAAAATATCAGGAAAAGTGTGTGATGTTCATTAAATAATGAGAAAAATTATTGACATACAGTACCCCAAAACATAATTATTGCCAGAAAGAATAGAAGTTAGATCAGTATATTGAAAAATGGATCCACCATTCTCTTAGAATGGTGATTGAATGGTGGTGAGCTCCAAAAGTATTGGGACAGTAACACATTGGTTGTTGTTTTGGCTCTGTACACCAGCACTTTCAATTTGAAATTATACAATGAATATGAGGTTAAAGTGCAGACTGTCAGATTTAATCTGAGGTTATTTTCATCCATATTGGGTGAACCATTTGAAACATAACCAAAACAAACAGCAAATGCATCCAACAAATGTGTAGAGTCACAAATTTGATGTAGTCGTTGTGTGATATGAATATGGGACCAAATACTTTATATTACTTGAATACACATGTAAGTGAATTTGTCCCAATATTTTTTGTCCTGTAAAATAGGGGGACAATGTAAAAAAAAGTGCTGTAATTTCTAACCAGATCATTTCAAATCCAAAGTGCTGGAGTACAAAGCCAAAACCACAAAAATATGTCACTGTCCCAATACTTTTGGAGTACACTGTATCACAAGATATTATGGAAAAGTTGTGTAGACCACCAACATTATATTACATAGATATACAAATCAACCGATTACATTGTGAACTAGTAATCCTGATTTATTAACATTTAGCTCTCACCATTGGACATGACTGTGTGATTGACAGTGATGGGATGGCTGAGGGAAGAGTGGTTGACCCAGCAGAGATAGAGGCCAGCCTGGCTGGGTCCTGAGGACAGAGGCAGGTAGGAGTGGACGGTGATGGAACCATCTGTGTTGACCTCTCTCTGCCTGTCTGAAAGTCTGGTGTTGAGGAGCTGACCATCTCTAAACCACACCTGCTCTATGGTCTTTGGGTAAAACCCCTGAGAGGAGCACAGCAACATGGGAAGTCCACTAGTGGACTCCTTTACATCAGACACAGACACTGCAGGAGGGGCTGGATGCACAAACAGAAAGTTGCAGAAATAAAAGTGTAAACAAAGAGTTTAAACTGTAGACAAATTATTTTCAATTTGGAGGCAACTAGCATTCACATACCATGTGATGACAGGGTCATAATGGTTTTACATGTAGATTGTAGTTCTATCAAGTATTTTCAGAGATCACTAACCTGTTACACAAATAGTTATGTTTTTTGAGAAAACTTGTGCAGGTGGAGGTGCAGCTCTTTTTACTTCACAAGAGTAAAGTCCAGAATCATTTATCTGTAGATTCATCAGTGAAAAGAAGATTTCTCTGGTCTCATTATTCCACTTAATTTGTATGCTTTCTTTACATGTCTTCGACACCAGACACTCTTGTCTGTTACACTGAGAAAAGCACAGCACCTCTGTTCCTTTTATAGTTACTGTAAATATTTCAATGTCATTGGGTAAATTGTGGGTGCAGTGGATTGTCACTGAATTTCCTTTGTGTAATATGACTGCTGTTGGATTTGGCAGTGTAGTTAGGTTCTGCAAACCTGTAGAAAAACAGATCAATGTTGATCAGTCTGAGAAAACAGATGATGGTGGTGATACACCTCATGACAATTGTAAAACTATTTTAAGCCACTTCACTTCCCAGCTCCATACTGGCTGGGACAAATGTATTAAGTCAATAAATGTAGGGTCTGTCTACTATATTTACCACTAGTGTTAAACCAAACAGCAATTCTCTCAGTAATCACTTTTCATTTCAGTTCCATTATTTTCATATTTCAGTTGTAAAGGCACTGATTCTGTCTTATCCAATCATAAATTATAATTTGACCTACGATAGTCCACCCCCCACCCCTCCCCTTAGAACAAAACTGTACCTTAAGTGTCCACAGTTTTCATAGTAAGCGCAGTCTCTAAATGTATCATGTATAAAGAGGTTTTGTCAAAGCATTTCACATTACCTGAGTGGAGACTCAGAAGCATTGCCAAATGCAGAACAGAAGAATAGAGCACCGACATCTGTTCCAAAAAGAGCAACGACAAAGATAAGATAGTTACTTAAACACAAAATTTCAGTGGTTTTTCAACCTTCACATCCTGTGATTACAAGATGTTCAGTACGTGAAGTGTGGCTTGTATCATACACTGAAAACATGCATGGAATGACAGAAATGTTTTTTTTTGTGAAGTTTCCAAAATAACATACATTTTATTTTGAATGGTGGACATTAAAGTATGTTGAATATTGCAGTTCTATCGCAGTTTTTGTTGCAAGATTCTGACACAGAAGTGTGGAGTCTTGCGGACCTAAAGCATATGCAAGTCTCTCAGCGAATAGATTTAACAGAAGTTGAGTACAAAAATTGTTCAAGAAGCATTCCGTTTACTCTCATATTCGACTTATTTTTCCATAGTGCAGTTATAATAATAACATTTTTAACATTTAAATATAATTTTTTTAAATTAAGATGGAATGAACAAATCTGTTTGAATACACCATATCTATTAGTTAAAGACACCTGCATCCAAATCCTCAAGATATGCACTGTACTTACGTTCTCTGTGTCGTTGTGTGAACCACTATCATTTATATCACCATTGCATCTCGTATCAATATCCTCACAGCGCAGGTTCAATGAGTGTGAGTCTAGTGCTTCTGTGTTCAACATCTCATGTTAGCTGATTGGTGCTAGCTACCCTCTACCACACAACACGCCCTGAGTGACATTTACGGACCCATTTACAGACCCAATGTGATTTTTTCACCATTGGGTTTAACTACTGATAATGGTTTGACTTGTAGCCCAAGTTGTTGTTAGCATGGTGAATCCAGAATGAGCTATTTTCACTATTTTTCAATCAACATTAGCGAATGTAGCATTCATTCTGGATTCACCAGTCTAAGTTGTAGTTGTATTCTAAAATACACAAACATCCATATTAGCTTTAGAAATATCGTTCACATACTATAATAAAACATTGAAACAGTTTGCAACAGCATGCAGATATTCAGCCCATGGTCATATGTTAAATTGAAACAGAGAGTTCACAGCTCATGTGAATCTGTTTGTTTTTTTACACACTTAATAATACTATGGTTTAACGCTTTTCATTACAGAGTTATCTTAAAGCTCTACTTTGGCAAGAAACATACAATAAAAATGTATTTAGAGAAGGCAAGTAAAATTGCAATAGTTAGCTAGGTGTTAAAACTAATTTTCAGATTAGAACTAGACCCAGAAAGAGTATCAGGTTATAATGGGCAGCTAGGTTTTAAGATTAGTTTTAAGATCTTGTCCAGCAAAACAAAATGTGAAAATTACCCATATGCATCACCACCTCTCCTCCAATTCTCACACTCTCTTATCCTACCTTTTTAGATACTTTCTCTCTGACTTTGGTGAACAGAGGGGACTTGAGAATTTATGAAGACTATGGCTAATGTCATGAAACTGTGACAAAAACTCCACATCAAAAAGCATACTGCAGTCAACGATGGAGAAAACTGAAGAAGTGGCCACAACATTACTGAGTGGTGGTTGTGAGAGGCTGCACCATAGTTGTTTTCAGTTAAGTAAAAGTAGACCACAGCATTGACAGAAATGTTGACACTGAAACAGGAAGTCAGAGTTGTTTTCTGGCACAACCAATGCGTACTTACAAATAACTGAAAAGTCATGAATCTGCATGTGTAACGCAGATGAAAAGTTCATTATACCCGTTTCCTGATTTTTTTTTAGCAATACATGTTTACAGGATTGATATATTAGGTTTGACTTTTCATCTCCAAGTCAGAAAATATATATAATGCAAAGCTCATACAAAATAAGTCCTAAGCAGCAGTTGAGGACGTTACATTCATTGGCCCAAACACTCTTATAGAGTGATTCACACATGCACATTAAGGTTTTATGTCACATAAAAAATGACAGCAAGAGGAAAACGTTATATACAATGTAATTATATAACTGGCAACCATCCAATTTATGTCCAGAGTGAATGTAGGGTAGGAGTTTATGGGTGACTGTCAGATATATTAAATAACTATTTCTGTAGCTTGGACATGTTCAACTGAGCGAGTATTCAAGACACACTGGTCCAATGTTTGATCGATTTAACAATACCTTGATCTGGGATAGTAAAGCATCACACAACAATACTACCATAGTTGAAAATTGGCTAAAGGCTACAAATACCTATGAACTCAAATAAAAAGAGGAAAAAGGAGTGACAATGAGATTTAAATGGTTTTGTTCTCATAAATGCATTGTTCCTGGATGGATGCAGTGGTCGCCTGTCTCTGTTGGGTTTGCATACTTAAACTGATGTTTTCAAACACCTTGTTGTTGTATGAGACTGAATCCCCTTTATCGTTGGTCCTCTGTTGACCTGCTTGGGGAGAAGGACAATCAACTAATCACATTTAGGGTTGAAGCTCATGCTGAATAGTTGCCTACTGCTAAGTGTCAAAAGATTTGTTAAGGTGTTTGGCATTACAGGCAACATATTTTTGGTACAAAATAACACAGATCTGTGCAGAAAAGTATCAAATTAAATCAAATGACAGTTTTTGAATAGAGCTGACAATTTTGTACCACCATAAGTGAGTTATTTTGTATCCAAGTGTTTGGTAGACTATCATACAACATGTTAAATAAAGCTCATACTAAAAGTGCATTTTGCTTGTGGGCTGACACCTTGAAAAACATTAGTGGTTCTCAGCTTTAAATTTCACACCTCTGTTGTGTTTCATGACAAGGTATAATGCCATATTAAGGTCTGATGCGAGCTGTGCTGTGCTGAGCTCAAGGGCCACCCATTTTTTCTAGAGCAGGGTTTGACAACTGGCAGCCCAGGTGCCGGAAACAAACCAACCTTGCCTTGTATCTGGACTGAAATGTGAGTTATAGATCTGTCATTCTCATTGAAAGCAAGTCTAAGAAGCGGTAGATCTGTTCTTTGTGCGCTATTTTTATGCTTCACGTTTTATGTTCAAACAGCTGAAAATACAATGTTTAATATGGTTATTTAAAATATATTTCAAAGAGGTTTAGATGGTACATTGGTTCTCTACACTCTGAGTGCTTGTTTTGTCACATAAACCCGAAATTAGGCTAATTATTTTGACGACCAGGAAATGACAGAGCAAATTCTGCATTTTGCATCTTTACATTTTTATATAGGATCCTTAAAACACTCACAAAGTTAATATGGTGGCAAAAATGGTGCCGGTGTGACATACTGCATATTTGCTGCGCTAAAATAAAGTATGAAAGTCCTTATTCAAAGTGTAAATTGGTGATGGAAAATACATTTATGTCCTGAAACGAAGAATGAAGATAGACCTGACAGAGTCCATCTGCTGACCTCTAGTGGAAATAAAAAATTAAGCATGTAGTTGCATGGCCATTGAACCCGTTAGTTACATCACACTCAAAAGGCAGTTTAGAATATCCAATCAGTTCTAAACCTTCAAGACTCCTGTTGGATGAGATGAAACAGTTGTGATTCAAATAACATCATGTAACATAACACACTAAGTTCTAAAATGGAAGCTGATGTGACTTGTGGTTTAGTGCCATAAATAGGTAGCCTATAAAACAGAATGTCAACACAAGACAGCAGGCAAAGGCGTCAAAAGCAGGGGTGGGGGGAATGTAGTCATTTCCTCTGACTTCATGAGGGGGCTAGATCTTGCTCCGATGACGGTAAATATCACTTGGAAATATAAGTACATTCTGTAACCAAGATATCAGTCTCTGGGTTAAGGGTTTACTTCTGCTTTCTCTGTTCCAGATTCCAGTGAATCCAAAGTATTACTGAACACAAATATATATATTTTTTTTTAATATATATTTTTTTACCTTTATTTAACCAGGCAAATCAGTTAAGAACACATTCTTATTTTCAATGACGGCCTGGGAACAGTGGGTTAACTGCCTGTTCAGGGGCAGAACGACATATAAATGCAACATGCAACAATTTCAAGGATTTTACTGAGTTACAGTTCATATAAGGAAATTAGTCAATTTAAATAAATTCATTAGGCCCTAATCTATGGATTTCACATGACTGGGAATACATATGACTGGGAATACACTTAAAAAAATGTATCTTTTACCAGATATGAAAACCAGTCAGTATCTGGTGTGACCACCATTTGCCTCATGCAGAGCAACACATCTCCTTCGCATAGAGCTAATCAGGCTGTTGATTGTGCCTTGTGCAATGTTGTCCCACTCCTCTTCAATGGCTGTGTGAAGTTTCTGGCTATTGGCGGGAACTGGAACATGCTATCGTACACGTCGATCCAGAGCATCCCAAAATGCTCAGTAGGTGACATGTCTGGTAAGTATGCAGGCCATGGAAGAACTGGGACATTTTCAGCTTCCAGGAATTGGGGACAGATCCTTGCGACATGGGGCCATGTATTATCATGCTGAAACATGGGGTGATGGTGGCTGATGAATGTCACGACAATGGACCTCAGGATCTTGTCACGGTATCTTTGTGCATTCAAATTGCCATTGACAAAATGCAATTGTGTTCGTTGAGAAATTATCATAACATTCTCAGGTAACAGCTCTGAGGGACATTCCTGCAGTCATTCCTGCAGTGAAGCTTATTATGTTAGCTTTTATCGCATACTTTTATAGCCTACTGGACTCATAGAGAGCTACTCTCTCAAGTTATCTTGTTGGGGCAGTGACTCTTTGAACTTACTAGCCCCAAGTCGTTCTATTTTGTTCTTGTGCTTCATGCTATTTTTCTCATGACTCCTGTGTGCTTTGTTGACTATAAAATTGCTTGTTTACCCACCCAAGGGACAGACTGTTTGTTCCCACACTCGGGACTCGGAATCTCTATTGGTTACAACAGGCCTGGGCAATTATTTTCCATGGAGGGCCACATTAGAATATATTTTTGCCATTGCAGGCCAGAATCATATTACTTTCACATTTTAGGGAAGACCCAGATACAGACAGTGTCGAAGTAACAAAAGTTTATTAATAGAACAGGGGCAGGCAAAGCGACAGGTCAAGGGCAGGCAGAGGTCAGTAATCCAGATCAGAGTCAAAAGGTACAGAACGGCAGGCAGTCTCAGGGTCAGGGCAGGCAGAGATCAATAATCCAGGGCGGTGTGACAAGGTACAGAACGGGAGGCAAGCTCAGGGCAGGTAGAATGGTCAAAACCGGGAAAAACTAGAAAACAGGAACTATAGCAAAAGACAGGAGCAAGGGGAAAACCGCTGGTAGGCTTGACGGGCAAAACGAACTGGCAACAGACAAACAGAGTACACAGGTATAAATACATTGTGGATAATGGGCGACATCTGGAGGGGGGTGGAGCCAAGCACAAAGACAGGTGAAACAGATCAGGGTGTGACAATTACAGGATTATACATTGTGTGTATGACTGTGTTGACAGATATATCTACTGTAAATCACATCCAGATATGCTACTTGTTTTACTTTTTTAACATGCACAAAATTAAACCACATATTCTCCTTTTGGTAGGTGTTTTCATTATTAAACATGCAATGAACTACACGGAGGGAAAAGTACGCTGTGCATTCAACACCATGGACAGAACTCTTGTTAACGGGTATGCACAAAAACACAAGAAAGAGAGAGAGCTCAACATTACATTTAAACTACTCAATCAGTGTGAGGAGTGAAGTCTCTGATGGGCATTGACTAGAGCAGTGACGTCAGGTATAGTTTCTGACGTCGCTATGTGCAGGATTGCTGAGAGGTGACAGTAAGAGATGATCTTTGCCTTGACTTGTTATATTTCATAACTGAAAATGTCTGTTCACATACATAGGTTGAACCAAACAGTAAAAACATCTTCTGAGCATGACTCATAATCTTTGGAAAGTTTTGTTCATCGAGATATGCATAGAACCTCGTCAGTGACATTGTTTTGAATAGTTCTCCAGACACTGCATTAGACTGAAGATCGATAAGCTCAAGTTGCAGGTCAGTGGGAGCGTTATCCACATTGAAGGTGTAAGGAGAGGAAACCAACAGCATGTCATTTTCCAACACTTTGAAATCCTCAAAACGATGAGAAAACTCACCGTTCACAGCACGCAGCAGCAATGTATACTTCTCCTGCTGGTTATCTGATAGGGAACAGACTAGTAGTGTCAGAAGGTCATCTGATAGGGAACAGGCTAGTAGTGTCTGAAGGTGGGTGAGATTGTTGGCACCTACTTGGCGGGTCAGGAGGAGTAATTTTCCCTTGAATGCCTTGACAAGGCCGTACATCTGATGTGCAAAAAGGCCCTTCCCTTGTAGATTGGAATTCAGTTTATTCATGAGGGCTATGATGTCCACGGTGAAGGCAAAATCAGACAACCATTCTTTATCTTGCAGTTGAGGGAAATCCACATATTTTCCTTTCATTTGAAATAACTCTCCGACTTCAGGTCCCACATCCTTTTAAGCACCTTCCCCAGACTCAGCCATGACATGTTTGTTTGGTAGGGGAGATCTGCATGGCCCGACTCAGTCTCTTCCAACAGTGAGACAAACTGCCTGTGGTTTAAAGATTTTGCTCTTATGAAGTTTACCACTTTAGTGACTGTATCCACAACATGGCTCATTTTCAGAACACATTTACAGAGAACCTCCTGATGAATAATGCAATGCAGGAACCTAATTTTCTGATCTGGGTTCAACTCAGCTACTTGATCTTGTATCCTTGTCCATTAACCCATCATGTCCATTAACTTCAAACACGTTAACAGGCGCTAACTAACTTTAGCTAAGCTAACCGGCTGGTTAGCTAACGTGAGACTCATGTCAAGAAGTTTTGCATATGCATTTAGAATGCATACATTCTAAATTGTCCAGTTATATTCTTCTTATTAGCTACACGAACATTCTATGATGTCTGGTGACGTCTTCTTCTTAATGCTCTACACTTGCTAAATAGCTAAAGCCAGCTAGCTAGTGCCCACATAGCCCTTGATCATCTCTCAGTTCCATTACACATAAGAGTTATCGGACGAAAACGTCTTCTGTACGGGGCAGTTTTGTTATTAAGAGCCCTGACGCTTGGTCTGAACATTAGCATGCATTGCTTGCAGGACAGGTTTGGAAGCATAAGGACCATATTTTTCATATTGCTGATAAAAAAAAACAAAAAAACACAAAAGGTTTAATTGATACACACCTTTTAAGGGTTAGTGTTCCCACATGGCCTTATCTCCATGTTACCGTACTTGTTTATGGAAAACAGACAGAAGACGGAGACTAATACTTTTGCTAATTAGCTATCTAGTATGTTCCGAACACCAACTAGGGCCATATGTTTAGAAAGTCATATCACAAGCGATGATTAATGACATTTCTAAACGTTAAAACACAGCGTTGGGAATGTAGTTCACATGAGCCAGTCGTGGGCTAAGCTAACCACTGAAAACTGTAGGGAGAAGGCAGAATGTTGCCGAGAGTTTTCTTGAGCTAGCTCCCAAATGGCCAACAGCAAATCACATTGGGAATTTTCTGCCATGTACGAGGGAGGGTAAATAGTAAATACAGTCTCTTTTCTTTACAAAATACTAAACTTGTAATTTGCATGGTCATATATATTTTTTGTTATTCCCCTCTGTTCGATGTTGTCAAGAGACTTGACTTAACTAGATAGCTATGTACAACAACACTCAGAAACGAGCAAGGAGTTTTGACTGAGCTGACGGAGGTATGGGATTATTCTGGTGCAAGTGTCAGTTTAGTGTACATGGTTGCATGCATGGGGGAGCGGTGAGTGACAGGGTTGTGAGTGATGTCTGCAACAGAGAAAAAAGTGTTAGGCATGGATGAGGGGAAGGAGAAGACAAGAAGTAGCAGTTTAGTGGCAGTGCACTGCAGACACAACAGACAGCACACAATGCTATGCAATGGGACTGAGCGATAAAACAACTTTATTTATCAGACAGCACAAAACGCAGCACAGTGTGACTGAGGGATGAACTAAGAAAAATGTAACAAAATCACAGAGCTCCTGTGGGATGTGTGTCCCCTATTTTTAAGCAGATTGAGTCTCTGCTGTGGTGTTCATTTCCTTACAGAGCAGGCTCAATGTGTGTGAATCTAGTGGATCTTTGCTCAAAATCTCAGGTTAGCGCAAAGGTGGGTGCTAGCTACGTTCTACCACACAACAGTGATATCATGTACATTTACAAACCCACCTGCCCAGTTCATCTCATGTGGTTTTTTCACCATTGGGTTTAACCGCAGATGGCGGGCTGCCTTCTGAGGAGTAGGAGGCCATCGAATAAACCCCCACTCCCCTCAATTCTGCTTGCAAACATGCAATCTTTGGACAATAAAATGGACGAGTTATTGGGAAGATTACGCTACCAACGGGACATTAAAAACTGTAACATCTTATGCTTCACGGAGTCATGGCTGAACGACGACAATATCAACATACAGCTGGCTGGTTATACGACATACCAGCAGGATAGAACAGCGGCGTCTGGTAAGACAAGGGGCGACGTTCTATGTATTTTTTAAACAATGGTTGGTCCACGATATCTAAGGAAGTCTCGAGCTATTGCTCGCCTGAGGTAGAGTTTCTCATGATAAGCTGCAGACCACATTACCTACCGAGAGAGTTTTCATCTATATTCTTTGTAGATGTTTACATACCACCACAGTCAGAGGCTGGTACTAATATAGCATTAAATGAGCTGCATTCCGCCATAAGCAAACAAGAAAACGCTCACCCAGAGGCGGCGCTCCTTGTAGCCGGGGACTTTTATGCAGGGAAATTTCTAGCATCATGTGAAATGTGCCATCAGAGGGAAAAGAACTCTGCATTGTCCAAAGATTACATGTTTGAGAGCATAATTGAGGTTTGTATGCATCTCTGTGTGTGGAGTATAGGTGGTACAGAGTTGAGGGAAGTGGGGGTTTATTCAATCGCTCTCCCATTTGGCAAATCTGACAATAATTCTATCCTCCTGATTCCTGCTTACAATCAGGAAGCACCAGTAACTAGATTGATTAAAAAAGTGGTCAGATGAAGCAGATGCTAAGCTACAGAACTGTTTTGCTAGCACAGACTGGAATATGTTCCGGGATTCCTCCACTGGCATTGGGGAGTACACCACATCTGTCATTGGCCTCATCAATAAGTGCATCAATGATGTCCTCCCCACAGTGACTGTACGTACATACCCCAACCAGCATCCGCACTGAGCTAAAGGCTAGCGCTGCCGCTTTCAAGGAGCGGGACTCTAACCCGGAGGCTTACAAGAAATCCCGCTATGCCATCCGACGAATCATCAAACAGGCAAAGCGTCAACACAGGACGAAGATCGAGTCATTCTACAACGGCTCTGACACTTGTTTATTTTACCTTTAACCAGGCAAGTCAGTTAAGAAAAAAATCTTATTTTTAATGACAGCCTAGGAACAGTGGGGTAACTGTCTGTTCAGTGGCAGAAAGACTTTTACCTTGTAAGCTTGTGGATTCGATATTACTAGTCCAACGCTCTAACCACTAGGCTACCTGCTGCCCAATGTGGCAGGGCTTGCAAACCATTTACAGACTACAAAGGGAAGCACAGCCGAGAGCTGCCCAGTGACATGAGCCTACCAGACGAGCTAAACTACTTCTATGCTCGCTTCGAGGCAATTAACACTGAAACATGCATGAGAGCACCAGCTGTACCGGAAGACTGTCTGATCACACTCTCCGCAGCCGATGTGAATAAGACCATTAGACAGGTCAACATACACAAGGCCGCAGGGCCAAACGGATTACCAGGACGTGTACTACGAGCATGCGCTGACCAACTAGCAAGTGTCTCCACTAACATTTTTAACCTCTCCCTGTCCGGGTCTATAATACTAACATGTTTTAAGCAGACCATCATAGTGCCTGTGCCCAAGAACACTAAGTTAACCTGCCGAAATGACGACCGACCTGTAGCACTCACAACTGTAGCCATGAAGTGCTTTGAAAGGCTGGTCATGGCTCACATGAACACCCTCATCCCAGAAACCCTAAACCCACTCCAATTTGTATACCGCCCCAACAGATCCACAGATGATGCAGTCTCTATTGCACTCCACACTGCACTTTCCCACCTGGACAAAAGGAACACCTATGTGAGAAGGCTATTCATTGACTACAGCTCAGTGTTCAACACCACAGTGCCCTCAAAGCTCATCAATAAGCTAAGGACACCGGGACTAAACACCTCCCTCTGCAACTGGATTCTGGACTTCCTGACGGGCCACCCCCAAGTGGTAAGGGTAGGTAACAACACATCCGCCACGCTGATCCTCAACACAGGAGCCCCTCAGGGGTGTGTGCTCAGGCCCCTCCTGTACTCTCTGTTCACTCATGACTGCACGGCCAGGCACGACTCCAACACCATCATTAAATTTGCCGATGACACTACAGTGGTAGGCCTGATCACCGACAACAACAAGACAGCCTATAGGGAGGAGGTCAGATACCTGGCCGTGTGGTGCCAGGACAACAACCTCTCCCTCAACGTGATCAAGACAAAGGAGATGATTGTGGACTACAGGAAAAAGATGAATGAGCACGCCTCCTTTTCATCGACGGGGCTGCAGTGGAGCAGGTTGGGAGATTCAAGTTCCTTGGTGACCACATCACCAACAAACTAACATGGTCGATGCACACGATGACAGTTGTGAAGTAGGCACGACAAAACCTATTCCCCCTCAGGAGACTGAAAAGATTTGTCATGGGTCCTCAGATCCTCAAAAGGTTCTACAGCTGCACCATCGAGAGCATCCTGACTGGTTGCAGCACTGTCTGCTATTGCAACTGAATGCAAGGCACGACAGAGGGTAGTGCGAAAGGCCCAGTACATCACTGGGGCCAAGCTTCCTGCCATCCAGGACCTTTATACCAGGCGGTGTCAGAGGAGGGCCCTAAAAATTATCAAAGACTCCAGCCAACCCAGTCACAGACTGTTCTCTCTGCTACCACACGGCAAGCGGTACCGGAGCTTCTGCCGAAGTCGATTCCTCTCCTTGTTCGGGCGGTGTTTGGCGATCGACGTCACCGGTCTTCTAGCCATCTCCGATCCATTTTTCGGTACCGGAGCTTCTGCCGAAGTCAGTTCCTCTCCTTGTTCGGGCGGTGTTTGGCGATCGACGTCACCGGTCTTCTAGCCATCTCCGATCCATTTTTCATTTTCCATTTGTTTTGTCTTGTTTACCCACTCACCTGGTTTTCATTCCCTCATTACGTGTTGTGTATTTAACCTTCTGTTCCCCCCATGTCTTTGTGTGTTATTGTTTGTTTGTAAGTGTTTGTGCACATGTTGACTGGCGCGCGTCGGGTTTTGTACTCAAGTTGTTATTTTCTTGATGCCCTTGGTTTTGGAATTAAACTGCTCCGGCTATTATCTAGTTCTTCTCTCCTGCGTCTGACTTCCCTGCCACCAGTTACGCACCCCTTACAGCCAAATCTAGGTCCAAGAGGCTTCTAAACAGCTTCTACCCCCAAGCCATAAGACTCCTGAACATCTAGTCAAATGGCTACCCAGACTATTCACATTGCCCCCTCTCCACACTGCTGCCACTCTCTGTTGTCATCTATGCATAGTCACTTTAATTAACTATACCTACACGTACATACTACCTCAACTAACCGGTGCCCCCGGAACCCCCCTGTATATATTGACTCTGTACCGGCACCCCCCTGCATATATTGTTATTTTTTGCTGCTCCTCCTTTAATTACTTGTTACTTTTATCTTATTCTTATCTGTATTTTTTGAAACTGCACTGTTGGTTAGGGGCTCGTCAGTAAGCATTTCACTGTAATGTCCTGTTGTATTCAGAGCATGTGACTAATACAATTTGATTTGATTTGATTTGACTTCTAACCCTAGTTGTAGTTAGCATGGTGAATCCAGAATTTCCTATGTTCACTATTTTTCACTATGAACAATACTGAACGTAGCATTCATTCTGGATTCATCAATCTAAGTTGTAGTTGTATTCTAAAATACACAAACATCCATGTTAGCTTTAGAAATATCTTTCACATAGTATAAAAAAAAACATTGAAACAGTTTGCAACAGCATGCAGATACTATCATCAACCCACCCTCAGATTAGGACAAGACCAAGAAAGTCTGTAGACCTTTTAGTGGCAGGTAAAAAGGGGCAGGTTTAAAGGTTAGTTAAGATTTTCCCACACTTTTTTGGTATAAGTTGTCAAGCAAAACAAAATGTGAAAAATACCCAAATGCTTCACCAGCTCCCCTCCCAATCTCAGATCCTTATCTTACCTTCTTTATACATTCTCTCTAGCTTTGGTGAGCAAAGAAGGAACTTTGCAAATAATGCATTGTTTTCTCTGAAGACTGTGGCTAACGTCATGAAATTGTTCAAAAAAACTCCACATCATACTGCAGTCAATGATGGCAAAAACTGCTGAGGGTCCTGCAGAAGTGGCCACATCATTGCTGAGTGGTGAATGTGAGAGGCTTGTGGTGGTTAATTTCTGTATTATCAAATGAGGAGAGACAAACTTATCACACAAGTCAGAGTTATACTTAAACTAAATCTTTAATAAGAAGAGCTTTGCAATAGCAATGACTTTCAACGATTCACCATTTCTAATGAACCGTTGAGAGTGATAAAACAAAAGTACAAAGTTCTTTTAAAGCCAAGATACACCCCTCTCAACCTACATGATGAACAACAGATACATAGAATGGTCACAAGGTTAAGATCTGTATGAAAGATATCTATAATACATAGCAGACAGCAACTGCTGTGTCAACAGTTTTCATTGTATAGACCAGTGTCTGGCCCTCCTACTCCAAACTGGAACCATCTCACCCTGGTACGGTATAGAGCAGAAACATTAACTCATGTTCTCTGGAATGTTCTTTAGGTTTTATCACCCAAAGACATCGTAAATCTCCTCTGTCAGTGTTATCTCATAGAGGCCCATCCTCTGTAGAACACACACACACACACAATAGTTAACAGGATACTCTATTCTGTCGAATAAAACAACCATTATAATGCAATACAAACATTATAACATAATCATGCAATTTCCATGACAGGCTGCGCCATAGCTGTTTCCAGTCACGTGAAAGCAGACCACAGCATTGACAGCAATGTTGGCACTAACACAGGAACTCAGAGTTGTTCAACCTTTTCTGGAACAACCCATGTGTACTCGTAATAACTGAACAAGTCAAGAAAAGTCATGAATCTGTAGGTGCAATGCAGATAACCCGTACATTAAATCAGTTTCCTACATGTTCATTTAGCAATGAATGTCCACAGGATAGATATATTAGGTTTCACTTCAGTTATCTCCAAGTTAGAAAATTCAAATCATGCAAATCTCAAAAATAAGTCCTTAGCAGCAGTTGAGGACATTACATTAATTTACCAGTAATCATTGGCCAAAACACTCTCATCCAGAGGGATGCGCTATGGACATATTTAGGTCAAGTCATCAAAAGTGTCAACATGTAGTATGCATGGAAACCATACACTCTGATGGTCATTGTAAAGCAATGCATTTCCTTCTCCACATGACCTTGTATGCATCCTCCACATGCACTGTTTAGTTAGAACATTGTTTACAATAGCAAAAGTGAACGGGAAAAAAGGTTTGAAGTTCCTTTACCTGTCTGTGTCTTATTTTTAATTGTTTAACTACATAACTTGAAAGCCCTGATTGCTAAGGTCATTTTAAGATTTTAGGCTTAAATCTTTTCTGCCATTTTGGAACAGTGACTCACTACCCAAACCAGGTGCAACTGGTTTCAAGGTGGCAAGAAACGTCATGTGATGTACTACTGCTATCTGTTGGATGAACTGGGAATCAGACATCAATAGAAAGGTAGAGACTTCAGCTTTCCTCGTATGTACACTACTGTTCAAAGGTTTGGGGTCACTTAGAAATGTCATAGTTCTTAAAAGCAAAGCACATTTTTTTTGCCCATTGAAATATCATCAAATTGATCAGAAATACAGTGTAGATATTGTTAATGTTGTAAATGACTATTGTAGCTGGAAACGGCTGATATGTAATGGAATATCTACATAGGCGTACAGAGGCCCAGTATCAGCAACCATCACTCCTGTGTTCCAATGGCACGTTGTGTTAGCTAATCCAAGTTTATCATTTTATAAGGGTAATTGAGCATTAGAAAACTATTTTCCAATTATGTTAGCACAGCTGAAAACTGTTGTGCTCATTAAAGAAGCATTGAAACTGGCCTTTAGATTAGTTGAGAATCTGGAGCGTCAGCATTTGTGGGTTTGATAACAGGCTCAAAATGGCCAGAAACAAAGAACTTTCTTCTGAAACTCTTCTTGAAGGCTAATAAAATGAAAGCTATTCCATGCGAGAAATTGCCAAGAAATTGAAGATCTCGTGCAACGCTGTGGACTACCTCCTTCACAGAAAAGTGCGGGAGGCCCCAGAGCACAACTGAGCAAGTGGACATTTGAGTGTCTAGTTTGAGAAACAGACGGCTCACAAGTCCTCAACTGGCAGCTTCATTAAATAGTACCCACAAAACCCGTCTCAACGTCAACAGTGAAGATGTGACTCCTGGATGCTGGCCTTCTAGGCAGAGTTGCAAAGAAAAAGCCATATCGCAGACTGGCCAATAAAAAGAAAAGATTAAGATGGGCAAAAGAACACAGACACTGGACAGAGGAACTCTGCCTAGAATAAAATTAAATAAAATTCAATTAAATGTGATTACTTATTTACGAGCCCCTAACCAACAATGCTATTTTAAAAAATACGGATAAGAATAAGAGATAAAAGTAACAAGTAATTAAAGAGCAGCAATAAAATAACAATAGTGAGACTATATATGTCACGAATCCCGCTTCCTGAGTCTGTGTTTGCCTGTGTTTCTGTCCTGGAGTGTGTTTCCGGTGTCCTGGAACGCACCCTGTCTGGTTGCCGGGCGAATTAGCTTGTTGGGAGATCGATGTTCACCCGCACCTGTATCCCATCAGTAATCTGCACACCTGTCCTGATCATCACCTCTCCCCTTCAAAAGCTCTGACCTGACATCCATTCCCTGCCGGATCGTTAGCCATGAACAGTATGTTGTGCCATAGTATCAGCCTCAAGTTGGATAGAATTTGTTTTGTTGTTTTTTACGTATTGCTTGCCTTAAACTTACCTCTGTTTGTTCTGTCTTCAGTTACTCACCCAGATCATTTACCCCATTCCCGCCTGGTCGTCGGAGGATTCCGCTACCCCATTGGATCCACCTATTTACTCCCATCAACTCACCACTGCTGCCCGCTACGCCACCTGGATATATCTACCCATTCACATTCACTTGTAAATAAATACTCACCTTCTTCCTACTCTCCTTGTCCTGGTCTGCTTCTGGGTTCGATTTCGAAAGAACGTGACAATATACTGTACAGGGGGGTACCGATACAGAGTCAATGTGCGGGGGCACCGGTTAGTTGAGGTAATATGTACATGTAGATAGAGTTATTAAAGTGACAATGCATAGAAGACAACAGAGAGTAGCAACGGTGTAAAGGGGGGGGCAATGCAAATAGTCTTGGTAGCCATTTAACTAGATGTTCAGGGGTCTTATGGCTTGGGGGTAGAAGCTGTTTAGAAGCCTCTTGGACCTAGACTTGGCGCTACGGTACCGCTTGCCGTGCGGTAACAGAGAGAACAGTCTGTGACTAGGGTGGCTGGAGTCGTTGAATTTTTTTTAGGGCCATCCTCTGACACCTCCTGGTATAGAGGTCCTGGATGGCATAAAGCTTGGCCCCAGTGATATTCTGGGCCTTTCGCACTACCCTCTGTAGTGCCTTGCGGTTGGAGTCTGTGCAGTTGCCATACCAGGCAGTGATGAAACCAGTATGCTCTCAATGGTGCAGCTGTAGAACATTTTTAGGATCTGAGGACCCATGACAAATCTCTTCAGTCTCTTGAGGGGGAATAGGTTTTGTCGTGCCCACTCCACAACTGTCATGGTGTGCTTGGACCATGTTAGTTTGTTGGTGATGTTGACACCAAGGAACTTGAAACTCCCAACCTGCTCCACTGCAGCCCCGTCGATGAGAATGGGAGCGTGATTGGGTCCTCTTTTTCCTGTAATCCACAATCATCTCCTTTGTCTTGATCACATTGAGGGAGAGGTTGTTGTCTTGGCACCACCCGGCCAGGTCTCTGACCTCCTCCCTATAGGTTGTCTTGTTGTTGTCGGTGATCAGGCCTACCACTGTTGTGTCATAGGCAAATTTAATGATGGTGTTGGAGTCGTGCCTGGCCGTGCAGTCATGAGTGAACAGGGAGTACAGGAGGGGACTAAGCACGCACCCCTGAGGGGCCCCTGTATTGAGGATCAGTGTGGCGATGTGTTGTTACCTATCCTTACCACCTGGGGGCGGCCCGTCAGGAAGTCCAGGATCCAGTTGCAGAGGGAGGTGTTGGGAAAGGGCAGTGTGGAGTGCAATAGAGATTGCATCATCTGTGGATCTGTTGGGGCGGAATGCAAATTTCAGTGGGTCTTGTGTTTCTGGGATGATGGTGTTCACTCTGACCAGCCTTTCAAAGCACTTCATGGCTACAGACGTGAGGGCTACATGTCGGTAGTCATTTCGGCAGATTACCTTAGTGTTCTTGGGCACAGGCACTATGGTGGTCTGCTTAAAACATGTTGGTATTACAGACTCGGACAGGGAGAGGTTGAAAATGTCAGTGAAGTCACTTGCTTTGCATGCTCGCAGTAAACGTCCTGGTAATCCGTCTGGCCCTGCGGCCTTGTGAATGTTGACCTGTCTAAAGGTCTTACTCACATCGGATGCGGAAAGCGTCATCACACAGTCTTCCGGAACAGCTGGTGCTCTCATGCATGTTTCAGTGTTTTTGGAAGTAGTTTAGCTCGTCTGGTAAGGATTGTGTCACTGGGCAACTCTCGGCTGTGCTTCCCTTTGTAGTTTGTAATGGTTTGCAAGCCCTGCCACATCCGAAGAGAGTCAGAGCCGGTGTAGTACGATATAATCTTAGTCCTGTATTGACGCTTTGCCTGTTTCATGGTTCGTCGGAGCGCATAGCTGGATTTCTTATCAGCTTCCGGGTTAGAGTCCAACTCCTTGAACGCGGCAGCTCTATCCTTTAGCTCAGTGTGGATGCCGCCTGTAGTACATGGCTTCTGGTTGGGGTATGGACATACGGTCACTGTGGGGACAACTTCATCGTTGCATTTATTGATGAAGCCAATGACTGATCTGGTGTACTCCTCAGTAGTTGCCTACTACTAAATTCCAAAAGACTTACTGAGGTTTTTGGCATTAAAGGCAGCATAGAGGCAACATAAGGTTGCCACGGTTATTTCTCTGCTGACCCGGCGCGCATTGGAATGGGCTACGGCCATCTGGGAGAAAGGAGAGGAGGAGCTAGGTTCTTATGAGGGGCTCTGGCTCTGTTTAAATGCGTTTTCGATCAGAGTGGGATGTGAGCGTCTGCTTCTGCTACAGCAGGCGAATCAGACGGCTGCTGAGTATGCACTCACCTTCCAGACAGTAGCAGCGTCAGTGGATGGAATGAGCCGGCGCTTCACACGCTATTCAGATGAGGTCTGCTCGAGGAGGTCCAGACGTAACTGCCCTGTCGGGATGACAATCTCACCCTGGACGCACTCATTGCGATAACCATCCGCCTGGATAACCTTCTCCAGGAGAGTCGGCATTCTCATCGCTTCTCTCCCTCCTTCGGCGATTACTCTGGATCAACCATGGAGGTAGAGGTCACATGCTTTTCCGCGGCAGAACAACACAGATGGATACAGCTGGGGCTATGTCTGTATTGCGGGCAAGGAAGGCACCACCTCCAGCGGTGTCAGGTACTTCTGAATCTGGGATTCACTAGAGCAGAGGGACAGTCATGTGATGTTCCATCCCCTGGACCAGGAGTGAGTATTCCATATTCAGCTCTTCCTGCTAGACTCTTTTTGGTGTCCATCACTCTGGCTGACTGTCCCTCATGTACTTTGTCTACAGCTTTAGTGGATTCCGGCACCACCGGAAACTTTATGGATCAGACCCTTGCCTACTCCCTCAACATTACCATCTATCTGCTCTCCTCTCCTTTTCCAGTTCAAGGACTTTAGGATCTGGGTCTATCACACACATCACTCAACCACTCACAATGGAGTCCAATCACCAGGAGATCCTCTTTCTTCATCACAAGTGCACCAGGTCACAAAATCGGCCTCCCTTGGCTCCACATGCCATAACCCTGTCTCATGGTCGGGGATGAAAATCAGAAAATCATCTACCCTCTGTCTGTGGCTGAGACCCAGGCCATGAGGCGCTCCAACAGGGTTTCATCCGCACATCCATGTCCCCTGCGTCGGCTGGTTTCTTCTTCATGACCAAAAAGGAGGGAGGATTATGTCCATGTAATGATTACCGAGGACTCGATGACATTACCAGGAAGTACTGGTACCCTCTCTTGTTGGTGCCGTCAGCCGTAGAGCAGCTACACGGGGCTCAGTTCTTCACCAAACTGGACCCGCGTAGTGCCTACAATCTCATCCTCGTCCATGAGGGGGATGAGTGGAAGACTGCGTTCAGCACGATGTCTGGTCACTACAAGTATTTGGTTATGCCCTTTTGCTTGGCCAATGCTCTGTCAGTGTTTCAGGCATTCATCAACGAGAGGTTCAGGGACCTGCTCGGAGGGCAGGTGACTGTATACATTGACGTCCTGATCTTCTCGACCAACCTGAAAGATCACGTCACCCACGTTCGAGCAGTCCTGGAATGCCTCTTGGTCAATCACCTGTTTGTCAAGGTGAAGTGCTAATTCCACCAGAGGGCTGTATCCTTCCTGGGTTACCAAATCACCTGCAGGGAGTGAGGATGGAGAACAAGATGAGTTAAAGTCATGGCAAGTTCCAACCACCATCAAGGGGTTACAACGGTTTCTGGGGTTTGACAACTTCTACCACAACTTCATCAGGATTTTCAGCGCTGTCGCCACCCCGGCCTCAAGGGTGGGCCTCGTAGGTTGGTGTGGTCTCCAGCAGCCGACGAGGCCTTTTGTCTCAAGGGGCGTTTCACCTCCACCTCCTTGCTAAAACACACAGACCCCACTCTATTTCTTGTGGTTGAGGTAGACACATCTGAGGTGGGGGAAGTTGTCTAAGACAGGGTAACCCATTGAGATTGTGTGCTTTCTTTCTCCTCCGTAGAGAGGAATTACGAAATTGGCGATCAGAAGCTCCTGGCATTGAAGTTGGTGTTAGAGGAGTGGAGTCACTGATTGGAGGGTGCCAAGGAACCATTCGTCATCCTCACCGACCATCGGAACCTAGACTACATATGGACAGTGAGGAGACTGAATCCGCGCCAAGCCAGGTGTGCACCTTCACCAGGTTCGACTTCATGCTGACATATTGCCCAGGTTCTAAGAACTGAAGGCCAAT
This sequence comes from Oncorhynchus tshawytscha, assembly GCF_018296145.1. NCBI lineage: Eukaryota > Metazoa > Chordata > Actinopteri > Salmoniformes > Salmonidae > Oncorhynchus > Oncorhynchus tshawytscha. The sequence goes on from NC_056458.1 coordinate 33,256,167, forward strand.
GCTCTGTCCCGTATCTACAATTCGGGAGAGCTTCCTGTCCAGAGGGCACCCATAATCCCATCCTCCCGAGTCGTGGGTCCAGTGGTTTGGGACATAGATGTGGACATCCGCCAGACTCTAGAGAAGGAGCCTGCACCCCGAAAATGTCCTCCCGAGCGCATCTACGTTCCCACAGGGATAAGGGACCGGCTGCTGACCTGGGCACACACATCTATGTTCCCACAGGGATAAGGGACCGGCTGCTGACCTGGGCACACACATCTACGTTCCCACAGGGATGAGGGACCGGCTGCTGACCTGGGCACACACATCTACGTTCCCACAGGGATGAGGGACCGGCTGCTGACCAGGGCACACACATCTACGTTCCCACAGGGATAAGGGACCGGCTGCTGACCTGGGCACACACATCTACGTTCCCACAGGGATAAGGGACCGGCTGCTGACCTGGGCACACACATCGACGTTCCCACAGGGATAAGGGACCGGCTGCTGACCTGGGCACACACATCTACGTTCCCACAGGGATAAGGGACCGGCTGCTGACCTGGGCACACACATCTACGTTCCCACAGGGATAAGGGACCGGCTGCTGACCTGGGCACACACATCTACGTTCCCACAGGGATAAGGGACCGGCTGCTGACCAGGGCACACACATCTACGTTCCCACAGGGATAAGGGACCGGCTGCTGACCTGGGCACACACATCTACGTTCCCACAGGGATAAGGGACCGGCTGCTGACCTGGGAACACACATCTACGTTCCCACAGGGATAAGGGACCGGCTGCTGACCTGGGCACACACATCTACGTTCCTACGGGGATAAGGGAACGGCTGCTGACCTGGGCACACACATCTACGTTTCCACAGGGATAAGGGACCGGCTGCTGACCTGGGCACACACATCTACGTTCACACAGGGATAAGGGACTGGCTGCTGACCTGGGCACACACATCTACGTTCCCACAGGGATAAGGGACCGGCTGCTGACCTGGGAACACAGCTGTCGTCGCTGGACATCCAGGTATTTCTTGCACCATTCACTCCATCGCTAAGAAGTACTGGTGGCCCACCTTGGTGCAGGGTGTCACTCATTATGTCAACTCCTGGTCCCATCTATCCATTGACTGTGTAACCGATCTCTCTCCCCCTCTGATGCTTTCATAATCGCTTAATCCCTCTTCCTGGTCTCCCCACTGCTGAGTGCTGAGGCACTCTTCCAGCAGGTCTTCAGCAGGTCTCTTCCAGCAGATCACGGTCAGCCTCACTTCCGAGTATCGGCCTCAGTCCAACGGGCAGGTGGAGAGGAACCAGGATCTGGGGAGGTTCTTGAGGAGTCATTGTCAGGATCGGCAGGGTGAGTGTGCACGATTCCTTCCCTGGGAAGAGTATGCCCTAAGCTCCCTATGTCACTCCCCCACTGGGTTGACCTTCGTCCAGTGTGTTTTGGGTTTCCAGTCGGCCCTGGCCCCGTGGACCCCGGGCCTGACCACAGCTCCTTTGCAGTAGATGAGTGGTTCTGGCATCAGGAACAGGCAGACCGTCACCGTAGTGAGACCCCTGTGTTCCATCCTGAGGACCGCATCTGGCTCTCTACCAGGAACCTCACACTTACACACACTCGCCCTGGAAGAAACTGAGCCCCCGGTTTGTGAGGCTGTTCATGGTTCTCCAGAGAGTCAGTGAGGTGACATACAGGTTACAACTACCCAGTCACTATCGTGTCTCCCTTCTCAGGCCGGTGGTTCCTGGTTCTCTAGCTGATACTGTTCCCCGGGCCTACGCTGTCAGATCCCTACTGGACTTCCTATGTATTGGGGGGCCAGCTCTAGTATCTGGTGGACTGGGAGTGGTTTGGCCCAGAGGAGAGGTGTTGGGTTCCGGTGGAGGACCATCTGGACCCTCAACATCATCCATTATCTCCACCTTCACTGCCCGGACCGACCCGCTCCTCGGGGTCATTCATCTGGTCAGAGTCGTCCTGTGGCTAGAGCCACGCGTCAGAGGGTGGGTAATGTCACATCTTCTCCTGCTCCTCCCCCTCCAGTGTACAACATCGCCAGAATACTAACCACTGGTCCTGGGATTCATCATTACACGCACCTGTTAATCATGATTCACAGCAGGACTTCATTACCTTCATCATTTCCTCCCCTTTATATGTCACTCCCTCATGTTCTCTACCAGTTGGTATTGTTCTTGTTTTATTAAATGTTGCATCTGCTTCCTGACTCACAGCGCTGATATTTTGACTCCAGCACTTCGGATTTGCAATGATACAAAGTGCAGACAGTCAGCTTCAATTTGAGGGTATCTTCATCCATATTGGGTGAACCGTTTAGAAATTATATCACTTGATATTTGTGGCGAACTTTATCACTCATCATTATTCAGCACTAACCATAATCATGGTAGTATTCACATTAATGTAGAAGTGTCTAGAAATGTATTCTTATTTACAAAAGGGGCTCCAAAATAACACCATACATTATTTACCATTCATACTGGGCGCAGCACAACGTGAAACGCAACCAAAACAAACAGCAAATGCATCCAAGTTTTTTAAAAGTATCTCTTCAGTCTCATTATTCCACTTAATTTGTAAGGTTTCTTTACATGTCTTCGACACCAGCCACTCTTGTCTGTTAAACTGAGAAAATCACAGCACCTCTGTTCCTTTTATAGTTAATCGTCACTGAATTCCCTTTGTGTAATATGACTGCTGTTGGATTTGAACGTAAACCTGTAGAAAAAAGAGACCAATATTGATCAGTCCGAGAACAGGTGATTAACTGGTTCAGGTGGTGATACATATGACAATTGTAAAAATATTTTAAGCCACTTCACTTCCAAGCTCCATACTGGCTGGGACAAATGTATTACGTGAATAAATGTAGGGTCTGTCTACTATATTTACCACAAGTGTAAAACCAAACAGCAAGTCTCTCAGTAATCACTTTTCATTTTGGTTCTGTAATTTTCATATTTCAGTTGCAAAGGCATTGATTCTTTCTTATGCAATCATAAATTGTAATTTGACCTACGATAGTCCACCCCCCACCCCTCCCCCTTAGAAGAAAACTGTTTGAGGTGGACTGGGCAGGCACCGTGTTATGCCGTGAGGCGCACGGTGTCCCCAGTGCGCAGGTATAGCCCGGTGCACTACATCGCAGCACCTCCTATTGGCCGGGCTAGAGTGGGCATGGAGCCAGGAGCTATGAAGCTGGATCAGCGCATCTGGTCTCCAGTGCGTCTCCTCGGTCCGGGTTATATGGCACCAGCCCTACGCATGGTGTCCCCAATCCCGCCGCACTTGCCGGGCTATGGGGAGTATCCAGCCAGGACAGGTTGTGCAGGCTCGGTGCTCGAGAACTCCAGTGCGCCTCCACGGTCCGGTTCATCCGGTGCCTCCTCCAAGCACCAGGCCTCCGGTGGCAGCCCCGCTTCCAGAGTCTCCCTCCTGTCCAGCACTTCCAGAGTCTCCCTCCTGTCCTGCGTTGCCAGAGCCGCCCGTCTGTCCTGAGCTGCCAGAGCCGCCCATCTGTCCTGAGCTGCCAGAGCCGCCCATCTGTCCTGAGCTGCCAGAGCCGCCCGTCTGTCCTGAGCTGCCAGAGCCGCCCGTCTGTTCTGAGCTGCCAGAGCCACCCATTAGTCAGGAGCTGCCAGAGCCGCCCGTCAGTCAGGAGCTGCCAGAGCCGCCCGTCAGTCAGGAGCTGCCAGAGACGCCCATTAGTCAGGAGCTGCCAGAGACGCCCGTCAGTCAGGAGCTGCCAGAGACGCCCGTCAGTCAGGAGCTGCCAGAGACGCCCGTCAGTCAGGAGCTGCCAGAGACGCCCGTCAGTCAGGAGCTGCCAGAGCCGCCCGTCAGTCAGGAGCTGCCAGAGCCGCCCGTCAGTCAGGAGCTGACATATACTGTAAACGAACCGTATCGTTTAAGTTGAGTGTACTAGTGCTTCGCCTGTCTACCGGAAGTTGATGCTGTTGCTATTCAACCTCTTGCTAGCTTGTTAGCATAGCAAATGACTAGCTAGACATTTTACGATTTTGGGTGTGTTTGTGAATTCAATCTGGAGTGCCAGAGTGCACTCTGGGCGTTCGTAAATCCAGAGTGTTGTCAGATTGTCCGTTTGTAAATTTTGAGCGTTTCGCTCTGAGCATTCAGAGCGCACACTGGATGCTTTGGCCAAGGAGTAGGGTTGATCCAGCGTTCAACGGCAGTCAAGCACCCAAGCTAACTGGGAACTACTTCAAGACTGTTGGAAAAACCATTCCAGGTGAAGCTGGTTGAGAGAATGCCTAGAGTGTGCAAAGCTCTCATCAAGGCAAAGGATGGCTACTTTGAATAATCTAAAATATAAATATATTTTGAATTGTTTCACATCTTTTGGTTACTACATGATTCCATATGTGTTATTTCACAGTTTTCATGTCTTCAGTATTATTCTACAATGTAGAAAATAGTCAAAATAAAGAAAAACCCTGAGTAGCTGTACCAAACTTTTGACGGGTACTGTATATGCTCTGTGGCTTTGGTGAGCAAAAAGAGACCTTTAGAAATTATGAATTGTTCACTCTGAAGACTGTGAAAAGTCATAAAGTCATAAAACTGTGAACTGTGAAAAAAACTCCACATCAAAAAGAATACTGCAATCAATGATGGCGAAAATGGCTGAGGGGCCTGCAGAAGTGGACAGCAACATTGCTGAGTGGTGAATGTGATAGACTGCACCATAATTGTTTCCAGTCACATGAAAGCAGACCGTAGCTTTGACACCAATGTTGGCACTAAAACAGGAACTAAGAGTTGTTCAACCTTTTCTGGAACAACCAATGTGTACTTGTAATAACAGAACAAGAAAAGAGTCCAAAGAAAAGAGTCAAGAAAAGTCATGAGTCTGCAGGTGCAATGCAGATAACCGGTACATTAAACCATTTACATACATGTTAATTTAGCAATGAATTTCCACAGGATTGATATTCAGAACATGCAAATCTCATAGAAAATAAGTCCCAAGCAGGTATTGAGGACATTACATTAATTTACCAGTAGTCATTGGCCCAAACACTCTTATCCAGAGTGATTCACACATGCACAGTAAGGTTTTATATCACACTAAAAAGGACAGGAAGAGGAAAACGTTATATACAATTTAATGATATCAATGGCAACCACCCAATGTATGCCTAGAGTAAATGTTTGGAAAGAGTTTTTGCGTGATTGTCAGATATATTTTAACCTGTTAAACTCTGAACCCCCAAAAAATAATAATCAGAAAATAGAAATTGACATATCATTTGAAAGCTACAGGCCTTGTCTTTTTGGAAATCAAACTAAAATCTTACTGCTGGCAATGTCATAATGTCACATCTATGAACTCGGATGAAAAGAGGAACAAGGATGTCAGAGTGAGATTAAGATTGTCTAGTTCTCATAAATGCATTGTTCCTGGATGGACGCAGTGGTCGTCTGTCTCTGTTGGGTTTGTGTGCTGAAACTGAAGTTCTCGTACACCTTGTTGTTATATGAGACGGAATCACCTTCATCATTGGTCCTCTGCTGACCTGCATGGGGAGAAGGCCAATCAACTAATCACATTTTGTGTTGACTCTTAAGCTGAATAGTTGCCTACTACTGCGTTCCAGGCAACATTTTGGTGGTGCAAAATAGCACATATTAATCAAATTAAATTACAGTTTTTAAACAAAGCTGTAACAGAGCTGTAACACCATAAATGTATTTGTATCCAATATTTTTTTAGACGATCATGCAACATATTAAATAAAGCACATACTAAAATAGCATTTTGCACGTGGGCTGATTGATACCGTACTACTCTTGAAAAACATTGGTAACTCTCAATTTAGCAAAATTTTTCACACCTCTGTTGTGTTGTATGACAAGTTTGTGGGAACTATAAGGTCATATTGAGATTTGAGCTGAGCTGTGCTGAGCTCAGGGCCACCCATTTTTTTTCTAGAGTAGGATTGGGCAACTGGTGTTCCGGGGACATGAAAGGCTAATTAAAGCTTAAATCAAAACATTTTGCCAAAAATAGTGCCGGTGTGACACAGCAACTTCAATGCGTTAGTCTAAAGTCTAGAAGTGATTCATCATTTTGATATGTGGTGAATGAAAAATAAAATTGTGTCATGTTAAAGGTTAAAGGTCCAATAGCAAATCATTTCTGGGTAAAAATTAAGAACCTTACTGTGATTCTTTTAAATTAAAATGGTCAAAAATAAACAAAAAATAGCTTCCTAGCGAAGAGCAATTTCTCAAGCAACAACTTTGCTAAGACTGTCTGGGAGTGGTCTGAAGGGAAAACTGAAAACTAGCTGTTATTGGCAGAGAGGTTTGAAACTCTCTTTCTTATTGGTTTATTAATTAATTTAACGCCAGGTGATGTCACCAGTCAAGTCAAAACTCCATTCCACCAAAACAGGCTAATATTTCAGCTCTTGCACTAAAAGGGCATTATAATAATTTTCACAATTTCACAGTATTATTTCAACCTCATAGTATGGAAATACTGTATATGTCACGCCCTGACCTTAGAGAGACGTTTTATTTCTGTATTTGGTTAGGTCAGGGTGTGATTTGGGGTTGTCTATTTCTTTGTTATTTGCCGAGTATGGTTCCCAATCAGAGGCAGCTGTCTATCGTTGTCTCTGATTGGGGATCATACTTAGGCAGCCCTTTTTCCCACTTTCTGTTGTGGGATCTTGTTTTTGTTAGTTGCTGGTTTAGCGCTACATTACTTTACGTGTCGTTTATCTTTCTTGTTTTTTTTGGGTTGTTCATTTAATAAATTCAAAATATACGCCTACCACGCTGCACCTTTTTCCCATTACGACGACAGCCGTAATAGAAGATCTCACCACCAAAGGACCAAGCAGCGTGGTCAGGAGGAATGGACATGGGAGGAGATCTTAGACGGGAAAGGACCCTGGGCGCAGGCTGGAGAGTATCGCAATCTGAAGGAGGAGATGGAGGCAGCTAAAACGGAACGGCTATGTTACGAGGAGTTGGCTCAACGAAGCAAGCACGAGAGGCAGCCCCCATCTCCTGGCCTCCGGTGCATCTCTTCGGCCCAGGTTATCCTGCGCCAGCTCTTCGCACGGTATCCCCAGTTCACCAGCACGACCCAGTGCGGCCTGTTCCAGCTCCCCGCACTTGCCGGGCTATGGGGGGTATCCAGCCAGGACGAGTTGTGCCAGCTCTGCGCTCCATACCTCCGGTGCGCCCCCACGGTCTTGTGTGTCCTGCGCTGGCTCTACGCACTATGCCTCCAGTGCGCCGTCATAGCCAGTGCATCCGGTGCCAGCTCTCCACACTCACCGAGCTAGAGTGGGTATCCAGCCAGGACGTGTTGTGGCAGCTCCACTCACTAGGCTGCCAGTACGTCTCCTCAGTCCGGTGAGACCTGTTCCGGCTCCACATATGAAGCCTCCAGGGATGATCCATGGCCCGGAGCCTCCAGTGATGATCCATGGCCCGGACCCTCCAGTGATGATCCATGGCACGAAGCCTCCAGTGATGATCCATGGCCCGGACCCTCCAGTGATGATCCATGGCCCGGAGCCTGTAGCGATGATCCATGGCAAGGAGCCTGCAGCGACGGTCCCCAGTCCGGAGTCTTCAGCGACGAGCTGCAGTCCAGAGCCCCCAGCGGGGGTTCCCAGGCCTCCGTAGGGATCAGCGTAGGGAGCGGGGGCTACGTCCCGAACCGAAGCCGCCACCGAGGGTAGATGCCCACCCGGACCCTCCTCTATAGGTTCAGGTTTCCGGCCGGGAGTCCGCACCTTTGGGGGGGGTACTGTCATGCACTGACCTTTAGAAAGATGTTTTATTTCTCTATTTGGTTCGGTCAGGGTGTGATTTGGGGTGGGCATTCTATGTTGTCTATTTCTTTGTTTTTTGCCGAGTATGGTTCCCAATCAGAGGCAGCTGTCTATTGTTGTCTCTGATTGGGGATCATACTTAGGCAGCCCTTTTTCCCACTTTCCACGTTAGTTGCTGGTTTACCGTTACATTACTTTATGTGTCGTTTATCTTTCTTGTTTTTTTGGGTTGTTCATTTAATAAATTCAAAATGTACGCCTTCCACGCTGCACCTTGGTCTCATTCCGACGACAGCCGTAAGAGTATATACTGTACAGTGCGTTCAGAATGTTTTCACACCTTTTGCCTTTTTCCACATTTTGTTGTGTTACAAAGTGGGACTAAAATAGATTTTATTGTCATTTTCTGTCAACACAAAGTACTCTTTAATGTCAAAGTGGAAGAAAAAAATATACATTTTTTTTAATGGAAAATAAAACGCTTTCACAACTTATCTAGTCAAGATATGCATTCATCCCCCTGAGTCAATACATGTTAGAATCACCTTTGGCAGCGATTACAGCTGAGTCAATCTGGGTAAGTCTCTAAGAGCTTTGCACACCTGGATTGTACAATATTTACCCATTATTATGTTCAAATTGGTTGTTGATCATTGCTAGACAACCATTTTTAGGTCTTGACATAGATGTTCAACACAGGTGGGTGGCACCTTATTTGGGGAGGACGGGCTTGTGGTAATGGCTGGAGCGGAATGAGTGGAATGGTATCAAGCACATCAAAAACATGGTTTGGTCCCATTCCATTCGCTCTCTTCCAGCTATTATTATGAGCCGTCCTCCCCACAGCAACCTCCCCTGATGTTCATGTAGATTTAAGTCAATACTATACCTCAGCCACTCAGGAACATTCACTTTCTTCTTGGTAAGCAACTCCAGTGTAGATTTGGTCTTGTGTTTTAGGTTATTGTCCTGCTGAAAGGTGAATTAGTCTCCCAGTGTCTGTTGAAAAGCAGACTGAACCAAGTTTCCCTCTAGGATTTTGCCTGTGCTTAGCTCTATTCCCTTTCATTTTATTCTAAAAAACGTCCTAGTCCTTGCCGATGACAGGCATACAAATACATGATGCAGCCAACACCATGCTTGAAAATATGAAGTGGTATTCAGTGATGTGTTGTGTTTGCCACAAACATAACGCTTTGTATTCAGGACCAAAAGTTTATTTCTTAGCAAATCTTTTTGGCAGTATTACTTTTTTGAATATTTGTATTCTATATAGGCTTCCTTCTTTTTACTCATTTATTTTAATATTGTGGAGTAACTACAATGTTGTTGATGCATTCTTAGTTTTGTCCTCTAACAGCCTTTAATTTCTGTAACTGTTTTAAAATCATGGTGAAATCCTTGAGTGGTTTCTTTCCTCTCTGACAACTTAGGAAGGGTCGCTGTATATTTGTAATGACTGTGTGTATTGATTCACCATCCAAAGTGTAATAAAAACTGCACCATGCTCAAAAGGATAGTCAATGTCTTTTTTTTGTTTTATACATCTACCAATAGGTGCCCTTTGCGAACCATTGGAAAACCTCCCTGGTCTTTGTGGTTGAATCTGTGCTTGAAATTCACTGCTCGACTGAGGGACCTTACAGATAATTGTATGTGTGTATCATGTTAAACACTATTATTGCATGCAGAGTGAGTCCATGCAACTTATTATGTGACTTGTTAAGCACATTTCTACGCCATAGCAAAAGAGTTGATCACTTATTGACTCAAGACCTTTCAGCTTTTCATTTTTTATACATTTTTAACATGTCTGGAAACATAATTTCACTTTTACATTATGAGGTATTGTGTGTAGATCAGTGACACAATCTCAATTTAATCCATTTTAAATTCAGGCTGTAACACAACAAAATGTGGAAAAAGTCAAGGAATATGAATACTTTCTGAAGGAACTGTAGGTCTATGAGTCCTCACAGAGTCCATATGCTGAAAATGACTCACCTGTAGTTACATGCCCTGCATAGAATCCCCATGTCACGCCCTGACCATAGAGAGACGTTTATTCTCTATGTTGGTTAGGTCGGGGTGTGACTAGGGTGGGTTATCTAGGTTATTATCTGTCTATGTTGGCCTGGTATGGTTCCCAGCTGATTGGGGATCATATTTAGGCAGCCTTTTCCCACTGGGTTTTTGTGGGACCTTGTTTTTGTGTAGTTGCTGTTGAGCACTGCATTTACTTCACGCTTCGTTTGTTCTGTATTTTTTTGGTGAATTTCATTTATTAAACATGTGGAACTCTACGCACGCTGCGCCTTGGTCCATTAATTCTTTAGACGATTGTGACAGAAGATCCCACCACACAACAGGACCAAGCAGCGTGCCCAGGTGGAGAAAGTATCATGGACTTGGGAGGAGATTTTGCATGGGAAGGGATCCTGGACTTGGGAGGAAATCGCCTTCCTTGGAGGGAGACGCAAGAAGAGAAGGGAGGACAGCGACGACTCCGGGGTTCGCGGCCAGGTAGAAAGCCCAAAAGACAGCCCAAAAAATGTTTTTTGGAGGGGCACACGGGGTGGTCGGCGGAGCCAAGGGGTGAACCAGAGCCAGTCAGGGAGTCGAAGGAGGAACTCGACGAAAAATTCTGGAGAGAGATGTTGGCGATGAGAGCGCTGCAGAGCGGGCGTGCTCTAACACACTGAGTCCTAAAATGGAAGCTGATGTGATTCGTGGTTTAGTCCATAAATTGGTAGCCTACAAGCCAGGATGTCAACATAAGATAGCAGGCAAAGGCGTCAACAGCAGGGGTGGTGGGAAGGTAGTCATTTCCTCTTTGAGTATGAGGGGGCTGAATTTTTCTCCAATGAGAGTAAATATCACTTTGAAATGTAAGGTGACGCTGTGGCCAAGATTTTGTCTGTAAGTAATGGTCCACTTCTGCTTTCTTTGTTCAGGATTCCAGTGAATCCAAACAAACCACAATTTAAAGTGAACTGGTTACAAGACCAGTGACTTGAGAGTTACCTCAAATGATCAAGCCTGTGAATAAAGTAATTGACCATGGAACTTACATGGCCTTTTGTGTAAATAGAAAAATATGTATAAATTGTGTAAGCTTAAGAAAGCACTGACCCAAAAAAATCACTATAGACTACAAGACTTACATTTGTAAATACTTATGGTGACAGCTGCGATGGCCACAACCCCGATGGATGTGCTGACACAGATGATAGTCAAAAGGTTGTTCTCATGGTAGGGCTCTGAAACAACAAGACCATCAAGGATCAGAGATTTATCGTTATAGATAGTGTCATCAATCAAAATGTCCAGCCTGCCATATGTGATTGTGAAGCTTGGGGCAAAATAACAACCTGATTTAGCTAACCCCACTGTTCAGTGTCTGTTTATCACAGTTTTTCTATGACCTTGTGTGTCAAGAATCTTGTCAGGTTACACTTAACAGTCAACCAAGGAATTAGAGGGAGAAAAATAACAAAAGCAGAATTTAATTACTATTAAAAGTAGACTCCACTACTTAACAGTACATGTATTATGTCTGAATGTCACCCACTTAGTTCACTGTAGGGAAGTCTGATGCTCAGGTCGGTGTTATTGGCTAAGAGTCTGACATTGCAGGTGATCGTGTCACCCTCTCTCCACACTGATTGGCACAGGGTCAGAAAGCTGCTCTGTTTAGAGGGGCTGTGATTGGTCAACAGTGTCTCCGGTGAACCCTGACCTTGTCGGGTCCAAGTGAAGTTGACGTCCTGGGGGTCAAGGCCCTCCAAAGTACAGAGAAGCTGGATGCAGCCAGCATCACTGCTGTTCTGCCTCTCTAGGACTAGACCTGGAAGCACTGCAAAAGAGAATAGCACTGGAACTAGAACGACAGTGAAAAGACTGTAAATGCCATTCTAATATCCTACTGTATGCTTTGATTTAGAGACACAAAAACCAGTAAACACGTGTTTATAAAGTGATATCTTCAACGAGATAAATTACCTGTAACTTGAAGATCAACAGTGGAGGATATCTCAATGGTTGGTGGTGGTATGACTCTTGATATTAAGCAGGTATATAGACCAGAGTCGGTGCTCTTTGGCTCTGTAACATACAGCTTAGGAGGTTGTCCGGTTACATTGAATCGAGATTTACAGGATACGACTGAACTGATTTCTCCATTCACATTGTATTCGCAAATAATGTCAGGACTTCCAAATTTCTTCCATTTAAAAACAACTTTCCCATCAAATCCAAAGGGTGAGGGACAAGGAAGGTGGGAAGGACTGCCTTTGGCTGCTCTAACGGTCTCCTTAACACCTGCGGAACCAAACAGGATTTTTTTTCAATCCAAAGTTAACACAATAAAATAGGACACAGGTTATGTGCTCATTCATATTCAGGATACTGTACACTCATGATACTACGTGAGAGTAAAGGAAAAGAACAAAAATACAAATAATGGTAATAACAACAAAGTTCATCCCATATTAAGATCATGCTATATTAGGCCATACTATTTACATACATCCAGTACTGAAAATCGCTATATGAAGTGGCTAAAAGTTGATGTTCCATATTAATGCAACCAAAGCAGTGGAGACTCCTCAGAGGAAGGGGTTTACTAATGCATTAGTTCTTTAAGCTATTTTGACTATGACATTAGCTAATATGGTGACAATGAAGTAGGCTGTGTGTAGAGTTGAGATCTTATGGTATGAAGGTTTGGCTTGGAAAGGTTTTTTCACCTGCTCACAGAGAGCGGTTTTGTTGTGCACTGAAGTCCACAAGCAAAGGGAAAAGATGAGAAGAGGAGAGTGTGTACATGCAAGAAGAAATTATACAATGAGAAAAGTGATCATGCTGTTTGTATGTCGCTGTATTGAAAGTGAACTGTGTGTGCAGGTGAACAGGGGTGTATTCATTCTGCCAATTCTGTTGAAAAACATTTCTTAAACGGAAGCAAACGGAATGGTGATAAACATACAGTACCTCAATTTGTCCAATACAAACTCTCGTTTACAACTGTTTGTACTATTGATTACACCGTAGATAAGCTAGATGCAGGCAAGAGTATGCAAAGCGGTATTGAATTGTCAGTTACCTTGATTACTGACATTTTTCTCACAACCTGTGCACCTACGTTGTAAACTTGAATTCATAGGCTAGATGGAAGCAACCTCATGATGGGTATAGGGAACATGTTTGTATCATGTTGTAGCATAAACCTATCAGTGTTACATTGAGCTGGGTGAATGGAATATGAATGACAGTCATCCAATATGCTGTAATAGAAATAAGGCCATCCTCATAAAAAACAGCACCGACCGCTACTGAAACAAAGCAAACCCAAATAGCTGTTACAATATAATATTCATATCTACATTGACTGGTCAATCAATAACTGGTTTTCAACTGTTACAGTATGTTGATTCAGACAACTAAACCACTGAATGGACGAATCACCCTGAAATACTACTGTAGCTTACCATTTTTTTTTACAATGAATCATTGTACAACTGTACAACTAATAGATAAATCCAACCAAAATGCAACAATAAGACAGAAATACTCACCAGTACATGAGGTAGAGAGGGTGAGGGTGGTTAGGAGAGAGAAAGCTTGTGGCAACAGCATTGTGAACAGGCAGACCTACACCCTCTAGCCAAAGACTCTGTGACTCTCCGTATGTCTGTATGTCTTTCAGACACACTAGCTGATCATGAATGCAAGTACGCATGCACACTCACACAAACATTTACATTCCCTGTCATGTCTTCCTGTCCAATGGAGGAAAACACCCACTACAGAACTAAGCAGCTCACAAGTGCCAAAACCACAACTCTTTCCTTTCTACAAGAGACCATTTTCCCCCAACAGTGTAACTACCTTTTTATCCATCTATCACTCTAAATGACATGATTCACAACTAATAAAGCTAAAATATGATGCTCACACAACTCTCAGAATTAGTATTTCATTTGGCTAAAATCCTAAGTGACATATAAAGTTACTTTAAAGTTCTCAGTTGGTACAGAAAGTGTGCTAGAGTAAGAACCACTCAGAGACCTAATTATTTTGCTCTTGATTGGTTGAGGTCATACCACCTGCTCGTCAGCGGTCTGCACATTCGCAGTTTCACAGAGAGATCAAAGAAACCTCTACCTAAAGACGGGTTGGAACTCAAAGTATATGAAGGAAATAACGGAACACTGTGAAACAACAACCTGTGGTTAGTTAGTGGACAGACATTTCCTACAAGTAGCAGTTCCCTCAAGTAGTTTATTGCACAAACTCAAAACTTAGAAAGCAGTGTCTGAAGTTGTCAAAAGTTTTTAGATATCTGTTGGAGCTCGAGCTTGTTACCAGATCTAGGTTATCAACAAACAAACACTGCTCACAGGAAGTGGAAACATGCCATACTGTAGCGTCATGCATCAACAAATCTTTATTGCACATTTGGAGTGTAGCATTATACTTCACCAGGGTAACAATAGAGTGCTTACAGGGAGTGGAAATGTACCATTAAGTTGTGGCATCATGATATAAAAGGATATCTAAAGACTCTAAACAGAGTGTCACGTTCTGACCTTTATTTCCTTTGTTTTGTCGTTATTTAGTATGGTCAGGGCGTGAGTTGGGGTGGGCAGTCTATGTTTGTTTTTCTATGATTTGGGGATTTCTATGTTTCGGCCTAGTATGGTTCTCAATCAGAGGCAGGTGTCATTAGTTGTCTCTGATTGAGAATCATACTTAGGTAGCCTGGGATTTGTTTGTGGGTGATTGTCCATGTTAGTTGCTTGTGTCAGCACAGTTCTCGTTATAGCTTCACATTCGTTTATTGTTTTGTATAGTTTGTATTCAGTGCTTTCTTTAATTAAAAAATCATCATGAACACATACCACACTCCATTTTGTTCCGCTCCTTACGACGATTGTGACACAGAGACCCTATAGTGCTTGGGTACACTACATTATGCACACCTGAGCTGCAGAAGCAGCCCTTCACAGACCGACCAACACACATATGAAAATCTAAAGTAAATTTTCCAGCAACAAGATTAGAATGTTCCAGGTCTTAAAAATCTGAAAAATGGAAATCACTTTAACACCACCAATCAGAAGGTTGTGGGTTTTACGAAGTTATTCATGGATTTTACAAAACACTTCTCTGATAACCTACATAATTACAACCTATCTCAGAGATGGCTAACTCTGGAGATACCTTCCATCTCCACTTGCTTGAGGAATGGTCTACAGCAGTGGTCACCATCCAGTCATTCCTATTCGATCACCAAATATTTCTGAAAAACCAACGATAAAGGCTTGCTCCTTTTTTTTGTATTTTTTTTTCACTGTTGGAGATAGGGGCACTTGATTTTGAAGCCCTGTGCATCAGGATATTTGTATTTATTATGGATCCCCATTAGCTGCTGCCAAAGTAGCAGCTACTCTCCCGTTTATAAAAATGTTTATACATTACAATACATTCATAGATTTCACAACACACTGTGTGCCCTCAGGCTCCTATTCCACCACTACCACACATCTACAGTACTAAATCCATGTGTATGTATAGTGCGTATGTTATCGTGTGTGTGTGTGCCTGTGCCCGTGCCTGTGCCTGTGCCCGTGCCTGTGTTGCTTCACAGTCCCCGCTGTTCCATAAGGTGTTTTTTTTAATCTGTTTTTTAAATCAAATTTTACTGCTTGTGTCAGTTACTTGATATGGAATAGAGTTCCATGTAGTCATGGCTCTATGTAGTACTGTGTGCCTCCCATAATCTGTTCTGGATTTGGGGACTGTGAAGAGACCTCTTGTGGTATGTCTTATGTGGTATGCATGGGTGTCCAAGCTGTGTGCCAGTAGTTTAGACAGACAGCTCAGTGCATTCAACAATACCTCTCATAAATAAAAGTAGTGATGAAGTCAATCTCTCCTCCACTTTCATTCAGGAGAGATTGACATGCATATTATTAATATTCACTCTCTGTGTACATCCAAGGGCCAGCCGTGCTGCCCTGTTCTGAGCCAATTGCAATTTTCCTAAGTCCTTTTTGTGGCACCTGACCACATGACTGAACAGTAGTCAAGGTGCGATCAAACTAGGGCCTGTAGGACCTGCCTTGTTGATAGTGTTGTTAAGGCAGAGTATCGCTTTATTATAGACAGACTTTTCCCCATCTTAGCTACTACTGCATCAATATGTTCTGACCATGACAGTTTGCAATCTAGTGTTACTCCAAGCAGTTTAGTCATCTCAACTTCCTCAATTTCCACATAATGTATTACAAGACTTAGTTGAGGTTTAGGGTTTAGTGAGTGTTTTGTTCCAAATACAATGCTTTTAATTGTAGAAATATTGGCATGTCATCCCTAAGTTTGCTTATCTTGCCAATGAAAAAGTCATTAAAGTAGTTGGCAATATCAGTGGGCTTTGTGATGAATGAGCCATCTTATTCAATAAATGAAGGAGCCGAGTTGGCTTTTTCCCCAAAATTTTAATTTAAGGTTCCCCAAAGCTTTTTACTGTGATTCTTTATACAATTTATCTTTGTTTCATACTGTAGTTTATTTGTAATTTTTATTTAGTTTAGTCACATGATTTCTTAATTTGCAGTACATTTGCCAATCAGTTGGGCTGCCAGACTTAATTGCCATACTTTTTGCTGCTTTAAAGCAAATATCTGCAGCGTTAGTAAAGATGTGATCAATACATGATGATGATTTAATTCCTGTGCTGTTTGTAACAACCCTGGTAGGTTGACTGACAACCTGATCCAAGTTGCAGGCACTGTTTACAGTTTTTTTTTTCCTGAGTGGGCAGCTTGATGATAGCCAATTCATATTTAAATCACACAGAAAATATACTTCTCTGTTGGTATCACATACATTATCAAGCATTTCACACATATTATCCAGATACTGACTGTTAGCACTTGGTGGACTATAGCAGCTTCCCACAAGAATGGGCTTTAGGTGAGGCAGATGAACCTGTAGCCATATTACTTCAAAAGTATTTAACATTAGATCGTCTCTAAGCTTTACAGGAATGTGCTTCTGAATATAGACAGCGAAACTGCTTTTTGGTAGATGTTTTAACCATGTATTGCTATCACTGTATCATCAAAGGTATTATCTAAGTGAGTTTCAGAGTCAGAATATGAATCTGTTACCAGCAAGTTATTGACTTCATGGACCTTGTTTCTTAGACTACATATGTTAATATGGGTTATTTGTAGCACTTTTCTGGGTTGCTTGATTGTTTTTAACGCTCTACTGGGAAGCTTATCAGAGGTAGACTTACTCATGTTATTTACATTGGTGCTGATAGTGCAGGGTGAGCTGCATAAAGTGGTCTTCCTACTATTGCACAATGCCTCAGTGCAACTCTGGTTTATAGGCTCGTCATTATTGCTTACAATAGCTGTAGGATAAACAGATGTATTTGGTGCAATTGGGGGTACATCAATTAAATGACTTACATTGTGTTTGCCAATGCCCCTAATATCATGTACTGTACATTTGATGCAGCATTATGAGGACTCACTGTCACAATGGTAGGGATTAACTGAGCTGGTCTTGGATCATTTACCAGTCATTGTTTCAACACAGCCTTGAAATGTGTGGACAGAGTCCAGGAGCCAAGATGATTTGGATGGACTCTGTCATTCCTGTAGAGTGTCTTCTGTTTCCAGAAGGTGTCAAAGTTATCAATAAAAGTGACTCCAGCAGAGCTACAGTAGTCTTTTAGCCAGATGTGTAATGCCAGCAGTCTGCTGAATCTTTCACAACCGCAACCCAACGATGGTACTGGACTTGAAATTGTTGGCCATTTTTTGAAGTCTTTTAATGCTAAAATTAAGGGTAGGCAAAGTGTTCCCATTCTGAACCATTTCATTTGTCTGAAATACAAACTCTGCCTACTTGGCAGATCTGTGGCTAAATCGAGTGTACCTACTGCACTGGCCAATCGGATAGCACAAATCACCGTGCCTACAGGGACCACGGCCACAGTAAAGTTTAATACTAGCCTGAGATTTTGTAACTTTTAAAACAATGACCAGAGAGAGACTGTCAAAGAATACTGCAGAGCTGCTGTTTTTATGAATGAGTTCATGCCTAATTCTCTACTGTCAACACTTTTTTTCAACACTATCACAAAACAGAACTAGCTTCTCCGTAGTTCCACTCACGCTACAGCTGCAATGAATGAGTAGACAAGTGTATTGAAAGCCTTCTGTTTTTATTATTATTAGCAGCTCATCATGTCTATTTTCATATAAATTATCAATTCATATTTCACTTTCTCTGGTCATAGGAACAACCTGAATTTGTGCATGAGGCAAATGCGGTGTGACTTGAGTTTCGCCATCAGGTGGAAGAAGGTGTCCCCTCTCTGGTCAGTCTCACAGCTGAGACTAATGCCATGTTCAAAACAACTGGGAAGTCGGAAATAGCTGACTTCAGTGAGTTCAAGACAACTGGGAACTCAGAAAATGTTTTGATCCGACTGGGAAAAATAGTTTTGAACGGTCATCCATCTCGGAATTCGAAGTTGGAAACTTGGGCATCTTTCTAGAGCTCCGACTTTCCAACTTGAAGATAACTAATGTCATGATTTGATCTCGTTTTATTCCGAGTTGTCTTTGTGAGGACAGGGAGTGAACATTTAATGAATGAAACGATGAAACTAAATAAGGACAGCGTCTGGACAAGGGAAACATAACGACAATAATGCTGACACGGGGATGAAACTGAGGAATAGACAGATATAGGGGAGGCAATCAAAAACGTGAAGGAGTCCAGGTGAGTCGAAAGAAGCACTGATACACGTAATGATGGTGACAGGTGTGCGTAATGATGGGAAACCTCGTACACTCGAGCGCCAGAGAGGCGTTTCTCTAGGGGTAGAATAGCAGAAGCTTGAGAAAGCCACATTCTCGCAGATGGTACTTCAGATGTGGACCACAGTTACAATTATTTTTTTGGCTAAGTAAACAAGGGTATTGAACAGATGTTCAGAGTCAAAACACAAAGTTACAATCAAAGTAGAGCGAATATAAGTTGAAAAAGCAAATTGTCTGCCCAAGATCTTCTGGATGTGTAAATGAATATCATTCCAATAAGACTGGATTCTGCTACAATACCAAAAAACGTGCATGAAGGTGCCAGTATCCTGTTTACATTTGAAACATAAATGATGCATTGGAAAACATTCTCTGAAGGCGGACAGGTGTAAAGTAGGTTCTATTAAAAAATTATGGTTATTGGATGTTTATGGAGGTGCATTTGGAGTAGACCCTTTCGCAGATAGTATGCATGTCCAATGTCTCTCTCCCAACACATCATGGGATGAGGCACTTCTGTTCAATAAAATGTCGGAGATTAAACCTCTCCGAACAGTAGGATTCGTAAATAGTGTTATAACTTCAGTCATTTGAAAACTGTCACGCCCTGATCTGTTTCACCTGTCCTGTGATTGTCTACACCCCTTCAGGTGTCACTTATTTTCCCCAGTATATTATCCCTGTTTCCTGTCTCTCTGTGCCAGTTTGTCTTGTATGTTTCCAAGTCAACCAGCGGATTTCCTGTTCTCCTGCTTTTTGCGTTCTCCTTTTTCTAGTCCTCCCGGTTTTGACCCTTGCCTGTTTCTGGACTTTGTACCCGCCTGCCTGACCATTCTGCGTGCCTTGACCACGAGCCTGTCTGCCACTCTGTACCTCCCGGACTCTGATCTGGTTTTGACCTTTTTGCCTGTCCACGACCATTCTCTTGCCTACCCATTTGGATTAATAAACATTGTAAGACTCCAACCATCTGCCTCCTGTGTCTGCATTTGGGTTTCGCCTTGTGCCTTGATAAAAATTATAGTTAATTAACTTTCTTCTGACCCTCTATGAAGTGTCTAAGTTGTAGGTTCCTAAAATAATATTTGTTGGGTAAGTCAAACTCAGTTTTTATCTGTGGGGACGATTTCAGAGTGTCCTGAGTACTAAAGGCGTAAGGTCAGCAATACCCTTTGTCTTCCAGTTCAGAAGTCCAATACTCCTTATTTGGGGGGAAAAGCTGTATTAAGGGCAATCGGTGACCAGAGTGATATATGGTCTGGAATCTGCAAGTACGTCCTTGCATCTTTCCAAAGCGAAGAGTGTATTGTGTACTGTCAGATAATTGTCAGATAAGGCTAATGCACTTGGATGACATGCTATTGATTCCATCCAAACCCAAAGTAAGTGGTGTCTGTCTAGGCACCAACTAAACGTGTTACATCTGAGCAGACCAGGAATATAGTTGCAGATTTGGCAAAGAGACCACTCCTAAATCCTTTGGCTTAATTAGTTTGGTAAATTTGGTTCTAGGTTTCTTATTGTTCCAGATATATTTTGAAATATTGGCATTCATTTCCTGAAAAAAAGTACAGAGATAGATGGCAGGGGATATTTTGGAATAGAGGAAGGACATTCATTCTGCCAAACAGAGAGTTTGGTAGCGTAGACCAGTTAATCAGGTCCTGTTTAATCTTAGTGAGCAAAAGCATATACTTTTAAGTGAACACGTCTTTAAGATTTGGAGTAATATTTTATATTCTTCAAAGTAGCCACCCTTTTCCTTGATGGCAACTTTGCATACTCTTGGCATTCTCTCAACCAGATTCATGAGGTAGTTACCTGGAATGCATTTCAGTTAACAGGTGTGCCTTAAAAGTTCATTTGTGGAATTTTTGTTCCTTCTTAATGTGTTTCAGTCAATCAGTTGTGTTGTGACAAGGTAGAGGGATAGCCCTATTTGGTAAAAGACCAAGTCCATATTATGGCAAGAACAGCTCAAATAAGCAAAAAGAAACGACAGTCCATCGTTACTTTAAGGCAAGAAGGTCAGACATTACAGAACATTTCAGAAACTTGGAAAGTTTCTTCAAATGCATTTGCAAAAACCATAAAGCGCTATGATGAACTGGCTCTCATGAGGACCACCACAGGAATGGAAGATCCAGAGTTACCTCTGCTGCAGAGGATAAGTTCATTAGAATTACCAGCCTCCCTGGGTTCGTGCCCAGGCTCTGTCGTAACCGGCCGCGACCTGGAGGTCCGTTGGGTGACGCACAATTGGCCTAGCGTCGTCCGGGATAGGGAGGGCTTGGTCGGTAGGGATATCCTTGTCTCATCGCACACCAACGACTCCAGTGGCGGACTGGGCGCAGTGCACTCTAACCAAGGTTGCCAGGTGCACAGTGTTTCCTCCAGCACATTGGTGCGGCTGGCTTCCGGGTTGGATGAGCGCTGTGTTAAGAAGCAGTGCGGCTAGGTTGGGTTGTGTATCGGAGGACGCATGACTTTCAACCTTCGTCTCTCCCGAGCCCGTATGGGAGTTGTAGCGATGAGACAAGATAGTAGCTACTACAACAATTGGACACTACGAAATTGGGGAGAAAAAGGGGTAAAATTCAACAACAAAAAAACAAACAAAAAAAATAATTACTGTGTATGGGCTATTTTACCAAGAAGGAGAGTTATGGAGTGCTGCATCAGATAACCTGGCCTCCACAATCCCCCAACCTCAACCCAATTGAGATGGTTTGGGATGAGTCGGACCGCAGAGTGAAGGGAAAGCAGCTTTCAAGTGCTCAGCATATGTGGGAACTCCTTGAAGAATGTTGGAAAAGCATTCCAGGTGAAGCTGGTTAAGAGAATGCCAAGAGTGTGCAAAGCTGTCATCAAGGCAAAGGGTGGCTATTTGAAGAATCTCGAAAATTAAATATTTTGATTTGTTTAACACTTGTTTGGTTACTACATGATGCCGTATGTGTTATTTCATAGTTTTGATGTCTTCACTATTATGTTGTAACTCAGACTCCTGAGTGGCGCAGCGGTCTAAGGCACTGCATTTCAGCGCTTAAGGTGTCACTACAGGAACGCTGGTTCAAATCCAGGCTGTATCACAACCAGGCTGTGATTGGGAGTCCCATAGGGCTTCAATATTCAAGTTCAACATTAACAATGTCTACGCTGTATTTTTTATCTATTTGATGTTATTTTAATGGACAAAATAATTGCTTTTCTTTCAAGAACAAGGACATTTCTAAGTGACCCCAAACTTTTGAATGGTAGTTTACCTTGGACCCAATGTCTAATATAGTTCTGTGTTGTTCTCTCCCTGTTAATTATGATGAATTTTAACTTATTTTGAACAAATATGCCGCTGCTGAGGAGGACTTTGCTCTTGCCCTCTCTTGGCACATTTAAATACAGTATATGCATTTTAATACCACTAGGTGGCCATACATCCATTTTGACCAATGTGTTTGCAATGCTGCAGTAGTGTACAGATAACAGATTGTCTGAGGGCTTGAAATAATCACATTTTACTACTTCAACTCCGCCACAAATTCCTCTTTTCATGAGCATTGTATTTGGTACAAATCGTTCGCTTAACTCTAGACCTCAGTTGAATCTGATAATGAATGGTGTGACTGTTGAACAAGTTGAGGAGACTAAATTACTTGGAGTTACCTTAGATTGTAAACTGTCATAGTCAACACATACAGATTCAATGGTTGTAAAGATGGGGAGAGGTCTGTCCATAATAAAGAGATGCTCTGCTTTTTTGACACCACACTCCAAAAAGCAAGTCCTGCAGGCTCTAGTTTTGTCATACCTTGATTATTGTCCAGTCGTGTGGTCAAGTACTGCAAAGAAAGACATAGTTAAGCTGCAGCTGGCCCAGAACAGAACGGCACACTTTTCTCTTCATTGTAATAAGAGGGCTGATATAAATACTATGCATGCCAGTCTCCCTTGGCTAAGAGTTGAGGAGAGACTGACTACGTCACTTATTTTTATAAGAAACATTAATGTTCTACAAATTCCAAATTGTTTGCATAATCAACTTACACACACCTCTTTCACACATACTTACCCCTCCAGACATGCCACCAAGGGTCTTTTCATAGTCCCCAAATCCAGAACAAATTTAAGAAAGTGCACAGTGTTATATAGAGCCATTATTGCATGGAACTCCCTTCCATCTCATATTGCTCAAATGAACAGCAAAGATGGTTTTAAATACCCCCCAGATAAAACAGCACCTAACAGGCACAATGCATGTCCCCTATTTGACCTAGATATTTTGTGTGTATGTATTGATATGTATGTAGGCTGTGTGCCGTTTTTACCTTTATGTAGTTCTGTCTTTGAGATATTATTTTCTATTAATGTTCTGTATTATGTCATGTTTGTGTTTTGTGTGGGCCCCAGGATGAGTAGCTGCTGCTTTCACAACATCTAATGGGGATCCTAATGAAATGGCAAATATCACATATTACATGTGACATTTTTTTTTTTTTACCGAGTTACAGTTCATATAAGGAATCAGTCAATTTAAATAAATTCATTAGGCCCTAATCTATGGATTTCATATGACTGGGCAGGGGCGCAGCCATGGGTGGGCCTGGGGGGGGGTATAAGCCCACCCACTTGGGAGCCAGACATACCCACTGGCTAGCCAGGCCCAGCCAATCAGGGAGAAACAATCCCCACAAAAGGACTTTATTACAGCTCAAAATGCTCCTCAGTTACATCAGCTGTCCGGGTGGCTGGTTTAAGACAATCCTGCAGGTGAAGAAGCCGGACGTGGAGATCTTGGGCTGGCGTGGTTACATGTGGTCTGCAGTTGTGAGGCCGGTTGGATGTACTGTCAAATTGTCTAAAATTATGTTGGAAGCGATTCTCTCAAATTCTCTCAAATGTCAGTTGGCTATGAAAAGCCAACTGACATTTACTCCTGAGGTGCTGACTTGTTGCACCCTCGACAACCACTGTGATTATTATTATTTGACCATGCTGGTCATTTATGAACATTTGAACATCTTGGCCATGTTCTGTTATAATCTCCACCCGGCACAGCCAGAAGAGGACTGGCCACCCCTCATAGCCTGGTTCCTCTCTAGGTTTCTTCCTAGGTTTTGGCCTTTCTAGGGAGTTTTTCCTGGCCACCATGCTTCTACACCTGCATTGCTTGCTGTTTGGGGTTTTAGGCTGGGTTTCTGTACAGCACTTTGAGATATCAGCTGATGTAAGAAGGGCTATATAAATACAACTTTTTTTATAAACACACAGTTCCAAAATCTGGGGACATTGTCCCGGACAGCGGTTCCCCCAAGAAAGGTAAATGCAAAAACTGTTTGCGTAACGAGACATTAAGAGACAAAAAAATAATATGTTATGTCTGTCATATCATTCCTGCAACAAACATTGTTAGAAATGGGTGTATTTGGCAAATATCATCCTCTTCTCTGCAAGTGCGTACATGTGTGAGTTTGAGTGAGCGACCGGGAAAGAGAAAAGGGGGAAACTTTACAGTGCATTCGGAAAGTTTTCAGACGCCTTCGCTTTTCAACATTTTGTTACGTTACAGCCTTATTCTAAAACATTTTTTAAAATCCTCATGAATCTAAACACAATACCCCATAATCACAAAGCAAAAACAGGTTTTTAGAAATGTTTGCAAATTTATATAAAACAAACCCCGGAAATATCAAATTTACATAAGTATTAAGATTCTTTACTCATTACTTTGTTGTAGCACCTTTGGCAGCAATTACAGCCTTGAGTATTCTTGGTTATGACGCTACAAGCTTGGCACACCTGTATTTGGGGAATTTCTCCAATTCTTCTCTGCAGATTCTCTCAAGCTCAGTTAAGTTGGATGGGGCTTTCTTCCGTTGAAGGAGAGGAGGACCAAAATGCAGCGTGTTTAGCGTTCAACTTGTTTAATAAGGACAATAAAAGTGAACCCTACAAAATACAAAACAACAAATGTGAAAAAACTTAAACAGTCCTATCTGGTGCATAAACACAAAGACAGAAGACAACCACCCACAAAACCCAACACAAAACAGGCTACCTAAATATGGTTCCCAATCAGAATACAATGACTAACACCTGCCTCTGATTGAGAACCATATCAGGCCAAACATAGAAATGGGAAAACTAGACACACAACATAGAATGCCCACTCAGCCCACGTCCTGACCAACACTAAAACAAAGAAAACACAAAAGAACTATGGTCAGAACGTGACAGTACCCCCCCCCCCTCACTCCAAGGTGCGGACTCCGGCCTCAAAACCTGAACATATAGGGGAGGGTCTGGGTGGGCATCTGTCCGCGGTGGCGGCTCTGGCGCAGGACGTGGACCCCACTCCACCAAAGTCTTTGTCCGCTTTAGTCTCCTCCTAGGAACGGTGACCCTCGCCGCCAACCTAGGACTGGCAACCCTACTGAAGTGCCCCACTGGACTAAACAAACTCCTCCGGACTGAGGGGCAGCTCCGGACTGAGGGGTAGCTCAGAACTGAGGAGCAGCTCAGGACTGAGGGGTAGCTCAGGACTGAGGGGTAGCTCAGGACTGAGGGGTAGCTCAGGACTGAGGGGTAGCTCAGGACTGAGAGGTAGCTCAGGACTGAGAGATCGTTCAGGCTGGTTGACGGCTCTGGCAGCTTCTGGCTGACTGACGGCTCTGGGAGCTCCTGGCTGACTGACGGCTCTGGCAGATCCTGGCTGAATGGCGGCTCTGGCAGATCCTGGCTGAATGGCGGCTCTGGCAGATCCTGGCTGGATGGCGGCTCTGGCAGATCCTGGCTGAATGGCGGCTCTGGCAGATCCTGGCTGACTGGCGGCTCTGGAAGATCCTGGCTGACTGGCGGCTCTGGAAGATCCTGGCTGACTGGCGGCTCTGGAGGATCCTGGCTGACTGGCGGCTCTGGCGGATCCTGGCTGACTGGCGGCTCTGGCGGATCCTGGCTGACTAGTGGCTAACCAACAACTATAACAACATATGTTAGAGACAACAAGTGCTCAATGTGCAAATGTATTTGTTTTCAACAGTCTAAGCCAACCCCACAATTGATACAATTATATGGACAGGAGGGAACTAATCCAAGAACAGCTCTCCTACTTGGAGAGGATCGATACATATACAACCCATGGTGCATTGGGTGATATCATATCACTGATATGATTCGCTCACACCCAAATGAAGAGAAACTAGAGGTGTACTCAGAAATAACTTGTGGTTCAAACACTGGCACATTAACAGTTCAATGTGGATGTGCTGATTGTCACATACATTGACATTTCGAGACAGAGGCAAACACCATCCAATTCAATCAATTTGTATTCTCAAATGTGAACATTTTTCCCAGGCATCTGATGTAGACTCTGTTGAAATTGGCAGGCAACAATGAGGGACTGAGTTACTCTTGTGAGTATGTTGCCATGGATACCTGCAGAGTGAAGAAATTCCTCCTGAAGTGAAATCTCAACACTTTGTTTATACAGTGTTTTAACTGCCACAAGCCATTTTCCTATCTAATGAAATAGGACTCTAACTATTAAATGGCTAGTAAGCAATAGCAATATCATGCGGCGTCTGAGGAAGGCCCGAAGATTGTTGAGGACTCCGTCACCCATGGACTGTTCACTCTGCTACTATCTGGCAAATGGTATCGGATCATCAGGTCTCGGAACAATAGGCTCCAAGACAGCTTCTACAACCAGGCCATCCGACTGCTAAACAGGTAACCCTAGCTGTCGACCTGCACAGACCTGCACCTCAGAGGCTATCTGCACTACTGACTCTCCACACATCCAACCCTTACACACAAGCACAGCCATACACAACCACACACAACCACACATAAACACACACACAACCACACATAAACACACACACAACCACACATAAACACACACAACCACACATAAACACACACACAACCACACATAAACACACACACAACCACACATAAACACACACAACCACACATAAACACACACACAACCACACATAAACACACACACAACCACACATAAACACACACAACCACACATAAACACACACACAACCACACATAAACACACACACAACCACACATAAACACACACAACCACACATAAACACACACAAGCACACACACATACACACACACACACACACACACACAGTCAACGCTGCTGTTCTATTGTATACTATATATTATACTGTGCGACCAAGACACTACCAATACACTATCCCCTTTACTCACACAATTCTAGGGATTGCGTGAGCATCACCAAGTGATATTGCCTGTCTGCATTCTCAAGGGAGAATGCTATATTTGGATGAACCTGTCACTTCCGTTTTATTTCATACACTGTATTTATCCGTTTTTTTTGTTTATGTCCGTTTTGTCATCCGTTTTGTCACCAAAGCCCCATATACTACACACCACTGCGACCTGTACGCTCTCGTTGGCTGGCCCTCGCTTCATACTCGTCGCCAAATCCACTGGCTCCAGGTCATCTACAAGACCCTGCTAGGTAAAGTCCCCCCTTAGCTCAGCTCGCTGGTCACCATAGCAGCACCCACCTGTAGCACGCGCTCCAGCAGGTATATCTCTCTGGTCACCCCCAAAACCAATTCTTACTTTGGCCGCCTCTCCTTCCAGTTCTCTGCTGCCAATGACTGGAATGAACTACAAAAATCTCTGAAACTGGAAACACTTATCTCCCTCACTAGCTTTAAGCACCAGCTGCCAGAGCAGCTCACAGACTACTGCACCTGTACATAGCCCATCTATAATTTAGCCCAAACAACTACCTCTTTCCCTACTGTATTTATTTATTTTGCTCCTTTGCACCCCATTATTTCTATCTCTCCTCAGCACATTCTTCCACTGCAAATCAACCATTCCAGTGTTTTACTCGCTATATTGTATTTACTTCGCTGAGAAAACTTGTTCTCAACTTGCCTACCTGGTTAAATAAAGGTGAAATGTAAAAAATAATGTTTTTTGATGTGTACCCTTTTTTAAATTGTTTTATAATTGAAAACCGATTTAAAAAAAAGCATATGCTTGCACACAGAGTAGGCACTGTAGGCTAATTATGCACAGTTAAGCTTTGGGTAGAACCTTTTTGCATAGGTCCTGTATAACATACCATTCCTGCAATGCAATTCTAATCAATATTTATTCCATTATGTGAGAAGTTAAAGTGACAATTTGCCCACTCAGACAGACCAAACTGTATTTGAACTGTCTCAGGGAGTTGTGTGATGATTGCTCTTAAAATAACACCACAGAAGAAAAGAATTGAACAAAGATGTGGAAACATATTATCATAACACCACATGGTAGGGAAGTTAGAGGAGGAACATAGGGCCAACACTGATGAACAGCCTACAGAGTCTGGAAAGATCCCACAGGAAACAAGGTTTTCACATCTGCTATGGTACTGTTCTGCCTGAACAAAGTATGACATGTGTAACGTGTAATGAGTGAAGAGATGTGGAGTCAGGCGCAGAGAGCAAAAGGATGTGGGGAAAAACACGCTTTAATGTCCAGGAAAAATAACATGAACAAAAGGGGGAAAACAAATGAACAGAAATATTAACGGACAGCGCGAAACCCAAAATGCAAACAAAATACACTCTAACACAAAACAGACGAACAAGCCCGCACGAAACAGAAGCGGGCTGAACAAACTTAAATAACCCCACCCTAACAACCAAACAAGAAACAGGTGATACCAATTAGACAAAACCAAATGAACACAGAACAAAGGATCGGTGATAGCTAGTAGACCGGTGACGACGACCGCCGAGCGCCACCCGAACAAGAAGGGGAGTCACCTTCGGTAATATTCGTGACAGTACCTCTGGGATGATCCGGGGGCCGAGGCGCCGGGCAATCCGGACTAAGGCGATGGAACTCTCTCAACATAGATGGATCTAGAATATCCCCCACCGGAACCCAGCACCTCTCCTCCGGACCGTACCCCTCCCAGTCAACGAGGTACTGCAAGCCCCTCACCCGGCGTCTCGAGTCCAAAATAGCTCGTATAGTGTACGCCGGGGACCCCTCGATGTCCAGAGGGGGCGGAGGGACCTCCGGAACCTCACCTTCCTGCATGGGACCAGCTACCACCGGCCTGAGAAGAGACACATGAAACGAGGGGTTAATACGATAATACGAAGGAAGTAATAATCGATAACAAACCTTGTTTATTCTCCTCAGAACTTTAAATGGCCCTATACACTGCGGACCCAGCTTCCGGCAGGGCAAGCGGAGGGGCAGGTTTCGGGTCGAGAGCCAGACCCTCTTGGACAGTCCCCAGCAGGAGCCTCAGTCTGGCTCTGATGCCAAGGTGCCAGAACTGGTGCAAAACACGGGGGCCTCACTGCCCTGATACCCTGAGGTCAGGCTGACCGAGACCCCCAGACGTTCCATAAATGCCCTCCATACACGGGAGGTAAACTGGGGGCCCCGATCAGAAACTATATCCTCGGGCACCCCGTAGTGCCGGAAGACATGGGTGAAAAGAGCTTCCGCAGTCTGTAGGGCCGTAGGGAGACCGGGCAATGGGATAAGACGGCAGGACTTAGAGAACCGATCCACAACGACCAGGACCATTGTGTTACCCTGAGAGGGGGGAAGGTCAGTAAGAAAATCCACCGATAGATGGGTCCACGGCCGTGGTGGAACGGGGAGAGGTTGTAATTTACCTCGTGGCAGGTGCCTAGGAGCCTTACTCTGGGCGCACACCGAACAGGAGGAGACATAGAATCGAACATCCCTCACCAAAGTGGGCCAGCAGTACTTCCTCCGAAGACCTCGCACTGTCCTAGAAATACATGGGTGACCCGAGGAGGGTAGACTATGAGCCCATCGAATCAATTGATCATGAACAGCGAGCTGCATGTACCTACGACCCTCCGGACACTGTGGAGGCGCAGGTTCCTCCCTTAGCGCCCGCTCGATGTCTGCGTCCACCTCCCATACTACTGGTGCCACCAGCTTAGCTGCCGGAATGATGGGAGTAGGATCGATGGACCTGTCCTCAGTGTCATAGAGTCGTGACAGCGCGTCGGCCTTAGTGTTGAGGGAACCTGGTCGATACGAGATAGTAAAACGAAATCTGGTGAAATACATGGCCCACCTCGCCTGACGAGGATTCAGTCTCCTAGCTGATCGGATATACTCCAGGTTACGGTGGTCAGTCCAGATAAGGAAAGGGTGCTTAGCCCCCTCAAGCCAGTGTCTCCACACCTTCAGGGCCTCAACCATAGCCAACAACTCCCTGTCCCCCACATCATAATTCCGCTCCGCTGGCCCGAGCTTCTTCGAAAAAAAGGCACAGGGGCGGAGCTTCGGTGGCGCACCCGAACGCTGTGAGAGCACCGCTCCAACCCCAGCCTCGGATGCGTCCACCTCTACTATAAACGCCAAAGAAGGGTCCGGATGCGCCAACACCGGCGCCTCAGTAAACATCGCCTTCAACCTACGAAAAGCTCCGTCCGCCTCTGCTGACCACTGCAAACGCACCGGCCCCCCCTTCAGCAGTGAGGTAATGGGAGCTGCTACCTGACCAAAACCCCGGATAAACCTCCGGTAGTAATTGGCAAACCCTAAGAACCGCTGCACCTCCTTTACCGTGGTCGGAGTCGGCCAATTACGCACGGCCTTTACGCGGTCACCCTCCATTACCAACCCAGAGCTGGAAATGCGATAACCCAGGAAGGAAACTGATCGTTTAGAAAACTCACATTTCTCCGCCTTCACGTACAGGTCATGCTCCAGCAGTCGTCTAAGAACTTTGCGCACCAGAGACACATGCGCAGTGCGTGTAGTGGAGTAGATCAAAATATCGTCAATATACACCACTACACCCTGTCCGTGCAGATCTCTGAGAATCTCATCCAAGAAGGATTGAAATATAACTGGAGCATTCTTTAACCCGTATGGCATGACGAGGTACTCATAATGGCCAGATGTAGTGCTAAATGCAGTTTTCCATTCATCTCCCTCTCGAATACGCACCAGATTATACGCACTCCTGAGATCCAGTTTCGTGAAGAACTGCGCTCAGTGAAATGATTCCACTGCCGTAGCAATGAGAGGTAGTGGGTAACTAAAACCCACCGTGATGGAATTTAGACCTCTATAATCAATACACGGATGCAAACCACCATCCTTTTTCTTCACAAAAAAGAAACTCGAGGAGACAGGTGACATGGAGGGCCGAATGTACCCCTGTCCTAGAGCCTCGGTGATATATGTTTCCATAGCCACCTTCTCCTCCTGGGATAAAGGATACACATGACTCCTGGGGAGTGCAGCGTTTACCTGGAGGTTTATCACGCAATCCCCCTGACGATGGGGTGGTAATTGGGTCGCCTTCTTTTTACTGAAAGCGATAGCCAAATTGTCATACTCAGCTGGAATGCGCACGGTGGAAACCTGGTCTGGACTCTCCACTGTTGTCGCACCGATGGAAACCCCTACACACCTGCCTGAACACTCATCAGACCACCCCTGGAGAGTTCTCTGTTTCCACGAAATCGTAGGATTGTGAATAGCTAGCCAGGGAATCCCCAGCACCACCGGAAACGCAGGTGAATCGATAAGGAACAGACTAATTCCTTGTGATTCCCCTGCGTAATCATCTCCAACGGAATTGTGGCTTTCCTCACCAGCCCTGACCCTAATGGTCGACTATCTAAAGAGTGCACGGGAAAAGGGGGGTCTACCTTTACTAACGGAATCCTCAACCTCTGAGCGAGTCTGCAATCTATAAAGTTCCCAGCTGCACCTGAATCTACCAGTGCCTTATGCTTGAGAGAGGGAGAATAATTAAGGAAACAAATTAATAAGAACATGTGACCAACAGGAAACTCTGGGAGAGTGTGGTGCTTACTCACCTGGGGTGACCGAGGACCGAGTGTTCTGCCTGCCTTCTTGACTCCCAGATGAATTCCTCCAGCACCGACCAGACGTGTGCCCTCTCCGGCCACAAATGGTACAGGAGGAGCCTCCTCCTCCGATCTCCCTAGACGCGGTCCCTCCTAGCTCCATCGGGATAGGAGTGGGAGGGTCAGGAGGTAGAACTGACAGGACCCTTTCAGAACGTCCGCGAGCAGCTAGCAGATGGTCCAACCGAATCGACAGGTCTATCAGTCCATCCAGGCTAAGTGTAGTGTCCCGACAAGCCAGCTCCCTGCGAACGTCCTCTCTCAGGCTACACCGGTAATGGTCTATCTATCTATCTATGTCGTTCCACCCTGCTCCAGCGGCCAAGGTCCGGAACTCCAGCGCGAAGTCCTGCGCGCTCCTCTTCGCCTGCCTGAGATGGAACAACCTCTCACCCGCCGCTCGACCCTCTGGAGGGTGATCGAACACGGCCCGGAAACGGCGGGTGAACTCCGGGTAATTGCCCTTCGCTGAGTCGGCCCGTTCCAGACCGCATTGGCCCACTCAAGGGCTCTACCCGTAAGGCATGTGATGAGGACACACACGCTCTCCTCGTCCGAGGGAGCCGGCCGAACGGTGGCCAGATAGAGGTCTAGCTGAAGCAGGAATCCCTGGCACCCCGTCGCTGCTCCATCGTACTCCCTCGGAGGCGTAATGCGAAGAGCGCTGGAACCGGATCCTGATGGGGGAGATGGTAGAGTTGCTGGTGGGAGGGTCGGTGGGGTAGTAGGGAGACCATTCCTCTCCCAACGATCCATCCTCTCCATCATTTGATCCATTGCTGATCCAAGGCGATGGAGCATGGACGTGTGATGAAGGACTCTCTCCTCCATCGTGGGAAGAGGAGTGGTCGCTGCTCCTGCTGACTCCATAATAAGGTGCGGGCTTCTATAACGTGTAATGAGTGAAGAGGTGTGGAGTCAGGCGCAGAGAGCAAAAGGATGTGGGGAAAAACACGCTTTAATGTCCAGGAAAAATAACATGAACAAAAGGGGGAAAACAAATGAACAGAAATATTAACGGACAGCGCGAAACCCAAAATGCAAACAAAATACACTCCAACACAAAACAGACGAACAAGCCCGCACGAAACAGAAGCAGGCTGAACAAACTTAAATAACCCCACCCTAACAACCAAACAAGAAACAGGTGATACCAATTAGACAAAACCAAACGAACACAGAACAAAGGATCGGTGATAGCGAGCGCCACCCGAACAAGAAGGGGAGTCACCTTCGGTAATATTCGTGACAACATGTTAGATACAGTATGGTATAAGTATGATGAAGGCAACAAATAACTGTTTATTAAGATTATCCAATATCATGGAGAATGTATTTATTTATCAGCAAATAAGATGCATAAAGAACACATGAATAAAGGGCACTATTTAAAATGGTTACTTGTCCCACATATTTTGTTTATCCGTTAGTATTTTGTAATAATATGATAATTAAGAGAAGTTATACACCTACCTAACGATAACATTTACAATATTTGGCAGTCATTTCCCACTAGACACCAACTGGTTGAATCAACGTTTCAATGTAATTTGTCAATGTCTTGTGACGTGGAAAATACATTGGATTTTAAAAAGGCATCAAATTAAACTGGGTAATTTCAACCACAGGATTTTGTCATCATGGTATCCAAATGTAAACATAGACAAACCTTGTATAAAATATGTTAAATGTGTACTTTTGAAACAACGTCAGATCTTCAACGTTATATCCACTATCAGAAAAACAATAGGCCAGGCAGTACCTCTTACTGGAGAATGTATCTTTTTACAGCTACCCTTTGTTCTCCCATCCAGGATTTTAACCAAGCCATGCTTAGCTATGCTGTTTGTCACTGACTATTACCAATGTGCTATCTTGAGAATGATTGTTGAGAGATCACCACTTAAAAATGAAATAAATGAACTGCTGCTATTGAACTCATTCCAAAGGGTAAAGCTTAACAGAGCAAATGAAATACAGTATGACCATAGCTTATTTCAGTCATATAGGCCTATATAGCATTTGCAAAGTCATCAGCAGCTATTGTTTTTCAATTCAACCCAGAATTCAACAAAAAATAGACAATCAAATCAAATTGTATTGGTCACGTGCTGAATACAACAGGTGTAGCAGTGAAACGCAGAGTTAAAAAGTAATACAAATCGGGCCTCCCGGGTGGTGCAGTGGTCTAGGGCACTGCATCGTAGTGCTAGCTGTGCCACCAGAGACTCTGGGTTCGCGCCCAGGCTCTGTCGCAGCCGCCCGCGACTGGGAGGTCTGAGGGGCGATGCACAATTGGCCTAGCGTCGTCCGGGTTAGGGAGTGTTTGGTCGGTAGGGATATCCTTGTCTCAACGCGCACTAGCGACTCCTGTGGCGGGCCGGGCGCAGTGCACGCTAACCAGGTCGCCAGGTGCACGGGGTTTCCTAAGACACATTGGTGCAGCTGGCTTCCAGGTTGGATGCTCGCTGTGTTAAGAAGCAGTGTGGCTTGGTTGGGTTGTGTTTCGGAGAACGCATGGCTTTCGACCTTCGTCTCTCCCGAGCCCGTACGGGAGTTGTAGCGATGAGACAAGATAGTAACTACTAACAATTGGATAATAAGGAAAAGGGGAAAAAAAAAATATATATATATATATATATATATTAAAAAAATAGCAATACAAATATTTGCAAAATAAATAGTAATAAAATAATAACGAGGCTATAATAACACAAGGAGTATCAGTACCGAGTAAATGTGCAAGGGGTAGGAGGTAGTTGAGGTATAGAAGTAATACATTAGGGGTAAAAGTGACTAGGCAACCAGTGACTATGGCAACTGCTCGGCATCTGATCGTAAGGCGCTACAGAGGGTTGTGCGTACAGCCCAGTACATCGCTGGAGCCATGCTTCCTGCCACCCAGGACCTATAAACTCGGCTGTGTAAGAGGAAGCCCCAAAAATTGTCAGAGACCCTGGTCATAGACTGTTTTCTCTGCTATATACCAATATATAATAAACAGAGTAGCAGCAGTGTACAGTGCCAAGCTTTTAGTATCATACTCACCAAAGGTGCTCCAACAAAGTAAAGGGTCTGAATAATTATGTAAATGTGATATTTTTAAAACTTTCAAACATTTCCAAAAGCCTGTTTTTGCTTTGTCATTATGGGATATTGTGTGTAGATTTGTGAGGGGGGAAAAAACAAATTAATACATTTTAGAAATAGGCTATAACATAACAAAATGTGGAAAAAGTCAAGGGGCTGTTTACACTGAACAAAAATATAAACACAACATGCAACAATTTCAACGATTTTACTGAGTTCATATGAGGAAATCGATTGAAATAAATTAATTACAGCCTAATCTGTAGATTTCACATGATTGGGCAGGGGCGCAACCATGAGTGGGCATGGAAGGGGATAGGCCCACCCATTTGGGAGCCAGGCCCAGCCAATCAGAATGAGTTTTCCCCCACAAAAGGGCTTTATTAAAGACAAAAAAGCAAAATTTCATCAGCTGTCTGGTTGGCTCGTCTCACACGATCCCGTATGTGAAGAAGCCGGATGTGGAGGTCCTGGGGTGGAGTGGTGACACGTGGTGTGCGGTTGTGAGGCTGGTTGGATGTACTGCCAAATTTTCTAAAACAACATTGAATGTGGCTTATGGTAGAGGAATTAACATACAATTATCTGGCAACAGCTCTAGTGGACATTCCTGCAGTCAGCATGCAAATTGCACGCTCCCTCAAAACTTGAGACATTTGTGGCATTGTGTTGTGTGACAAAACTGCACATTTTAGAGTGGCCTTTTATTGTCCCCAGGACAAGGTGCACCTGTGTAATGATCATGCTGTTTAATCAGCTTTTTGATATGCCACACCTGTCAGGTGCATGAATTATCTTGGCAAAGGAGAAATGCTCACTAACAGGGATGTAAACAAATTTGTGCACAAAATGTGAGAGAAATAAGCTTTTTTGTGCATATGGAACATTTCTGGGATCTTTAATTTCAGCTCATGAAACACTTTACATGTTGCGTTTATATTTTTGTTTGGTATACAGTATACACACATTAAAATACCAAAACACACTCATGTGAAGCACAAATAAAACATCACAAATCCTCCAGAAAACATTTGTCCAAAAATAAATATTTGTCAGATGCGCCGAATACAACAAGTGTAGATCTTATCGTGAAATGCTTACTTACAAGCCCTTAACCAACAGCGCAGTTCAAGAAATAGTTAAGACAACATTTACCAAATAAACTAAAGTAAAAACAAATTAAAAGTAACACAATAAAATAACAATAACGAGTCCATATACAGGGGTTACCGGTACTGAGTAAATGTGCGGGGTACAGGTTAGTTGAGGTAATTTGTACTTGTAGGTAGGTGTAGAGTGACTATGCATAGATAATAAACAGTGAGTAGCAGCAGTGTAAAACAAATGGAGGGGGGGTGTCAATGTAAACAGTCCAGTGGCCATTTGATTAATTGTTCAGCAGTCTTGTGGCTTGGGGGTAGAAGCTGTTAAGGAGCCTTTTGGTCCAAGACTTGGCGCTCCGCTACCGCTTGACGTGTGGTAGCAGAGAAAACAGTCTATGACCAGGGTGACTGGAGTCTCTGACAATTTTTGGGGCTTCCTCTTACACTGCCTAGTTTATAGGTCCTGGGTGGCAGGAAGCATGGCTCCAGCGATGTACTGGGCTGTACGCACAACCCTCTGTAGCACCTTACGATCAGATGCCGAGCAGTTGCCATACCAGGCGGTGATGCAACTGGTCAGGATGCTCTCAATGGTGCAGCTGTTGAACTTTTTGAGGATGTGGGGACCCATACCAAATCTTTTCAGTCTCCTGAGGGGGAAAAGGTGTTGTCGTGCCCTCTTAATGACTGTCTTGGTGTGCTTGGACCATGATAGTTCGTTTGGTGATGTGGACACCAAGGAACTTGAAACTCTCGACCCGCTCCACTACAGCCCCGTCGATGTTAATGGGGGCCTGTTCTGTAGTCCACGATCAGCTCCTTTGTCTTGCTCACATTGAGGGAGAGGTTGTTGTCCTGGCAGTGTCTCTAAACTCCTCCCTATAGGCTGTCTCATTGTTGTTGTTGATCAGGCCTACCACTGTTGTGTCGTCAGCAAACTTAATGATTGTGTTGGAGACATTTTGATGACAACTAAACCAAAAATCTGACATTGTTTTCCATTGGAATTTGGTTGTGCTTCTAGATGGTATAGTGATAACAAGTTGGGAATTCAACTACTGGCTGTCTTTTTGAGTGGTTGAACAAAGGTTGCAATCTCATTGTTCAACATCTCAACCAAATATTAACCACATTTATAAGTTGAAATGACATGGTTTGGCCAGTGGGGAATTTACAGGCTGTCAGTATGTAATATTATGAAGATAACGAGGGAAAATGCATTGTACAATAGATATACCCGTCATTGCTATCATGAGTCATTGCCATAACCTTTTCGTACACTTCTGTAATGTTTTTTTTTTTTGTGATTTCGGAGAGCAGGGCAAGGAATCACGTCAGAGCTCGTTCATGTGCTATCAGCTGATTGGAGAATGAATCCCGATTTGCATGCATACTGCCATATAGGAGTAAAATAGTTACGGGAAAGACGTGACGAAGAGGACGAAGTTTATTCTTCAAAAATATCAAACAAAAAGTCTGAGAAGTGAACGTTACGTTTCAGTACAGGATTTTTCTTTTCCATTCTCTCGCAATGGATTGTCGAAATGTAAGTATCGAACTCTAGGCTACATTTGTCAAAATTTGAAATGTTGAACATAAAGTCTTACGTTTTAGGCTACCTTGTTAGATGTATTTCATAATGAAAATAACGGGAGACAGGTTAAACTAATGGATATAATAAATCAATCGGATAAAACGGCATTCAGACATTGCCATGACGTTCCAAGGCACCGAAATGGGTACAACAAAATTGACGTTCCAAAGTCAATGTGTTTTTGGTGCGTTTATGAAAAGAAAATTACTCCAAAACAAAAGCTGACCAGAGACTCAACACAAAATTGCACAAAGAATTTGGATCCATGTAGAGATCATGAGACAAAGTAATTATTTGGTTCGGCTAGCCTTCTAATCATGGAGGTGGGAGAGCAGCTGCAGGCTCAGCCTGGCATTATTTGATTGGCATTATTTGATTGATTTCAAATCAGTAGTGCATAGAACTGTTGACAGATAATGTGTTTAACTCATCTGATGTAATTTACATTTACTACAGTTTTTGTACTGTGTTTTCGGCTGTATGTCATTTTCAGTCAAATGTACATTTGCGTAATAATTATTGGAAAGATTTAAAACTATGCTAAAACAGGATGATAATGCCAACCATGGGCGGACTGGGACAAAAATTCAGCTACACCAGCCCACATCTCATCGGTGCCACTCGCAATCCAATGCGTGTACCCCAATGGTCAGCCAAATGCACAATATAGATTATCATGACAAATTGTTCAAATGTCATTTAAAAAAGCAGGTCCAGGGGCTGCCAGCAGTGTCAATGTTTTTTTTATTTAATAATGATTTAATATTATATATTTAATATTTTGATCAGCCCACCCCAATAAAAGATGGTCCTGCCCTTCTAGCATTTGCCAAAATTGCCAGACTGCCCAAAATCGCCATGGTACCAACATTTGATTGAGGGTGGTGAAAAGATCTTGTGCAGGTGTTTGGACTGGTTCCAACAGAGTTAACCTTATTGACCTTCGGTATAATAAGCACAGGCACATGCAAATCACTCAGGAAAATCCAGGCTAGAATCCAATGACTGGTTTGTGCAGTAATGCAGGTATAATGCATTATACACTACATGACCAAAACTATGTGGACACCTGCACGTCGAACGTCTCATTCCAAAATCATGGGCATTAATAAAAGTTGGTCCCCCCTTTGCTGCTGTAACAGCCTCCACTCTTCTGGGAAGGCTTTCCACTAGATTTTGGAACATTGCTGTGGGGACTTGCTTCCATTCAGCCACAAGAGCATTAGTGAGGTTGTGCACTAATGTTGGGCAATTAGGCCTGGCTCGCAGTCGGCATTCCAATTTATCCCAAAGGTGTTAGATAGGGTTGAGGTCAGGGCTCTGTGCAGGCCAGTCAAGATCTTCCACACCAATCTCGACAAAGCATTTCTGTATGGACCTCGCTTTGTGCACAGGGATATTGTAATGCTGAAACAGGAAAGGGCCTTCCCCAAACTGCATTGAATGCATTGAATGTCATTGAATGCTGCAGCTTTAAGGGCCCTAACCCAAAACATGAAAAACAGCCCCAGACCATTATTCCTCCTCCACCAAACTTTACAGTTGGCACTAGTGTTGCAAAGTGTCGGAAACTTTCCGCAGAATGTCCAAAATGTTTCCGGATATTTTACATGTGAAGTTAAGCACGGGAATTTTGCTTAAATTCATCATAAAGTTAGCTTATATCAGTGAATCTTTTTTTCGTGGGATACACAAGGCAATTCTAGGTCTTGTGGCATATTTTGGTTAAACTATAGCAACTCTCTGCATGCACAGTGCATTCTTCCATCACATGTACAGCTGATTCTCAAGATCTTGCACACTAATGAGATGCTATTGAGCCCACACTACTACACTGTCTGAGCCAAGGACTACATGCTTTCTGGTAAGTTTTGATTACAATACTGGGTGGGGTGAATATATTTTATATGACATAATTTTTTTGTTAACTAGTAAATAGTAGTCTACAGCAAAGTATGTATAAATCATTTCTAACTTGTTAACAATTTCTGCTAGTTAGTTTTTGCTACCATGTGGGTTTTAGCTTGCTTGAGGCTGCTAACTGAGGAGTGTTAATTCACCTGTTTCCATACATGATTAATTTTACAACATTTACAAAGGAGTTGTTTGATCTAACTGCTTAACTATTTATCTGTACATGGAATTGTATTTATTTTTTTACTAATCTTTACAGGAAAATGCCACGTGTGGAGATATTTCATTGCAGCTAATGTAGAAGGAAAAGCTGTGTACATTTGCAAATACTGTGCCAAATCATATGTGAAGAATGCAACAAAGATGCAGAATCATCTGGCCAAGTGCATAAAGTTCCCTCAGAGCTCACAACAAGCAACCTCTGACAACAGTCCCTCTACTTCTATTCGAGGTGAAAATTATGAATCAGACACTTTATCGATAGCACCAGCACATGGTCCTTCTGGAATCTGAAGTTTTTTTGACACAATGGAGGAACATAGTCAGAGAAATGCTGATGAATGTCTTGCTCGAGCTGTGTATGCAACTGGTTCACCTCTGATGCTCACAGGCAATGTGTATTGGAAGAGATTTCTGAATGTTATTTGCCCAGCATAGACCCCTCCAACCAGACATGCTTTATCTACTCATTTGCTGGATGCAGACTTCAACAGAGTTCAAGTGAAGGTCAAGCACATCATAGAGAAAGCAGAATATATTGCAATCATCTCTGATGGCTGGTCGAATGTTCATGGGCAAGGAATAATTAACTACATCATCTCCACCGCTCAACCAGTATTCTACAAGAGCACAGACACGAAGGACAACAGACACACCGGTCTCTACATTGCAGATGAGCTGAAGGCAGTCATCAATGACCTTGGACCACATAAGGTATTTGCACTGGTGACAGACAATGCTGCGAACATGAAGGCTGCTTGGTCTAAAGTGGATTCAATGCATGTGCTGATCATGCATTGCATCTGCTCCTCAAGGACATCATGGCACTGAAAACAATGGATACACTCTACAAGAGAGCCAATGAAATGGTTAGGTATGTTAAGGGTCATCAAGTTATAGCAGCAGGAGTCTCTCCAAGAAATGGCCATTTCACAGTCTGCCAATATGGACAGCCCTTCAAGAGGATCCTCCTGGATGATGTATTTCGGGAGGGAGTGGTAAGCAGCCTGAAACTCCTGAAACCTATAGCAGTAGCCAATGCACAGATTGAGGGAGACAATGCCATCCTGTCTGATGTTCAGACTCTGCTTGCAGAAGTAAGAGAAGAAACCCGTACTCCCCTGCCCACTTCACTGTTGCTCCAAGCAGAAGAAACTGCAGTTCTGAAATACATCAAAAAGCGTGAAGTCTTCTGCCTGAAGCCCATACACGCCACAGCGTACATGTTGGACCCCAAGTATGATGGCAAGAGCATCCTGTCTGGTGCAGAGATCAACAAGGCTTATGGTGTCATCACTACCGTGTCTTGTCACCTTGGCCTGGATGAGGGCAAGGTTCTTGGCAGTCTGGCAAAGTGTACTTTCAAGCAAGGGCTTTGGGATGGAGATGCAATATGGCAGTCGTGCCAACATACAGTATCTCATCAGCCACCTGGTGGAAGGGACTTTGTTGATCTAAAGCTCTTTCCCCTGTTGCCTCCATCATTCTCCAAATCCCACCAACATCAGCCGAATCCGAGCGCAACTGGCACACAACAGGCTGACCAATACAAGGATATTCGTGGCCATCAGGGCAACTTTGAGGCTTTTTGAGCCTGACAATGAGTCATCTTCAACAAGGTTGGAAAGTGAGAGTGAAGATGAGGCCTCAGAGTCTGATGTTTAAGAGGTGGACATTGAGGAGGTCCAGGGAGAAGACATGGAAGCCTGAGAGGAAGACAACCAAAGCTTTAGTTTCATTTTACAGATGAATGTTGAAAATGTTTTTGGAAGATGCAATGGATCATTGGAGATTTTTCTATATTCCCTTTCTTTTGTTATTCAGTGAAATCATCCCATGTGAAGAGTCAACTCATTTAATTACATTTCAATTTGTAACTAAATTGTTTTTATTTATTTCTATTGGAAGGATTTAATAATTTGCAATTATATCTATTTTTGATAAGGTAAAATCTTTGTTTCTGTCTCCATATGATATGGTAAATATATCCAATGCAAAAAATAAATTGATGAACTGACTTGTTGGAAAGGTAGCATGCTATGACAGTGCTACATTGAAAGTCACTGAGCTCTTCTGTAAGGCCATTGTAGATTGCATGGCTGTGTGCTTGATTTTATATACCTGTCAGCAACAGGTGTGGCTGAAATAGCCGAATACACTAATTTGAAGGGGTGTCCACATACTTTTGTGTGTGTATATATAGTGTAACACAGGTATAATGCATCGTAAGACTTGTTATAAGCATATATAACCCCTTATGTCTTATTATCTCACAAGGACCTTGGCTAAATACCAGCCACTTTGAGTCAGTTTAAATGAAATGTGGACACATTGAGACATAACACATCCCTTGTTTATAAGACATTATAAAGGCTTATACATTCTTATAACAAGTTATAAAGCACTATACCTGCAGGCTTTAAGTTGAATACTACCAAGTTCATAACCTGGTGTCTGCACAAGCCTTCACCTGCAAGGCTGCCCTGTGTACTGTAACCAGTTCAGTTGTAGATTCTTGATTCCTATGGCATAGTAACATGACAGCTTAACCTTTTACTGCAACCATAGACATATAAACACCTAGACTAGAAAAACCACTAGACATACAAAACCCCCTAGACAATACAAAAACACACATACCACCCTCGTCACACCCTGACCTAACCAAAATAATAAAGAAAACAAAGATAACCAAGGTCAGGGCGTGACAGATATAGAGTTGAAATGTATTACATATTGAGTTTGCATCCCAATATTACACTTTATATACTTTGTATCATAGAAGACTGAAATATAACAAAACTGTTTGACATCGAAACGCCATATTTTCGTAGTTTTTTTTTCTCCAAAATAATTCTTATTAATTACGAAAAATATGAATAACATTCCATCCATAAGGTCACGAGGTCATTTGACTGCAGGAAAGGGCTACAATGGCACTGAACTTCACTCTGTGAATCATTTTAGAAAAGGAGATCTTCAAAAGCAATCCAACATTGACAATTTATTCTATTGGGATTTGAACAAAGAGAGCTATATTCAGTTGGTGTGGATGATTTCATGCAAAGTGTTTGGCCTTAATTTTTTCCGGGAGGGATAGAAGCAGTTGGTACATTACACAACTCATCCTTGCTGAACTGCGTGGGCTTGAAAGTTGTGTGTTTGAAGGTGGACCCCAGACTTTCAAGAAACTTCCATTATCTGTGTATAATTTGAAGACTTGCTACCATGTGCTTGTGAATAGAGTAGACAGATGGTAATTTGTATACAAACTCTCACCAATCATTTGATCTGCATAATTTGAAGATCCGTTATGTCAGATGACTTGGTCAATGATTGATAATTACATAAAAAGTATATATCTTGACACGTAGCTTGGATATTTTGAGCTAGGGTATATTTCTGCCAGGGTATGGGTATGTTTCTGCCCAACAACATGGCATTCTATTTGAATATTAAAAAGATATTGGGTGCCACTTGACCTAAATATTCCCTCTTCAATCTCGTTTCTGCTCATAGTATACTGCCTAAGATGTGTTTGGCACATGTAACTGTGTGTCTTGGCAAATGTAACTGCCACCAAGTTATTTCAGTGGTAACCACCTCGCAAACCACTCCTCGTCTTTGGTTTTTGTTTTGTGACCACATCATTGAAATAACTCAGGTCAACAGGTATAATGCATTATAACTTGTTGTAATTAGGTATGAGCCCTTATCATGTTTAATTATGCACTCACCCTTTGCGAGATACGAGACAGATCCGTGCAGGCAGAATCCAATGTTTTTTAAAGTTTTTTTTTACCTTTATTTAACTAGGCAGGTCAGTTGAGAACAAATTCTTATTTTCAATGACGGCCTAGGAACAGTGGGTTAACTGCCTTGTTCAGGGGTAGAACGACAGATTTTTACCTTGTCAGATGTAAGATAATGGTAAAGTGTTGGAGGCCATTATCTAAAGATGGAAAAAAACATCACCCACTAGAGTGGCCTATCGA
The DNA here is from genome assembly GCF_018296145.1 of Oncorhynchus tshawytscha. Lineage (NCBI taxonomy): Eukaryota > Metazoa > Chordata > Actinopteri > Salmoniformes > Salmonidae > Oncorhynchus > Oncorhynchus tshawytscha. The sequence continues at coordinate 33,299,721 of NC_056458.1, forward strand.
TTTACCTCTGTGAAAGTCAGATAGTTTAGGCCTCAGGAATATTTTATAACTGCGAGGCCACACTTGTTGTATAACATCCCCTTGTTTTCCTTGGCATGAAATTCACCTGAGGATCTTGCTTTAATTTCACTAAACTACCATCATGTAATAACAAGCTTCATTAGACAAGGAAGGCTTCTGACCTATAACAAACATCAGTTGTGTCCAAAATGTCACCCTATTTCATATATAGTGCATTACTTTTGACCAGGGCCAATAGGGCTCTGTAGTGCACTATACATGCAATAGAATGGCAATTGGGACACAGTCATCCCCTAACAGTCAATAAAAAAATAGATGTGCAGATGAAACTCAACTCATGACCTGGCTGGAGAGCTACAGACAAAGCACAGGAAGCTATTTTCTTTGATGAGATTTTGTTCCTTAGCCTATTCCTTAGAGGTGAACAATGCGCTCCGAGATTGTTTATCTGCTCCGCAATGATATGACAATACAATGCCCAATGTCACTGTATGTTATTGGTATAGAATGATACATCGACTTATAAGCCATTTGTTTTTTTCTGTTTACATTTTTTTTATTAGTGTATAGTTTATTAACGTTGATTATCTCGTATTTTACATGTGCATACTGATCATTAGGGATAAGCAGGTCTCTGTGGTAGCCTATGTACTGGTACTATACCTACAGTTGGAGTCAGAAGTTTACATACACCTTAGACAAATACATTTAAACTCAGTTTTTCACAATTCCTGACATTTAATCCTCGTAAAACTTCCCTGTCTTAGGTCAGTTAGGATCACCACTTTATTTTATAAATGTGAAATGTCAGAATATTAGCAGAGAGAATGATTTCTTTATTTCATCACATTCCCAGTGGTTAAAGTTTACATGCACTCAATTAGTATTTGGTAGCATTGCCTTTAAATTGTTTAACTTGGGTCAAATGTTTAGGGTAGCCATCCACAAGCTTCCCACAATAAGTTGGGTGAATTTTGTCCCATTCCTCCTGACAGAGCTGGTGTAACTGAGTCAGGTTTGTAGGCCTCCTTGCTCGCACACGCTTTTTCAGTTCTGCCCACAAATTTTCTATGGGATTGAGGTCAGGGCTTTGTGATGGCCACTCCAATACCTTGGCTTTGTTGTCCTTAAGCCATTTTGCCACAACTTTGGAAGTATGCTTGGGGTTATTTACCATTTGGAAGACCCATTTGTGACAAAGCTTTAACTTCCTGACTGATGTCTTGTGGATATATTGAAGCAACATCTCATAATTTTCCTTCCTCAATAAGCAATCTATTTTGTGAAGTGTACCAGTCCCTTCTGCAGCAAAGCACCCCCACAACATAATGCTGCCACTCCCGCACTTAACGATGGTCATTATGGCCAAAACGTTCTATTTTTGTTTCATTAGACTGGAGGACATTTCTCCAAAAAGTACGATCTTTGTCCTCATGTGCAGTTGCAAACTGTAGTTTGGCTTTTTTTATGGCGGTTTTGGAGCAGTGGCTTCTTTCTTGCTGAGCGACCTTTCAGGTTATGTCAATATAGGACTTGTTTTACTGTGGATATAGATACTTTTGTACCTATTTCCTCCAGCATCTTCACAAGGTCCTTCGCTGTTGTTCTGGGATTGATTTGCACTTTTCGCACCAAAGTACGTTAATCTCTAGCAGACAGAACGCGTCTCCTTCCTGAGCGGTATGACGGCTGCGCGGTCCCATGGTGTTTATACTTGGAATCTATTGTTTGTACAGATGAACGTGGTACCTTCAGGCATTTGGAAATTGCTCCCAAGGATGAACCAGACTTGTGGAGGTCTACCATTTTTTTTTCTGAGGTCTTGGCTGATTTCTTTTGATTTTCCCATGATGTCAAAGCAAAGAGGCACTGAGTTTGAAGGTAGGCCTTGGAGTACATCCACAGGTACAACTCTAATTGACTCAGGCTAATTGACATAATTTATCAGAAGCTTCTAAAGCCATGACATTTTCTGGAAACTTCCAAGCTGTTTAAAGGCACAGTCAATTTAGTGTATGTAAACCTCTGATCCACTGGAATTGTGATACAGTGAAATCTTTCTGTAAGCAATTGTTGGAAAAATTATCCTAACCGACTTGCCAAAATTGTAGTTTGTTAACAAGAAATTTGTGGAGTGGTTGAAAAACGAGTTTTAATGGCTCCAACCTAAGTGTATGTAAACTTCCGACTTCAACTGTGTTCTAACCCTTGTCATACAGTGGGGAGAACAAGTATTTGATACACTGCCGATTTTGTAGGTTTTCCTACTTACAAATCATGTCGAGGTCTGTAATTTTTATCATAGGTACACATAGGTACACAACTGTGAGAGACGGAATCTAAAACAAAAATCCAGAAAATCACATTGTATGATTTATAAGTAATTAATTGGTATTTTATTGCATGACATAAGTATTTGATACGTCAGAAAAGCAGAACTTAATATTTGGTACAGAAACCTTTGTTTGCAATTAGAGATCATACGTTTCCTGTAGTTCTTGACCAGGTTTGCACACACTGCAGCAGGGATTTTGGGCAAGTCCTCCATACAGACCTTCTCCGGATCCTTCAGGTTTCGGGGCTGTCGCTGGGCAATACGGACTTTCAGCTCCCTCCAAAGATTTTCTACTGGGTTCAGGTCTGGAGACTGGCTACGCCACTCCAGGACCTTGAGATGCTTCTTACGGAGCCACTCCTTAGTTGCCCTGGCTGTGTGTTTCGGGTCGTTGTCATGCTGGAAGACCCAGCCACGACACATCTTCAATGCTCTTACTGAGGGAAGGTGGTTGTTGGCCAAGATCTCGCGATACATGGCCCCATCCATCCTCCCCTCAATACGGTGCAGTCGTCCTGTCCCCTTTGCAGAAAAGCATCCCCAAAGAATGATGCTTCCACCTCCATGCTTCACGGTTGGGATGGTGTTCTTGGGATTGTACTCATCCTTCTTCTTCCTCCAAACATGGCAAGTGGAGTTTGGATCAAAAAGCTTTATTTTTGTCTCATCAGACCACATGACCTTCTCCCATTCCTCCTCTGGATCATCCAGATGGTCATGGGCAAACTTCAGACGGGCCTGGACTTGCGCTGGCTTGAGCGGGGGGGACCTTGCGTGTGCTGCAGGATTTTAATCCTTAACGGCGAAGTGTGTTACTAATGGTTTTGTTTGAGACTGTGGTCCCAGCTCTCTTCAGGTCATTGACCTGCTCCTGCCGTGTAGTTCTGGGCTGATCCCTCACCTTCCTCATGATCAATGATGCCCCACGAGGTGAGATCTTGCATGGGGCCCCAGACCGAGGGTGATTGACCGTCATCTTGAACTTCTTCCATTTTCTAATAATTGCACCAACAGTTGTTGCCTTCTCACCAAGCTGCTTGCCTATTGTCCTGTAGCCCATCCCAGCCTTGTGCAGGTCTACAATTTTATCCCTGATGTCCTTACACAGCTCACTGGTCTTGGCCATTGTGGAGAGGTTGGAGTCTGTTTGATTGAGTGTGTGGACAGGTGTCTTTTATACAGGTAACGAGTTCAAACAGGTGCAGTTAATACAGGTAATGAGTGGAGAACAGGTGGGCTTCTTAAAGAAAAACGAACAGGTCTGTGAGAGACGGAATTCTTACTGGTTGGTAGGTGATCAAGTACTTATGTCATGCAATAAAATGCTAATTAATTACTTAAAAATCATACAATGTGATTTTCTGGATTGTAAGGGTTTTCCTGTGGTGAAGGAGAAGCGGACCAAAATGCAGCGTGGTGGTTATTCATGTTCTTTAATAAAGGAACTAGACATGTAATAACTAACAAAACAATAAATGTGCGAAAACCTAAACAGTCCTATCTGGTGCAAACACAGAGACAGGAACAATCACCCACCACAACAGGACCAAGCGGCGTCGTAACGGGCAACAGCAAAAGCAGCAGCAGCAGGAGCAGCAGCAGCAGCAGTGGGAGAGGCTGCACTATTTGGAGGAATGGACATGGGAGGAAGAATTGGAAGGTAAAGGACGTGGGCACAGCCTGGAGAATATCGCCGCCCCGAAGAAGAGCTGGAGGCGGCGAAGGCGGAGAGGCGCTGGTATGAGGAGGCAGCACGGCGGCGTGGATGGAAGCCCGAGAGTCAGCCCCAAAAATTTCTTGGGGGGTGGCACACAGGAAGTGTGGTGAAGCCAGGTAGGAGACCTGCGCCAACTTCCTGTGCTTACCGGGGGGCTGGAGAGACCGGGCAGGCACCATGTTATGCTGTGAAGCGCACGGTGTCCCCAGTGCTGGTGCATAGCCCGGTGCGGTACATTCCAGCTCCGCGTATCGGCCGGGCTAGAGTGGGCATCGAGCCAAGTGCCATGAAGCCGGCTGTACACATCTGGTCTCCAGTGCATCTCCTTGGGCCGGCATACATGGCACCAGCCTTGCGCACGGTGTCCCCGGTTCGCCTGCATAGCCCAGTGCGGGCTATTCCACCTCGCCGCACTGGCAGGGCGACCGGGAGCATTCAACCGGGTAAGGTTGGGCAGGCTCGGTGCTCAAGAGCTCCAGTGCGCCTGCACGGTCCGGTCTATCCGGTACCACCTCCACGCACCAGCCCTCCGGTGGCAGCCCCCCGCACCAGGCTGTCTCTCCGTCTCACCCCTACAGGTGCTCCCGCCTGTCCAGCGCTGCCGGAGCCTTCCTCCTCTCCAGCGCAGCCGGAGTCTCCCGCCTGTTCGGCGCTACCAGAGCTCCCGCCCCTCAGCCCAGAGGCGCCAGAGCCCCTCAGCCCAGAGGCGCCAGAGCCCCTCAGCCCAGAGGCGCCAGAGCCCCTAGAGCCCCTCTGCCCAGAGCTTCCGCCCCTCTGCCCAGAGCTTCCGCCCCTCTGCCCAGAGCTTCCGCCCCTCTGTCCAGTGGGGTCATTTAGAGGGGTCGCCGTGGTTAGGAGGCCACGGAGGCAGACAATAAGGCGGACTAAGACAATGGTGAAGTGGGGTCCGCGTCCCGCGCCAGAGCCGCCACCGCGGACAGACGCCCACCCAGACCCTCCCCTATAGGTTAAGGTTTTGCGGCCGGAGTCCGCACCTTGGGGGTACCCGTCACGTTCTGACCTTTATTTCCTTTGTTTTGTCATTATTTAGTATGGTCAGGGCGTGAGTTGGGGTAGGCAGTCTTTGTTTTGGGTATTTCTATGTTTCGGCCTAGTATGGTTCTCAATCAGAGGCAGGTGTCATTAGTTGTCTCTGATTGAGAATCATACTTAGGTAGCCTGGGTTTCACTGTGTGTTTGTGGGTGATTGTTCCTGTCTCTGTGTTTTGCACCAGATAGGGCTGTTTTTGGTTTTCCACGTTTATTGTTTTGTAGTGTTCGTGTTTATCTTTTTTTATTAAACATGAATCAATATTACCACGCTGCTTTTTGTTCCACAGGAAAACCCTTACATGGATTTTTGTTTTAGATTCTGTCTCTCACAGTTGAAGTGTACCTATGATAAAAATTACAGACCTCTACATGCTTTGTAAGTAGGAAACACTGCCGATTTTGCAGGTTATCAAATACTTGTTCTCCCCACTGTATGTACTATACCTATACTGGGTTCTAACCCTTTTCATATGTACTATACCTATACTGTGTTCTAACCCTTGTCATATGTACTGGTACTATACCTATACTGTGTTCTAACCCTTGTCATATGTACTATACCTTTACTGTGTTCTAACCCTTGTCATATGTACTATACCTATACTGTGTTCTAACCCTTGTCAATATCTTCTTTTTTCTATTATCAGTGAATTTTGAGCACCATTTGTCCTTCACTTTCATTTATATCAAATTGTTTGGAAATTATACCTCATTACTTGGAGTAGCATATTTGGTCCACTTGACTCATAGCCGTACATGCAGACCAGACATTTTTGAACTTCCAATATCGGACCATCAAACCATGTTATAAGAGCTAGATAGCAACCTAAAAGTTTATGAGCAATCTATATAACTACAGTAAGTTACATCTGACCTATACAGATATACAGATGGTTGGCCAAATCAAAGGAGCCTGTATCTGTTACTGTATTCAGAATGACGGAAAATTTGCCTTCCATTGTTTGGCTGGACAGCAACAAGTTGGCTAAAGCAGAGACAGACATGGCACCCAGGCTAGCTTTCACATTGTACAAGAGTCAGTCAGTGAATGGGATGAGAACAGCTGACATTGGCCTTCAAAGAGAATTAAAAAAAAAAAAAGAATTCCAGTTAAATTAATTTGAAAAAGGAACCGACCCCAACCCGGTGTTTGTCCCCCTCAGGATGGGAGTCCCAGGACCCACGAGGATGACATCATGGATATCCCCCTGGATGACCCCGAGGCCAACAAGGCTGCTGCCAAGATCCAGGCCAGCTTCCGTGGTCACATGACTCGCAAGAGAATGAAGGAAGACAAACCCAGAGAGGAGGTGAGAGCTTCTGCAGAATTAGGGTAGCAACATTCTGGTAACTTTCCCAAGTCTACTAAGCTAACATATGGAATGGTATTAATATGGTCATACTATGAATCATTTAGATATTAGATTTGGAATTTTAGGACCCCTGTAGGTATAAAAAAATGCATATTTTTTTTAAAATAAAGTATTGAATTTGGCATTTACTACTATCGCTCTGTAAGGGTGCGTGCTGGTGGCAGGGAAGTCAGGCGCAGGAGATCAAACTTGGTATAAATGGAGCAGTTTAATAAGTGCTCAAACTCCGAAAACCAAAATATACAAAATAAAAACAAGTGGGTACAAAACCTGTCGCACACCAGAACATAACTTGCACAATGCTAACAAACAAACAATCACCGACAAAGACAATGAGGGGGAACAGAGGGTTAAATACACAGCATATAATGAATGTGATTGAAACCAGGTGTGATACAAGACAAAACCAAAGTAATATGAAAAGAGGATCAGCGATGGCTAGAAGGTCGCCCGAACAAGGAGAGGAACCAACTTCCCCCCCACTGACACGCGGCTCCAGCTGACGGTGGAACTCCTGTAGCATTGATGGGTCCAACACGTCCTCGACCAGAACCCAGCACCTCTCTTCCGGACCGTACCCCTCCCACTCCAGGAGGTACTGAAGGCCCCTCGCCCGTCGCCTCGAATCCAGTATGGAGCTTACTGAGTACGCCGGGGCCCCCCCGATGTACAGAGGGGGCGGAGGAACCTCCCGCACCTCAGACTCCTGGAGTTGGCCAGCCACCACCGGCCTGAGGAGAGACACATGGAACGAGGGGTTAATACGGTAATCGGGTGGAAGCTGTAACCTATAACAAAACCTCGTTCACTCTCCTCAGGACTTTAAATGTCCCAACAAACTGCGGACCCAGCTTCCAGCATGGCACGCAGAGGGGCAGTTTTCGGGTCGAGAGCCAGACCCGGTCCCCCGGTGCGAACACCATTAACCTTCTGGCGCATCACGGCCTGCTGAAGGTGGACACGGATGGCTTCCCATTTCTCCTCCGCGCGCCTGAACCAGTCGTCCACCGCATGAACCTCAGTCTGACCCTGATGCCAAGGCACCAGAACCGGCTGGTACCCCAGTACGCACTGGAAGAGAGAGATGTTAGTGGAGGAGTGGCGGAGCGAGTTCTGTGCCATCTCGGCCCAGGGCACGAACTCCGCCCACTCCGCCGGCCGGTCCAGGCAATAGGACCGTAGAAACCTGCCCACATCCTGGTTCACTCTCTCCACCTGCCCATTACTCTCGGGGTGAAAACCTGAAGAGTGGCACCAGCCTTGCCTTCCAGACCCTAGACGTGAACTGTGGACCCCGATCAGACACTATATCATCAGGCACCCCGTAGTGCCTAGAAGACGTGTGTAAACAAGGCCTCCGCAGTCTGTAGGGCCGTAAGGAGGCCGGGCAGAGGGAGGAGACAACAGGACTTAGAGAAACGATCCACAACGACCAGGATTGCGGTGTTACCCTGTGAGAGTGGAAGATCAGTAAGAAAATCCACCGACAGTTTTGACCAAGGCCGCTGTGGAACGGGTAAGGGGTGTAAGCTTACCTCTGGGCAGGTGCCTAGGAGCCTTACACTGGGCGTACACCAAGAGGGAGGAAATAAACCCTCACGTCCTTAGCCAAGGTAGGCCACCAGTACCTCCTGCTCAAACAGCGCACTGTACGACCGATCCCAGGATGACCAGTGGAGGGTGCCGTGTGGCGCCAATAGATCAACCGGTAACGGACAGCAGACGGGATGTACAGATGCCCAGTGGGACATTGGACGGGAGCGGGCTCTGCACGTAACGCCTGCTCAATGTCCGTGTTCAGCTCCCACACTACCAGTGCCACCAGGCAGGATGCGGGGAGTATAGGAGTAGGATCCATGGGCTGCTCCTCTGTGTCATACAGCCGGGACAATGCGTCTGCCTTCGCGTTCTGGGAGCCTGGTCTGTAAGAAAAGGTAAACACAAAACGGGTGAAAAACATGGCCCACCTTGCCTGGCGAGGGTTCAGTCTCCTCGCTGCCGGGATGTACTCCAGATTGCGGTGGTCAGTCCAGATGAGAAAAGGGTGTCTAGCCACCTCAAGCCAATGTCTCCACACCTTCAAGGCCTTGACGACAGCCAACAACTTCCGGTCCCCCATGTCATAGTTTCGCTCCGCCGGGTTGAGCTTTGGTGGCGTTCCCGAGCGCTGAGAGAGCACCGCTCCTATCCCAGCCTCGGATGCGTCCTCCTCCAATATGAACGCCAAAGAGGGATCCGGATGGGCCAGCAAGGGAGCCGAGGTAAACAGAGCCCTCAGGTGACTAAAAGCCCTGTCTGCCTCAGCTGTCCACTGCAAGCGCACCGGGCCCCCCTTCAGCAGTGAAGTAATGGGAGCCTCTACTTGACCAAAACCCTGGATAAACCTCCGGTAGTAGATGGCAAACCCTAAGAACCGCTGCACCTCCTTTACCGTGGTGGAAGTCGGCCAATTACGCACGGCTGCAATGCGGTCACGCTCCATCTCCACCCCTGAGGTGGAAATGCGATACCCTAGGAAGGAGACGGACTGTTGGAAGAACAGGCATTTCTCAGCCTTGATGTACAGGTCATGCTCCAACAGGCCATGCTCCAACAGGCGACTAAGCACTCTGCACAACTGGGACACATGCTCGGCGTGTGTAGCGGAGTATATCAAAATGTCATCAATATACACCACTACACCCTGCCCATGCAGGTCCCTGAATATCTCGTCTACAAAGGCTTGGAAGACTGATGGCGCGTTCATCAACCCGTACGGCATGACGAGGTACTCATAGTGCCCAGAGGTGGTACTGAAAGCCGTCTTTCACTCGTCTCCCTCTCGGATACCCACCAGGTTGTAAGCGCTCTTGAGATCTAGTTTGGTGAAGAAGCGCGCCCTGTGCATTGATTCTGTCGCTGTGGCTATGTAGTGGGTAACTATACCTCACCGTGATCTGATTCAGACCCCGGTAGTCAATACACGGGCGCAGACCTCCCTCCTTCACAAAAAAGAAACTCGAGGAGGCGGATGAAGTAGAGGACAAAATGTACCCCTGACGCAGGGATTCGGAGACATATGTTTCCATAGCCTCCGTCTCCGTCTGTGAGAGTGGATACACGTGACTCCTGGGAAGTGCAGCGTCTACCAGGAGATCTATTGCACAATCGCCCCGTCGATGAGGTGGTAATTGGGTCGCCTTCCTTTTGGAGAAGACGAGAGCGAAATCGGCATATTCAGGGGGAATGCGCACGGTGGAGACCTGGTCTGGACTCTCCACCATAGTAGCACCAACGGAAACCCCTAAACACCTACCTGAGCACTCTCGCGACCACCCCGTGAGAGCCCTATGTGGCCAAGAAACAGTGAGGTTATGACAAGCTAACCAGGGTAGGCCCAATACCACGGGAAACACAGAGTCAATAAGGAAGAGACTAATTCTCTCCGTATGACCCCCCTGCATCACCATGCACAGAGGAGCTCCCTAATTAACCCTGATCCTAATGGTCGACTATCTGTGAACGGGAAAAGGCACATCCATGGGAACGATGGGGATCCCTAAACTATGGTCTAAAGCTCTATCAATAAAATTCCCATCCGGCCTGAATCGTCGAGCGCCTTATGCTGGGAATGCGGGGAAAACTTGGGGAAAGTGACAGACAAACATATGTGCAACCGAGGGCTCTGGTTGCCGACCTGGGGTGATGCCAGAGCACCCAGCCTGTTGCCTCGATACCTAGAGGAACCAACCAGGCCAAAACCCGTCGCACACCAGAACATAACTTGTACATTGCTTACAAACAAACAATCACAGACAAGGACAATGAGGGTTAAATACACAACAAGTAATGAATGGGATTGAAACCAGGTGTGATACAAGACAAGACAAAACCAAAGGAAAATGAAAGGAGGATCAGCGATGGCTGGAAGGTCGGCGACTTCGAACTCCGCCCGAACGAGGAGAGGGGCCAACTTCAGCGGAAGTCGTGACACGCTCATAGAAACATAATGAATAATACATTCATAAATGGGAAAACAGACATTCAAAAAATAATCATAAGGTTTAAAAGTGTCTGTCCTATATCTAGGTGATAAAAGAAAGCTCAGGAAATATTTCTGTGTTTTGAACTCATATTTAAACCCATTTTTTTGGTTGGCATAAAACTACCTCCATAAAGCTGTACCGAGTTACCTTGTGGGGGTCGTAAAGCAAAACGGAGAACACCATCATGTTTATAAGAGTCTCCCCGTTCTATTATCATGCACCAGAAACATCTTTTTTGTATTACAGATGTAGGATCTTAATTTGAGCCAGTTTGCTACAGCAGGAAAAGAATCACAGAGAACGAGGAAATGTGAATTATTATGTGGATAATAATTAATGGACATTTTTTGTAGGAGTTCATAAATTGTTCTTTAGGCAAGTATATATATTTTTTTCAATTTTAAGTGGAAATTACAAACTTTAGGATACTTTAAACATAACTTGACTGCACAACAAGTTTGCCTTTTAGAGACAGGCTTTGGTACATAGACTGTGATCTTTAAGAAGTCATTCTAGTGATCAACTGTATTGTACAATGTAACGAGGTCATACGAAAGTTAGTAACTTTGTATACAGTTTTGTTTGTAATGTTAGAGGACTGGGAAAGAAAGTGGAAAATGATATTTAGTCACATAGTGGTGACATTGATCACAAGAGGGATTAATGACCATGTTATTACATGATGCTAATATGCAATAACACTTACTGTCTATCATTCATTGGACACAACTTCAGGTTCCAAATTCCAATAAATCAAAGGTTATGTCATTGATACCCACAGTAGGGATGACTGGCATATATTAGCTGCCTTATCAGTACAAAATAATTGCCACAGTTTTACACAATGGCCGAGTGTAACGGTGTTCCTTAGGTGAAAGAGAGTCGGACCAAAATGCAGCGTTGTGATGATTCATGTTTGTTTAATAAAGGAAAAAACTATACATGAATAAACTACAAAATAATGAAATGTGAAAACCTAAACAGTCCCATCTGGTGCAAACACAGAGACAGGAACAATCCCCCACAAACACACAGTGAAACCCAGGCTACCTAAATATGGTTCCCAATCAGAGACAATGACTAACACCTGCCTCTGATTGAGAACCATATCAGGCCAAACATAGAAATAGACAAACCAGACACACAAAGTAGAATGCCCACCCAGCTCACGTCCTGACCAACACTAAAACAAGGAAAACACATACGAACGATGGTCAGAACGTGACACCGAGGTATGTTTCCTGTCAGAGTTAAGGTACTCTTGTTGCTATTACTTACTATTACTCTTAACATTAGTCTTATTCTTACTCTTTATATTACCAATATACTCTTAATTGTTTTCAATACTCTCAACAGAGTGTTAGCAAAACTGTGTGTGTTCCCAGCCAGCCTCCTATCACCTAACCCCCGGATAGGAAAAAAAGCTTTCAGAGCATTGCTGACTTAATTCCGTGTTTCTAGGCAATAATACAGATGGTATCCAGTTAATGTCATGAGAGTGCAGGATCTCGACTGTGTTTTGTATGAGTAATGAACACTTACACCAGTCAAATACCTATGTAGACAAGGAGTGTTGTACCTATTTTCTATAATTACATTTACATGTATAAGTTGTTATAGCATTGTTATAGCATTGTTATAGCATTGTCTGACAGTTCTACACAATATGATTTACTTCATAAGATCTGATAAGACATCATTCATGATGGTTAGTTATAGTGGATATTTAGCATACCATACTACTTTGGACCTGATGCACTCTTGATGATCTCACAACTTTTAGCACTACACAACTACTTTTAGCACTAAAGATTTAAAAGTGTGCATGTAGGAATGATGTTCCAATAAGCTTTCTTTCTTAACATTTTCACAGTTGCTAAAGTAATGGTGGTAATTTGATCTCATCATTCAGTGAACCCTTTAAAAGCTGTCTTTTAGATCACCATCACTGTGCTAATGAGTTTGGACCAGTCATATCCTGCCATTCCTGTCTGTGATGCCGTGTTGTCTGTGTGTGTGCTTTTCAGAAGCGACGGGAGCAGAAGTAGAGGAGAGAGAGAGATGAAGCGTCAGAGCTTGAACTGTTAGGTCGTGGTTCCTGGCAGAAAGATGCATGCCACTCCAATATCAAGAGCTCTTTTCATGAAGAGAAAAAATGTCACCGTACCGTATAACACAAATAGAACTAGATCTAGGTTTGGAAGACCCCCACAGACTCTCTTTCTCTAACACACACACACACACACACACACACACACACACACACTCTTACTCTCTTATTCGCAAAAACACTCTCTTTCCTCCAAGTATCGGGTCGATAAATGTCTGACCCAAAATAACATTTTACAGCATGATTTTGTTTGTTGTAAACAAAACAAGTGCACTCAAGTGGAAAGTGTGTTTTGATGGATTTGAAGAGCAAGTGTAATAGCAAGTTAGCATGGTAATGGCAAGGTGTGGGCAGATGGGGGAATGTACGTTTGTACTCACTGAACTGGCTATATAATCGTATACATTTTACAATAAAGAAGTATGACTTTTCTGATCTGACAGTTAAACTTTTTTAATGTGTGTGTTTTGTGCAACTCTAAAGAGAAATTCATTGAAATAGAATCGTTAGGACTGCTCAGTACATAACATTCAATTACGTTAATGTTTTGTTATTTAGGGGACTTTCTTTGGTTGTCATGGTTGTCCCTGTGTGTGTGTGTGTGTGTGTGTGTGTGTGTGTGTGTATGTATATATATATATATATATATATATATATATATATATATATATATATATATATATATATATATATATATATATATATATAACAGTAAAGTATCTACATGGTTCAATAAAAATGTCTTAAGTGTAGAAGTCTGTATGGTGTTTGGCAGGTTTGATTGTGGTGAAAAACAAATAAATGTTGGAATAGCGATTGAACTAATAATATGAGCACAGTGTTCAGTTTGTTACCTTCTTCTTGCCATAGGCCCTTAACAGTGTGATTTCTTTCCCTTGTGTTGTGGCTAATCAATCTTTTAAACCTGGCAAATTTGGCTCATGTAGAACTGATTGCATGCTAAAAAATGTATACAGTGAAATGCACTCACCACTCGCTATGTGCAGTCTTGCAGAATAACACATTACAACACCTTTACACTGAATGTTTGGATTCATCTGTTTGGAAAGCTTTTCGGAGGATATTACTTGTAATCTACTGTACCAATGGTATGCACGCCCACCCACCCACCCACCTTATCACTCTCTCTCTTTGCCCCTGTCTCTCTCACTCACACACACCCATCCACACACAGACACCTTCCCAACACACACATACTGTATACAACAACAGCAATGATAAAACCCACTCCTAAACACCTTCCCCTTCATCCATTTTCAAGTTTGTCCTCTTTTGACATTCTAGTTGCTTTCCACCCTCCATGGCTCCTCCCTTAGCTAATACACTATGTGCAACTTTTAACCAGCAGCACTTACGTTTTAATTACTATGCACAAATCACAATGGACAGGAGAGGACAAGGGAAACTGGAGCATGTGGTAATTATCCCATCCTGCCTTCCGTTCCGGATAGTAACTACCTCAGTTATATTTAACGCCAGCTAAAAGGGCACAGGCTGAATCATGCTACCGATGTAGGATTCATACATTAGCCACATCAGCAACTGTTAAGTGAGACAGACCATCACGGTGCTATTTATTGTGGTGGTGGTTGCTATGGAGTTGCTGGAGGGGTTTTTTTTTTTTTAGTTGATTGGTTGTTGATTTTCATCTAAAAACACCAAGCTACTGTGTAGGGATTTTATCGCCATTTCTTTTGGAGTTGCCATCTCGGTCAAGGAATGCTTGGCTGTACCATAAATATGTGACCTAGCGTTGCAACTGTTTCTTTGCTTATTCTCAAGGATAAGAATAGTTTGCTGGTGAAATTGCCTCGTGTGCAGTTTTCTGAACCGGAACCCCCACCATTAAACAGACACTGTAGTATAGCCGCAGACTAAGCAGCACAACATATTAATTAAAACATCCTCATTACTAACTAGTTTATGTAGCCAGTTTTGCCATTTGAATTTGAACACACATCCTCAGATACAGAAATAGCAGAGACACAACAGCCCTAGCCGTATGCTGTGGAGCCGCACATCAGATTTTTTCAAGTTGCACTTCTTGAAGTTGAACCCTCCTGTGTAGACTTGCACTCGGGCCACTCGGAGCCCAACGGCCGCCCACGCAGTCTCCCTGCCATGGAGTGGGAATCAGCTCTGGGATGCTAATGCAGGCTCAAATCACTGAGGTGGGATTTATGAAAGCTGCATTTTTCAGAGGGTTTCCAATAGCAACCCACCACCGGCAATGTTGTTGCCCTCCTCCCCCTCTGGTCTTGTCGGTTTGAAACATGCCACTTGGAGCTGTGGAGAGCAAACGAGTATGACTTATGTTTAGCAGATTAACACAGTTTTAAAGAGAGGCATTGTAGCACATTAGCCGAGATGTGGTCAGGCATATGAAGGATTCATGAAGGTTGAGATGAGCAATGAGAAGAACATAGGGGGAATGAGTAGAGCAACACAACTGCACCCTCGCCACAGTAGTGGAGAGGGTAGTAAGTTTTAAGTTCCTCGGCGTACACATCACAGACAAACTGAATTGGTCCACCCACACAGACAGCATCGTGAAGAAGGCGCAGCAGCGCCTCTTCAACCTCAGGAGGCTGAAGAAATTCGGCTTGTCACCAAAAGCACTCACAAACTTCTACAGATGCACAATCCAGAGCATCCTGTCAGGCTGTATCACCGCCTGGTACGGCAACTGCTCCGCCCACAACCGTAAGGCTCTCCAGAGGGTAGTGAGGTCTGCACAACGCATCACCGGGGGCAAACTACCTGCCCTCCAGGACACCTACACCACCCGATGTCACAGGAAGGCCATAAAGATCATCAAGGACAACAACCACCCGAGCCACCCCGCTATCATCCAGAAGGTGAGGTCAGTACAGGTGCATCAAAGCTGGGACCGAGAGACTGAAAAACAGCTTCTATCTCAAGGACATCAGACTGTTAAATAGCCACCACTAACATTGAGTGGCTGCTGCCAACTCAACTCCAGCCACTTTAATAATGGGAATTGATGTAAAATATATCACTAGCCACTTTAAACAATGCTACTTAATATAATGTTTACATACCCTAAATTATTAATCTCATATGTCTACGTATATACTGTATCTACTGCATCTTTATGTAATATATGTATCACTAGCCACTTTAAACTATGCCACTTTGTTTACATACTCATCTCATATGTATATACTGTACTCGATACCATCTACTGCATCTTGCCTATGCCGCTCGGTACCGTCACTCATTCATATATCTTTATGTACACATTCTTTATCCCTTTACACTTGTGTGTATGAGGTAGTAGTTTTGGAATCGTTAGTTAGATTACTCGTTGGTTATTACTGCATTGTCGGAACTAGAAGCACAAGCATTTCGCTACACTCGCATTAACATCTGCTAACCATGTGTATGTGACAAATAACATTTGATTTGATTTGAGTTTAGACCCTTATAATATTTGACAGTAGCATTGAACAGTACAAAAAGGTCCTAATGGATGTGTGTATTAAACCTAATGAAAAAATTAAGAATGAAATATTGTGCTTATTTTCACTTGTCAAGGTGGATAAAGTGGGTTCTGAGCTCGGCCAGATGGCATCTCAGGGACAATTTATATTGGTGTCCACTCTCAGCCCTCTCTCACCCACTATTACAACTGGGAAGAGCCTGTCAATGGCTAGCTACATTGTTAAAACTCAGAAATAAAGTGTCTTAATAGGATATTGGGCAACCACGAGCCGCCAGAACAGCTTCAATACATTTGATTGAGCTGGATTCATTTGTAAGGAGACACATTGTGGGATATTTTTTATAAAAACAGTTGGTTTTGTCCTTTTTGGCCACTATTCTTGTAGCTAGGTATTACTGCACTGTTGGAGATATAAACATAAGCATTTTGCTGCACCATCGATAACGACTGCAAAATATGTGTACATGACCAATAACATTTGATTTGATTTGATTTAGTCACGTGGCCACTGGAACTTTCTGTGGTGTAAAGTGAACAGCAGAGGGTGTCATCAGAGCACAACAACTGTGACAAGTGACAGGATCCTGGTCTGATAGACCAGATGTAACATAGTAAATGTAAATCCAGGACACTCAAATTCGTATGATATGTTACGTTTGGTATGGTTACATAAGACAGAAGCTTACTTCAGGCAAAAACAAAAGTAGGGTGGTTGGCCGAGGTGGATGGGTGAGCGTGTAACGCGAACTATCCTTTGTCGGTGTGGATGGGATGTTGTATAACGGGAACGTCTAGCAATCCAAACATTGTATGTTTGAATCTCATCACGGACAACTTTCACATTTTAACTAATTCGAAACTTTTCAGCCAGCTGCTACTTTTTGCTACTTTGCAACTTCTTAGCATGTTAGCATACCCTTCCCCTAACCTTAACCCTTTTAGCAAGCCCTTCACCTAACTCCTAATTTTAACCCTAACCCCTATCCAACGTTAGCCAGCTAGCAGTTTGGTGCCAGAGGGTGCCAGAGGGGATAGATGGAGACAACCAAATAGAGTAACCCAGAGGTCATATTACACTCATCTATTTGTGAAATTTCAATTCATCTACTGAAGGTAAACTGCTAACAAAAATACCTATTGGATACAGTATATCTCAATATAAGAATATGTTGATATCAATGAGGTGACTTTGCTGAATGATTTTATTTGATAAGGGGGAGGGGTCTGCTCTTTTAATTACATTTAGTTAGCAGTTTTATAGTGTCCGAAGGATGATGAAAGGTGACGTAATAGGTGTTCGTGGAACACCCAATGAGACACCCTGCGCCTTACAATCAGTTTCTGCATCAGTGATTGATCAGTGAGAACAGTTGAGGCCCTTGCAGCTCCTAAGGAGAGAGAAACTGCAATATTAACACTTCTATACTTCCTCTGCCACCTCTGATCTTAATCTATACTAACATAATCATTTAGAGTTCTTAATGCAATGAGTACTTAAAGTGACATTAAAAGTTTGTCAGATGTTTTCAGACCTCTAATGTCATGGGACGTGGTTTCATCTTGACATTACTTTAATTTTGAGGCGTGAAAAGATGGAGCAAACTTCCATTTATGAGTGAAATGTCCCTTTAAGGTAACCAAATAAAACAAGAGTTTTTTTAAACCTTTTTTATTCAGCAAATAAATGCCAATTTACCATGAATGCAATCAATCCCCCTTATCAATCCCCCATTCATCAAGAATGCTGTTGTCTGTTTTTAGTGAGAATGGATGTGGGAGCTAACAGAAGTGCTCTTCTTTATACAGATGATGGGCAAGTTGAGTTCCAAAATGTAAATGAGAACATCCAAAACAACAAAGGATAGTGCCTCCTGTTCAGTTTTGTCAGGCTTTCCGATTTTGATAGTATACCTCTCGCTACCACCCATAAACCATGTTGATGCCCAAATACCAGAGATAATATTTATCATCCTACAGATGCTGTTTTTGATGAAAAATCTATGGTTGTTGTATAGGAAAAACAATGATATGAGCGAAAATCCCTCTTTACCATGAAGTGTATTTTGACCATACACACTGTTGCGTCCCAAATTACAGCCCATTTAGGGCTGTTATGGTGACCATATTACTGCCACACCGGCAGTCACCAGTCATGATGGCAGTCAAATTCCACATGACCATTTAGTCACGGTAATGAGGCTTCTCCAAGCTCTGATACTGCTGATGGTCATTAGTAGCCTACCAAACTTGCTGGTACTCAACACTCTAATCATGCTGACATCAATGCAAATGAGTGCCCAGGAGACTGCATGAATCAGGCCTTCATGGGCGAATTGCTGCAAAGAAACCACTACTAAAGGACACCAATAATAAGAAGAGACTTGCTTGGGCCAAGAAACAAGAGCAATAGAAATTAGACCGGTGGAAATCTGTCCTTTGGTCTGATGAGTCCAAATCTGAGATTTTTGGTTGAACTGCCGTGTCTTTGTGAGACGCAGAGTAGGTGAACGGATGATCTCTGCATGTGTGGTTCCCACTGTGAAGCATGGAGGAGGAGGTGTGATGGTGTGGGGGTGCTTTGCTGATGACACTGTCTGTGATTTATTTAGAATTAAAAACAAACTTAACCAGCATGGCTACTACAGCATTCTGCAGTGATACGCAATCCCATCTGGTTTGAGCTTAGTGTGACTATCATTTGTATTTGAACAGGACAATGAGCCAAAACACACCTCAAACACACCCTATTGAAGGGCTATATGACCAATAAGGAGAGTGATGGAGTGCTGCATCCGATGACCTGGCCTCCACAATTACCTGACCTCAACCCAATTGAGATGGTTTGGGATGAGATGGACCGCAGAGTGAAGGAAAAGCAGCCAACAAGTACATATGTGGGAATTCCTACCTGAATTCCTAACTGATATTGCAGGCGAAAACCTGAGGAAAATGCAACCAGGAAGTGGCCTCTATTTTGAAAGCTCCATGTTCCATTGAATGCCTTCCCTCCATTTAAAGGGATATCAACCAGATTCCTTTTCCAGGTTTTTGCCTGCAATATCAGTTCTGTTATACTCACAGACAATATTTTGACCGTTTTGGAAACTTTAGAGTGTCTTCTATGCTAATCTGACAATTATATGCATATTCTAGATTCTGGGCCTGAGAAAGTTACATTTGGGTATGCTTTTCATCCAAAAATCAAAATACTGCCCCCTACACTCAACAGGTAGGAATTCCCACATATGTACTTGTTGGCTGCTTTTCCTTCACTCTGCGGTCCATCTCATCCCAAATCATAGTTGTATACCTCATGTATCATAGTCCATAGGCCTATATGTTTTGATAAGGTTTGTAATCACAACTAAAGTGGCCCAATAACTTCTTAAAATTAAAACATGAATCTGCTTTATAACCGGTGTAGAGCCTAACTGACATACATAGGCTGCGTGTGAGTTTCACGTTAAGGGAAGATCATTTTCACCATTAAAATGGACCTTTATAATACAGTTGAAGTCAGAAGTTTACATACACCTTAGCCAAATACATTTAAAACCAGTTTTTCCCAATTCCTGACATTTAATCCTAGTAAAAATTCCCTGTTTTATGTCAGTTAGGATCACCACTTAATTTTAAGAATGTGAAATGTCAGAATAATAGCAGAGTTATTTATTTCAGCTTTTATTTCTTTCATCACATTCCCAGTGGGTAAGAAGTTTACATACACTCAATTAGTATTTGGTAGCGTTGCCTTTAAATTGTTTATCTTGGGTCAAAAGCTTCGGGTAGCCTTCCACAAGCTTCCCACAATACGTTAGGTGAATTTTGTCCCATTTCTCCTGACAGAGCTGGTGTACCTGAGTCAGGTTTGTAGGCCTCCTTGCACACACACGCTTTTACAGTTCTGCCCACAAATTTTCTATGGGATTGAGGTCAGGGCTTTGTGATGGCCACTCCAATACCTTGACTTTGTTGTCCTTAAGCCATTTTGCCAAAACTTTGGAAGTACGCTTGGGGTCATTTTCCATTTGGAAGACCCATTTGCGACCAAGCTTTAAGCTTTATATTGCTTCAACATATCCATATAATTTTCCTGCCTCATGATGCCATCTATTTTGTGAAGTGCACCAGTCCCTCCTGCAGCAAAGCACCCCCACAACATGATGCTGCCCCTCCCGCGCTTCACGGTTGGGATAGTGTGCTTCAGCTTGCAAGCCTCCCCTGTTTCCTCCAAACATAACGATGGTCATTATGGCCAAACAGTTCTATTTTTGTTTCATCAGACCAGAGGACATTTCCCCAAAAAAGTAAGCTCTTTGTCCCCATGTGCAGTTGCAAATTGTAGTCTGGCTTTTCCATGGCGGTTTTGGAGCATTGGCTTCTTCCTTGCTGAGCGGCCTATCAGCTTATGTCGATATAGGACTCATTTTACTGTGGATATAGATCCTTTTGTACCTGTTTCCTCCAGCATCTTCACATGGTCCTTTGCTGTTGTTCTGGGATTGATTTGCACTTTTCGCACCAAAGTACATTCATCTCAAGGAGACAGAACGTGTCTCCTTCCTGAGCAGTATGATGGCTGCTTGGTCCCATGGTGTTTAAACTTGCGTACTATTGTTTGTACAGATAAACGTGGTACCTTCAGGTGTTTGGAAATTGCTCCCAATGATGAACCAGACTTGTGGAGGTCTACAATTGTTTTTCTGAGGTCTTGGCTGATTTCTTTTGATTTTCTCATGATGTCAAGCAAAGAGGAACTGAGTTTGAAGGTAGGCCTTGAAATACATCCACAGGTACACCTCCAATTGACTCCAATTATGTAAATTAGCCTAACAGACGCTTCTAAAGCCGTGACATCACTTTCTGAAATTATCCAAGCTGTTTAAAGGCACAGTCAACTTAGTGTATGTAAACTTTTGACCCACTGGAATTGTGATTCTGGGAATTATAATTGAAATAATCTCTCTGTAAACAATTGTTGGAAAAATGACTTGTGTCATGCACAAAGTAGATGTCCTAACCGACTTGCCAAAACTATAGTTTGTTAATTAACAAGAAATTTGTGGGGTGGTTGAAAAACGAGATTTAATGACTCCAAACTAAGTGTATGTAAACTTCCGACTTCCACTGTAAATCAGTACATGCATAATCGCATTTGCCATCACTTTTGATAAGTGTTTTCCCACTAATTGATTGAATATTGGAACATCCACATATAGGACAAGTTGACCAATATAATAGGTCAACTTTTGTAAAGTAGATTGTTTTACTGTAGGCTAGTGCTTTTGCTGTTAGTTGGGCTTCCTCATCTTTTTGGCTGACGAAATTTCAGTCAGCTAAATGTGGACAGTTCCAACATCAATATGTGCCTGGGAATTCGATAACAGGGACACAAGCAGTTGCACCCCGGATGCGTCTGCCTTCATTCACTTGTAGCCTACTTCTGAAATGCCTGTGAGAAGGACCCCATCACGTGATTGTCATTGGCTACATCTGAGAGAGCCATGTGAGTGAGAGGTGCTTCGGAGCAAGGCAGCCGGGGGAAGGGAATTATAAATGGCCTATTATATTTAGCCCAAGGGCACAACAGCCAGTTTGGCCAGCGAAAGGCAGGTTTTTTAAGGGGCATTACGGTTACACAAGGATGCCGCAGGGAAATTTGAGGCCTGGTGAGAATATTATCAAGTGCTTGTCAAATTGTGAACGTGTCAAGTCTTCTCCTGCTCCCCCACTCTAGCACTCAATGTTGCCGGTCTACTAACCACCTGTCCTAGCAACCCATTATTACGCACACCTGGCAATAATCATGAGGCACTTCTGAACTTCATCACTCCCTGATTACTTCCCCTTTATCTAGCGCTCCGTTGTATTAGGTAGTATTGTTTCCTGTTTTCATGTTTAGACGGTACTCCTGTTTTTGTATTCACCCATGGTTCCTGTGCAACCAGGGGGAAAACATTGTCTAGATCACCTGTACTCCACACACAGACCCGTACAAAGCTCATCCTCCATTTGGTAAATCCAAACATAACTCTATCCTCCTGATTCCTGCTTACAAGCAAAAATTAAAGCAGGAAGCACCAGTGACTCAGTCTATATTAAAGTGGTCAGATGAAGCAGATGCTAAACTACAGAACTGTTTTGCTATCACAGACTGGAACATTTTCCGGGATTCTTCCGATGGCATTGAGGAGTACACCACATCAGTCACTGGCTTTATCAATAAGTGCATCGAGGACGTCGTCCCCACAGTGACTGCACGTGCATACCCCAACCAGAAGCCATGGATTACAGGCAACATTCGCACTGAGCTAAAGGGTAGAGCTGCCGCTTTCAAGGTGCGGAACTCTAACCTGGAAGCTTACAAGAAAACCTGCTATGCCCTGCGACAAACCATCAAACAGCCAAAGCGTCAATACAGGGGTGAATAATTGAATAAGATTGAATAATTCTACATCGGCTCCGACGCTCATCTTATGTGGCAGGGCTTAAAAACTATTACAGACTACAAAGGGAAGAACAGCCGCAAGCTGCCCAGTGACACGAGCCTACCAGATGAGCTAAATCACTTCTATGCTCACTTCGAAGCAATCAACACTGAGGCATGCATGAGAGCATCAGCTGTTCCGGGTCGACTGTGTGATCACACTCTCCGTAGCCGACGTAGTAAGACCCTTAAACAGGTCAACATGCACAAGGCTGCAGGGCCAGACGGATTACCAGGATGCGTGTTCCGGGCATGTGCTGACCAACTGGCAGGTGTCTTCACTGACATTTTCAACATGTCCCTGATTGAGTCTGTAATACCAACATGTTTCAAGCAGAAACCATAGTCCCTGTGCCCAAGAACACAAAGGCAACCTGCCTAAATGACTACAGACCCGTAGTCATGACGTGCTTCGAAAGGTTGGCAATGGCTCACCTCAACACCATTATTCCAGAAACCCTACACCCACTCCAATTTGCATACCGCCCAAACAGATCCACAGATGACACAATCTCTATTGCACTCCACACTGCCCTTTTCCACCTGAACAAAAGGAACACTTATGTGAGAATGCTATTCATTGACTACAGCTCAGCGTTCAACACCATAGTACCCTCAAAGCTCATCATTAAGCTAAGGATCCTGAGACTAAACACCTCCCTCTGCAACTGGATCCTGGACTTCCTGACAGGCCGCCTCCAGGTAGTGAGGGTAGGTAGCAACACATCTGCCACACTGATCCTCAACACTGGAGCTCCCCAGGGGTGCGTGCTCAGTCCCCTCCTGTACTCCCTGTTCACCCATGACTGCATGGCCAGGCACGACTCCGAATGAGAGACTGATGAAGTGTGTGCAGCTTGCAACTTTTTTCAGATCATAATTAGAGTCCAATCATGCAGTCTTAGTGTCACATGAGTTTACGCTGGAGAGACGAAGCAGGTACGGGAAGTAAAACATTGAATAAATAACGGACATGGAACGAGACAGGAACAACGTCAGCAAACTAATAAAAAAACAATACAATGCAGCCGCGGGGAACGGAACTGGGGAACTGAAAAATATAGACGGAGGAAAAAAACAGGTGATAAGTGAGTCCAGGTGAGTCCAATAACGCTGATGCACGTGACGAGGGAAGGCAGGTGTGCTTGATGGATGGCAGGAGTGCGTGATGCAGGCCACTTGGCGCCCTCAAGCGCCAGGGGGAGGAAGGAGCGGGAGCAGACGTGACACATAGAATGTATTAAAAACCTAAACATTTATCCCAACATTTGTATCACAATTAAATTGCATTAATAACTCTAAATTAAGCATATAGGACCAGTTTCTTTGTTAACCGATCAACACACAATAGCCGCATGTGCGCACTTCCTTTGAAATCATTTTGAGAAAATATACTTCATACTATAAAATGATTGTAATATAATGCCACGGAATTCTAAGCAATTATTGTCTGCTAAATGAACAAGTGAAGCCCACAGCCATATGGCATAGCCATATCAGGTCCTAACATAAGCATTACATGGGCTTGCTCCTACCTATCTTTCCGATTTGGTCCTGCCGTACATACCTACACGTACGCTATGGTCACAAGACGCAGGCCTCCTTACTGTCCCTAGAATTTCTAAGCAAACAGCTGGAGGCAGGGCTTTCTCCTATAGAGCTCCATTTTTAAGGAATGGCCTGCCTACCCATGTGAGAGACGCAGACTCGGTCTCAACCTTTAAGTCTTTATTGAAGACTCAACTCTGCAGTAGGTCCTATGATTGAGTGTAGTCTGGCCCAAGAGTGTGAAGGTGAACGGAAAGGTACTGGAGCAACGAACCGCCCTTGCTGTCTCTGCCTGGCCGGTTCCCATCTCTCCACTGGGATTCTCTGCCTCTAACCCTATTACAGGGGCTGAGTCACTGGCTTACTGGTGCTCTTCCATGCCGTCCCTAGGAGGGGTGCGTCACTTGAGTGGGTTGAGTCACTGACGTGATCTTCCTGTCCGGGTTGGCGCCCCCCTTTGGGTTGTGCCGTGGGGGAGATCTTTGTGGGCAAATGTAGGTTGGTTTATACTCGGTCTTGTCTCAGGATGGTAAGTTGGTGGTTGAAGATATCCCTCTAGTGGTGTGGGGGCTGTGCTTTGGCAAAATGGGTGGAGTTATATCCTGCCTGTTTGGCCCTGTCCGGGGGTATCGTCGGACGGGGCCACAGTGTCTCCTGACCCCTCCTGTCTCAGCCTCCAGTATTTATGCTGCAGTAGTTTATATGTCGGGGGGCTAGGTTCAGTCTGTTATATCTGGAGTATTTCTCTTGTCTTATCCGGTGTCCTGTGTGAATTTAAGTATGCTCTCTCTAATTCTCTCTCTCTCTCTCTCTCTCTCTCTCTCTCTTTTTCTCTCTTTCTTTCTTTCTTTCTTTCTTTCTTTCTCTCTCTCGGAGGACCTGAGCCCTAGGACCATGCCTCAGGACTACTTGGCCTGATGACTCCTTGCTGTCCCCAGTCCACCTGGCCGTGCTGCTGCTCCAGTTTCAACTGTTCTGCCTATGGAACCCTGACCTTTTCACCAGACGTGCTACCTGTCCCAGATCTGCTGTTTTCAACTCTCTAGAGACAGCAGGAGTGGTAGAGATACTGTTGTACCCTCGACAACTACTGTGATAATTATTATTTGACACGGCTGGTCATCTATGAACATTTGAACATCTTGGCCATGTTCTGTTATAATCTCCACCCCACACAGCCAGAAGAGGACTGGCCAACCCTCATAGCCTGATTTCTCTCCAGGTTTCTTCCTAGGTTCTGGCCTTTCTAGAGAGTTTTTCCTAGCCACCGTGCTTCTACACCTGCATTGCTTGCTGTTTGAGGTTTTAGGCTGGGATTCTGTACAGCACTTTGTGACAACAGTTAATGTAAGAAGAGCTTTATAAATAAATTTGATTTGATAAGGACAACCCATAGTATGCTATTCTGTTGTTCTGAAATAGACTACATTTCTTCATATCCTGTTTCTTTAGACCTGTCTAAAATAAATAATGGATTTATTGTGATGGTGTAGGCTATATTAAATTCATTGAATAGACTTTTTTAAATGTCTGCATCAGGTCTGCATCAGTGGCTTGTAGGCTATGCGTGGAAGCCAGGAGATACTACATGTGTTTGTGCTAATTAACGATCAATTACAGTGAGACCGGCAGTTATTTTCTTGACAATCACAGGCTGACAAAATTTCATGACCGCCACAGCCCTAACCCTATTCCTTTTATAGTGCACTACTTTTTTACCAAGGCCCAAATAGCACTATAGGGGAAAGGATGCCATTTAAGATGCAGACCTTACTCAGCAGGACCATTAGAGAAGGGCCCTCCTCTCTATGCCCCTAATACTGAGAACAGAGTAACAACAAGTGGCTTCAGACTGATTCAAAGTATAAGCGTTCAGTGGCCAGGGTAAAACCTAAATAGCCTAGGTCTTTTGGCCACTTTTGGCGCATTTTGGCCATTTCCATTCCAGGAGTGTATTTGAATAAGCTTAAGTGATGTTCTAAAGGGACAGTCGTGTATTTATTGCTGCACTTGCAATTTCACTCATGCTTAGAAGCTTACTGTGCACGTTTTAAAAGTAGTCTAACTACAAATCCAGAATTGTGCAGAAAATAAACAAGATGTGTGCTTTATTTTCTGTACAATTGTTCTACTAAACACACACACACACACACACACACACACACACACACACACACACACACACACTGCTGTTGTGCTGCTTTGTTGTGCAGTGCACCCAGTCCTAGTGGAGCCCTGCCTTGGAGGAATGTCTGTGTGCTCTCTCGGTGGACGTGCCCAGAGTGGACAAATCATGCTAATTGTCTTGGAGAGAAACAGAGCGTTAGACCCAAGATGAAGGCAGAGAGGGAGGATCTCTCCAAAGCCATAGCCGCTCCTCAACTTTTGCTGCTCTGGTGTCTTCTTGTCTCACCTCAGTCAGGTAAGGGAAACTTTCCCCTGTTTTTGGAAAACACATCTGTACTGACTTATTAAAGGAATGTGTAGTGTTCACTTGCAAGGCTAAGACAATGTGGGTGGGAAGTATTTAGAGTGGAGTGGGCAAGTGTAGGTTGGTTTATGCATGTTTTCTGACTGACGTATTTGTTTGGCTGATAAGTTGGACACATACATTTTGTGTCCTACTAAATTATGCCTACTTTTGCTTGTAAATTCGTTCATGTAAATTCATCAATTCAATAAAAAAATACGACCGTCAATCATTCAACAGCCCCTAATAAGACCCCTATTATGAATTTAAATGTCTCAGAATATTTATTTAATTAATTTGATTAGCATATATGCATAGGTACCATATAAATTACAAAAACAATTACATAAAACACAATTTCCATGTCAAACAAGCAAATAAACATTTCCTTGTTGTGTACTAGCTTATATTCTGAAAAACACTTTATTTAAAACATTCAAACTGACTTCACAATGCCACACAGTATGTATTTTTATTACTATTGCTCAATTACTAGAAAGAAAATTACACTCTGATGACACTCATAAAACTATACATAATCTGTGGATTTAAAAATAGATTGATGAAGATATATTATTTGGCAGAAAGCAGTCACAATGGGACCCAGATTCCAGCCTGGAGTAAAATGTACTTTCAATGGACATTCTCTATTGAGAATGGTTTTTAGTCCAGGACTGCTTAATCTGGATTTGGGAAACCGGCAAATAGGGTTTAGACTTTAGAGAGTTTAGGCGTTCGGTCTGTACAAAAAGCTGTTTAGTTCATATCAATGGTATTTGATCTCTGTAGAGCCCATGTGGAAACTATGCTACTCAGATGTCTTCCGGTTGGTTCAGAAGGTTTGCCAAAGGTTGGAGAAGGACCTGAGCTCAGGCTATTGAGGTGTGACCTAGATACATAAATGGAAAGCTATACAAGGAATTGATCATTTTGTACATATATAATTCTAATTGTATATGCGATATAGAAAAAAGGTGTGCAGAGTCAAACATAGAAACATGATACTTGGTACTTTTATAGGTGCGGTTGTGTCATGTCATTGCGGTTGTGTTGTCATCAGCAGAATCACTGGGGCCCTCTGTCTTTGGGCTCAGCCAATCGGGGAGCTTGTGTTGCTCTGAGGCCTCTTTCATGGGCTACCAGGGAGGAAATTGGCCCAAACAATCCCCCCTTTTGTCAACTCATCACAGTCGTCCAAAAGGACTGCGAGCCGTTACCACGGTGATGCAGTGCTGCCACACAGGCTCCATGCAGCGCACTCTGCCCCGGCGGAGGAGGGGGCCCGGTGCCCACAGTCAAGTCATCAGCAGCCTGCCGCCCACAACAACAGCCAGCAGAGCTAGTTACAGTCCTTTGGCTCTCACTTTATAAGCCCACTCTGATCACATACTGTAGGCTATTACCATCAAAAAGAATCCTCTGGTCAATCAACACTGAAAGAATTTCTGCAAAATCTGTTGGCCATAAGTTAGACGATTTGAGATATGCCTTGTAGTGAAGTTGTTGAACTAGCTAAGGGGCTAAGAGAATTCTTAGCATAAACCAGACCATGACCTGTTAACAATGTCACGCCTTCTAGCCACAAATGCTTGAATAGAAGCATGTCACTTAATCAAGGACGGTTTAGACACGACTGTGATGGTGGTATTGGTGGTGTGGAGATTGTGGACAGCCCAATATTTTTCTGAATACTAACCTTCACAGTGTAATGGAATAGGAAAGGTCCACAGGAGGATGCTGAGGGAAGGACGGCCCATAATATTGTCTGGAATAGACTGAATGAAATGGCATCAAACACTTGGAAACCATGTGTTTGATGTATTTGATACCATTCCAGTAATTCCACTCCAGCCATTACCACGAGCCAGTCTCCCCCAATTAAGGCGCCACCAACCTCTGAGGGAAGTGTGCCAAGTGTCCTTGGGTACACGATCTGGGTAAAGCTTGTTTGTTGGATGGCTTGCTAGTGTAACCGGTGTGAAATGGCTAGCATTTCAATCGGTGAGATGACAGAGGGTCCCTGGTTCGAGCCCAGGTTGGGGCGAGAAAAGAGATGGAAGCAACACTGTTACACTAGGCGTATTTAAAAGACACTTGTAGCAAGCTGAAATGGCATTGCAGGTAGGATGCGCCTGTACCCTATTGCAGTTTAATGCATGCATCAGTTTATCCATGTCACACATGCGTGTAAGTGGTGGAACACGTGTTCCATTCATATGAACTGAGACGTGTATAGAATAGAAATCTGCTAAATATACAGTATAACCTGAATAAATAGACTCCGTTCCATCTCCTCTGGGTCCAGGACGTGTCAAGGGAGTCAACATCACCAGCCCTGGCTCTCTGATCCGGGGCACGTTGGGCGGGGAGGCACTCCTCTCTGTTCGTTACAGCAGCTCCAGCCCCGACGCACCAGTCATCAAGTGGCAGCTGAAGAGGGACGACAAGCCCGTCACCGTGGTCCAGTCCATTGGCACCGAGATCATTGGGAACTTGAGGCCCGAGTACCGGGACCGCATCCTGGTGTTTGAGAATGGCACCCTCCTACTCCACAACCTCAAACTCTCTGATGAGGGCACCTATGAAGTGGAGATCTCCATCACGGATGATACTTTCACCGGAGAGGGGAGTATCGACCTGACTGTGGATGGTATGTGGTCCAAAGTGTAAGCAAGAGCCTATCTCCTGATTCTGTAACAGAGGCAGCTTAATGTACATGTAAACCCCTTGGACAGGATGCTAGTCTATCACAGGGTCTTAACCCCAATCCATCTCCATAATGCTGAGATACATTGGGTACAATTTTTAGTCTTTGGTATGACTTGACTCCCCAACCTTCCAATCTCAGGGAAGACACTCGATCCACAAGGCAATTGGGATGGTTGATGCATATTTTAGTATAAGTTTACTTGTCCTTTATGACATGACTTGCTTGTAGGAACTGCTGGGATTGTCTGTGATAAAAACCAAAGGATTTTTTGCCTTTTTGTTTATACACATTTCTCAAAAATTTGTATGACTGAAACATCGGCTGAATTGTCAAGGAAAGTGCAGGGGACAATAGTCCAAACCATGTTGTTCTTGTAAAGGTGTTGTTGCAATAAGGGTCACCTGAGAAGTTGTTAATGTACACCTGAGCTAATTTTTTAACCCATCATATCAGTATAACCTTTGGCCCAGAAGGAAGAGACATATCTTGACGTGTCTGACTACTATACTTATTCTCCATAGAGCCCATATCCAGACCTTACGTCCACATGGAGGCGTCCTCAGTACTGGAGCTCAGCGAGCACTTCACCCTCAACTGCTCCCATGACAACGGAACCAATGCCAAGTACAGCTGGCAGAAAGGAGGGAAACTGTTGACCAATGAGACCCGTCTGCAGCTGTCACCTGACCAGAAGCTCTTGACCATTGTGCGGGTGCTGATGGTGGATGATGACATCTACGGATGCGTGGTCGAGAACCCTATTGGGAGCATGAAGAGCCTGCCCATCAAACTCACTGTCTACAGTAGGCTATACAGTGGCACTATATGCTTGAACCAGTGGCAATTCAGTCACAATCTTTAATCTGATATTAGGTCAAACGGCAGCGTTGCCACATGCTTTGCTGTAAAATTGAGGGATGAGGCTGGATAACTCCTGTAATAATCTCTGGCTATTTAACCCATTATATAGGCAACTTTAGAAAGTACACACTAAATTAATTGAAATTATTTTCATAATGTCATCTCAGAGCGCTTTTCTCCTAAAGTCCTACTTGTCACTGGTTCAAGCCCAGGGCGTGCAACAAATACTTCACTGAAAAGCAAGTCCTTGTATGTGAGAGAAGGGGTGAAAAAAAGGCAAATGCAAGCAATATATATATATATTTTTACTAACTGTAGCCTAATGTACCAGCAGCAAAAAGATAATGAGTGGGAGGGAAGTTGATCACTGGCTATACATCCAGTACATGACTACATCACAGAGACATGAGTGTGTGCGTGGGAGGACAGGGGAGGAAGTACATGCTGTAATTCTGCTTCAACATATTCTTAAGTAGTTCTACTGTGCTGTTTGTTTTCCTATGTGGTTGCGTCCCAAATAGCACCATATTCCCTATATAGTGCACTACTTTTGAACAGAGCCTCGGGGGCCCTGGACAAAAGTGTACACTAAATGTGGAAAAGGGTGCCATTTGGGACTAAGCCTATGACCCTCCTACCCTCCTGACCCTCCCCCAACAGGGAGGAGTTCCCTCTACATCATTCTCTCCACCGGGGGTATTTTCCTCCTTATCACCTTGGTTACGGTGTGCGCCTGCTGGGGGCCGTCCAAGAAGTAAGAGCCAAACACACTTTTGTCTCACTCTCTACATGTTTCTGGATGCTTTGGTCTGTTCATGGTCCTATGGGTTGGGAATACTTTTCCATATTTAGTGTACACTTTTGACCAGGGCCCCCGAGGCTCTGTTCAAAATTGTACTGATATACTGTAGTGTTAAATAGACAAAATGCTAAATTTGACATGAACAATGTTGTTTTGAACAGTTTTATACTGTATAATTTAAGCACACAGTTGATTCTCACGTACAGTATATTGTATGTTTATTGTGCAGAGAGCGGCAGAAACAGCAAATGAAGCCCAGAGGTTTGGCAGGACTGCCAAGGCATTTAATAGAACACCCTGATTATTCCCCAATCAATCATGCAGGTAAGGAACCTAATAATTAATTGTATTTATATTTCCTAGTTATTCATAAGAATTATAAATTGTTGTGCTACACCAAAAGTCTTCATCCAATGTATTCTTCATCTTCTACAGTTGACGTTGTACCAAAAATGATGACTGAACATGAACGCAAGAATCCAGTGGCACTCTACATCCTCAAAGAGGTACCTCTTTAAATAACAAAAAGCTGTCATCAGTATCTGACTCAAAACATAGCTAAAAAATACATTTTAATTTAACAAATCAATAAAAATCCCAGAGATACTGTGGGGACTTGTAGGTTTTTATTTCTCAACCCTCATTCAGGTGTTAAGATGACTACAATATCTCAATGTAGAAAAAAATACAGCCAGTATGTATTGTTGTGGACCTGTTCAGAGCATTGTGTGTGTGTCTGAGTATTGACTTGGTTGTCCCTCGTTGTAGGATTTCCCTCAGGGCGACCATGACTCACCCGGCAACATGGGCCTTGGCCCCTCCTCTGAACCACCCAGCAGCCCCCCCGGCTACAGCAGCTCCCTGACTCCCTCCTCACGCTCCCCTGAACCCCCCGCCCACTCCTCTCGCAGGTACCCCCGCACCCCGATCAGCTCCCCCCCTTCACATCACAACAAGGTGCAGAGCAAGTCCTCCACCACCTCCCCACCCCGCACTCGATGCTCCGGGCGCATGTTTCGCGCCCCAGTGGGCATACCGCCTGCCAGTCAGTTGGAAGAGCCCACCTCCACACTGGAGAGCAACGGTACCACTCAGCCTTGATTGTCTATCTACAAGTCCTGGAGGGATGAAGTGTGTGCAGACTTATGTTTCAGCCCAGCAATAAGACATCTGGTCTAAATTGAAAACCTTGACTAGTTGAGAAAGGATTGTATTCATTAGGCACAAAAGGGAACAAAATGGCCTGAAACAGTGATGTACTAACTGGAATTTAAAAAAACAAACATTTGTTTTCTTTTTTCTTTGTAAAAAGTTATTTTGAATGCCATAATTAATATGGTTACTGGTGTGGTGAAGCTGGGACAGAAAAAAGCTGGCACAGTGTGTCTCCTGTTGTCTACCCCTGGTCAACATGTTCTTCCCCCCTCCATGCCTTGGTGCTGTAGAGAGACATGCATCTGTGTGTTTACATGGTGACTGTATGTACATATGTAAATAGATTTTATATGAAGTTATAGTGCAGTAATGTTTGTCTCAGAACCCAACACAGCACTTAATCATCTCAATATGTTTGTAAATACACTGTCATCCTCCACAACTGTATGAGTCAGGTTTAGGTTTTAAGTTATGACACGTTAGTGAGACGATTATTTTTTCTTCAATTATATTATGTCCTATTCATAAGACCTGTTCAAATGTATAAAACCTATCTTTAAAGATACCCATGTATTCATATGTTGGTTACAGTTTCATATATTGTGTGGATGTTTGTAATTTAACTAATCATTTTCTTTGTTATTGGGTATCATAGCTGAATAATCATTCAATGTTTTTCCTTTGTATAGATTCATAGAATTATTATGAAAATCAAAGGATACATTGTACATATCAGTAGAGATGTTTATTAAAGGCATGATGAGGAGGAAATATTGGTTGTCATTTATAAATTTGTTTCACTCAAAGTGAAACTTTAGTGAATGTTTGAATGTTTCAACCACTTTATCCTCAATATTGTCAATTTGCATCTTCAGGTGAGCATGCATTTTTGCCATTTATCTATGCAGTTAGTGTAGCAGATGGCAATCTGTGAAACTCAGCCTGAAGTGCCTCCACTTGCGCTGCAGAATAGCTCTTTTTTCAGTGGTGCGACAATATAAGACCCTTCGAGAGGGCAGTTACGTGTGATAGCAAGGCAGAGGTCCTGGGTTCGAGCCTCGGTATGAGTGAATCAGGAGGAAGCTGTACCCGCTAACCAAGCAGCGTGACGTATTTTATCATGGTGCCGTGTTCCGGATCATCAGTTGGGCTCAGCTCAATGATGGGGTCGCTGTGGAGTGGGTTTGGGGGGTGAATGTAGCAGAAGGCGATGTGTGATACTCACTCCTCAGCCTGAAATGTCTCTACTTGTGCTGCCGAATAGCTAGCTTTTAGGTGGCACAACAGGGTAAGATGCTTCTGGAAGGTGGTCAGGGGTGTTAGCAAGGCAGAGGTTCTGGGTTCCAGACTTGGTATGAGCCGAATCAGGAGTAAACAGTACTCGCTAAGCAAGCAGTGTGACTTCCTTAACATTAGCTTATGTGGGACTTCTTCAGACAGTGGTAGGCTGCACCCATCGTTGTCGACACAAATGCAATCTCTTCATCTCTCTCCACAGAGAATGTTTGTGCTCTGCAATAAAACAGAGGGGACATACTTTCAACGATGTACAGTACAAGCTTTATGTAATTTGTTCCTTTTTGTCAAATGCTCCTCATTCTGTTCTCACACACACAGAGATAATTTGTTTGCTGATTCACAGTCATAGGACAATATTACACCTGTTCAGTGACCACTACAGCTGTGTAGTTGAGGCATGGAGAAGAAAGAAAGTGATTATTCTACCTATCCCAATATATACACTACCGTTCAAAAGTTTGGGGCACTTAGAAATGTCCTTGTTTTTGAAAGAAAAGCAAATTGTTTTGTCCATTAAAATAACATCAAATTGATCACAAATACAGTGTAGACATTGTTAATGTTGTAAATGACTATTGTAGCTGGGAACTGCTGATTTTTTATGGAATATCTACATAGGTGTACAGAGGCCCATTACCAGCAACCATCACCCCTGTGTTCAGATCTCAGATTCTCGAATCCAGAAGAAACCCAAATAAATTAAGTGGGCGGAGCAAAAATGGTCGCACTATTATTACGTCTCCAACAACAAGAAGCGTCTACTGTGGCAGTTGAGAAGCCACTTCAGTATTTAAGAAAGGTTATGTTCACAGATACTAACAAATAATTTATAGCCCTCCGGACAATTCATACTCATGTCAACGCTGTTGTACATCGTGAAACGTATTAGGTTGGTTGAAGAAGTAGCTAGCTAACGTTAACTCAGAACTTAGCAAACGTTGCCTGGATAGTTAGCAACTGGCTAGCAACATGCCCCCTATTATCAATCCTAAAGTAAAGGGCACAACCAAAGTTTCAATTAGTGGGATAACAGTACATGCTCAAAGCAAACATTGTCATCGAAATAATGTATTGGCCGAGAGGAATCAGGCAGTTGCACCTGTGGGCGCCTGGGTGGAGAGTGGACAAGACTGCCAGGATGAGCATCCAAATGTAAGTGTAGCCGTCCATCAGTTATTCTACTTGAACAGGTAGCTAGTTAGCATATTTACCCGTTGACTTATTATTTCGTATGAGCCAGGTTCGTGCCCTGCTAACTGAGGAGCTACAGATGGAGATTCAACGGGAGAAAGAGGAGAGTCTTCGCCGGTTTCAGGAAGAAGTGCGCCGCCGCGTGGCACAACAGGCTCAAATCCGCAAGAGGTGGCAGCTTCAGAAGTCATGCGAGATGGTGACTAGGCTATATAATGTGGATAATTAACATATTGTATTACAATTGCTGTTCATGATGGAAGACAGTTAGTAGGCCAACATCATTATAAAACAACAATGCATTACAAATGGCAAGAATACAGTTATCTTGGTTTCCAAGTATTGTAGCTAGCAACTGCACATGTAAATGACATGGACTATGGGTAAATGAGCACCACCTCTATCAAGAATGTCACAGGCTAGTGACACAACCTGGGTATACCATGCAGAGTCCTCAAACTCCTCATTTAATGACAGCATATTAGCCAGTTTAAAGCCTGCGTTGTTTGTCTTTACAGGCAGAGCAGGAGGGGAGAGTGCTCCAGCAGTCCAGCGATGCAGCGCAGAGATTGACCCCCAGGAAGAATCCGTGCCCCTACTCCCCAGAGAGAGAGCTAGCCATCTGCAGCCCCAACTCCCGCTGGGTTCGAGCACAGGGCTATGATAGCAGCAACAGAGAAAACAGGACTGATCATCAAACGCATCAGGTGGCAAAATTTATCTGTGACGATCTACATTGACATTTTAGTCATTTAGAAGATGCTCTTCTCCAGGGCATCTACTATTCCATGCATTAAATGGAAGTAAGAAAAACGACCACATATCTCGATCATTGCAAGGGAAAAAAACTTCTAAATACCAGTAGCTTTGCAAAATCTGTGCTTGTTACAGTAAAGGAAAAGCAAGTCGTATTTAAAAAAAAATATATATAATAATAAAAAAATCTGTTATAAAAACATTGAATGAAGCCACACAAGCACTGAGTGGATATTGTTATTGATTCGCATCTATATCTAACGTGTGTCTATGTGTTTACACAGGCCTTTTGACCAATCAGATCAGATCTTTTGGGCAAAAAGATTAGAATTGGGAAGCCTGTGTAAACACAACCTATGTCCGTCATTGATCTCTGCAACAAAGGCTACATTTACACAGGCATGCCAAATCTGATCTTTTTGCCACTAATTGGACTTTTGACCAATTAGATCCTTTGCCTATAATTGGGCAAATGATCAGAATTGGGGTGCCTGTGTAAACGCCGCCATATGGACCTAGGCTACCTACCTTTTTATCCTCAATAATGCCAAAGGATTATTTACACAGATGTTAAAGCCATTTTGCTCATATTAAGTCAGTGACATTGCCATTACTTCTATCATTAGCGCTATAGATAAAGTAGATGATCATATGGGTTGGTTCTGGTTTTTCAGCTCAGCAAAGTCACGAGGCAGGTCAGACACAGACTGGCAGCCTGTCAGACGGTCCGTGACGGAGAAGTGATGTCAGAGCTCCCTGGGGGAATATGGAAGGTGTATCCTACCAGAGATGTGAGTTTGTTTATACTGACCCTTTCTAACAGGCAAAGTCAATTTTAACAAAAATGTCGGATAACCATAGAATTAGAATTAATTTATTTTACCTCCTATGATTTGCCCAGCAGCATACTACTCTGCATCCCACTGCTGGCTTGCCTCTGAAGCTAAGCAGGGTTTGTCCTGGTCTGTCCCTGGATGGGAGACCAGATGCTGCTCGAAATGGTGTTGGAGGGCCAGTATGAGGCACTCTTTCCTCTGGTCTAAAAAAATAAATAATTTATATATATATCCCAATGCCCCAGGGCAGTGATTGGGGACTTTGCCCTCTGTGGTCACTGAAGATCCCATGGCACTTATCGTAAGGGTGTTAACCCCGGTGTCCTGGCTAAATTCCCAATCTGGCTCCATACTGTACCATCATGGCTACCTAATCATTCCCAGCTTAGAATTGGCTCATTCATCCCCCCGCTCCCCTGTAACTATTCCCCAAGTCTTTGCTGCAAATGAGAATGTGTTCTCAGTCAACTTACCTGGTAAAATAAAAATATTTTTTCATTCTCTTTCTTTGGTTATAGCTTTATCATTTGGAACTCTCAATTGCAGAAATACTGTCTTTTCTGTCAAATTTGTGTCAACATTTTAGTAAAAGGAATTATTGTGCTTTCTAACTCAAAACAGAAAACTGTATATCGGGTGACAAGAGAAGAAGAGGATCATGAAAAGGAGGAGGAAGATATTCCTTTGATTGGGCAACATGACTCCCCTCTTCAGAACTTTGATCTTCACGAGGGTCACAGGAGCAAGACTGTCACCTTTGACAACAATCCGGTCTGTCACCACAAGTGTTCTCTTTGACACTTCTCCAGTTTCCAAACGCTCCCATTTCCCCAAACCCCACACAGTCAATAGTCCTGTGACTCACATGCTTGTCCTAACATTCCTTTAGTCAGGCTATAGCAAATTGTTTATCAATCTATATAGTTACCTTTCTAACTCCCAACTAAACTACCCTAAAGGTTTAATCTTACATAATGCACAACAAGAGGTGCTCAACTCTTACTAAGTTCTGTAAATTATTATTTTAGTGCTTTTGTCCAGGAGTCACCTGACTTTTATGAAAAAGACTGCTTTAAGGCCAAAACACATCTATTGTGACAGCTAATAATCAATCTTTCATACCTTCTTTGTTGCAGGTCTGTCAGAAGCTCTTTAGTGAGCCTTATCCTGCAGGTCATAGTAATGATTTGAGTACTGACCATAGAGCTACTCAAGTGCTGTGGCCCCAAGAAGACCAGGAGGAACTGAAGAGACAGGTGATTAAGGCCAGTTAGAACTACATTATAGGGTTTTAGTGTTTATGAATATACGCCCTGGCCCTTCTTAGATGGCTATTAAATAACCCTTATCACTGACCATATTTACACACAGCCCTCCACCAAATCCCCCCTTTAGATATCAACTAACACTGTATGACACATAATGATTTGTGCAGCACGGTAGCCCAGTGTATTTTCAGCCCAAAAAGTACCACATATTTTCAAGACACACTTTCAGCTAGTTAGCATTTAGTGAAATACACTACATGGCCAACAGTATGTGGACACCGCTTCAAATGAATGGATTTGGCTATTTCAGCCACACCCGTTGCAGACAGGTGTATAAAATCGAGCACACAGCCATGCAATCTTCACAGACAAACATTGGCTGCTGTTTGGATGCCACCTTTCCAACAAGCCAGCCCTGCTAAAGCTGCCCGGTCAACTGTAAGTGGTGTTATTGTGAGGTGGAAATGTCTTGGAGAAACAACGGCTCAGCCACGAAATGGTAGGCCACACAAGCTTACAGAACCACCGAGTGCTGAAGCACGTAGCACGTAAGCATGGTCTGTCCTCGGTTGAAACACCCTCTACTGAGTTCCAAACTAACCCTGGAAGCAATGTCAGCACAAGAACTGTTAGTTGGGAGCTTCATGAAATGGGTTTCCATGGCTGAGCAGCCGCACTCAAGCCTAAGATCACAATGCCAAGCGTCAGCTGGAGTGGTGTAAAGCTCTCCGCCATTGGACACTGGAGCAGTGGAAACGCGTTCTTTGGAGTGATGAATCGAATCACGCTTCACCATCTGGCAGTCCGACGGACGAATCTGGGTTTGGTGGATGCCATGAGAACGCTACCTGCCCGAATGCATAGTGCCAACTGTAAAGTTTGGTGGGGGAGGAATATTGGTCTGGGGTTGTTTTCATAGTTCGGGCTAGGCCCTTTTAGTGCCAGAGAAGGGGAATCTTAACGCTACACAATGACATTCTAGACGAGCACACAATGACATTCTAGACGATTCTGTGCTTCCAACTTTGGGGCAACAGTTTGGGGAAGGCCCTTCCCTGTTTCAGAATGACAATGCCCCCGTGCACAAATCGTGGTCCGTAAAGAAATGGTTTGTTGAGATCGGTGTAGAAGAATTTGACTGGCCTGCAGAGAGCCCAGACCTTTGGGATGATTTGGAACGCAGACCTATTCACCCTTCATCAGTGCCCGACCTCACTAATGCTCTTGTGGCTGAATGGAAGCAGGTCCCCGCAGCAATATTCCAACATCTAGTGGAAAGCCTTCCAGAAGTGTGGAGGCTGTTGTGACAGCAAAGGGCGGACCAGCTCCATATGATTTCAGAATGAGATGTTCGACAAGCATACTTTTGGTCATGTAGTGAATTTGCTTTAAACTTTGGTCTCTGCTTCAATTGCATTAATGTGCTGGAACATTATTTTTCTCCATATGCACATTTTATAAAAAAATATACCCCTTGACACCATAAAATAACTTTACCTTAACTCTAAAAATGTTTGTTTGTAGGGTCAGTCTCAGTTTCTGATGTACCGACGCCTATTCATGGACATTGAGAGAGAACAAGTCAAGGAGCATCAGAGACATAGGAAGCACCTGAGGAGAATCGGAAGGTGACTCGGCACAACCACAATAAACAAATGTAGTTCCTCCTCTGGATATACTGGTTATCAAAAAATTTCACTATTAGTAAACTGTGCTGTCACATTTGCATTCATATCAGGGTTGGGGTACATCTCATTTCAATGCAGTCAATTGAGATATTAAACTGAAATGATAAATTTCCCTAGTTTTTAAATATATTTTATGTTCTTCAAAGTTGCCACCCTTTGCCTTGATAACATCTTTGCACACGCTTGGCGTTCTCTCAACCAGCTTCTCCTGGAATGCTTTTCCAACAGTCTTCATGGAGTTCTGACATATGATGAGCACATATGCTGAGCACTTTTTGGCTGTGTTTCCTTCACTCTGCGGCCCAAATCATCCCAAACCATCACAATTGGGTTGTGGTCAGGTGATTGTGGAGGCCAGGCCATATGCTGCATCACTCTCCTTCTTGGTCAAATAGCCCTTACACAGCCTGGAGCTGTGTTGGGTCATTGTCCTGTTGAAAAACAAACGATAGTCCCACTAAGCGCAAACCAGATGGGATGGCGTATTGCTGCAAAATGCTGTGGTAGCCATGATGGTTAAGTGTGACTTGAATTCTAAATAAATCACTGACAGTGTCACCAGCAAAGTACACCCACACCATCACACCTCCTCCTCCATGCTTCACAGTGGAAACCACACATGCGGAGATCATCCGTTCACCTGCTCTGTGTCTCACAAAGACATGGCGGTTGAAACCAAAATCTCAGATTTTGACTCATCAGACCAAAGGACAGATTTCCACCGGTCTAATGTCCATTGCTCATGTTTCTTGGCCCAAGCAAGTCTCTTCTTATTGGTGTCCTTTAGTAGTGGTTTCTTTGGAGCAATTCAACCATGAAGGCCAGATTCATGCAGTCTCCTCTGAACAGTTGATTTTGAGATGTCTGTTACGTGAACTCTGAAGCATTTATTTGGGCTGCATTTTCTAAGGCTTGTAACTCTAATGAACTTGTCCTTTGCAGCAGAGGTAACTCTGGGTCTTCCTTTCCTGTGGCGGTCCTCATGAGAGCCAGTTTCATCATAGCACTTGATGGTTTTTGCAAATGCACTTGGAAGAAACTTTCAAAATTCTTGAAATTGTCCACATTGACTGACCTTCATGTCGTAAAGTAATGATGGACTGTCGTTTTTCTTTGCTTATTTGAGCTTTTCTTGCTATAATATGGACTTGGTCTTTTGTATACCAACCCTACCTTGTCACAACACAATTGATTGGCTCAAACGTATATTAACTTTCAGCAACGCACACCTGTTAATTGAAATGTATTCCAGGTGACTACCTCCATGAAGCTGGTTGAGAGAATGCCAAGAGTGTGCAAAGCTCTCAAGACAAAGGGTGGCTACTTTGAAGAATCTCAAATATAAGATATATTTTGATTTGTTTACTACATGATTCCATATGTGTTATTTCATAGTTGTGATGTCTTCACTATTATTCTACAATGTAGAAAATAGTACAAATAAATAAACCCTTGAATGAGTAGGTGTGTCCAAACTTTTGACTGGCACTTTATAAACATTCATACTCCTTCAATATGGTCTTTTCAATATAATGGATAAAATGTGTTGTTAACAATGCAGACAGTGGCATTACATTCCATTGCAAAATAAGAACACATTTTAATGTAGTTTTGTCTGAATTTCCTTTTAGGATAAAAGCAGAAAAGGAACAGACTAGGTTGGAAGAGGAGAGGAGGCTGGAGAGACTGCGGCAGCTCGAGGAGGATAGACTGGAAATGGCTGAGAGGGAATTTCTAATTCTGGAGCGACTGAGGCTTGAGGAAGGGGAGAGGGCAGAGGTGTTAGAGAAGAAAGAGAGAGCAAAGAAAGATAAAGAAGCCACAAGGTAACTTTATTAATCAATACAATCTGAAATTAAATGGACTAGATTCAGCCCAGAAGGTTTTTGATAATTGTACAGTATCTGACATAGAATGAAGGGTCAATCTTCTGCCAATATATATAATTGTTTTGTCCTTGAGCAACACATCATGTGCACTACTCCTCCAAAAGTCACATTGGGAAATATGAAAGACCTTGTTCTTTCTAGAAAATACCAGTGTAAAAAATGATGTTCTGATGTTTGCTCGTGATAATCATGGCAACCAATTTTTTAATACTTTAGATCACACATCTGCATTCTATCCTACCCCTGACCCCACTCCTAGACTAGAAAGCATGCTGAATGATTAATCTCCTTTGAAAGTACTTTTTTGTCCTGGAATAATCTTGGTCCAGGAAACTAGCCCTAAATATGTTTGTGCTGGTCAACTAGTGAATAAGGCCCTGTGTCCCAGCCTGTGTTATTGTGTGACACGTTGGGTACTTTGACAGAAAATTGAACAATACACATTGTTTTGTGTCTTGTGGTAGGTACATCGAGGCTCTGAGAGCTCAGATGAAGGAGAGGATAGTTCTGGAGAATACAGAGCTCCCCCCTCTCTGTTGCTGCGGGGACAGTTTCTGGGACTCCCATCCTGACACCTGCGCAAATAACTGTGTCTTCTACAACAACCCTAAAGGTACAAACGGTACCAAATGTCTCAACCACAAGCCAATAGGCTACCTCCAAAAGAACAGTATGGTAATTATTTGACCTGCTGCAAGCCAAGATAGGTGACTTGCACCCTTGATGTATGTTTACTATATAGAGGATGTATTATTTCCCATATAATATTTTCATCAATGTTAGGAATGTTCACTTTTTAGTTTCTGGTAGCAACATGCCTCGAGGAGTAATTAACGCAACTATGTCAAGGTCCCTCAACATGAACCTACTGACGTTTATCGGTTACCCAATATAGTTGCCTCCTGTTCATTCAAACAATCATATTCCTTCCATATTTTCCACATTTGGGATTCTTCCCTATTTTGATTTTTCCCTTATTTTGATTATTTCCTATTTTCCCTATTCTAGTCTACTTGGGTCATGTTCATTAGGGCACGCAATATAATAGAAAATGTACAAAACTTTGTAAAAAGATTGTAAATGGTCATGGTCAAAACATGTAGATTCACTGGTTGCAAAGATGGGGTGAGGTCTAGGCATAATAAAGAGATGCTCTGCTTTTTTGACCCTACACTCCAAAAAGCAAGTTCTGCAGGCTCTAGTTTTGTCTAATCTTGATTATTGTCCAGTCGTGTGGTCCAGTGCTGCAAGGAAAGACCTAGTTAAGCTGCAGCTGGCCCAGAACAGAGCGGCACATCTTGCTCTTTAATTATAATCAGAGAGCTGATATAAATACTATACATGCCAGTCTATCTTGGCTAAGAGTTGAGGAGAGACTGACTGCATCACTTCTTCTTTTTATAAGAAACATTCATGTGTTGAAAATCCTAAGTAGTTTGCATAATCAACTTACACACAGCTCTGACACACACACTTATCCCACCAGACATGCCACCAGGGGTCTTTTCATAGTCCCCAAATCCATAACAAACTCAAGAAAACGCATAGTATTA
Organism: Oncorhynchus tshawytscha; assembly: GCF_018296145.1. Lineage (NCBI taxonomy): Eukaryota > Metazoa > Chordata > Actinopteri > Salmoniformes > Salmonidae > Oncorhynchus > Oncorhynchus tshawytscha. The sequence goes on from NC_056458.1 coordinate 33,342,355, forward strand.
TTTAGAGCCCTTATTGCATGGAACTTCCTTCCATCTCAAATAAACAGCAAACCTGGTTTAAAAAAACGGATAAAGCAACATCTCGTGGCACAACGCCTCTCCCCTATTACAAGATAGTTTGTGTGTATGCATTGATATGTAGACTATGTGTACCTTTTTAAAAATGTATGTAGTTCTGTTCTTGAGCTGTTCTTGTCTAATGATGTTCTGTATTATGTTTCATGTTTTGTGTGGACCCAAGGAAGACTAACTGCTGCTTTTGCAACAGCTAATGGCGATCCTAATAAGATACCAAATACCAAACTGAAAATTATAATTAGTTTTTCTTATTGGGCAAGTCGTATTTTCAGTCAGTTCTCCTACGTTTGGTTCCTGATGAACATGAGCCAGAGGTTCAGAATGATGTGCTATGAATGGTGTGGATGTGTTAATGATTGTGTTTGTCTTTCATCCAGCCTATGTCCAGGCTCTGCGGTCTGCGCTGTTGAGCTGTGATCTGAAGGACAGGAGCCACTCCACTCACCAGCGAGCCTCGGCTCGCCAAATTGCCTCCATGCACGCCCTTTCACCCAGGAAGGAAACCAAAGCTCATAGGAAGTTAGCCACCTCGCAAAGGAACAAAAAAAAAGAGGACATTTGAATTTCAGCCCTCTTTGTTTTTTAAAATCAATAATGACCTTTAAACGGTACCATGAAAGGACATGTCGTTTTGTCATGCTATTGATTTTGAATCAAACCTTGCCGTCTCTCACTCTCGAATACTTATCAGTTGTATTTCCTTGAAACGTGATGTCCTTTATTTTGTATGGTTTTATTTTAATTATCTGTCTTTAGTTATGTCAAAGATGTACACTTGGTTTTACGCTGTGCTTATTTGCTGAAACATGTCTGATTTAAAACCTGACATTTTATCTTTTGAACCTCGGGATGATGCTTCAGTGGTGTTTGTTAGTCCTATAATGTATTTTGGATGCAGCAGTGGGCATAATCACTGGTAGTGTCCTAATCCTTCTGATGACAGTATATATTATTCCATTCCTATGGAAAAGTGGGGGATGAAAATGTCAGCTGGTTTCATTTCCTATAAAATGGGGAAAGAGTGACTTGTCCTAGGCAACAGACCGATGATTAAATATTTTTTTTATATCAATGTATTATTAATTTCTTACTCATTGCATTGTTTGGGTGATTTGTTACTGTTTCCTAAGATTTAATGAATTTTTTTAGTGTTCACCAAAACTGAATGAATGTAAAAGGCCTTCCTATATGATAAATGCTCATGTTTATTCATGAAAAAATGAGAAGCTAAACTTGTAGGATACAGTGCATTTGAAGTATTCAGACCCCTTGACTTTTCCCAAATGTTGTTACATTAAGGCCTTACATTTTGTTACGTTACAAAGCAAAAACAGGTAGATTTGTTTTGTAATTTTTTTAATGGAAATATTCTCTTTACATAAGTATTCAGACCCTTTACTCGGCACTTTGTTTGGCAGCGATTACAACCTCGAGTCTTCTTGATTATGACGCGTCAAGCTTGACACACCTGTATTTGGGGAGTTTCTCCCATTCTTCTCTGCAGATCCTCGCAGGCTCAGTCAGGTTGGAATGGGAGCTTCGCAGCGCAGCTATTTTCAGGTCTCTCCAGAGATGTTCGATCGTGTTCAAATCCGGGTTCTGTCTGGGCCACTCAAGGACATTCAGAGACTTTTCCAGAATCCATTCCTGCGTTTTCTTGGCTGTGTGCTTAGGGTCATTGTCCTGTTTGCAGGTGAACCTTTGCCACAGTCTGAGGTCTCGAGGGCTCTGGAGCAGGTTTTCAGCAAGGATCTCTCTGTACATTGCTCTATTCATCTTTACTTCAACCTTGTTTCTCATAGTCTTAGAGTCCTTTAGGTGCCTTTTAGCAAACTCTAAGCAGGCTGTTGTGCCTTTTACAGAGGAGTGACTTCATTCTGGCAACTCTACCATAAAGATCTGATTGGTGGAGTGCTGCAGAGATGGTTGCCCTTCTGGAAGTTTCTCCCATCTCCACAGAGGAGCTCTGGAGCTCTGTCAGAGTGACCATCGGGTTCTTGGTCACCTCTCTGACATGCACTGTCAACTGTTGGACCTTATATAGACAGGTGTGTGCCTTTCCAAATCATGTCCAATCAATTGAATTTACCACAGTTGGACTCCAAGTTGTAGAAACATCTCAAGGACGATCAATGGAAACAGGATGCACTTGAGCTCAATTTCGAGTCTCATAGCAAAGGGTCTGAATACTTATGTAAATATGGCATTTCTGTTTAATACATTTGCCAGAATTTCAAAAACACTTTTTTCTTGGTCATAATGGGGTATTGTTTGGAGATTGGTGAGGGGAAAAATATATATGTAATCAATTTTAGAATGAGGCTGTAATATAACAAAATGAGGAAAAAGTCCAGGGGTCCGAATACTTCCCAAAAACTCCCAAAGCATTCTTTAAAAAAATGTTTTCCTTTATTTAACTAGGCAAGTCAGTTAAGAACAAAGTCTTATTTTCAATGACGGCCTAGGAACAGTGGGTTAACTGCCTTGTTCAGGGGCAGAGACGACAGATATTCTTACCAGAAGATAAAAGCGAGTCTAACATCAATGCCCCAACTAAGCCTGGTAAACGAGATCACATTTCCATAAACTATTGCTATTAGAGAGTGCACAGATTCTTCTGCTTTTTCACAAATTGCTAATGTGTGTAGTTCTAATTTGATGGTTAACATGGCTAATAGTTAAATGTTTTCTCAACATTTTATTTGAAATTCTGCTGTCTGTTTTTCCACTCTAACTGTAACACAGTTTATAAACTCCAATCATGAGACTCACTCATCATGACCACCCTCAAGGTGTTTGTGCATCAGTACCCTTTTCACAAACTGTAATGAATAATATTTTATTTTCACATGGTTCTTTTCAGCACACTTCTGGGGAAGGGGGATATCTAGTTAGTTGTACAACTGAAGGCGTTCAACCGAAAAGTGTTTTATGCATTTAATCCAACCCCTCTGAAATCAGAGATGCCTTAATTGACATCATTGTTTTATTTATTTAACCAGGAAGGGCTCATTGAGATTAAAATCTATTTTTCAAGAGCGCCCTGGCCAAGATGGGCAGCACCAAGTCATTACAAAAAAATTACAGACAGACAACATGAAAAGCTACAAGTAATCTAGTAAAAACCATTGAATTCACAAGCGTATAAAATAGCAAATTAAAAACATTGACAGGTCAGGGAATCAGCCTCAAAATCCTTCATCAGTGATATTTAAAAACACCAATCATGTCATCGGCGGCCGGGGAGCAGGTGTTGTTTGGGGGGTTAACTGCTTTGCTCAAAGGCAGAACGGCTGATTTTTCCACTTTGCCGGTGTTGTGCCGAAAATCTCTCCCAAAATGACCCAAGAAACGTTTAAATTTGTCATTTTAGAGATTGCATTTAAAAAATATAGCCATTTTTGCGTATTTTCATTTTCTGCTGTAAGTAGGTTATAACACGTCAAGGAAGACAAACCGTACTTCTCTGCTACTTGAAGAGTTAATGGACGAGATTGTTTTTATAGCCCGGTGCCCCGGTTGAGTGGAAATTACATTCATGTACAATAGAATGGACTGACTATACAAACTCTGCCCAAACAAGGCAACGGGCCATGTAAAACGAACTTTCCCATTCAATCATCGTTTTTTTAATTCAGTGACGTCAGACATGGGAAACACGTGTCCACACACTTCGGAATATAGATTTTGTTGAGGCGTTTTGCCTGAGTTTGGAAAACATTAGGGGAGGACTGCCTTCAAACTATTATGGACACAATCTGTTAACATATGTACACATTTCCGTGTGACACGGCAGAGAAGTGCATAGAGTATTTAAAGGAACCGGCTTTTATAACGCTATCAGCGGACTCGAGCAAGTATGGAAATCGATGGGAATTCATTGTTTGTGGAGATTCACCCACATCATCATCATGAAGCAGGAATAGCAAAGCGACTGAAACTTTTTTGATCCGTGCTCGGGGTGTTTTTGTTCTTTATATTTTAAATTAATTTTTTTTTTAAAGAAAAGAAAAATCGGTGTGTTTTTAATCAAAGACAAGTGGAAAGAAATTTCAAGCGAGAGCCTGTGAGAAAAGAAGCTGTCCCATGTAACGAAACGTAATAGTTTAAGTTTGTTTTTAGCTAGTTTTAGAGATTTTTTTTGTAGTCCTAGTTTTTGTACAAATACTATATCATCAATTGGGTGTATATAAGGCACCCGATATAACTTTTGAAGCCATGTCTGAGAGAAAATTGTAAGCGGTTTTTAACAAGTTTTACGAAGTTGTTTAGGCTACTACACCAAAGATGAGGTCTTCTTTGGCTCCCGGCATTAGACTGATCACGTCCTTCTCAAGAGACAGCTGGTAAGTTTACACTGTCTTTGAATTATATTGTGACACCCTTTATGTAAACAAAACTAAATGCATTGAATTTTACAGTATGTACTTTGATGATGGGGGAGGGGAAACGGCGGTTTTGTCCTTAATCAGCTAGATGTCAATGATTGGCGAGAGATTTGGTGTCATTCTATCTATGCATTACTGACATACTGACATTCTAGACTGTTAGGAATTAGTCAACAGTCTAGATTTCATTTGAGTGTTTCATTAGGTATAGTTAAACCCCATATTCAAATATGTATTTGCAAAAAGAAGCATTGACAATCATAGAATGTTACATGCAATCATCCTAGGTGAAGGCTATTGGATTTCTGTAACTATTCTGCAATCAACAAAACCTTCTGCATTATTGCTGTCACTGATCCAGTAAAGGGTTAAAGGTCACAGCAGGTTTAGTCTCAGGCACTACACTTCCTCCCGAATGGCTGAGTCTGAAATGGCATCCAATTCCCTATGTAGTGTACCACTTTTGCCCACAGCACATGGTCAAAAGTAGGACACTAATATGGTGTAATTTGAGATGAATTCTATGTGTTGTGTGCAATTAGCCTGGGGATGAGGTTACACCAGGTTGTAAGTGATGTGTTAACGGAATCTAACTCATGGTAAAACCTGCCTTTCCACTCCAGGAAAAGTAAACAGTCAGTACACAGCATGCAGTGTCTGTGGGTTGTAACTAGCTGCCTTCCTGTGCAGTGTGCACCTAGTGTCATGAGGCAGACAGGTCCCTGTACTGGTCCCAGCACTGAAGAACTATTCTGAATACCCTGTTTTGTTTCCATGTCAGGTTCCCACAAAAAAAAAGCGCTCATGTGTACTGTCTACTGTACAGACAAGTCCATGTGAACAATGGTTTTGTGTTCTCCCCAGAACCCTCTCCAGGATGGTAGTTTGAAGCCTGCCTCTCGGCCTCTCTCCCCTCTCCCTCCTTCCAGAACCTATGATGCTAACATCCCTGGAGACTTCTAGTCTAGACCATGTGAAAGAAAGAGATTGTCCTAAAAACTGTAGAGGGTGTGCTTTGACTTACAAAGAGGACGAAGTTCATGGCATGGTATTTGCTTTGGATAACATTAGAATGAGCTCTTCTTCTACTCTCTCTGTCCAGGTACCGAGGTTTCACCCTCTTCCTCACCTTCCTCTTCTATACCAGCTACCATCTCTCCCGGAAACCCATCAGCATCATTAAGGTGATACACTGACTCCACAAACCTGTATTAAACGTTATTGAAATGTATGGCCACACTGTTCAGCTTTATATTGTAACATCTAGGTGTTCTAGACCACAAAATCCCTAGAACACTCGAGCCGCACTACAATGGTTAACACTATATACTGAACAAAAATATAAAAACAACATGTAAAGTGTTGGTATCATGTTTCATGACCTGAAATAAAAGATCCCAGAAATGTTCCATACACACAAAGTTTATTTCTGTTGTGCACAAATTTGTTTACATCCCTGTTAGTGAGCATTTCTCCTTTGCCAAGATAATCAAACCACCTGACAGGTGTGGCATATCAAGAAGCTGATTAAACAGCATGATCATTACACATGTGCATCTTGTGCTCGGGTCAATACAAGGCCACTTTAAAATGTGCAGTTTGCCACACAACACTATGCCACAGATGTCTCAAGTTTTGAGGGAGCATGCAATTGGCATGCTGACTGTGGGAATGTCCACCAGAGCTGTTGCTAGGGAATTTAATGTTAATTTCTCTACCATAAGCCGCCTCCAACGTCGTTTTAGAGAATTTGTCAGTACTTCCAACCGGCCTCACAACCGCAGACCACGTTTAACCATGCCAGTCCAGGACTGCCGCATCCGGCCTCTTTACCTGTGGGATCGTGAGACCAGCCACCTAGACAGCTGATGAAACTGAGGAGTATTTCTGTCTTTAATAAAGCCCTTTTGTGGGGAAAAGCTCATTCTGATTGGCTGGGCCTTACTCCCATTGGGGGGGGGGGCAGTCTCCCAAGTGGGTAGGACTATGCCCATCCATGGCTGTGCCTTTGCCAAGTCATGTGAAATCCATGGATTAGGGTCTAATTCATTTATTTCAATTTACTGATTTCCATATATATACTGTAACTCAGTCAAATATTTGAAATTGTTGCCTGTTGTGTTTATGTTCAGTATAGTGTGTGAGAAAATTATTTCATAGTTGTTTGTCTTTCGAGACGTTTAGTTCTTTACCATCTTTATGCAGGTTGTCTTAAAGGCTGAGTGTTTTGTGTCCATGTGTGTAATCTCTGCTTATTGCCCCATGCATGTACAGAGTCAGCTGCACAGAAATTGTTCCACCCTCATTCGACCTCCAAACCTCAATGGAACTGACAATGAAACCTGGTGTGACTGGGTGCCCTTTGGTGAGTCCTCTGCTTGACTCAAGTTCTTTGTTAATTTTAAGAAGAAATATAAATTCTTCCGAAGTTTTCTGAGTGCTTACAAAACTAATATTTAGAACGCACAACATGTCAGTAGAATGGGACAGCAGATTTCATTTGGATATTTTCGGTGTCCTCTTGTTCTGTCCAGACCAGGACAACTACAAGACACTGTTTGGAGCCGTGGACAACTCCTTCCTGGTTGCTTATGCCATTGGCATGTTTTTCAGGTAGGCTGAATGATGTATTTGAATGCGTTTTGTATATGTGTGTTAACTCACTACAAGCAGTTGACCAGATGATGTTGTGCGGTTTGACAGTGGGATATTTGGAGAGCGCGTGCCCCTGCGCTACTACTTGACCATCGGTATGCTTCTCAGTGGTCTCTTCACATGTCTGTTAGGCCTGGGCTTCTACTTGAACATCCACTCAATATGGTACTACGCCTTCTTCCAGGTACGGGTTAAATCTCCTCCAAAACCATTCAGTCACTTGCTCACACTCTTGCAGCATAGTTACCTTTTTAATTTTTTTATTAAATATATTTTTTTCGCCATACACTACCATCCCTACCCTGACTGGAGTAAACTAACGGGAAACAATACTTCTACTGCTACTTACAGCCAGAGGTGTTGATTCGAGTCACATGACTTGGACTCAAGTCAGATTCGATTCACAAATATGTTGACTTGAAAATCGTCTTTGACACCAATGACTCGTGACTTGACTTGGATTTTAGCCTTATGACTCGACCTGACTTGATACCCTTCCCAAGCCCAAATATATAAAAATGATGCTATTAAATAAAGTGTGCAGCGCATCAACTCTTCATTTAACGGACAGCAGCCAATCAAATTGTGCCAGCTGAGAAAAAGTTGTGCGCGTCAGTGCAGAGGAACGTTGGCGGGTGAATTCAGATGGAGCCCTTGGAAAGATGATAGCCAAAATGATTATTTTCGGATATAAAGACAATGCTGTATTAACAAAAAACGGATTGCAACTTGCAAAACATGCGGGAATAAAATTACAGACGGAGGTGCAACATTTTCCAACTTTGTTCAACATTTGAAGCTGCACAAAGAACGGTAAGTCGTGGCTAATATAACCGACAGCAATATATATCTTATTACTCTACAAGTGTATCATTTAGACTAACGTAGCGTTAAATCAATGAGCCTCCACACAGTCAGTCAGTGCGGGAACGTGATCATTGCACCCAAGATTGAGCTATAACTGGCTAGGCATTTCTTATTGCACAAGTCCAGGTAGCCCCTCTCTGTTTCAGTATCATATGACAGTGATAGTGTGAGGGAGGCTGAAAGAGTGTTTCAATGCCAGTACTTTTCTCAAGGCTGTTTGTGAGAATGTAATGTAGGAAACTAGCCAACCCCCCTTCTGTATTTTTATTTGTATCCCTTTCTTTCGCTCTTTCTTGTTGGGATACAACAAGTATCTCTATCTCCCTCTCTTTTTCTCTCATTGGGTCTGGTGTAGGGACATATTTAATGTTGAAATAACAGAGAATGTAAAGACCTCAGTCTCCCTCTTACTTTCATAGGCAATGAATGGACTGGTGCAGACGACAGGCTGGCCTGCAGTGGTGGCCTGCGTTGGGAACTGGTTCGGAAAAGGAAAGTGAGTGAGACATATCCTACTGTAGACTGGTTCAGCAATGCTGACTACGCAGTATCAGCACCCTCTTTTCCATCTCGTGCAGGGTTTTTATCTGTTGCTCACAGTCAGTCACATGATGTGAAAGTAAAAGCAACAGGCGTCCAATACCAAAAGCTGTCCTCAGTATTTAGTAAGCTGTCTCACTGTTCACCGTCAAGATGTACAATGTTTCTCAAGGTAAATCCACCTCTCATTTCCATCCTATCTGTATGTGTCTGTCCCTCTCCCTCCAGGCGAGGATTCATCATGGGCGTCTGGAACTCCCACACCTCGGTAGGCAACATCCTGGGCTCACTCATCGCTGGCGTCTTCGTATCTTCGGACTGGGGCATGTCCTTCATCGTGCCTGGCATCATCATCGCCTCCACTGGCGTTCTCTGTTTCTTCTTCCTGGTGGAGAGTGAGTCTGACCTCTTGGCCCGTATTCTTAAAGCGTCTCAGAGTAGGATTGCTGAGCTAGAAGTTTTGCCTTTGAGATTATAATGAATGGACAGAGGGGGCCTGATCCTAGATCAGAGTTCCAACTTTGAGACGCTTTATGGATATGCCCAGACCTTATTCAAAACATGCCAATAGTGCTGACTGTAATCCATTACAACCTATTGAAGCTTGATAGATCATAGTCATGTTCATTGCCACTATACAGTTATTATGGAGACATTTTTATTAAGCTAGTTTGAAAAAGGATCATGTTGCATTCATCAGAGTTTTCACTGCAGGCATTTCATCTTAAACTTAGACTGTTAACATTAAGACAAAATGTAAAATGAGAGTTGGCTTGTCCCAAGACTGTATTTTGACATGAAAATGTATTTGTGAGCAAAACCTTTTTTCTGTCACAGAACCAGAAGATATCGGTTGCAGCCCTCCACAACACCATGTAAGTACAACCAAAGAACACATTAATTAATTGGTGCCCTTAGTAGTATAGAGAAGGGCTGCCTTGCTAAAGGCCACAAGGGCAGTAGGTGTAGGTTGCACCTGAGATATGATGCCTGGCCCACTTCACTAACCTCTAGGCTACCAGCTATGCCCAGTTTTTGACCTTATTTTTGTTTTGTGATGACCAACGTTTTGTCATTACATTACTTTCCTTTGTAAGACTTGATATTATAGAGTAATAAAATAAATGTCAAACAGATCTATTCAACCTTAAAACAGTCAATAGTTGCAGCCCTGGTTAGAACCATGCTAATTGTTGTGTATGGACAGGAGGACAATGAGAAGGAGCCTCTCTTACAGAACTCATCCAGTAATGAGGAGATCTTCAGCAGTCCTGGCCAGTCCAACTCTATCTCCTCTGAGCCGGCAGAGGAGCACACCAAGGCCATCAGTTTCTGTGGGGCCCTCAGGATACCTGTGAGTGAGGATCACAATCTACTTTCATTTCAAGCCTTTTCAGTTGCTGAATTTCATCAAATGTTACACAAGTATTGCTCTGGCAAAACAGACACAGGCAATCAACATAATAATGGGTTGTAGTTTTATGTCATTGCACCTAAGCCTTGAATTCCTGTTTCACCTCTGTTGTGACTCATTGTTTGTAATTACTCTCCAAACCCACATGAATGCAGTTGACTTGTTATGACAGTTGCTATGACTGTGTAATATGTGTGTTATCTTACAGGGCGTGATGGAGTTCTCACTCTGTCTTCTGTTCGCTAAGCTCGTTAGCTACACCTTCCTCTACTGGCTTCCTCTCTACATTGCTAATGTTGGTACGTACTCAGTTTAGCGCCTATTTGTTTACAGTTGTCATTTCACCTGAGGGTTCAAATGCTAACAATGTTTATAAGCTGAATGATTTGCTTTGCATTGTGAGATGCGCTGTCAATTGCGTACTGTGTCACTTAAAATTCCCAATGTTTATTTCCTCAGCCCATTTTGACCCCAAGGAAGCTGGGGACATGTCAACACTATTTGATGTAGGAGGAATTGTTGGTAAGCCTTACCAGTTTTGTGGTGGATTTTATATTGCATTATCTAACCTTCTTATAGCCCAATAATCTGTAAGATCATATGAGGAACCAGGAAGCTCTTCCCTGATTACCTGGATGTTTTGTCTGCACTGGAGTTTTAACAAATCATAATGAGTGGTTTCTGTAGTCATAACAGGTAAAGTCTGCAGTCATAACAAAACAGGCATAACAAGTAAAGTCTGCAGTCATAACAAAACAGGCATAACAAGTAATGTCTGCAGTCATAACAAAACAGGCATAACAAGTAATGTCTTCAGTCATAACAAGTAATGTGTGCAGTCATAGCAAAACAGGCATAACAAGTAATGTCTGCAGTCATAGCAAAACAAGTCATGTCTGCAGTCATAGCAAAACAAGTCATGTCTGCAGTCATAGCAAAACAAGTCATGTCTGCAGTCATAGCAAAACAAGTCATGTCTGCAGTCATAGCAAAACAAGTCATGTCTGCAGTCATAGCAAAACAAGTCATGTCTGCAGTCATAGCAAAACATGTCTGCAGCATAACAAGTCATGTCTGCAGTCATAGCAAAACAAGTAATGTCTGCAGTCATAGCAAAACAAGTAATGTCTGCAGTCATAGCAAAACAAGTCATGTCTGCAGTCATAGCAAAACAAGTCATGTCTGCAGTCATAGCAAAACAGGCATAACAAGTCATGTCTGCAGTCATAGCAAAACAAGTAATGTCTGCAGTCATAGCAAAACAAGTAATGTCTGCAGTCATAACAAAACAGACCATATACAGTGTCTTGGAAAAGTATTCATATCCCTTGGATTTATTCAGTTTGTGTTACAAAGCGGGATAAAAATGGAGTTAGTTGCATTTTTCTGTCAACATACTCAAAATACTCTGTCAAAGTGGAACAATTCTAACTGAAAGATTTGACTCACTGTGAGAAATAATAGAGGTTAACATGATTTTTGAATGACTAACCCTTCCTCTGTCCCCCATACATACAGTTGAAGTCGGAAGTTTACATACACTTAGGTTGGAGTCATTAAATCTCGTTTTTCAACCACTCCACAAATTTCTTGTTGACAGACTATAGTTTTGGCAAGTCGGTTAGGACATCTACTTTGTGCATGACACAAGTCATTTTTCCAACAATTAAGTTGACTGTGCCTTGACTGTTGACTGTGCCTTTTAAACAGCTTGGAAAATTCCAGAAAATGATGTCATGGCTTTAGAAGCTTCTGATAGGCTAATTGACATCATTTGAGTCAATTGGAGGTGTACCTGTGGATGTATTTCAAGGTCTACCTTCAAATTCAGTGCCTCGTTGCTTGACATCATGGGAAAATCAAAAGAAATCAGCCAAGACCTCAGCTTTTTTTTGTAGACCTCCACAAGTCTGGTTCATCCTTGGGAGCAATTTCCAAAGGCCTGAAGGTACCACATTCATCTGTACAAACAATAATACGCAAGTATGAACACCATGGGACCACACAGCCGTCATACCGCTCAGGAAGGAGACGCATTCTCTCTCCTAGAGATGAGTGTACTTTGGTGCGAAAAGTTCAAATCAATCCCAGGACAACAGCAACGGACCTTGTGAAGATGCTGGAGGAAACGGGTACAAAAGTATCTATATCCACAGTAAAACGAGTCCTATATCGACATAACCTGAAAGGCCACTCAGCAAGGAAGAAGCCACTGCTCCAAAACCACCGTGAAAAAGCCAGACTACGGTTTGCAACTGCACATGGGGACAAAGATCGTACTTTTTGGAGAAATGTCCTCTGGTCTGATGAAACAAAAATAGAACTGTTTGGCCATAATGCCCATCATTATGTTTGGAGGAAAAGGGGGAGGCTTGTAAGTCGAAGACTGCCATCCCAAACGTGAAGCACGGGGGTGGCTGCCTCATATTGTGGCGGTGCTTTGCTGCAGGAGGGACTGGTGCACTTCATAAAATAAATGGAATCATGAGGAAGGGAAAGTATGTGCATATGTTGAAGCAACATGTCAAGACATCAGTCAGGGAGTTAAAGCATGATTGCAAATGAGTCTTCCAAATGGAAAATGACCCCAAGCACACTTCCGAAGTTGTGGCAACATGGCATTCATCAACAAAGTCAAGGTATTGGAGTGGCCATCACAAAGCCCTGACCTCAATCCTATAGAAAATTTGTGGGCAGAACTGAAAAAGCGTGTGCGGGAAAGGAGGCCTACAAACCTGACTCAGTTACACCAGCTCTGTCAGGGGGAATAGGCCAAAATTCAACCAACTTATTGTGGGAAGGTTCTGGAAGGCTACCCAAAACGTTAGACCCAAGTTAAACAATTTAAAGGCAATGCTACCAAAGAGTGTAAACTTCTGACCCACTGGGAATGTGATGAAAGAAATAAAAGCTGAAATCATTCTCTCTACTGTTATTCTGACATTTCACATTCTTAAAATAAAGTGGTGATCCTAACTGACCTAAGACAGAGAATTTTTACATGGATTAAATGTCAGGAATTGTGAAAAAGTGAGTTTAAATGTATTTGGCTAAGGTGTATGTAAACTTCCGACTTCAACTGTACTACATCTGTAAGGTCCCTCAGTCAAGTATTGAATTTCAAGCACAGATTCAAAAACAAAGACCAAGGAGCTTTTCGAAAGCCTCATAAAGAAGGGCAGTGATTGGTAGATGGGTAACAATAACAAATCAGACTTACAATATCTCTTTAAGCATTGTCAAGTTAATAAATATGCTATGGATTATGTATTAAACTACCCAGACACATCAAAGATACAGTCGTCCTTCTGAACTGAGCTGCAGGACAGGAATGAAACTGCTCAGGGATATTACCATGTCATTGGGGATGTGAAGAGCTAGAGTTCAGTGGCTGTGATGAGAGAACTGAGGATGGATCAACAATATTGTAGTGACTCAACAATAATGACCTAAAAAGGAGAATACAACGGACAGAATAAAAAATATTACAAAACATTCATCTTGTATGCAACAAGGCACAAAATTAATAATGCTAAAAAAAACACAAAGCAATACACCTTTTAGCCCAATTCAAGGCCTTATGTTTGGGGAAAATCCAACAACTCATCACTGAGGAACTGCCTCCTTATTGTCAAGCATGGTGGTGGCTGCATCATGGTATAGGTGCACTTGACAACGGCAAATGCTGTGTAATTTTTCAGGATAAAAAGAAACGGGATGGATCTAAGCACAGGCAAAATCCTAGAGGAGAACCTGGTTAGTCTGCTTTCCAACACACTGGGAGAGGAATTCCCCTTTCAGCAGGACAATAACCTACCACACAAGGCCAAATCTACACTGGAGTTGCTTACCAAGAAGACTGAATGTTCCTGAGTGGCCTAGTTACAGTGTTGACTTAAAGCTGCTTGAAAATCTATGGAAAGTCTTAATGTCTGTCTAGCCATGATCCCCAACATCTTGACAGAGCTTGGATATTGCACAATCCAGGTGTGTAAAGCTCTTAGATTTACCCAAGAAGACGCATAGCCGTAATCGCAGACAAAGGTGTTTCTAACATGTATTGACTCAGGGAGCTCAATACTTATGCAACAACTATATTTTAGTTATAACATTTACAATGAAATCGTTTTAATCCCATTTTGTAACACAATACAGACCATAGTCATAACAAGTAACTGCTGTAGTAGTCTGCCAGAAGAGTTCTCATTAGAATTGGTCAATTAATGGCTCTTACTGTATGGTGTCGGAGCACTTCCCATAATATTGATCATTAATGTAGGACTGCTGTCTCCCCCTGTGTGTTAAGGGTGTGTGCTGTGTTTCTGCAGGGGGCATCGTGGCTGGACTGGTGTCGGACCAAACTGGGGGCAGAGCCTCTACCTGCTGTGTCATGTTAATCCTGGCTGCCCCTATGGTGAGTGTGCATTCACACATAAGACATCACTGGCTTTTAACCATGTGTAGCACCAGGGCCATTTATAGTGTCTCTAAGCGCTGTCCACAGGGAAATCTGTACATTCCAGACTTTAGAAAACCAGTGCTGGGCAAAATATACTGTAGATAAGGAAAGGCCTGCACAAATGCCTGAATTATAAATATGGACTAGACACTTTATATTCACTTATGAAAAGAGGCAATTCTCTATGTCAAAGTTTTGATCACATATATGCAATGTAAATATGACTGCATTATGGACACAGAAAAAGGAATTTGGCTGTGCTTGGAACTCTGGATTTGGCAGTGAACTTCACCTGCTGCCCAAGCCTGAAAACATTTTATGTTAGTCCGTGAGCTCCTTTACAGTAGTGTGTCAATCCGTTTTTCAGCATAGCTCAATGTTTTCCTTTGGGTCTGCATGTGGGTTAGTAAATCCTTCAAAAGTGACACATTTGACCCACGATCTAGTCTAAATGTTTGTTTTTTGTTGCTTTCCTAGCTGTTCCTGTACAACCACATTGGACAGCATAGCCTAGCAACCACAATCGGTAAGAGTTAAGTTATTCTGTATGAAATTTGACTTTGAAGCCATGGAGCTATTTTGGTTTCGACGCCTCTTACTGAAAACGACCTAAATGCTTCAATTTAACACATTCTCTTTACTGTGTGTCGGTTGTGTGTTTGTAGCCTGTGGATTTCACATTTACGCTTTGTCATTTGGCAGACACTCTTATCTACGACTTGCAATCGGTACAACCACAATATCACTATTAAAAATAGCCTTTGTCTGCTAGCTAGCGTACTGTACATGCCTGATCCACTTGTTGCTGTTTTCCTCTGCCTTGTAGGGATGCTGTTGGTGTGCGGAGCCCTGGTGAACGGACCCTACGCCCTCATCACCACCGCTGTGTCTGCTGACCTGGTAAGCACATCCACCCCAGACTGCACTGCTGCATGCCTTTCTCACATGAAGTCCTCAGCTCTCCCGAAGTCACACAGGAGATAAGCCCGTCAGTGCTCCTCTCACCCCAAATTCCCCAGGTTCCCTGTTAGTCCAAGACACTTTCTAAAGCGTTCCTTGCATTCTATCTCCCTCGCCTCTTTCTCAAACCATATTGGAGAAGAAGATCCCAAGGTCCCTCCCGTCAGACCTTCACCTTCCATGCGTTTTGAGAAGAGGCAGAGGAGAGAGAACACAAGGAATTGAGGAGTGAAACATTTGGAAAGAGCCCAAGTCTTTTATGCTGAATGTTGATTCAAAATTAGGGTTTTCCTTTCATAGGGGACGCATGAGAGCCTGAGAGGAAATTCTAGAGCATTGTCAACGGTCACTGCAATTATTGACGGCACAGGGTCAATAGGTATGTGGGGAATTTCTAGGATACACACAGGGGATTGGTACTCTTTGATATTGTTGTTTTTAGATTTGATGCTTGTAATGGGTTGGTGGTGCTAAGATGCCTTTGTGTGCCTATGTCAATGCATGAAGGAAGGTTTTTATTTTTAGGTTGCCTATGTTTTGTGAGATTAACTTCAATGCTCAGTCATTGCAGTGTTATGTGACAATTACAAATTGTATACAGTTTATGTACAAGGTCCATGGCTCATACAAAACTATTTTCTATTGTAAATCATGTAGTGTTCTAAAGGCAGACTTTTTATGATTGTTGTCCCAAATCAGATTGTATATCCAGTCCTGGTTTTAGGTGCTAGGGTTCCCATGACTCTTATTTTCTGACTCTCCTCTAGGTGCCGCCCTAGGTCCTCTGTTAGCAGGGCTGATCTCTCCAACGGGATGGAACAATGTCTTTTTCATGCTGATCACTGCTGATATCCTCGCCTGTTTGGTTAGTTTTTAATCTTTGTTTTTATTAACATGTTTTATAAACCACTGCAAGATTTTTGCCACATGTTCAAAGAAGGTGCTACACCTGTGGATTGTGTACAAAATTAATGATACCCTTGATACACTACATGGCCAAAAGTATCATTTGGTATGTGGACACCCCTTCAAATTAATGGATTCGTCTATTTCAGCCACGTGTATAAAGCACACAGCCATGCAATCTCCAGAGAAAAACATTTGCAGTAGAATGGCTCGTACTGAAGAGCTCAGTGACTTTCAACGTGGCACCGTCATGGGATGCCACCTTTCCAACAAGTCAGTTCGTCAAATTTCTGCCCTGCAAGAGCTGTCCCGGGCAACTGTAATTGCGGTTATTATGAAGTGGAAATGTCTAGGAGCAACAACGGCTCAGCCACAAAGTGATAGACCACACAAGCTCACAGAACAGGACCACCGAGTGCTGAAGCGTGTCGCATTTAAAAATCGTATATCCTCGGTTGCAACACTTCTACTGAATTCCAAACTGCCTTTGGAAGCAACGTCAGCACAAGAACTGTTCATTGGGAACTTCATGAGATGGGTTTCCATGGCCGAGCAGCCTCATACAAGACTAAGATCACCATGTGTAATGCCAAGCGTAGTGTGGAGTGGGGTGGGTGCCATTGGTGGGTGGAGCAGTGGAAACACGTTCTCTAGAGTGATGAATCAAGTTTCACCATCTGGCAGTCCGACGGACGAATCTGGGTTTGACAGATGCCAGGAGAACGTTAACTGCCCGAATGCATAGTGCCAACTGTAAAGTTTGGTGGAGGAATAATGTTCTGGGACTGTTTTTAAATTGTGTTACATATATATTTTTAATATTTATATGTGTAAAAACATAGATCTATTTTAGTAAGCTGTGTTGAGTGTGCTGTCTCCCTGTTTTCCAGCTGCTGTCCAGGCTGGTGTATAAAGAGGTGAGGGGCTGGTGTGGACACAGCCCCAGACATAGAGGGTAAGCCGCTCACGACTACACCGCTGGGAATCATATAACCAAACAGGAAACCCAAAGCTGGTTTCCTTTTCTTATGATAAAGTGGCTGCTAAGTGCAATTAGTCATGTTAGTCATAAAATCATACCCATTTTATCCAAGAAGTTAACAAATACTGGCTACTCCACTTAAAAGGGGCAAAATGCAATTGAACTTGAGTGTGGACTAAAATGACTATTCCTTTAAATACAGGTCAAAGCCACAAATAGAGCTACTCCCCAGGGCTTTATACATTAGCCTTTCCCTAGAGGTTAAGGGTGCTCATTATTCTACTCCAAAGTGGCCTCCAGGCTGCTGATTAATTGGCTAGCTTTAAGGGGAAAATCGCAATTGCACCTCAGGCTATTTTTAAAAATCAGAAGTTGTCATTCACGATTAACCTGGGACCTTGATTGCGTCTTGAGAGTTGTATAGTTCCACCAGGTTCCCATAGGACTTGAGATGTGATTGTCTTTGAATGGATGACTAGAGTTGGTGTTATTAGACACGGGATCATAATTATTTATATACACTACCGTTCAAAAGTTTGGGGTCACTTAGAAATTTCCTTGTTTTCCATGGAAATATAGTCAAGACGTTGACAAGGTTATAAATAATGATTTTTAATTGAAATAATAATTGTGTCCTTCAAACTTTGCTTTCGTCAAAGAATCCTCCATTTACAGCAATTACAGCCTTGCAGACCTTTGGCATTCTAGTTGTCAATTTATTGAGGTAATCTGAAGAGATTTCACCCCATGCTTCCTGAAGCATCCCCCACAAATTGGATTGGCTTGATGAGCACTTCATACGTACAATAGGGTCAATCTGCTCCCACAAAAGCTCAATATAGTTGAGATCTGGTGACTGTGCTGGCCACTTCATTATAGATAGAATACCAGCTGACTGCTTCTTCCCTAAATATTTCTTGCATAGTAGCTGTTCTTTGGGTCATTGTCCTGTTGTAGCAAGAAATTGGCTCAAGTTAAGCGCCGTCCACAGGGTATGGCATGACGTTGTAAAATTGAGTGATAGCCTGCCTTCCTTCAAGATCCATTCTACCCTGTACACATTTTCCACTTTACCACCACCAAAGCACCCCCAGACCATCACATTGCCTCCACCATGCTTGACAGATGGTGTCAAGCACTCTTCCATCTTTTTGATGTATCTGTCAGTATCTGGCGTGGCCACCAGCTGCATTAAGCACTGCAGTGCTTCTCCTCCTCATGGACTACACCAGATTTGCCAGTTCTTGCTGTGAGATGTTAACCCACTCTTCCACCAAGGCACCTTCAAGTTCCTGGACATTTCTGGGGGGAATGGTCCTAGCCCTCACCCTCCGATCCAACAGTTCCCAGACGTGCTCAATGCGATTGAGATCCGGGCTCTTCGCTGGCCATGGTAGAACGCTGACATTCCTGTCTTGCAGGAAATCACGCACAGAATGAGCAGTATGGCTGGTGGCATTGTCATGCTGGAGGTTCATGTCAGGATGAGCCTGCAGGAAGGGTACCACATGGGGGAGGAGGATGTCTTCCCTGTAACGTACAGCGTTGAGATTGCCTGCAATGACAAGCTCAGTCAGATGATGCTGTGACACACCGCCCCAGACCACAACGGACCCTCCACCTCCAAATCGATCTCGCTCCAGAGCACAGGCCTCTGTGTAACGCTCATTCCTTTGACGATAAACGCGAATCCGACCATCACCCCTGGTGAGACAACACCGCGACTCGTCAGTGAAGAGCACTTTTTGCCAGTCCTGTCTTGTTCTGCGACGGTGGGTTTGTGCCCATAGGCGACACTGTTGCCGGTGATGTCTGGTGAGGACCTGCCTTTACAACAGGCCTACAAGCCCTCAGTCCAGCCTCTCTCAGCCTATTGCGGACAGTCTGAGCACTGATAGGGATTGTGTGTTCCTGGTGTAACTCGGCCAGTTGTTGTTGCCCTCCAGTACCTGTCCGCAGGTGTGATGTTCGGATGTACCGATCCTGTGCAGGTGTCCAACGTGGTCTGCCACTGCGAGGACAATCAGCTGTCCAGCCTGTAGCGCTGTCTTAGGTGTGTCACAGTACAGACATTGCAATTTATTGCCCTGGCCACATCTGCAGTCCTCATGCCACCTTGCAGCATGCGTAAGGCACGTTCACGCAGATGAGTAGGGACCCTGAGCATCTTTCTTTTGGTGTTTTTCAGAGTCCGTAGAATGGCCACTTGTGTTATCATAACTGTGACCTTAATTGCCTACTGTAAGCTGTTAGTGTCTTAACGACCGTTCCACAGGTGAATGTTCATTAATTGTTAATGGTTCATTGAACAAGCATGGGAAACAGTGTTTTAAACCCTTTACAATGAAGATCTGTGAAGTTATTTGGATTTTTACAAATTATCTTTGAAACACAGGGTCCTGAAAAGGGGATGTTTATTTTTTTGCTGTGTGTGTTAATCATGGCAGGGTAGCCTAGTGGTTAGAGCGTTGGACTAGTAACCGGAAGGTTGCAAGTTCAAACCCCCTGACAAGGTACAAATCTGTCGTTCTGCCCCTGAACAGGCAGTTAACCCACTGTTCCTAGGCCGTCATTGAAAATAAGAATTTGTTCTTAACTGACTTGCCTGGTTAAATAAAGGTTAAAAAAAAAATGTTTAAATAAAATGCTTGGTAAACAGGTGTAGACTAACAGTGACATGCTTACATAGGCCTTTCTCAACGATATGGAGAAATAATAGCAATGTAAAAAATAAACAAATATTAAATACACAATGCCAGTGCCTAGTCGATGTGCAGGGGTACGAAGTAATTGAGGTTGATATTGTATGTGCATATAGATAGGGGTAAAGTGACATAATAAACTGTATCAGCAGCTTATATGATGAGTAAAAGAAGTTAGTGCAAAAAAGCTCAATGTAGATAGTCTGGGAAGCTATTGCATTAAACCTCTTAAGGATTCCACCCTTTTTTCAATTTTCGCCTAAAATGACATGCCTAAATCCTGCTGCCTGTAGCTCAGGACCTGAAGCAAGGATATGCATCTTCTTGATACCAAAATTATCAATGGAAATCAAATTTAACAACTCATGGAGGACTGGATTTGGAGTCGCACTCAAAATTAAAGTGGAAAACCACTCTACAGGCTGATCCAACTTTGATGTAATGTCCTTAAAACAAGTCAAAATGAGGCTCAGTAGTGTGTGTGGCCTCCACGTGCCTGTATGACCTCCCTACAACGCCTGGGCATGCTCCTGATGAGGTGGCAGATGGTCTCCTGAGGGATCTCCTCCCAGACATGGACTAAAGCATCCGCCAACTCCTGGACAGTCTGTGGTGCAGTGTGGCATTGGTGGATGGAGCGAGACATGATGTTCCAGATGTGCTCAATTGGATTCAGGTCTGGGGAACGGGTGGGCTAGTCCATAGCATCAATGCCTTCCTCTTGCAGGAACTGCTGACACACTCCAGCCACATGAGGTCTAGCATTGTCTTGCATTAGGAGGAACCCAGGGCCAACCGCACCAGCATATGGTCTCACAATGGGTCTGAGGATCTCATCTTGGTACCTAATGGCAGTCAGGCTACCTCTGGCGAGCACATGGAGGGCTGTGCGGCCCCCCATAGAAATGCCACCCCACACCATGACTGACCCACTGCCAAACCGGTCATGCTGGAGGATGTTGCAGGCAACAGAACGTTCTCCACGGCGTCTCCAGACTCTGTCACGTCTGTCACATGTGCTCAGTGTGAACCTGCTTTCATCTGTGAAGAGCACAGGGCGCCAGTGGCGAATTTGCCAATCTTGGTGTTGTCTGGCAAATGCCAAACGTCCTGCACGGTGTTGGGCTGTAAGCACAACCCCCACCTGTGGACGTCGGGCCCTCATACCACCCTCATGGAGTCTGTTTCTGACCGTTTGAGCAGACACATGCACAATTGTGGCCTGCTGGAGGTCATTTTGCAGGGCTCCGGCAGTGCTACTCCTGCTCCTCCTTGCACAAAGGCGGAGGTAGCGGTCCTGCTGCTGGGTTGTTGCCCTCCTACGGCCTCCTCCACGTCTCCTGATGTACTGGCCTGTCTCCTGGTAGCGCCTCCATGCTCTGGACACTACGCTGACAGACACAGCAAACCTTCTTGCCACATCTCGCATTGATGTGCCATCCTGGATGAGCTGCACTACCTGAGCCACTTGTGTGGGTTGTAGACTCCGTCTCATGCTACCACTAGAGTGAAAGCACCGCCAGCATTCAAAAGTGACCAAAACATCAGCCAGGAAGCATAGGAACTGAGAAGTGGTCTGTGGTCCCCACCTGCAGAACCACTCCTTTATTGGGGGTGTCTTGCTAATTGCCTGTAATTTCCATCTGTTGTCTATTCCATTTGCACAACAGCATGTGAAATGTATTGTCAATCAGTGTTGCTTCCTAAGTGGACAGTTTGATTTCACAGAAGTGTGATTGACTTGGACTTACATTGTGTTGTTTAAGTGTTCCCCCTTTTTTTTTTGAGCAGTGTACATATATTAAAAAAAATGTTTTACCATCTTTGAAATGCAAGAGAAAGGCCATAGTATATTATTCTAGCCCAGTTGCAATTTAGATTTAGCAGTGTATTTGCAAAGTTTTAGACTGATCCAATCTGTTCAAAATGTTGTATCAAGTCTGCCCAAATGTGCCTAATTGGTTTACTAATACATTTAAGTTAATAATTGTGCATGGTCCTCAAACAATAGCACGGTAGTCTTTCAATGTAATAGCTACTGTAACTTGGACAGTGCAGTTAGATTAACAAGAGTGTAAGCTTTCTGCCCATATTAGATATGTCTGTATCCTGGGAAATGTTCATGTTACTTACAACCTCATGCTAATCACATTAGCCTACGTTAGCTTAACACCGATCCTATAGAGGTTTTAAGTTCCTGACTTTGTTTTCAAATGGTCAAAAATACACACAGCTTCAATTTCTCAGGCACTAATTTTGCTAGGGCTGTCTGGGTGTGGTCTGAGTGGTGAGGGGAACTCTGAAAACTAGCTAATGGAATTTAGAATGCACTTCCTTTATTATTTTATTAACTAATTTACCACCTGATGAGGTCACCAGGCAGACCAAAACTCCATCACACCAAAACAGGCTGACATTTCAGGCAGTGTTTTTGACCAGCTCGTACACCAAATAAATAAATAAAAACACAGAAAATCTAGTTTTTGGCTGCACTGGGGTTTGTAGGCTTTTTAAAAAATGATAGCATAATACACAGTGTAATGTGTCTGGGTTTGTCATAATACCGTTGCACTACCAGCCAAGGTGTCTGTTTCTTTGTGCTACAAGACTGTGTTGAAGGTTAAAGGAAGCTGTATGGTGGATAATCCACACCCGCATCGCGCTGGCCACATGCTGTCCCGTTTATTCCAAGTTCCAAACTAACCCTCACATCCTGTGAAATAATGTTGCTTTCAAATAAAGCAAGGCTCCATCCCCAACAACAATTGTGCACCTCATGGCTCTATGCTGCCCCCCATTTATTCCACCTCCCAAACTAAGTCAATAGCATCAGCCTCTCTCCAGCAAAATTGTGAGTAGGCTAGGTGCCATTGTTGACTTGTTAATTTTATCAATCAATCAAATGTATTTATAAATCCCTTCTTACATCAGCTGATGTCACGAAGTGCTGTACAGAAACCCAGCCTAAAACCCCAAACAGCAAGCAATGCAGGTGTAGAAGCATGGTGGCTAGGAAAAACTCCCTAGAAAGGCCAGAACCTAGGAAAGAAACCTAGAGAGGAAGCAGGCTATGGGGGGTGACTAGTCCTCTTCTGGCTGTGCCGGGTGGAGATTATAACAGAACATGGTCAGGGTTCCATAGCCGCAGGCAGAACAGTTGAAACTGGAGCAGCAGCACGGCCAGGTGGATTGGGGACAGCAAGGAGTCATCAGGCCAGGTAGTCCTGAGGCATGGTCCTAGGGCTCAGGTCCTCCGAGAGAGAGAGCATACTTAAATTCACACAGGACACTGGATAAGACAGGAGAAATACTCCAGATATAACAGACTGACCCTAGCCCCCCGACACAAACTATTGCAGCATAAATTGTGGAGACTGAGACCGAAGGGGTCAGGAGACACTGTGGCCCCATCCGACGATACCCCCGGACAGGGCCAAACAGGCAGGATATAACCCCACCCACTTTGCCAAAGCTCAGCCCCCACACCACTAGAGGGATATCTTCAACCACCAACCTACCATCCTGAGACCAGGCCGAGTATAGACCAAGAAGATCTCCCCCACGGCATAACTTAAAGGGGGGCGCCAACCCGGACAGGAAGACCACGTCAGTGATGCACCCTCCTAGGGATGGCATGGAAGAGCACCAGTAAGCCAGTCACTCAGCCCCTGTAATAGGGTTTGAGGCAGAGAATCCCAGTGGAGAGAGGGGAACCGGCCAGGCAGAGACAGCAAGGTCTGTTCGTTGCTCCACTGCCTTTCCGTTCACCTTCACACTCCTGGGCCAGACTACACTCAATCATAAGACCTACTGAAGAGGCCTGCGTCTTGTGACCGTAGCGTACGTGTAGGTATATACGGCAGGACCAAATTGAAAAGATGGGTAGGTGGAAGCCCATGTAATGCTTTGTAGGTTTGCAGTAAAACCTTGAAATCAGCCATTGCCTTAACAGGAAGCCAATGTAGAGAGGCTAGAACTGGAGTAATATGATCACATTTTTTGGTTCAAGATTCTAGCAGCCGTATTTAGCACTAACTGAAGTTTATTTAGTGCTTTATCCGGGTAGCCAGATATACTCAGTTGAAGATTCTGTGGTTGTTCCTACACCGCCAGTCCTCAAATATGAAATGACATTGAATTAATCAGATCCAATGATCTGGTGCCTATGTTAATAACCGGAATAGGTTTGCATTCGGCCCATTCTGAAATAGGCTAATCTAACCTTGTGTTTGCAGGTTCAAAGAAATCTGAGTGGCCGCCTGGGACAAGAGACCGTATCACACCTGCAAGGAAGGGCGCAGGAAAAATGACCCAGTAATAATCCCTGAGGCACACTGTGATTCATACAGTACTGGTCCTTTCATCCTTCAGCCTTAATGGATCCATACCTCGTCACCAGCGGATGAAAGGAGCTGAAAAAGGAGGAAGGGGCCATTGATATTCTGGGACCGTCTGACAGAGAGAACATGTCCCTTCCTCAAGTGACCGCAAAGCTCTTTCTCTTTTAAACCCCCAAAAATACACTTTAAAACCTTTTTTTTATGGACTGTCTCTCTTATAGCCCCTCTCAGTGCTGTGTGCATCTTTTTCATGTTTTATCATTACAATTCTGTGCACACTGTGCCTTTCCCCAATCTCCCCTCCAGTTGACATCACATACCAGTATTGGGCAAGTTGAATTCAGGGGAGCTCATTTTGCACAGCCGAGGAATGCCAAACTACATAAGCAGTAAAGGAGGAGTTTCAAGGTAATCAAGGGCTGTGGAGGTGAATGTCATCACCAACAAAAACTCAACGGATAAGGAAAAGTTTGCTGACTGATCAAAAAAATTCTCAGACTGTACCATCACATTATTCCATTTGTCTCTGATGCAAATGTTTGTTGAAATGTTTATTGATCAATGATTAGAAGTTAGTTTGTATCCTCCATGTGCACTTCGTTGTTTTGTTTTTAACTCCACCCCTCCTAGCCGGCCTCGTCGTCAATTTTGAGCAGGGTATGTGATGATAGCGATGGTTTGTCTGGACTAAACATTTTTACGGTTGTGGCTAGATAACGAGTTCCCAAACTTTTTTTGGCCCACGACCCCTTTCAATTTTGTTTGTGATCCTGCCCACCATGTAAAAAAAAAAAAAAAAATGTTTTGCCACACGGCCAACATTTACTTTGTCTAAATTAAATTGTCTATAACCGTCTATTACAAATCAGTCAGACAGTACTTTTGACAGTATCTCAATCTGAAGGAAGTGTGGTTTGAAATGACTGAAATGCATCAGCGTTATTGGGAAGTTCAGAAGATCATCAGTCAATAATTCTGTGTAGAAAAGAATAACATCATTGATGACCCCCCCCAGTTTGATTTAGGTAGCGCCTAGTCTTTTACACTCTGTTCTAATGAGTCCTGCGTGGCTTGTGGGCATTGTAGAGGAGAACATACGTGTTCCTAAGAGTCTTATCTTTCAGTCATGGGGTCATAATATTTTGTAGCTTAAACCATTCAAAAGATAGAGCCACATTTGTAGGAAGAAAACAGAAGCCACTCTGTTTATTACAACTAAAACTAGCAGCTTCTATGAACTAAGCAAGATTTCAGACTTTCTCTAGATGGAGTTCAGCTACGGAGAGAAGTTTCTGTACATGGCACGTTAGGAGAAATAATTTAGCAGCTTAAGAGAATGAAGTTAAGGTTAGGAAAAGGGTTGGGCTTAGCTAAAATGCAACGTTTGTCAACTACTGTTGTCCTCGATGCGACATCTAGATGGAGCTGTACTCCATCTAGTCACAATCATAGGAACCATCTATCCCGACAAACCATCGGTATCATAACAGGGGCTTTGACATTTGCCGTCGGGCTCCTAAATTGCAAGTTGAGCGCCAATTCCTCCCACGCGACAAACAGCCAGGGGACCGAGCCATGCAAAATGAGCTCACCCAATGTTGTCACGTGTGACTTTGATTGTAAATGTATCCCTTTTAGTGGCACGCTACCTACTCTCCTACATATTTATTTGGCAGAGAAGCTAAAATGTCATTTGGCTCTATACTCCAGCTTTTTGGATTTGAAATCAAATGAGCCGAAAAAACAATTTTTTATTTTGGGGTGTTTTGTTAGTGGAATTAAATTTCTATATGTTTAATACCCAATTAAATTAATACACTCAGCCCATTTCTAAGGATTTGTAAGAAACTTATTTGCATAAAATGGGTGGACACCTGTCTCAAAATCAAGCACTAGCGTTTATTCTCGAGAGTACTGAACATGATACAATTTACAACAGGTTATAAACGGAAAATTACGTCATTAGGTTTCGAACTGTCCCGTCTCTCCCCCACTCCGGTACAATGGCAGTATAGTTCTCAAGCCTTCCTACATCATCTCCCACCAATTTAGATAATTTATGACCAAGCCAAGGTCTTCCTGTGTAGATAAGAATTCTAGCCAGTCTGACGATAAGTTCATTCGTTTCTACCAAGGAACAGACAGTCATTGTTCTAATTCTTGATTATAATTACACACACATTCAGTACTAGGATTAAAATAAAATTCATCCTTCTATACAGTAACATAATAGTATTCTGATTAGTCAGTCCTGATTGAAATGTATACATAATTAGTCATTATTGGTAAAAAAAAAAATCCCTTAACACTATCTAGAAATGAAAGCATTTTATGTATCTAGTCCCCCCATTTTTGAAGGTGTCACACGTTTTTAGACAAATTCACTTAGTGTATTACATTTATTCAAGCTTAGTATTTGGTCCCATATTCCTAGCACACAATGGCTACATCAAGCTTGTGACTACAAATTTGTTGGATGCATTTTCTTTTTTAGGTTGTGTTTCAGATTACTCTGTGCCCAATAGAAATGTAATGGTATATAATGTATTTTGTCATTTTGGAGTCACTTCTATTGTAAATAAGAATATGATATGTTTCTGAACACTTCTACATTAATGTGGATGCTTCCATGATTCCAGATAATCATGAATGATTTGTGAATAATGATGAGTTAGAGGCATAAATATTATACCCTAGAATTTAATATCAAATCCAAAATGCTGGAGTTTTGAGCTGAATTTAAAAGTTTTCGCTTCACTGGCCAAGTAAATACCTAGGGGACCAGTGTCCACAAATGGTATTCTTTTTTTTTTCTCAATGAATTGGTGTTTCATTCTTTGTAGATATGTATTTTTTTTGTTGACATTTTAGTTATTTCGAAGACACTCTTAGCCAGAGTGACTTACAGTAGTGAGTGTATACATTTTCATTATTTTTTTTGTACTGGTCCCCCATGGGAATCGAACCAACAACCCTGGCATTACAAGCATCATCCTCTACCAACTGAGCATCCTCGCTGGTGGCCCATGTTATTAAGGTGATAATTGTACTTCAGGGACCCTCTGTTGCTTTGTTGTAGTCAGAGGTATTGTTAGAGGGGGCGTAATCTTTTTGAATATAATTGAGGAGGGATGCAGATAGTTGTAGTGCCCCAAATAAAGTCAGATGTTATACCATGCATAAGCTATGCAGAGGGCAGGCTGTATTATGTTACATGACTAATATTCCAAATACATTTAGAAAAAATGTAAATAATGAAGTGTAGTGTATGTACATCAGATGTCTGATTTAAGCTGAATAAATCTGAGCATGACCAACTGTATTTCATTTCCTGAAAAGGGCATGTTTTACTTATATATATATATATGTATATATATATGTGTGTATATATATGTGTGTATATATATATGTATATGTGTGTATATGTATATGTGTGTATATATATATATGTATATGTGTGTATATATGTATATGTGTGTGTGTATATATATATGTGTGTGTGTATATATATATGTATATGTGTGTGTATATATATATGTATATGTGTGTATATATATATATAAATATGTGTGTGTATATATATATATATAATGAACATTAATTTGGAAGTCTACCTAAAATCTGAAAGGTAAAATGCAACTCCTCACTATAAAAACCGTTGACTGGTGTAAACATGCTCCAGGATGTTTTTATCTTGTCATATTTCATTGTTAACGGCACAGAAACGGCTCATACTCGCTTATCTAAATCCCATATCCCTCAAAAACATATTCTGCTACCACATCACCCATGTCTGCATTGCATTCCAAAAGGCACCCTATTCCCCTTATAGTGCAGTACTTTTGACCAGGGCCCGTGAGACTTGTCAATAGTAGTGTACAATATAGGTAAAAGGGTACCATTTGGGATGCACATGTACTTCTAACACCATCTGGACCTTTCATTTCCATGACCCTTAGTGAACTAATAATTAATCAGAACAAGCCCACTTTATTAATGATGTATGATGTGCACCATTCAAATCTGAGGTAACCCCTTGAATAGGCATTATAACTGATTAGACCATCAAAGCTAAACACATGCACATGATGTCAATATTTGATTCTATTCCACCACCATGGGTGCATCTCATATGTTTCCTTGATTCCTCTTTCTTAGCCGCCTCCTTGAACTGTGTTGGAGGCGAGGGTAGAATCAATTAAATACTATTGAGATTTTACCTCCATGATCTCAATTCAGAGTTTCTTGAAAGGAATGGATGATGTGAGAGGGTCAGGGGATAGCCTACTTCGCGGTAGTAACGGTACCTTGGCAACTGCAGAGTTAATGGGTGATATTTAAAGGGCTGGTCGTGGATCCCTCCCCCAGGTTTCATACAGGTTGTATTCACTCGCTCTCTGGATCTGCAGCATATCAACAGGCAGGAGAGGTTTGCTTCTGACAGTGACTGACAGAAGTATGTAAGTCTAGTTTCGTTAGATTCTTTGCAAGATGAATTAGCATTGAGATACTTTTGA
Source organism: Oncorhynchus tshawytscha (assembly GCF_018296145.1). Taxonomy (NCBI): domain Eukaryota; kingdom Metazoa; phylum Chordata; class Actinopteri; order Salmoniformes; family Salmonidae; genus Oncorhynchus; species Oncorhynchus tshawytscha. The sequence goes on from NC_056458.1 coordinate 33,371,163, forward strand.
TCTTGATATTATTTTTTTGCTACAGGAGTGCATTTATATTTCAATGTGTTATGTAGCAACTGGTTGACAGGAAAATTATAGTATTTATCTATATTCATCTATTAATTTATTGAAAGTATATGCAATTAATATAAAAGAATTATGATAAATAAGGTTACTTTTACTTGCTTTTCATGGTAATGATCCAGCATGAATGTAATACATGGAATGGATAAATAGCTGCTCTGAATTAATTTTATCCTAGACATCAACATTTGTATTTCCTTCTGTACCTGCATACTTATTCTCAACCCCACGGTACACCACAATGATATGAAATTAATTGTAGACCGGTGAGCGTGGTACCAACGATCCACAGGAGTAAAGTACAACTGTTATTTGTGCCTTTCTCAGTTCCCATTTCATTTTTTCACGGAGTGAGGTATAAGGTCACTATGGGTACCAGCTCCTCATCATACGCTCCCAAGACAGTCTACCTAGATGTGGATGGGAAAATGCAGAAGGTGAGTGAGACCAGCGATCTGTATATAATGACAAGATGCTCATGTTCCAAAGGCGGGGAGGCAGGTGACAAGCTTAGGTCCCAAATAAGCTCATAAAAACACATTGGGCTTATTTTTGACAGATTTTGGCAAAAGTGAAACCTCTTGCCTCTTCCTCTTTGGATGAGACTGAGTGACACAACTTATGATCCTGGTACACCAGCTGCCATTATCAGTTCATTACAGCTGATATAATGCAAATAATATCAACAACAATGACATGCATGTTTTTAAGGAATTATATAACACTTTATAAGGAGGAGCTTTAAGTAGTGTAACTGAATCATAGGTATTGAAGGGATGGATGCTTGAGGTACATCAATTATATTAATTTGTAATTGTCATGAATGAGGATGGAAAGAAAGTTGAAGGAAAATGTGTTTTATGTTTGACGTTGATTGCATTAGCAGATTTTTAGATGTAGTAAATGTGAAGTAGTTTGAAGGATAGAGCTTACAACTCAAACCACTTGAACTCTCTCTGCCTTACATGTGACCACCTTGTGTTCATCTCCTGTGAAAGTATGGAGGCTTTGGTCAGGTCAAGAGATGCCGAGATAAGACACAGGTGATTCACAGGTGGTTGTGACGCAAAGGCGGGTGTAACACCTGGAGTGAACATGCTGTCATCATTATTGATATTCATTCTATTGATTTCAGTTGTTCGGAGTTTACGGTTATAAAGAGAACCATTACTTGAGTAGTATTATTTATCTTCAGTATCCCTGAAATACTTTGTGCAAATACAGTACCAAGGCACTATTAAGTATGAAGATATGCAGTTTGATCAACATCAGTACTATTTGTATCTTTAAATGTTCTTGCCTCTGTTTTTAGGTGATTTTCAGTCGATACTGCAGCCCCTGTGACATCCGAGAACTGCTGTGTTCTTCCTCTAACATAGCCAGGTCAGTGGCACCTCACTGCCCCTTTTCACTCAAACACAAACGCATCTTAATTTGAGCCAGTTTGCTACAGCGGGAAAATAATCCTGCAGCAACACAAAATGTGGATTATAATTAATGGACATTTTGGTTGGGGTTGATACATTTTTTGTAAGGTGAAATCAAGTCTAAAATTTCAAAGTGGAAATTACAAACGTCAGAAGCCTTTTTAATCCTCAAATACACTAGTTTTACATTTCGTCTATTGCAAGAAAATTCTCCTGCAACAGGGTGGTCAAATTAAGATCATACATCTGTACACCCTTATGTCCTGCACTTATCAACAATGTTAAATCAATATGCCAACTGTCTAACATTACTTAGTATGCTAAAACTCTTGAGTTTGCATTATGGATCTCCTCGCCTTTGAAGTTTGCATTGTCTGTCCTCAGCTTCAAAGTGTTTTTTTTACTTACCATTTCCCTTTTCCCCACTTAACATGATGCAGCCTACAATACTTTGATGTATTTAATACTTTGTGTAATAATTTGATTTGTCCTCAGAAATACTGCTATAAGGCTGGTGGACTCGGAGGGAGCGCTGGTCTCCATCGATCCCACAATGCCTACCAACACCCCAAAGTAATGACACGTGTTTTTGGAAACACTATTTTTTACAGTCTGTTGTTTGACCTGGTATTTATTCAGACAATACATTGTGAATAGGTAATAAGCTCATATTAGTCATTGGTTTGGTGTAGACATGGTAGCAGAAAGTATACATTATTACCATATCATTTCCTACAATATATACACTACAGTGCAAAAGTTTGGGATCACTTTTTTTTAAAGAAAAGTTTGAGAAACAGACACCTCACAAGTCCTCAACTGGCAGATTCATTAAATAGTACCTGCAAAACAGTGATGAGGTGACTCTGGGATGCGGGCCTTCTAGTGTTCCTCTGTCCTGTGTCTGTGTTATTTTGCCCATCTTAATCTTTTCTTTTTATTGGCCAGTCTGAGATATGGCGTCTTCCTTGCAACTCTGCCTAGAAGGCCAGCATACCGGAGTCGCCTCTTCAATGTTGATGTTGAGACTGGTGTTTTGCCGGTACTATTTAATGAAGCTGCCAGTTGATGACTAGTGAGGCCTCTCAAACTAGACACTTTAATGTACTTGTCCTCTTGCTCAGTTGTGCACCAGGGCATCCCACTCCTCTTTCTATTCTGGTTAGAGCCAATTTGCTCTGTTCTGTGGAGGGAATAGTACACAGCGTTGTACGAGATCTTCAGTTTCTTGGCAATTTCTCACATGGAATAGTCTTCATTTCTCAGAACAAGAATAGACTGACGAGTTTCAGAAGAAAGTTCTTTGTTTCTGGCCATTTTGAGCCTGTAATCGAACCCACAAATGCTGATGCTCCAGATACTCAACTAATCTAAAGAAGGCCAGTTTTCTAATGATAAATTAGCCTTTTAAAATTATACATTTAGATTAGCTAACACAACGTGCCATTGGAACACAGGAGTGATGGTTGCTGATAATGGGCCTCTGTACACCTAATGTAGATATTCCGTTAAAAGAAACAGGTGTTTCCAGCTACAATAGTCATTTGCAACATTAACAATGTCTACACTGTATTTCTGATCAGTTTGATGTTATTTTAATGGACAAAAACAAGGACATTTCTAAGTGACCCCAAACTTTTGAACGGTAGTGTAAATATTTTCAAATGTAAACAACAACAAAAAATGAACTGGAACAATACTTTAAAGTAATATTGTGACACTGTGTAGGTAAATGTTTTTCCAGATGGTTCAAGCTAAATTACTGTGGTTACTGAAATCTGTTGTTGTTTTGTCTGATCGCAGCTCCCAGTACAAGGTAATGCCTCAGTCGACTGGTCAGGTGGGAGGTACGCTACAATACGAAGCATTTGCGAATTCTATCATTTTCACAGTCACACATAGTAATGGTAAACAGATAATACAGAAACAAAGTCAGAACCACCGATACATATTTTTCCTCCTTTCAGACAAAGAAGACATGTTCCAGAATGTTTTGTCTCAGGTGGCAGAGCAATTTAGCAGGTGATATACAAGTATTACATTTTTTATATTTTAGTCATTTCGCAGAAACTCTTATCCAGAATGTTTAGTATAGTTTATTTGATCAAGTTAGAAATTATATCTGAGAAAATATCTGTGGCCATCGCACCAATTTCTGGTTTTGTCTCTCTTTTCATTCATCTGTTCAGTCTAACGTGTTGATTTGATTGATTTTATTTGTTAAAGAATGCATACGTGTCCACTGTTGCCGAGGCTCACACAGATTTCTGCTCAAATCAAGGAGCTATGTTTTCCTCCATTTCTGTTTCAGGGCTTTTAGAATCAATGAGTTGAAGACAGAGGTGACCAATAGGCTTGCCATGTTGGAGAAGAGAGTGGAGTGTGAGTGATGGTGTTACTGTATTAACATTGGCACCACTGGCTTTAGTTTGTGGGAATATTCACACCTACACTGTATATACTTTTATATGCAATATAAAAATGGAATATATAAAAAATAATATATCGGTTTTGTTGTGAAATATTTAATACTGTATACATTGACTCTCTGTTGCAGTAGAGGGGCTTAAAATGGTGGAGATTGAGAAGTGCAAGAACGACCTGAGGAAATTACGGGATGAGATGACCTCAAAGGGAGGAGGAAGGTCAGACAACTGCAAATAAACCAAATTATCATATCAGATAGTAGTAATAATAATAATAATGAATTAAACAGAATCCAGATGTAAATGTAGACATATACAACATTTAAGTTTAAAAGGTCAATGTTGGTGAGGTCAATGTTGAAAAGATTAGATAGAAGACACTCAAATCCGTGTTGATTAATTCAAAAGGCCTTTTAAGGGCCCAAAGTAACATATTGTTCAGTACATTTCCCTTTAAGGGGCAATCTGCAATTGCTACATCCATTTTTGGATTGTTAAATTAATGATATCCATTGATTCTTAAAGAATATAACTTATAAATGCCTCATGAGCTAAGTTCAACTGTCCTACCCCATCAGATCCCTAAATATAAGCATGTTTTAATACCTTTTTTGTAAACAATGTAATTGTAAACAAACACTGTATACCCTCAAAACATGGTTCAAACCATAATTGTTTCCTCGTGGATAGTCAGATTTGTCTATGAATTTGAGTGGTTACCATTCTCCAGCTCAATCCTCAGCTTATTCCAAAACAGAGGCAGGGTAGCCGCTTTTGTTATTCTTTAAACTGCAGATTGTCTAATTAATACTGCATGTGTGGTCTATTATGATTCAAATAAGAGCCTCTTAAAATTGACTACGCCATATGTTGCCCTTAAATCAGTGTTGATTGAAGGCCCATTACATGAAAGACCCTTGAATATGTTCTTATATGTTCTTAACTTGTAGGCTACCGCCCTTCTGTTTTCCCCAATATTGCTTCTTATTATTAGAGTGACTTGTGGTTGCAAATATAGCTTCACAGAGGACGGCAAGAAACTCTCCCCAAGACGAGACGTTCCAAATTACCCAAAGGTAAACAGTTAAAGCATAATAACCAGTACACCTTTTGTTAATGGTGAATAAATGACTTCATTACTCTTTGCACTATGTCTACAGTATACTCTATCCCAGGAGACCATAGAAGCTCTGAAGAAACCTACATTTGATGTTTGGCATTGGGAGCACAATGAGGTTGGGGATATTTCATGTAGCCTAATTTGGGCAAATATGCATTGCATGTATGTATAAATGTATTTTTATCTGACAAATGATTATTCTTGCTTTGGTACTTTTTCCAAGGCAATCTATAAAGATAGCTAATCAGTGTCTTAGTCCCAATTGCTATGTGTAGCATTAAACATATTCTGATGGTACTCATTACTGTATTGTGTTTCCAATGAGGAGATGTTAAGCTGTCTGGAGTACATGTATCATGATCTGGGCCTGGTGAAGGAATTTAATATGAACCCCATCACACTGAAACGATGGCTGGTGAGTTAGATCCACACTTGTGAAACCCCTATCTTTACCCAAGTAGTCATTAGCCTCGATTTCCATTCTTTATCTCATGAAAGTAAAAATATGCACTTATGAGCTGATTCAAAATATGCACACTATTAAAAAAAGGCTTTCTTGTTTGTAAGATGTTTGTGACTTTGTGTTTCAGCTGGGAATCCAGGAGAATTACCGCAACAACCCGTTCCACAACTTCCGCCACTGCTTCTGTGTCAGTCAGATGATGTATGGAATGATCCACCTGTGCAACTTACAAGTGAGAACACACCTCATAGTGTATGTATATGTGTGTGTGTGTGTGTCACTCTGACTAGCTGTGTTTCTCAGGAGAGGCTCACCATGACTGACATGTGCATCCTCATGACAGCTGCCGTGTGTCACGACCTAGATCATCCAGGCTACAACAACACGTAGGTCACATTACATATACCTTTATATATATATATATATATATATGTATATATATATATATATATATGTATATATATATATATATATATATATATATATATATATATATATATATATATATATATATATATATATATATATATATATATATATATATATATATATATATATATATATACAGTTGAAGGTTTACATACACTTAGGTTGGAGTCATTAAAACTCGTTTTTAAACCACTCCATAAATTTCTTTTTAACAAACTATAGTTTTGGCAAGTCTGTTAGGACATCTACTTTGTGCATGAAACAAGTAATTCTTCCAACAATTGTTTACAAACAGATTATTTCACTTATAATTCACTGTATCACAATTGCAGTGGGTCAGAAGTTTACATACACTAAGTTGACTGTGCCTTTAAACAGCTTGGAAATTCCAGAAAATTATGTCATGGCTTTAGAAGCTTCTGATAGGCTAATTGACATAATTTGAGTCAATTGGAAGTGTATCTGTGGATGTATTTCAAAGCCTACCTTCCAACTCAGTGCCTCTTTGCTTGACATCATGGGGAAATCAGCCAAGACCTCAGGAAAAAAAAATGTTGACCTCCACAAGTCTGGTTCATCCTTGGGAGCAATTTCCAAATGCCTGAGGCACCACGTTCATCTGTACAAACAATAGTACGCAAGTAGAAACACCATGGGACCACGCAGCCATCATACCACTCAGGAAGGAGACGCGTTCTGTCTCCTGGAGATGAACGTACTTTGGTTATGAAAAGCGCAAATCAATCCCAGAACAACAGCAAAGGACGTTGTGAAGATGCTGGAGGAAACAGATACAAAAGTATCTATATCAACAGTAAAACGAGTCCTATATCGACATAACCTGAAAGTCCTCTCAACAAGGAAGGAGCCACTGCTCCAAAACCGCCATAAAAAGCCAGAATACGGTTTGCAACTGCACATGGGGACAAATATTGTACTTTTTGGAGAAATGTCCTCTGGTCTGATGAAACAAAAATAGAACTGTTTGGCCATAATGACCATCGTTATGTTTGGAGGAAAAAGGGGGAGGCTTGCAAGCCGAAGAACACCATCCCAACTGTGAAGCACGGGGGTGGCAGCATCATGTTGTGGGGGTGCTTTGCTGCAGGAGAGACTGGTGCACTTCACAAAACAGATGGCATCATGAGGAAGGACAATTATCAGTCCGGAAGTTAAAGCTTGGTCGCAAATGGGTCTTCCAAATGGACAATGACCCCAAGCATACCCCAAACATACTTCCAAAGTTATGGCTAAAGGACAACAAAGTCAAGGTATTGGAGAGGCCATCACAAGCCCTGACCTCAAACCTATAGAATAGAACATTAGGCAGAACTGAAAAAGTGTGTGAGAGCAAGGAGGCCTACAAACCTGACTCAGTTTCACCAGCTCTATCAGGAGGAATGGGACAAAATTCACCCAACTTATTGTGGGAAGCTTGTGGAAGGCTACCCAAGTTAAACAATTTAAAGGCAATGCTACCAAATACTAATTGAGTGTATGTAAATTTCTGACCCACTAGGAATGTGATTAAATAAATAAAGCTGAAATAAATCATTCTCTCTACTATTATTCTGACATTTCACATTCTTCAAATAAAGTGGTGATCGTAACTGACCTAAGACAGGAAATGTTTACTAGGATTACACGTCAGGAGTTGTGAAAAACTGAGTTTAAATGTATTTGGCTAAAGTGTATGTAAACGTCCGACTTCAACTGTGTGTGTGTGTGTGTGTGTGTGTGTGTGTGTGTGTGTGTGTGTGTGTGTGTGTGTGTGTGTGTGTGTGTGTGTGTGTGTATATACACACACACACAGTGGGGAGAACAAGTATTTGATACACTAATGATTTTGCAGGTTTTCCTACTTACAAAGCATGTCTGTCATTTTTATCATAGGTACACTCCAACTGTGAGAGACGGAATCTAAAACAAAAATCCAGAAAATCACATTGTATGATTTTTAAGTAATTAATTTGCATTTTATTGCATGACATAAGTATTTGATCACCTACCAACCAGTAAGAATTCCGGCTCTCACAGACCTGTTCGTTTTTCTTTAATTAAGAAGCTCTCCTGTTCTCCACTCATTACCTGCATCCGTTTGAACTCGTTACCTGTGTAAAAGACACCTGTCCACACACTCAATCAATAAAACTCCAACCTCTGCACAATGGCCAAGACCAGAGAGCTGTGTAAGGACATCAGGGATACAATTGTAGACCTGCACAAGGCTGGGATGGGCTACAGGACAATAGGCAAGCTGCTTGGTGAGAAGGCAACAACTGTTGGCGCAATTATTAGAAAATGGAAGAAGTTCAAGATGATGGTCAATCACCCTCGGTCTGGGGCTCCATGCAAGATCTCACCTCGTGGGGCATCAATGATCATGAGGAAGGTGAGGGATCAGCCCAGAACTACACGGCAGGACCTGGTCAATTACCTGAAGAGAGCTGGGACCACAGTCTCAAAGAAAACCATTGGTAACATACTACACAGTCATGGATTAAAATCCTGCAGCGCACGCAAGGTCCCCCTGCTCAAGCCAGCGCATGTCCAGGCCCGTCTGAAGTTTGCCAATGACCATCTGGATGATCCAGAGGAGGAATGGGACAAGGCCATGTGGTCTGATGAGACAAAAATAGAGCTTTTTGATCTAAACTCCACTTGCCGTGTTTGGAGGAAGAAGAAGGATGAGTACAACCCCAAGAACACCCTCCCAACCATGAAGCATGGAGGTGGAAACATCATTCTTTGGGGATGCTTTTTTGCAAAGGGGACAGGACGACTGCACCATATTGTAGGGGAGGATGGATGGGGCCTTGTATCGTGTGATCTTGGCCAACAACCTCCTTCCCTCAGTAAGGTCATTGAAGATGGGTCGTGGCTGGGTCTTCCAGCATGACAATCTTGTAGTAACCAAAAAAATGTTAAACAAATCAAAGTCTATTTTAGATTTGAGATTCTTCAAAGTAGCCACCCTTTTCCTTGATGCCAGCTTTGAACACTCTTGGCATTCTCTCAACCAGCTTCATGAGGTTGTCACCTGGAATGCATTTCAATTAACAGTTATGCCTTGTTAAAAGTTAATTTGTGGAATTTCTTTCCATCTTTATGAGTTTTAGCCAATCAGTTGTGTTGTGAGAAGGTAGGTATGATATACAGAAGATGGCCCTATTTGGTCAATGACCAAGTCCATATTATGGCAAGAAAAGCTCAGATAAGCAAAGAGAAACGTCAGTCCATCATTGATTGAAGATATGAAGGTCAGTCAATACGTAAAAACCATCAAGTGCTATGATGAAACTGGCTCTCATGAGGACCGCCAAAGGAAAGGAAGACCCAGAGTTACCTCTGCTGCAGAGGATACGTTCATTAGAGTTAACTGGCTCTCATGAGGACCGCAAAAGGAAAGGAAGACCCAGAGTTACCTCTGCTGCAGAGGATACGTTCATTAGAGTTAACTGGCTCTCATGAGGACCGCAAAAGGAAAGGAAGACCCAGAGTTACCTCTGCTGCAGAGGATAAGTTCTTGGATAAGTTCTTCATTTTTGCAAATGTATGAAAAATCCATACAGAAATATCTAATTTACATAAGTATCAATACATGTTAGAATCACCTTTGGCAGCAATTACAGCTGCAAATCTGTCTCTAACAGCTTTGCACATGTAGATTGTACAATATTTGCACATCTATTATTTAAAAAAAATCTTAAATTATGTTGAGGCTCAGATCTGGGGAAGGGTGCCAGAACATGTCTGCAACATTAAGGTCCCCCACAATGCAGTGTCCTCCATCATTCTTAAATGGAAGAAGTTTGGAACCACCTGGACTCTTCCGAAAGCTGTCAGCCCAGCCATGCTGAGAAATCAGGGGAGAAGGGCCTTCAGGGAGGTGACCAAGAACTGGATGGTCACTCTGACAGAGCTCTAGAGTTCATCTGTGGAGATGGAAGAACCTTCCAGGAGGACAACCATCTCTGCAGCACTCCACTAAGCAGGCCTTTATGGTAGAGTGGCCAGATGGAAGCCACTCCTCAGAAAAAGGCACATGACAGCCCGCTTAAAGTGTGTTTAAAGGCACCTGAAGACTCTGACTTTGAGAAATAAGATTCTTGGGTCTGATGAATTCTTTGGCCTGAATGCCAAGCGCCATGCTGTGGGGATGTTTTTCAGCGGCAGGGACTGGGAGACTCGTCAGGATAGAGGCAAAGATGAACGGAGCAAAGTACAGAAAATCCTGGATGAAAACTTACTTATAATAAGAACAGCAATGATAAAAATTTAACTTACTAAATAAGAAAGGGGAGGAGGGAGACATCAAACTGGAGCAAAGGTTCACCTTCCAACAAGACAACGATCCTCAGCACACTGCCAAGACAATGCAGGAGTGGCTTCGTGACAAGCCTCTGAATGTCCTTGAGTGGCCCAGCTAGAGCCCGGACTTGGAAACCGATTTAACATATCTGGAGAGACCTGAATATACTTGTGTGCTAATGCTATGTCCTGTGGCAGGTACCAGATAAACGCTCACACAGAGCTGGCGGTGCGCTACAACGACATCTCGCCCCTGGAGAACCATCACTGTGCCGTGGCCTTCCAGATCATCTCCATGCCAGAGTGTAACATCTTCGCCAACATAGAAACGGAGGCCTTCAAACACCTCAGACAGGTGAGGCACCAGGTTTCTCACAGCAAGGACCTCACTGCAATTTGAATAACAAAGCATTTGTGAAGTAGCATGTATTATAGTTCAGAAGCTAAAAATGGGGTTTAGCTAAGCTAGGATAAATATACACTGAGTGTACAAAACATTAGGAACACCTTCCTATTATTGAGATGTACCCCCTTTTGTCCTCAGAACAGCCTCAATTCATCAGGCATGGACTGTTCAAGTTGTTGAAAGCATTCCACTGGAATGCTGGCCCATGTTGGCTCCAATGCTTTCCACAGTTGTGTCATGTTGGCTGGATGTCTTTTGGGTGGTGGATCATTCTTGATACACACGGGAAACTGTTGAGCATGAAAACCCCAGCCGCGTTGCACTTCTTGACACATTCAAACCGGTGCGCCTGGCATATACTACCATACCCCGTTCAAAGGCACTTAAATATTTTTGTCATTCACCCTATGAATGGCGCACACACACAATCCTTGTCTCAATTGTCTCAAGGCTTAAAAATCCTTCTTTAACTTGTCTCCTCCCCTTCCTCTATACTGATTTGAAGTGGATTTAACAAGTGACTTTAATAAGGGATCATAGCTCATCTGGATTCACCTGGTCAGTCTAGGTCATGGAAAGAGCAGGTGTTCCTAATGTTTTGGACACTGTGTATAGCCTACCATGAATAGAAACCAACATTATTGTAAAATAAATGGTATTACACATCACCACCTAAACATAGGGATAGTTTCGCACAGAGGATGGCTTTTGTTTGTGATTTTGGCCAGGATTGGTTTCTAGTATAGTATAATGATATTATTTGCGACCTTGGCAGGCTATCATCACTCTCATCTTAGCCACAGATATGGCCAGACACGGTGAGATACTGGACTCCTTCAAGCAGAACGTGGACAACTTTGACTTCACCAACCACAAGCATGTGACATGTGTATGTATGCAATTACGTATATCCTCAAGTCAAGGTTGATATACAGCATGTCTCAAATGTATTGCAGAGACTTTGGGGGATGCCCAAACCCGGGTCTAGCAATGGACAACCCAGCACCTTAACCTTAATGCCAAGACGTCTGAACCTCTTTACAAGGTTGTTAGGTGTTACATCCGTTATGACTGAGGATTGTTGTTGCGTCTCTGTGCAGCTAAAGCTGGTGTTGATCAAGTGCTGTGACATCTCCAATGAGGTGAGACCCACGGAGGTGGCCGAGCCCTGGCTAGACTGCCTGCTGGAGGAATACTTTATGCAGGTGAGTTACTGCTTTTTTGAAAATGATTGTCAATTAACTCACCATTATTTTAAATAATAACCATAATTGTGAAGAAAAAGTATAGTCTTGACGAATCTCGGTCACAGAACAAAAATCGTGCAAATTAAGTTCTGGGGGGAGACAGGAGTAGCAAAGTCTCCACCCCTCCAAATGAAAACTCTCAGCCAGTTTCGGGCATGTCTATGGGACAAATGTCCCTTCCCCTTCCAAAATGTGAGAGCCTGTGAAATTCAGATTTGTCCAACAGATTAGTGACAAAACAGTTGTGTACTGGAACAAAGTTCTCATTAGTCGTTGAATCCCACAGTCTGTCGACAGATGTTACTACCATTTATGGTATGTGTATTTGTCAACGATAGATGTCCACGAGTCTTGACCAACCTTTAATTAAAGATATTTACATTTCTTCTCATGAAATCACACAAATCCTTGGTTTAAGGCAAACTATATATGCATTTGCCAATGGGTGTGGGGAGGTGTGCCTCTTTCTTTCCAATGAGGAAAGAAGAAAATGTTCTGTACAGGCTTTCATTATCTGTTTTTGTGTTCAGAGTGACAGAGAGAAATCTGAGGGTCTCCCAGTAGCTCCGTTCATGGATCGGGACAAAGTGACCAAACCCACAGCTCAGATTGGCTTCATCAAATTCGTCCTCATTCCCATGTTTGAGACTGTTATGAAGGTGTGTTTCTGTTTCCGAGTGAGCCTGTGACTGAGATCCCGAGTGAGATTCAACAATCCAAAATGTTTGCCAACAAAAATGTATGCTATAACACTGTGGGGCGGTTCCTGGACAGGTGTTCAAACTTTAGAACCCAGTTCCTACATTTTAATATAAAAATAGATTTTATCAAACAAATCTATGCTACATTTTATCTCTGGGACCCTCAGGGTGACAAATCAGAGCAAGATAACTGAATGTAAGTACATTATTTACCTTCAGAGGTGAATGTATCAAACCAGTTGCCGTGATACTAGTTTTTTGTTGTTGTGCACTCTCCTCAAACAATAGCATAGTATTTTTTCACTGTAATAGCAACTGTAAATTGGACAGTGCAGTTAGATAAAGAAGAATTTAAGCTTTCTGCCCATGTAAGACATGTCTATGTCCTGGGAAATGTTCTTGTTACTTACAACAACATGCTAATCACATTAGCGCACATTAGCTCAACCTTCCCGATAGAGGTTAATCTATGAATGTAAATCAGTGGTGGCAGGTGACTTAAAAAAATGTTTGTAGGATAATGGATGAAAACTATTTTGGGACAAGAAGCTAATGGGATGACACACTTTCATGTTCTGAGCCACTCTTAAATGACTACATCTAAATGTGTGTCCTAGCTTTTTCCCCAGATTGAGGAGATTATGGTGCAGCCTTTGCGGGATTCTCGAGACCACTATGAAGAACTTAAACAGATTGACGATGCCATGACTGAGGTAAAACCCTTCTCCTCACACCTCGTTGACCTCAAGAATCGAGGTCAATCTCATTTACATTGTATGTTAAAAATAAATGGAACAAACATGGAATACATTATGGCTGACTCATTATACAGACTCTTGAGGAAAAAAAACAATAGAGAACATGGGCATTTGTAGTTAAAATTGTGTTTCATTATTTTCCTGAATTGACTGAAGTTAAGCTGAATGTGTCATGCCCATTGAAAATGGGGGTCCTTTTATAAATTTGTTTGCTGAAAATACCAAATAGATGTTTCTTCAATGCATAATTAACTCAAAGATATCGAATTTGGCCATCAGTTCCCCCTTGAAAGAATTAAGTGCATGACACCTCTGCCTCATCATTGCTTTCCTTTTATTGTGTGTAGATGTGGTATGTCCTGTTATAAAGCACTACTACAGCAGCGTAGTGATGATAATAACTGGCTCAGGGGTGAAGTTTCCCCTATGTGCAGATCGAGACTCAGCTTCCTCAATCCTAACCTTAGCACTAGTGGGGAAACTTTTAAACTGACCCAAGATCAGCAGCTAGGGGTAACGTCACCCAATAACTGTGGCCTTAGTCCTTAGACTATCTACCAGCTTTATTACTCTATAAAATCCCTCCACTGCCATCTTGTGTTAACATAAAGGTGTCTTTTGTTCTACAAGGCACAGAAGAAAAAAACTGAGAGCAAGTCATTAGGAGGAAAGAAGAAATAAACTTTTCCTGCAAACTCATTGGTGCCTTGTAAGTTTAAACGTTAGATAGATGTGACGTGCCCTCCTCTTTCACTCTCTGACCAAACTTTATCCCACTAATGATGTAGTTTACATATATCCCAACATGAACAGGATATTTAGAGGGGAACCTGATCCTAAATTAACACTTCTACTCGGAGACATGCAGCCCATACAGCATTGGTAGGCCCTAGACTGGTTTCAATAGTAAGTGTCATGTGCCATCTAGTGGTCATACCAGTGTTACCATATGGTTTATTAGGCTTCAGAATAAATAAATGTATGAACTTCACAGGCTTGTGAAAGTGCACAGGGATTTTGATGCTGCTTTACAATAAATATTGAGGATCTTATTCTGCTGACATGATGATCGATGCTTGACATCCATTTGACAAATAAACATTCTCGCTCTTATCCATAATAATCTTGTCAGGTAAACGCAGGTGCCTAGACCAGAGTAGGCACATTTGCTATATAACAGAACTTTTTTTTTGACAAAACTCTCAGTAGAGTTTCAAAATGCAATGGAAACACATTGAACTTCAGATTTTTATTCGGTACATGAAAATGGCTTTTTGTGTCACCACAGAAAGCCAAAACCCCTGCTCATGCAAACCTGGTGATTAGATGGTCCTGTGTAGATTATATTTTCAACCAGAAACTATCAGGAAATAACACTGATGTATGTTTTTCCAATGAGGAAACCAATGTTTGTTTAATCAGCTCTTGTACAATATGATACACAACAAATGTAATTGTGACTGCACTGGGCCTTTAAATCAACTCATGTTACATAGCAGTATTGCTGATTTATCATATGATTGATATTGTTATGACATTCTATAAAAGGTCAAGCTTTTATACTAACTATTTTAGAAGGCATATTGATATGGCTGTTCTATTGTAGAGAAGTGTGTGTGTGTGTGTGTGTGTGTGTGTGTGTGTGTGTGTGTGTGTGTGTGTGTGTAATAGGTCTACCTCACCCCACCCCTCTCTTTTGACACCTAGTTCTGTGTGACCTTTGGTACTATCTCCAGCAGATGCATATTATGCAATATTTTCCTCTTATCCTGTTCTCCTCATTTGACCCTTGACCTGAAGTAGAAATAATCCAGGATCACAACTCTGGAGGTTGAGATCTGTTGTGTCCTAATCATGTACTTTCCTCCCCCTTGAATTGAATGTTTTGATATGTCAGCAGTGGCTGGTGTCACTTTAAATCGAAGGACATGTTCATTGTAATGGCTAACATTCCATTCAAGCCATTGCTATGAGCCGTCTTCCCTTTACCAACCTCCACTGTTAAATGTATTATCTGTATATTAATCGGCCTTTGAATAAGATCCCATTGATGGATGGCTATGTCGATAACGCCTCACTTTACAATGTAGATCTTCTGTTGTTCATAATGATAGTCTTATTACACAATAACCATCGTTCCCAATTAACTGGTTATACCCACCTCTGTTTTCTGGCTTTAGAGACCTCGGATGGTGTTTCCATTCCGAGGGGGAAGCAAGGCGTCTGCCTGAGCCTGAGCAACCGTCTTGGCTTGGTTTTGGCCATAGAAAGGGAGACTCCTCCCCTAATACCACAACTTCCTGTAGTTATATAGTTATGTAGCCAGCCCAGGCAAGTAGGGTGGCGAAAAATACAAATTAACCAATCAGCACCTTCCCTCTCTCCTTAGCCCCTCCCAACATAAAGTGAGAAGAGGAGAGAAGACGGCAGTGATATTGTTTGACCTTAGGGGTGGCAACACTGGGGCTGGTTTTGTTTCTTCTTGTTACTTTTGCACAAGGTTTTCTTTTGGTAGAGAAGGATGAAACATTTAGGGACAAATATGAAGAGATTGTGTCTTCTAAATTAGTATGCGAGGTAGGTTAAATAATAGTATTTATAATATGGATAGTATTTACAAAGGGCTTTTCATTGTATGGGGCTAACGTGTACTGTACCTCAGCCACCTTATGGGAATTTTAAAGACAAAGTTGGAGATTAGAGACATATAGCAGGTGGGAAGTATTTTAACTTAGCCAGTTTTGTAGAAACCACTACATGATTTACAGTGAAGGGACAAATACATTTCTACCAGTGTATATTTTGACACGTGCGTGTATGACTTTGCATATCAAATAAAATTGCAATACTTATTGGCCGATCATCTCGAAGATGTCTTTATTTTAAACTTGCGTCTCCTGAGAAACTGGAGAGGTCAGTGTGTGACAACTATTACACTACATTTTATTTCTCCACCTGCTGGTTATTTGGGACACCTTTTCTGTTCTGAGGCCTAACTAAGACCTTTTTTCACACTAGTTTTCCTCTTTAAAAGAAGTTATCCATCATTATCAACCTGGTCTCTCATACATACTATACACACAAACACCCAGAAGCAATAGCCAGCTGCAAAACATTCACAATGCAGAGTGACATAACATCACAACTTTATATATCAGGGATCAGCAACTAGATTAAGCCGTGGGATGTTTTTTTTCTTGAGAGATGTTCAGGGGGCCAGAACATAAATACAAATAATTATGCAGATTGAAAATTGCTCTCAAGAAGCCCAAAAAAATATAACATTTGACTAAAACATCATTTCAAACCTTGCTTAAATTTGTATACCATCACATAAATCCAATCAAAAGGTATTTGTCACTTGCTTCGTAAACAACAGTTGTAGACTAACAATGCAGAAAGAAAGAAAAATAGAGAAACAATAGAATAAAAAAATGACACTAAATAGTAAAAGTTATAATAATATACAATGAGTAACGATAACTTGGCTTAACACTATAGTGTTTTCACGATACCAACCTTGTATTAATGATACAATACCAGGCCAAAGAAATAATAGAAAAGTAACAACACTTAATAATATGCTATGAGTAATGATAACGTCGCTATACACTCACTATATCTCTTTATTATGTGTAGGAATACTTCGTAACAGATTTCCAAAATTAAAATGACTGGTAGTTGATTTGCTGGTGTTTTTAGTCTTTTATGTCCAACAATTAATTGTTTTTTTTTTAAAAACCCTTTATTTTGTTTATTGTATTTTTTGCACAGAAAACTTGGGGTGCCACATAAAATTACCTGGGGGCTGCTCGTTGGGAAACCCTGCTCTATATGATGATGATAATTGCACTACTATGAAGAATCTGTGAAACAGATTTCAGGTTCTGTCGCCGTCCTGGTCGACCTTGCTGACCTCGTCGATGTGGAAGACCTAGCCATTGAGGACGGAGGAGAAGGCGGAGGCCAGGCGCTGGGCCTGGCAGTGCAATGTCTTCTTTGCCTTGCTGTCAGCATCAAGATGACCGGCTCTGAGGGCTGGGCCGTCTGGAGGTGCCTCCCCAGGTGGATTGTACTCCTCAGAGCGCTGGCTGGGGAAACACCTTTGTCACACTCTCCATCTCCCTGAGTAAGTCATCTCGCTGCCAGTAAGGCCATCAGAAGGCCAGCAGAAGCCCCAGCAAGGATCAACGCTCGCACATCATCTATGGAAAAAGCAGAAACGGGCAGATAAGGCTACTCTATTTGACCATCATTCCATACACCTAAAGCTGAGTTCACAGAGACCTTCTGAGTAAATCAAGACCAATCTCAACTAGCTGGTTTAGATTTTGGAACACTGGAACCTGTTCACATAGAAAATCAGACAAAATCCAAAACTGATCAATCCACATGTTCAATCTTTCTAAACTGCGAAAATCTCAGTTTTAGAACTTTTAAATTGGATTGTCAGATTTTCTCTGTTTTTTGTTTTAGCCTTTCTCAGATGGTCTTTGTGAAAATAAAGTAATTCCTTGTTCACCACTGCAACCACCCAAGCCATAGACTTCTCTCTGCTTCTACACAAACGGCACATCAAGTCTGACACCAACAGGCTCCTGAACAGTTTATATCCCTAAGCCATAAGACTGCTGAATATCTTACAGAATGGCTACACGGACCGAGTTTACCCTAATTTTGCAGTCTCTATGCACATTCACAGGGCCCTACACACTTACACACACTGACACTCCAACACACATACAATCACTCACTCCGTCATTTGCTCACCCACACATAATATGCACATACATATATACATATATACTGACTCTACACATACCCACTCACATACAGTTGAAGTTGGAAGTTTACATACACCTTAGCCAAATAGATTTAAATCTCAGTTTTTCACAATTCCTGGCATTTAATCCTAGTAAAAATTATCTTACTTAGGTCAGCTAGGATCACCACTTTATTTTAATAATGTGAAATGTCAGAATAATAGTAGAGTGATTTATTTCAGCTTTATTTCTTTCATCACATTCCCAGTGGGTCAGAAGTTTACATACACTAAATTAGCATTTGGTAGCATTGCCCATAAATTGTTTAACTTGGGTAAAACATTTTGGGTAGCCTTCCACAAGCTTCTCACAATAAGTTGGGTGAATTGTGGCCCATTCCTCCTGAAAGAGCTGGTGTAACTGAGTCAGGTTTGTAGGCCTCTTTGCTCGCACAAACCTTTTCAGTTCTGCACACAAATTTTCGATGAGATTGAGGTCAGGGCTTTGTGATGGCCACTCCAATAACTTGACTTTGTTGTCCTTTAGCCATTTTGCCACAACTTTGGAAGTATGCATTGTCCATTTGGAAGACCCTTTTGCGACCAAGCTTTAACTTCCTGACTGATGTCTTGAGATGTTGCTTCAATATATTAACATAATTGTCCTACCTCATGATGCCATCTATTTTGTGAAGTGCACCAGTCCCTTCTGTAGCAAAGAACCCCCACAACATGATGCTGCCACCCCCGTGCTTCACGGTTGGGATGGTGTTCCTCGGCTTGCAAGCCTCCCCATTTTTCCTCTAAACATAACGACGGTCATTATGGCCAAACAGTTCTATTTTTTCCCATCATACCAGAGGACATTTCTCCAAAAAGTACGATCTTTGTCCCCATGTGCAGTTGCAAACCGTAGTCTGGCTTTTTTATGGCGATTTTGGAGCATTGGCTTCTTCCTTGCTGAGCGACCTTTCAGGTTATGTCGATATAGGACTCATTTTGCTGTGGATATACAGTAGATACTTGTACCTGTTTCCTCCAGCATCTTCACAAGGTCCTTTGCTGTTGTTCTGGGATTGATTCGCAATTTTCGCACCAAAGTACGTTCATCTGTAGGAGACAGAACACGGTATGATGGCTGCGTGGTCCCATGGTGTTTATACTGGCGTACTATTGTTTGTACAGATGACCGTGGTACCTTCAGGCCTTTGGAAATTGCTCCCAAGGATGAACCAGACTTGTGGAGGTCTACAATTCTTAGGTAATATCTTTTGATTTTCCCATGATGTCAATCAAAGAGGCACTGAGTTTGAAGGTAGGCCTTGAAATACATCCACAGGTACACCTCCAATTGACTCAAATGATTTCCATAAGCTTATCAGAAGCTTCTAAAGCCATGACATAATTTTTGGGAATTTTCCAAGCTGTTTAAAGGCACAGTCAACTTAGTGTATGTAAACCTCTGACCCACTGGAATTGTGATACAGTGAATTATAAGTGAAATAATCTGTAAACAATTGTTGGAAAAATTACTTGTGTCATGCACAAAGTAGATGTCCTAAACGACTTGCCAAAACTATAGTTTGTTTACAAGAAATTTGTGGAGTGGTTTAAAAACTAGTTTTAATGACTCCAACCGTAGTGTATGTAAACTTCCAACTTCAAATGTATGTGGCCTTAGAGTGTAGGAACAGACCTGCCTATTGCCGCCATAAGTCTAAGTTGGACATTTTAACTCTGGAGTTGGACATTTTTCATTTACACAATTTCTTGTTGTGGGACAGAGGAGTGTCTCTTGACTTACCCTACCAAAAAATGGTCAAGGTTCCTGTCTGTGTAAGTGTGTGTTCCCTCTCTCACGTGAGCATGCTTTCCTGCGTGAAGCCAGTGGTTCTGGTCTACTTGATGTCCTCTCCCCGTTCTCCCCACCCGCCCGGCCAGAACATTTTTGCCAGTGAGATGTCTCTCCTCTGGGGCACCCCCCCTGCGGGTCAGGGGCAATAAGTAGAGTAGCCCCACCCGACCCGAAAAAATGAGGGAGTGGGGTGTCTCGTTTTCTCTACTGTCTCTGTTTTGACTTGGTGCCATGTGTTAAAGTGCTGTTCAGTGCCACCTAAGGGTGAGACTGTGAATGGTGGATCTGCTCAGAGAAAACGGACACTCTTTTTATATAACACTTTGTTTTTACTTAACTGATGCGGTTTTAATTTAATTTAGGGATATTCTGTTAAAAAAACTAGGATATTGAAACAATCCAATGTGTAACCAATATCCACACATTCTTACCTTGAGCTATACTCTCTTCGACTGTCCCCATAGCTGGACACTTTTTAGTTCCAGGTAGAACCCTTTTGGGTTGCGTGTAGAACCCTCTGTAGAAAGGGTTCTACATGGAACCCCAAAAGGTTTCTATTTGGAACAGAAAAGGGTTCTTCAAAAGGTACTGCTATGGGGACAGCCAAATAACTATTTTAGGTTCTAGATAGCACCTTTTTTTCTGAGTGTAGGGACCAATAATTGTCTGGCTGGGAGGCTTTTGCCATTGGGGTCAAATGCATCAGCATGTAGCCTAATCTCTGCCTTGCAACTTCAAATGCACCAGCATGTAGCCTAATATCTGCCTTGCAACTTCAAATGCACCAGCATGTAGCCTAATATCTGCCTTGCAACTTCAAATGCAGAAACTGACTTCAGTCGGGTTTATATTATAGGTATAGGGAATAAAGTAGAGTTCACAGATTAACTGTGAGTACTGTTCTCTCATATTCGTGGTGGTATGAGATATTCATCAGGCAGCTTACACGTGGTAACCTTTCACATCCAGTTATTTTTAAGCCTTTTTTATCCCTCTTTGATCAACAATATTTTCTCAGGTTTACCATCTTGTTGTGATAGACTGAAGAAAGAAACTAGTGGACTGAACTTTCTGTCATCCTTATTGTGTCATCCTTATATGTCCGAAGTGCCAGTGATTAAGCTTGTGCTGGATATTGCTGTTCCACATGTTATTATTACATTATGCTAATTATAGTCCATCTATCTCTCTGAGGGATTAGATTTTACAAACAAAAGTTACCTAATGCATACACACAGTAACAAAACATGAAACTTTATTTTTGAAATATGTAAACCATTGGATGATGGTAAGTGCCTTAACTTTTCACTGTGCTATTTGATTTTAAAGTAATTCTATGGTTTAAAATGTTTTATGAAAAAAATATATGCAGTTGAAGCTCACAATGTTTTCTACAAGTGTGTCTAACTTTGACAAATTGAAATCCTAAATTGTCTTCATACTAATGCTTCTTCTATTGGGTATCATATTGCAAAGCTCATTAGATTTGTGGGTATATAAACATCATAATGCACCTAAAACCATGCTTTGGAAAACACTCCCCGTCTTCCATCTTTTCTTCATGGTGAAGATGCTGGTGCTTCCACACATTTGGGGTTACTGAGTTAAATAAGCAATTAAAACCTCCCATCATTCTTAAGGTCATGTATAAAAAGACCATGGCTAGATGAAGAGATCTCAGTGACTTTAAAATAGTAGTCTAATGTGTGTCTCGGTCACCAACACAATTGAACACTTATGGTAGATTCTCGAGCGGTGTCTGAGACATAGTGTTTTCTACCGCCATCAACAAAACACCAAATTATGGAGTTTGTTTTGTAAGAATGGTGTTGCGTCCCTCCAATAGAGTTCCAGACACTTATAGAATCTATGGCGCATTGAAGCTGTTCTGGTGGCTCATGGTGGCCCAACACCCTATTGAGACACTTTATGTTGGCTTTTCCTTTATTTTGGCAGTTACCTGTATGTTCCATCCATATAATGCACAAACATCCATTGTGGAGTTTGACTGCCCTCTGGTGATGACTGGACTGAAGGTTGCCTGACTAAATACATTTCGGAGAGTTAACAGCTATATAATAGCTTTAGCCTGTAGCTCAGTTAAATATAAACTATGCTGTTAAACTGACTTAAACAAACATTTAATATCCAGCAGTTTGATTAAAAACACCATTTGACCAGATTTGCCTACAACCACATTTCGTGGTCCACATATAGAAGTAATTTTGTGGGGGAAAACGAATTCTGATTGGCTGGGCCTGGCTCCCCAGTGGGTGGGTCGGGCTCCCAAGTGCACTCCCAGGCCCACCCATTGCTGCGCCAGTGGTGCAAAACTACTTAGGTTGTTTTTTGGGGGTACATGTACTTTACTATTATTAAATTTGACTACTTTTACCTTTACCTTGAAAACATTGTACTTTTTACTCCGTACATTGTCCATGACACCCAAAAGTACTCATTATATTTTGAATGCTAAGCAGGACATGAAAATTGTAGTTTTTGTAGGCTCAGGCTGGTCACTGGAGCCGGAGCGCGCTGCTTAGACAAGCACTGAGAAAACTAGGAAGAATACTGATGATACATACTGTAGGCAAGTCGTTTTTTATTATTTTCCCCAAACTATAGCCATAACCTTAACCACTTGTAATTAATGCCTAAACTGTAAACCTTTGAGTTGTTTCTGTTTTAGCCCTGTAACGACATAAAATGAATGCATCAAAAATAGACATCTGTGAGTCAAAGGGCAGTGGGCTGAATTCAAACCCATGTCGACTATGACCTATGTGTGGCAGGGTCAGTGGCTGTAAAAACTGGACCACATAGGCACTGAGGAAACCAATCATGTATTCTGCCTAGTGCTTGCCTCCAGGACTTCCACATCCAGCTTCATCACGTGCGGGATCGTCTGCTACCAGCCACCCGGACAGCTAATGAAAAGCACCATTTGACCAGATTTACATTTTGTGGTGCACATATAGAAAAACACATTTCTTCCCCTCCCCAGTGGGTGGGCCTATGCTCTCCCAGGCCCAACCATGGCAGTGCCCCTTCCCAGTCATGTGTAATCCATAGATTAGGGCCTAATGAATTTATTTAAATTAACTGATTTCCTTATATCAACTGTAACTCAGTAAAATCGCTGAAATTGTTGCATGTTGCGTACTGTCTACCTGTGCCCTAAAAACTTACTTCCTGTTTCCTAACAATATTGTTGTTTGATCAGTGTCTATGAACTTGATGTGGACAACAATAATATATTAGCCTAAATAATACATTTTGCTTCACTTGTCTTTCTATCATAGACTCACGGTTTTACTTTTCAATCGTAATTATTGGGTGTGCCGAAATAGGCTTTTATTTATTTATTTTATTTTGGAATTTACCATATATGGTAAATTCACCTATGGTATGTGCATACGCATGTGTGTGTTTGTCTTTCTGTAGGACAAAGTGTAAAGGAGCGTATCCAATGGCATGAAAGACAGTTGAAGATGCTGTTTCAACAAGCCAACCAAAGAGAGGAGTAATCAGCTGTTTACTCAGTCATCTGTGCCATTCTCCCTCTGGACATAAATCTTATCTTTATGTGTCTTAAGTTTGATCAACTTCATTTGCATAAAGGTCTTTGTGTCCCATGCCTTCTTTTCTTTATGCTTAGATGTCATTCAGGCAGGCAGACCTATGGTTGTTGCATCATCTTTTCTTTATGTTTTGATGTCATTCAGGCAGACAGACCTGAGGTTGTTGCATCATCTTTTCTTTATGTTTTGATGTCATTCAGGCAGACAGACCTGAGCTTGTTGCATCTCAAAACATGCTAGCACAATATTTTGTAGTGAATAGAATCAGATGAGAATACACTTGAACCAAACCTGTCATCATGGTTTATACATTAATAAAATGTTATACATGCTTATGAATTGTAACGCTTGTAAATGCACATGTTTATAAATATTTACAAATAATGAAATATAAATGTATTGATTATTTAATAAAGCTGATTCATGAAAGGTACTATAACGTATTGTCCCCATTTTGGCGGTCTGCCCATTTTGTCTGCCCAATGGTAGATTTCAATCTTGTTCCACAGTAACAAATAACTATGATGTAAAGCTTATTATTCTCTCCACAAATTGTCCTGATTTGATGCTAAGTTATTATCGCAACATGCTGTCCACTTATTCATCTCTTTATACAAACACATACACTGAAAAGCAACTTTTCTTAGTTCGCAGTCAACCCATTGTTGTTTTATGCAAAAATAAAACGAGACTGGATAGGACACACCGAGAGACTTATGCAAATGACTCTCTATCTGCCTGTGTGGGGTACTGAAAAAGGTGCATTTTCCTCCACTAACCCACTTAGGTAAATGCAGATGACCACTAGTAGATATTATACATTTCCATCCCAATACCAGCATCTTTTTAGAGACAAAAGAGACATATTCACATAGTGCTATCTAAACCAGTGAGTGGAACAATTGTTAAATCCAGGTAAGTAATTTATATATATATTTTTTAATAAAACATTTATAAATTACCTGTTCACATTTTAAATTCTTATATTCAATGTAATAAAAAGTAAAAAATGTCAAGCCATTTCACCATGCTTTGTGAGTGTCTGTTGACTTGATCCATTTGGTTTTGACTGAGTTCAGATAGGGAGGAGAGCTGGAGCAACTGTGCTGAATACTGAATGGGGATACCCTCCAACTTATGAATATTATAACAGCAATCACATGTGGGAGAAAATTTGAAAGTACGCCGCATTAGAATAACCTCAATATCATTTTACTGGTAGAGCTGAGTGCTGCATTGTCCCAGCGAAGTTACAGTCCTTTAGGAAAATCAGCAGTATTTATCATTTACAGATATTAAGATGAGCACAGACGGAGTGGAACACTCAGAGGCTCACCATGAACAAGCAGGTAAGGATGTTTCACCTTTCAATGTCTACTTTTAATTTCTCAGTTTGTCGTTATCTCTTGTCAGGCATATCAGAAAAAATTATGATGACATATATCTTGGAAAATTATGTTTACTTTTCTCCTCCTTCGCACCGCTAAATGTATTTCTTGGTGATAGTGGTGTTAAAAACAAAATAAACTTACAGAAAGACATTTCTGCTTATTCTTATGTTAAGATTACCCTACAAACATTTAATTTCAACATTTCTTTATTTGATAGCTTTTAGTAGCACAATATGATTTTGTTATTATTTATTACTTTTTAATTACATAATATCTCTGAGGAATCATTGTGTGCTTAGTATCCCTGGATCTGTGGTACATACTTACATACAGATTTGTACAGAAAAATAAGCTAATTTTGCTTTTTTAATTGAAATGATTAACTGAAACAAACACATTTACTGAAACAGAACACCCCCAATAACATTGAATATTATACACTAATTGTTGACAGTAAATGTTTTAGTGTGTGTGATTTTCTTACTCAAATGTTGTGATGGATTTTGGATGCAAGAGTATGTGTAGCCTCCAGGCTGAGAATGAAAGTTTTACATTGCTATGGTTGTTTATTATTTCGGAAAAACTTATTTCGGAAGTTATGGCGTGTGTGGACATTTGTTTTGATAGCTATAGGCTGTATTTATCAATAACAGTGTAAATGTGTCTCAACATTTCATGTACAGTCCGTTGCTGATAAGTGGGCCATTAGGGTGTGTTGATTACCACAGTGTGAATAGTGAATGACTATGTCTCTGTATAATCTTTCTGATTGAAAGTACCTTATCAACAGCCACCATCTCCCCCCAACAACAACTGGAATAAGTGTTTCTGAAAGTCTTTCTAAAATTGGATGTGTTGATTCTGTTGGTTGGCGGCTCTACCAGGATGTAATGTGTGTACCTCAAGCTGTTTGCAGAGAAGTTGCCACAGCCCCAGGCGACATGGACGAGGTGGTAAAATACAGAACAAACTAAATGAAAATGTGGAACTTGGATTCAGATAGACCAGCATAGTGTATGGAAGTTTTTTTTACAAAATCTGACAAAATAGGCTTTTAAAGTTCCATCATGCATTTGCCTCAGCTATCATTCAAGCAAATCACTGTAAAACATACAACTTGGAAAAAGTCCAAATACGTTACATGTCCAAGTTGGCTGGACTTAAAATTGGGAGAATTTGAAAACATTTTGAATAAAACCTTTGGCAAATGTAGGAATTAATGTTAGTAGAACTTTCCTGCCCCAGAGTTGAGTAACCCTAACCCTAACTTGAAGTCAGTCCAGCAGCAGCTGGGTGCCTTAACCTTTTATGTTGAATCAGCTTCACCTCAAAGGATCCTACTAACGATCACACCAGATATGATTTCATATAATCTAACACTAATGGCCACAACACTATACAAGACCCTCAGGTCAGAGAGGAAATTATCACAATAATTTTACCCTGATAGCAATGATATCATGCATCTTTTCACACAGATTGCGGTTCATTGTTTTATTGTGTTATTTTTCAACACCATTTAACCAAAATTAAACTAACAACTTGACTCCCTAATTGAAAAGTAAATGAAAGGTCTGCATGAAATATAGGTCAGAAAGAGAGTTCTGTATATGTTCCCAAGTGGCACAGCGGTCTAAGGCACTGCATCTCAGTGCTAGGTCACAACTGACCGTGATTGGGAGTCCCATTGGGCGGTACACAATTGGCCCAGTGTCGTCCGGGTTTAGCTGTGGTAGGCCGTCATTGTAAATAAGAATTTGTTCTTAACTGACTTGCCTAGGTAAATTAAGGTTAAATTTAAAAAATGTCCCTTTGAGAAGATGTCCCCTAAGCTAATTGATATTGTATGATATATTACAACCTTTATCTTTTGATGACATTCTTTCCCGAAACTGAATTAAGAGTCTATTTGCTGAGTTATCAATATATTTTTATTGTATAATTACAATGATTAATTGCAGAAAGTGGCTTTTCAGGTAACGCTCTCAGAGGTGCATTTGATTTTCATAGCAGTGTATCCTGGATGGAAGGTGTTGACACGACTCAGAAACTGGCAGTCCCATGGCATGATCCGTTCAGTTTAGACTGAAAACCTGTCTGAGTAGTCATCAAGAGCATGCAACCAGACAGACTATTCTGAGTGTCAACTCCTTCCATCATCTAGAATATGCTGCTGTGCAAATCAAATGCACTTTTGAAAGCACTATCCAGAGAGCCACTAAAGGTTTATGGTCTCTTCAGGATAAGGGTTAGAATAATGCAGGCAGTGGCCTGGACTGGTCTAAGGGTCTAAAGGGCCTTACACACTTCATACAAATAGAGCGATGGAGCGCCATGTACGGTCCGTAAAAAAAATATATCCACACAAAAGTACATAGAACTACATGAAATAAAAAACCCTAGCCTGTCTCCCGACCCTTTATACCAACGTGCCAGAATAATCGACCATTAAGGAAGACAGCGGGAATGGCCCGTCTGACGACGCTGCTACTGGTCTGTCCGGCGCCGCCGCAACTTCAGCAGCTGCAACTGGGCCGTCCGACGTTGCCACAATGGGTCCGTCCGATGACGCAACTTCAGCAGCTGCAACTGGCCCGTCCGATGCCGCCACAACCGGTCCGTCTGACGCCACTGCTACTGGTCCATCCGACGATCCCACAACTTCGGCAGCTTCATCAGGTCCTGAACGACCCGCACTGCATTCCTGTGATCATCCTCGAGGCCGGTGTCATTAGCAGCGCATCAGAAGGGGGGTACTGTCACGGATCCCTCCTGAACTTTCATTACGCACACCTGACCACTATTCCCAGTGATTAATAATTGTACAAGTGTGTCCTTGGTTTACCATTGTCCTGTCGATTATTGTTACAATGTCTGTTGGTTATTTATTCGAGGTACTCCTTGCTCTTTTGTTTGGGTTTCAACCCTGTGTTTTGTATAGTGTTTGTTTGGTCTTCGTCCCCGTGCCTTTACGTGACACGCAGTAATTTGGGTAAATAAAAAACCCTATTACGCATTCCTGCGTCTGTCTCCCAATCCTTCATACCGACGTCACACTTGGCCTAATTTGTTTAGAAGTGAACCATTATCAACCATGGTACTGTATATTACGGGAAACAAAATCAGAAGACACTTTTTATCAAAGCTTTTGGAATTACAAGTGAATTAATTGTTGCGAAGTTGCAAAGGGACCGAATGCAGAACGTGATCAACTCCAGCCTTCCGATGTTAAAATGAGATTGAACTGACATAAGGGGACTTGGATGCTGCCAGACAATTCTGTATAATACGAAAGTACAATAATAATAATACAGTATACATAGTGTTCAAAGTTTTGTTCTATCCTGTGTTGCCAATGCAATCCCAGTTCCATTATAGTTCTGGGTTTAGAGTTAGTCAATGTGTGTAGTGCACCTGGGGGTCTGTAAACATTACAATGGAAAGGCCTGAAAAGGTTGTCAAGGCTACGCAGCTGATTTGCATGGCACCATCATTTCCATACTGGAAGTTTGGCCTTGGGGTGGGGGGTGGGAGATTTCCATACTGTGGGTCGAGCAGGCACATCACTCGCCGCAAACTCCCAGAGGTCCTATTTGAAATTCAAATGAGGGAAGATTACCTGAAACAGCAGACCTTTGAACTCTCTGTCTCGTATGGCATCGTGGTGTTGTAGGGAGGGTGCCAGTATCTTAAAAGGGTTAATGTGATCATAACCTTTGTAATCATTCACTCCATATGGTGGTGAATCATCCATATGGCTGTGTTGGATTTTTTTACACTATAGCCCTGATGAGGATATATATGGTCAGTGCCAAGAAACTGTCGAAATAAACTACATCTTGTGTATTTTTATCCTACAAATTGAGGACACACTTGTGAGGCACAAGGGCTTCTCAGTTTCAGTGGGCATGGCGTCTCGATATGTGGTTTTCCTGTAACACTTTATAACACTTTTGTGAAATAAAATGCATAAACTATTTATAAACTATTACATCATTTGTAAACATGTATTAACAATTAAAAGTATTATGAGCATTACAATTTATAATAATTTATCAAATGTATGGTAATTTAGCAACTATTTATATATATTTACAAGCATTTATACCTTATTCATGAAAGTTATTATAAAGTGTTAGCAATTTGCCTATTATTGAATTTATCTTAATTATCAAAAATCATCCATAATGTTATCCAGAGCGCTACTTCAGGTGTAGGCCTATTCTAATAAACAGAAAACCGCAATGTGGCCATAATATTCTTGGGGATAGGTATGACATTGTAATTTATGACTGTTTAATAATTTATATTTACTTTCTCCTGCAGACAATGAACAAAATGGAATTGACTTCACCAGACAAGTGAGTATAGAAAACACATGTAATTTTAACTTCAGATGATCCATAAGTGGGAATGAATTGAACTGTGAGCAACTTTTTTTATTTTTTAAAATTTAATCTTTATTTAATTAGGCAAGTCAGTTAAGAACAAATTCTTAGAGAGTACATAGTAGGACATTACAGGAAAACTATGTTTATCATTTATTTTATATTAAAAATATATATATATTTTTACTTCATACCACATGGGCTCCCTTGTGGCACAGCGGTCTAACGTGCTGCATTGCAGTGCTAGAGGCATCCCTACAGACCCTGGTTCGATTGCAGGATGTGTCACAACTGGCCGTGATTGGGAGTCCCATAGATTGGCCCGGTGACGTCCGGTTTAGGGTATGGCCGGGGGTAGGCCGTCATTGTAAATAAGATTGGTCTTGTACATGTAACAGAAATATTGATTGTGATTGTCAATACTGAAGGTAATGTACTCTAGTCTGTGGAAATCATGTAATAAGAGCATCTAGTGTCATATTACATGAACTCAATACCACTTATTGTAAGTGTGCTGGACAGTTCCACTAAGATCATGACATTTTTTCACACCACTCTTTATATACCTCAAAATGTCCACCTCTTATTAAAACCTATTATCTTAGTTTAGTTATTCCTAAACTATGTCTATCCATTTGGCAATGGGAGATTGTTAAAGGGAGGTTTAGTGTTTTAGTCCTGGGGGTTATTTGCATACTACACTGCCTGAGGGGAGGGTGTTTATCAGAGTTTGTATCTTGTTTAACAAGTCCTGCAGCCTAACCCAACCGGTCAAGGAGCACACATATGCACACACACACACACGCACACACACAGTTTCCCAACTTCAGTCCTCAAGTACCCCTAACAGTATGCATTTTTATTGTAGCTCCTGATTAAACATGTCAACTAATCATCAAACCCTCAATTAATTAAATCTGGTGTGTTTGTCCGGGGCTACAACAAAAATGTTTGCTGTTGGAGGGACTGGAGGACTGGAGTTGGGCTGTTGAAGGGACTGGAGGACTGGAGTTGGGCTGTTGAAGGGACTGGAGGACTGGAGTTGGGATGTTGACGGGACTGGAGGACTGGAGTTGGGCTGTTGAAGGGACTGGAGGACTGGAGTTGGGCTGTTGGAGGGACTGGAGGACTGGAGTTGGGCTGTTGGAGGGACTGGAGGACTGGAGTTGGGCTGTTGGGGGTACTGGAGGACTGGAGTTGGGCTGTTGGGGGTACTGGAGGACTGGAGTTGAGCTGTTGGGGGTACTGGAGGACTGGAGTTGGGCTGTTGGGGGTACTGGAGGACTGGAGTTGGGCTGTTGGGGGTACTGGAGGACTGGAGTTGGGCTGTTGGGGGTACTGGAGGACTGGAGTTGGGCTGTTGGGGGTACTGGAGGACTGGAGATGGGCTGTTGGGGGTCTGGAGGACTGGAGTTGGGCTGTTGGGGGTACTGGAGGACTGGAGTTGGGTTGTTGGGGGTACTGGAGGACTGGAGTTGAGCTGTTGGGGGTACTGGAGGACTGGAGTTGGGCTGTTGGGGGTACTGGAAGACTGGAGTTGGGCTGTTGGGGGTACTGGAGGACTGGAGTTGGGCTGTTGGGGGTACTGGAGGACTGGAGTTGGGCTGTTGGGGGTACTGGAGGACTGGAGTTGGGCTGTTGGGGGTACTGGAGGACTGGAGTTGGGCTGTTGGGGGTACTGGAGGATCGGAGTTGGAATAACATTGATACTGTTGATGACAAGATAGAACAACCAGGCTGACATTTGTTCTACGTCAATTGGTCACACAATTGATATCCACATTTCCAGTGAAAACGACAAGACCGTGTTTATGTACTGTTATTCTTCTAAAGACAATTGCAACATCAACAAGTAGGAATAGAAAAGTGAGAAATATTGTGATGTGATTGGTTTCCAGATCAAGACAGAGGTCCTCAATGACTCTCCCCATTCTGTCTTATCACACAAGACATGTCACCTGACACAAGGAGCCCCAATATCTGGTGGCCAGCTATCAGGGGTAGGTTACTCATCTTCTGTCTCAATATATCAGAGACTTTTAAGTTCATAATTAATACGATTATATGAATGTGGGGGACCTGATCCTAGATCAGCACTCCTATCCTAATATTTTTGATATGTACAGCCCTTGGCCCCATGTTTAATGTCATGTTATAATTATTTATCATTTAATGGGAGAAAACTGTCATTCTGTAATGAGGGCATTTGGATTGTTTAAATTTTTTTTAGATCCAGGTCTCTCCTGCAAAAGAGATTGTATCTCAACAATTCACCTGGATAAATAAAGTTTAAATAAATGAAAAATCTAAGATTGTGTTTCTGTTGTTTCAACAGGAAGTCTCCTCCTCACACACCATGCAGCAGTTGGTGCTTATGCCCGGCTCTCACCACCTCTCACCCCCCTCCTCCTTCCTCCTCTCACAGACACAACACACGGGGCACCAAGGTACACATGGACAATCAAATGAAAGGGTTGCAATATTCTGGAAACTTTCCCAAAAGTCACAGGATTTTTAGTTACACCAGTTTGAGGACTCACAAAATCAGTAGAGAATAAGCAGGGAGAGAATCCTCCAACTGGGAATCGTTCAAACAGGATTTCTGAAAAATGTGGGAAGTGTGAAAGTTAAAATATCTATTATACTTCTCTAAACAAATTGTGTTAATTAGTCTTTTTTTCCCCCGTGTAGCACTTCTGCAGCAGAACCTCCTCAGCTTTCCCACCCAGAGCCAGTCAGGCCTCCTCCAGCACCAGCCTGGGTTAGCATTGACACCTCAGGTAAAAATCCCACTTCTTACACCAGTTGACATGATTAGCTATATGGATGAGGCAGAGAAATGTAGGTAAAGTTATCATGTTTACTGAGAAGACAATAGGGCAACACTTCAGGTCATGCATCCAGGTCCTTGAACTTAATAACAGAATTAACTCTTTACAGGACAGACCACAAGAGGGATGAGGATTTATCATAGAACTTTCAATGACATCAGTCAAATATATTAATGAGGAATTATGAAGAGAGAAATTTGCATAAGACACAAACATTTTCCATTTTTGCATGAAAAAGGTTTCTAACACTGCTATAATTTTCACATGGCTAAACATATCCACAATTACTTTCGTCACCCATTTAACAGTATTCCTCCTCACCACTGTGTTCCCTAAAGGCCATGAGTCGGTCGGGCCTGACGTCGTCGTCCATGGAAGGTCACCTGGACATGTCCCACCTGCAGGTCCCCAAACACATGGGGCCCCCCCAGCAGGACGAGGCCAGTGACCTGGAGGAGTTGGAACAGTTTGCCAAGGCCTTCAAACAGAGACGCATCAAACTGGGCTTCACCCAGGTACAGAGGGCCACTGGCTCAAAATACAATACAACTTTATCTTTTTGCCGTTTTATGTTTTTTCCCAACCCCCCAGACACCACAAATACTGATACACTAACAAAAGTGTCTAGATGCCACAGAACAGCGCCCCTTGAACGGGTTAGGGGTTGCACAAGGGCACAATGGCAATATGTGGCACCTAATATAGTGATTCTCAATCCCACCAGATATTTTCCTGTCAGTCCTGGGATTTGAAATGGCAACCCTTCAGATACTGGCACGCCTCTCTAACCTTGAAGCTACCGCCACTGGCTCTGATTACTGATATGCCACCTAACTTCTGTACTTGGTGTATTTGCTCATTCTGATATCATTTAACTGTTGAAACACACATAGCGCAAAGGCAGGAGTGAAGTGACTTAACATTTTTGTAGTCAACACACTTGAAGGAGATTAATAATGTAATACAGGTATTGAATTCATGACGTAGATTGAAACAAGATTATAATTTGAAGGTTTGCCATAATCAGATTCAAATATATTCACTGTGTGTGTGTGTGTATCAGGGTGATGTAGGCCTGGCTATGGGGAAGCTGTATGGGAATGACTTCAGCCAGACCACCATCTCCCGCTTCGAGGCCCTCAACCTAAGTTTCAAGAACATGTGCAAGCTGAAGCCTCTACTTGAGAAATGGCTGAGTGACGCAGGTACTATACAGTATAACAATACACTGAGTGTACCAAACATTAGGAACACCTTCCTAATATTGAGTTGCACCCCCGCTTTTGCCCTCAGAACAGCCTCAATTCGTCGGGGCATGGACTGTACAAGGTGTCGAAAGCATTTCACAGGGATGCTGGCCCATGTTGACTCCAATGATTCCCACAGTTGTGTCAGTTGGCTGGATGTCCTTTGGGTGGTGGACCATTCTTGATACGCATGGGAAACTGTTGAGCATGAAAAACCCAGCAGCGATGCAGTTCTTGACACACTCAAACCTGTGTGCCTGACACCTACCACCATACCCCATTCAAAGGCACTTTAATCTTTTGTCTTACCCATTCACCCTCTGAAAGGCATGCATACATAATCCATGTCTCAATTGTCTCAAAGCTTAAAAAACATTATTTAACCTCTCTCATCTCATTCATCTGCACTGATTGAAGTGGATTTAACTGTAACGCTCATTGTCGTAAGGAAGAGTGGACCAAAGCGCAGCGTGGAAAGTGTCCATGATCTTTATTGTCAAGAATCACTCAAACAAATATAACGAATACGAAAGCGAACAGTTCCGTCAGGCACAGATACTAAACGGAAAATAACTCCCCACAAAACCCAAACGGAAAATGACAACTTATATATGATCCCCAATCACAGACAACGATAGACAGCTACCTCTGATTGGGAACCACACTAGGCAAAAACAACAAAGAAATAGACAACATAGAATGCCCACCCCAAACCACACCCTGACCTAACCAAATAGAGAAATAAAACAGCTCTCTAAGGTCAGGGAGTGATATTAACAGGTGAAATCAATAAGGGATCATAGCTTTCACCTGGATTAACTTGGTCGGTCAGTCGATGTCATGGAAAGAGCAGTTCCTAATGTTTTATAAACTCAGTGTTTATTTTGTAGATGGTTTGGTATTTCTCAGTCATTTACATCATGTGCCATTGCATGTCTTTACACACTATTTCTATGTCAAGAGGATATTTATTTTGCTATATTGGCTGGAAATGTACGTTGGTAAATCATGTTCATGCTCTTTCCAAATCAGAGAATTGCCCCTCTGACTCTATGAGCAATGCTGTTTCTCTACCCCCCCTGATGGAAGGCTATGGAAGGAAAAGAAAAAAGAGGACAAGCATCGAAACCAACATAAAGCTCACCCTGGAGAAACGCTTCCTTGACGTGAGTTAACTCTGTCTGTCCTCTAATATTGTCCCCTGTATTTCCAATCATAAATGCTAACAATAATTTAGGAACTGTTGATATAAGTCGTATTTAAATGCACTCTTCCATGCTTTCCAGGGAGCAAAACAATCCACCATAATGCACATTGTTGTGACACTTGAGTGACTACATAGCAGCCATTTGAGTTAGTTGCAATGCTGACACATATGATATGGCTTATTTTAAAGACATTATAAAGGCTCATTCATGCTTATAACAAGTAATACGCATTATGTCTGCAGGCTTTACAGTGTTAGCTACCAACGTTTCTTTTTAGAACCCCAAGCCCAACTCGGAAGAGATCACACTGATTTCAGAGCAGCTTCATATCATATGCCTTATTACAAGACATTATAAAGCCTCATACATGCTTATAGCACCTAATACCAATATTTCTATTCAGAACCCCAAGCCTAACTCGGAGGAGATCATGCTGATCTCAGAGCAGCTGTCTATGGAGAAGGAGGTGGTGCGGGTGTGGTTCTGTAACCGCAGACAGAAGCAGAAGAGGATCTACTGCCCCGTGTCCACCTCACCAATGAAATCACACAACTTCAACTCCAGAATGGTTAGCCTTAAATCTCTCAGTTATAACGTTTTGGATTAAATTATGCATGTTTCTTCCTGATGGTGAAATGGCCAGCTCTGAATACATACAGTAGCTCTCTATTTTCAAGTCAGTTTGAAAGTATATTTTCAAATAATGTTCATTGTTATGATAAGAGTTGTATAATGAAAGAGTAGTGTGATAGGAATGTATAGTTATGCTACAACACATTTTTAGTACATTGTCTTGTGTTTTGTCTCACCAGCCATCTTGTAATTGTTGTTTCAGGCATCCACGTCCAGATCATACAGCCCTCCTGCTTCAGGAGGCAAGTGTAACCATATGTACTTGATATAATCTGTATTTAAGACTACTCCACATAGTCTGTAGTACTTAAAACCTGTATTTAAGACTACTCCACATACAGTGGGGCAAAAAAGTATTTAGCCAGCCACCAATTGTGCAAGTTCTCCCACTTAAAAAGATGTGAGAGGCCTGTAATTTTCATCATAGGTACACTTCAACTATGACAGACAAAATGAGAAGAAAAAATCCAGAAAATCACATTGTAGGATTTTTAATGAATTTATTTGCAAATTATGGTGAAAAATAAGTATTTGGTCACCTACAAACAAACAAGATTTCTGGCTCTCACAGACCTGTAACTTCTTCTTTAAGAGGCTCCTCTGTCCTCCACTCGTTACCTGTATCAATTGGTGG
This sequence comes from Oncorhynchus tshawytscha, assembly GCF_018296145.1. NCBI lineage: Eukaryota > Metazoa > Chordata > Actinopteri > Salmoniformes > Salmonidae > Oncorhynchus > Oncorhynchus tshawytscha. The sequence continues at coordinate 33,407,047 of NC_056458.1, forward strand.
CTGACTAAATACTTTTTTGCCCCACTGTAGTCTGTAGTACTTAAGACCTGTATTTAAGACTACTTCATATAGTCTGTAGTACTTAAGACCTGTATTTAAGAAAAAGTAAATGGGATAGACATTTTCTGTGAAATCGACACAGTGTGAGAAATAACCTATAAAACCTTCCTCCATATGAAACTCACTGTATGAAGTTTCAAGCTTTCTTCAGTGTGCATGTTAAATTGAGTGTATTCCTCTGTGCTCTAGTGTCATCGAGTTCCTCTCCCAATAGTTCTAGTCGTGGGCCTTCGCCCGGAACACTCCGGTCTGGCTCCGCTGCTCTGACCTCTCAGGTCAACCAGTCCTTCAGCTCACCAGGGTAGGTGACTTGCAAAAAGTAGTGCACTACATGGGGAATAGGGTGCCATTTGGGAGATACACAGAATTAGTCTAACACTGTATTTGGCAACATGGTATTGTACAGATGAGAGATGAACCTGTTATCTTTGCGTTACAGGTCGTGGTATCGCACATGGAACCCTACATCCTATCACCACTGAGAAAGCCTGCCTGTTGTGGAAGAGAACTAAAACTATTAATGTCAATGAATGGAAACAGAAATAGATACAAACCAGCAGACACACGTGAAGACCTTTTAAAATTCTATTGAGAAACTCTTTGCATTTGGAATTAAATGTGAAATGTCATAATCAATATTTCTAGCATCAGTTTAGGGCACCTCTGAGGTCATATGAGGCACAAACTGAATTTGAGCCTACATTATCTATAAGAGTAAAACTATTGGAAGCAACAAAAAAAAGAATAGGAACATCAGAGTCAGGGACGGATTCTGTTAAACCTGCCGTTAGAATATGTTGACGCAGCAACTGTTAAACTACTGCCCACACACAAGTGGCTTATTCAGACAACTGGATCAATATGACCTAAACAGGGTCTACCTGGCATTTTACAGTACTGTACTCTAAAGTTTTAACTTTACAGTCCAAATCACTGCAATTTAATTTGACCACCGGAAAATAAGATACAGTATGTCTGTATGCCACTATGTAGCCTATGCAGCTGTATGAGTTGGATTGAATTTAACTGCCCATGAATGTTTACAGTGCGGTTAATTTGCCCATTTCCTTTGATATTCATCAGGAGTTCAGGTGTGAGAATAAATGTGCGAAGGTGTATATATTAAAATGCCAGACAGCAATCTAAATAATGATGTTGCCTACTGTTTGTATTTTTATACAGTTGAAGTCGGAAGTTTACATACACCTTAGCCAAATACATTTCAACTCAGATTTTCACATTTCCTGACATTTAATCCTAGTAAAAATTCCCTGTTTTAGGTCAGTTAGGATCACCACTTTATTTAAGAATGTGAAATGTCAGAATAATATTGGAGAGAATGATTTATTTCAGCTTTTATTTCTTTCATCACATTCCCAGTGGGTCAAAAGTTTACATACACTCAGTTAGTATTTGGAAGCATTGCCTTTAATAAATTGTTTAAATTGGGTCAAACATTTTGGGGAGCCTTCCACAAGCTTCCCACAATAAGTTGGGTGAATTTAAGCCCATTCCTCCTGACAGAGCTGGTGTAACTGAGTAAGGTTTGTAGGCCTCCTTGCTCGCACACACTTTTTCAGTTCTGCCCACACATTTTCTATAGGATTGAGGTCAGGGCTTGGTGATGGCCACTCCAATATCTTGACTTTGTTGTCCTTAAGCCATTTTGCCACAACTTTGGAAGTATGCTTGGGGTCATCGTTCATTTGGAAGACCCATTTGCGACCAAGCTTTAACTTCCTGACTGCTGTCTTGAGATGTTGCTTCAATATATCCACATAATTGTCCTTCCTCATGATGCCATCTATTTTGTGAAGTGCACCAGTCCCTCCTGCAGCAAATCACCCCCACAACATGATGCTGCCACCCTAGTGCTTCACGGTTGGGATGGTGTTCTTCAGCTTGCAAGCCTCCCCCTTTTTCCTCCAAACATAACGATGGTCATTATGGCCAAACTGTTCTATTTTTGTTTCATCAGACCAGAGGACATTCCTCCAAAAAGTACGATATTTGTCCCCATGTGCAATTGCAAACCGTAGTCTGGCTTTTTTTATGGCGGTTTTGGAGCAGTAGCTTCTTCCTTGCTGAGCGGCCTTTCAGGTTATGTCGATATAGGACTCGTTTTACTGTGGATATGGATACTTTGTACCTGTTTCCTCCAGCATCTTCACAAGGTCCTTTGCTGTTGTTCTGGAATTGATTTGCACTTTTCGCACCAAAGTACATTCATCTCTAGGAGACAGAACACGGTATGACAGCTGCGTGGTCTCATGGTGTTTATAGATGACCGTGGCACCTTCAGGCATTTGGAAATTGCTCCCAAGGACGAACCAGACTTGCCAGGGTCTACAATTTTTTTGAGGTCTTGGCAATTTAATTTTTTTTTCCCATGATGTCAAGCAAAGAGTTTTAAGGTAGGCCTTGAAATACATCCACAGGTACACCTCCAATTGACTCAAATGATGTAAATTAACCTATCAGAAGCTTATAAAGCCATAACGTCATTTTCTGGAATTTCCCAAGCTGTTTAAAGGCACAGTCAACTTAGTGTATGTAAACTTCTGACCCACTGGAACTGTGATACAGTGAATTGTAAGTGAAATAATATGTCTGTAAACAATTGTTGGAAAAATTACTTGTGTCATGCACGAAGTAGATGTCCTAACAGACTTGCCAAAACTATAGTTTGTTAACAAGACATTTGTGGAGTGGTTGAAAAACGAGTTTTAATGACTCCAACCTAAGTGTATGTAAATTTCCGACTTCAACTGTATATCAAGTTTGCTTAAATATATTTAGGTTGTGAAATGAGTCAAAATGATAGAGGGAAAAGAGGTTTGGAAAAAGAATAAAGATTTTAAAATCAGCACTAGTATTTTTTAAGGAATGTTTCAGAAGTGTATCACGTTTTGCCATCTGCAATTTGTTTCAGTGTGATCTATCAATGGTCCAATGCATACATTGTTACATTTTGTTATTTTCATTAAACACACTTTGTTACATTATAACAAGTTTTAGTGTAGTCTCTAGGCCATGGATGTATCGATATGGGATATGCATGTTTTTAAATCTTTTATCTAGCAGATGAAGTAATTGTCATTACTACTGTTGAGATGATAGCATGAAGACAAAGATGTAAGATGTCATTCACCTCAAATGACCTGGAGTACTTTGGGGCAATAACCAGAGACAACCTAGTCCTGACTGTCCTGCCAGTCAGATTATGGTTAATCTGGATGCGGGATAAAGCTGCCTGTCTGCTTCTGTCTGCTTCACACACAGCTCTAAGTGTCATTAACTAACAGTCCCGAGGGAAAATGTGGTAGCCGGTCTATCGTCATGCCATTGAGCATGTAGTAGCCTAATCATACATGGAAACACCAGTTCCCTAGAATGTGTTATGATGCTGGTAGATCCTGCACACTTGTGTCTCACTTTTAATTCCCATGCTTGTAATGCCTGTCACCTAGAAATCCAGACTGAGTTCAGCTCTGTTGCTAGTTTGTTACGCTCCACTACTGAAACATAGCGTGATTCAGTCTAGATGTTGAGGCTACCGGTCTTCCTAGGCTAGTCTATATTCACTACAATGTCCTATATTTCACTACATTCTCATATCATCAAAGTTTCAGTCATAGAGACTGTTGCATGTAGTCTGTTGAGGAGACCGTAAATGTAGGACTGCATATCTCTTGCTTGTTCTACAGCCAGGGTAGCTGGAGGGAATCGACTAATCTCATAAGAGGCTAAAGCTGCTTGAGAACCAGGGGCAAGGGATGTAGACTAGCTAGGGGACTAATTTATTGTAGTAGGCTTGCTTGACGTTTTATTGCAGTGAAAAAGTTAACATGCGCTCAGTTTCAAATGTGCCATGCCTTTTTGGAATGACTTTCGAGCCAGATCTGAAAGGTCATAGCAACACCAATGGAGGCTAAAGATGGTGGACATTTGTTGGAGTTGATATTTCAGATCTGAATACCAGGTTAGGATGCATCTGGAGAGTAGAAGATAAAGGTATGTAGGCTATAATTGTATGCTAGCATTTCGGCTATGATCTTCTTGATTGTTACTAGCCTATTATTATGGCTACAAGGCCCAAGTATTACATTGTTTTGTTGTTTGACCATATTCTTAAGAAAGCCTAGGTTTTGGAGCAAAAAAGTGTGACATATGGTACATGTTTTGAAATTACATAGCGTAAGCATTGAACTAATAAGCCTGTTCTCTGACTACAATTGACACCTTGTAGCCCTAGTTACTTAACAAAATGTAACAATCACTGTAAAATATGAACACTAAATATTTTAATTATGTGATATGAATATTATGTAGCTTAGGTTATTGGGGGATAAAACTAAATTGGAGATTATACTAGTGTATGCCTAGATATGACATTGCCTCTGTTTGACATAGTAATGTCAAGTTGACTCTGGTTTCCCCTGTACAGCAACAACAATGATACTTTTGGAGGTGTGCTGCTGCCTGATTGGCTGGATTTCACTCTACTTTGCATTCTGTTACCTGAATGGCCAGCGGGGCAAGGAGTGGAACTGCAGGCTGGTGACACTGACACATGGGATCCTCATAGTATGTCTTACTGCATACATTAGCTTCATCGATGGGCCCTGGCCTTTAACACATGCAGGTGAGGTTTGGATGTGTGTTACTGCAAAGCATGCAGGTGTATTAAGTTTTGATTTATTTCAGTATACATGGCAACTATTTGAATTGCAGCATGAGATTGACCTTGACTAACTGACCTTGTCCCGTTTGTGACCTCAGGTACAGAGAACACCCCGCTCCAGATCCTGGCCCTGGTGGTTAGTCTGGGCTACTTCCTATTCGACTTTGGCTGGTGCATCTGCGTCCGTACTGAGGGCCCTGTCATGCTGGCCCACCACACCATGAGCATCGCAGGCATCCTGTTGGCGCTGGGCCTGGGCAAGTCGGCAGTGGAGACATGTGCCGTGATTTTCGGCAGCGAGATCACCAACCCCTTGCTGCAGGCCCGCTGGTTCCTCCGGCAGGTGGGCCGCTACGACAGCCTGTGGGGGGACGCGGTGGACCTGCTCTTTATCCTGCTCTTTGCCCTGGTGCGTGTAGGCGTGGGTGGCATGATGCTCTACTGTGAGCTCACCTCTCCCCGGCCCAGCCTCATCATGAAGGGAGGGGGCCTGGCCATGTACACACTGGCCTGGGTCTTCATGGTGGACATTGCCAAGTTTGCCTGCAAGAAAAGCAGGACAAAGTACAAGAGGTGGCATGAGACGTGCAAGTTGGGAGAGGTGAATGGACACACAGGGAAGACTGAGTGAAGAGTGAGGTGACTGGGGTGGAGGTATTTCATCTAAGACACATTGGGCGACCGTCAGCTGCAGTCCCAACATTGTGTTCCAGGGATCACCTGCTGGGTGGTTGTGAGCGGTGGGCATCTAACCAGGTTCAATATGTAAAATCTGGGATGGAGGTCTGAGATAGTTTCACACCCCTGAGCCAATCAGATCCTTAGGGCTCTTTCCCCACACGAAAACAGATGTGAAATGCAAATAAGCTGCTGTAGCCTGGGCAGTGTGTTCCAATGCATATTTAACTTCAAAATGTTTTTCAAATATTTTGGCAGTCAGTAGCAGTCTCCCTGGTGTATATCAGCTTTTACCCTGGGTGGCTGAACTACAGTACAAGTTGGATGCTGCTCTGCGATATTGCGTCCGTCCACTTGCTGATGGTGAACTGAAGAGTTTGATGTCTGATGAACAATTGATCAACATTTGTACAAATGCAGCTCTACCTCATTTAGACTTTAATTGTGAAACTCCTTCACAGGGAGTGTTTGACATCAGTGTTTGATGTCGGTGGCACTGAAGAGGTTTGAATACAAACTCTAGCACACATATTTTATTGTAATCTCATAGGAATGCTAAAAGGATGGAACATTTTGTCTACCTCAGTGAAGTTACTTAATACCTTGTCAATGTGTTTTAGTTTAGACAAATTAAATATTTCACATTTCAAACTATTTCTAATTTAAACTGACAAACAAATTATGCTATTATCAGACTTGGTATTCAATATGGTTTACTGGACCATGTTGTTGTGCTTGAACTAGATTTTTGTGTGTGCTGCTTAAAGTTAAAAAGTTGATCCTTGCATCACAGTTTACATGGAATGTTACTGATTGTTCAGTAACCTTGATCAGTAACCAAAACTAAGCTGTACTTCGATCATATGCTGGTATGGTCAATATTGTACAATATTTAAAGTGTGACTGCGAGGCAAGTCTCACTAATATACTGCTATTGCAACTATTTTTAAATTGGTTTTGCAATACATTATATGTCCTCTGGGTGACAGTATATGCCAATGTTATGTTTCCAAGAGCGTCATGAGGAAGTGTGCCCCCAAGATTGAAATTGCACTGATGGAAGTTCCTCTACACTCCACCTTGGTTATTTTATGACTAAATAATGAATGAGACTGTAACAACCAATAACTAATCCTGATTGATTTTAATTTGTGATGAGATAATTTATGTTATTATAGTATGTTATGCAGCCAGATAAAGTGCTTTATTAAGCAGGTAGGCCTAGGCTATACCGTGACTAATTACCAAGTGCTTAGATTGTCCATGCTATGGGCTAAAGATGTGGGAAGTCTGATACATTACCAGACATAAAATCCTCTGCTCATGGATAAGAGAATACCATTAGTTATTTTCAGTGTATAGAATACACCACAAAACAGACTGTCATGTAGAATATATGATGCTATAAATGATTAACAAAGGATTTTGTGCTCAAATTATGCCTATAGCCTAAAGCGCTTCAGACTTGAGTCATTTAGGCATAATACTTGTATAACCTACGGTATCTATCTATATAAATACACAGTTGAAGTCGGAAGTTTACATACACCTTAGCCAAATACATTTCAACTCAGATTTGCACAATTCCTGACATTTAATCCTAGTAAAAATTCCCTGTCTTAGGTCAGTTAGGATCACCACTTTATTTTAAGAATGTGAAATGTCAGAAAAATAGTAGAGAGAATGATTTATTTCAGCTTTTCTTTCTTTCATCACATTCCCAGTGGGTCAGAAGTTCACATACACTCAACTAGTATTTGGTAGCATTGCCTTTAAATTGTTTAACTTTTGAGGTCAGGGCTTGGTGATGGCCACTCCAATACATTGACTTTGTTGTCCTTAAGCCATTTTGCCACAGCTTTGGAAGTATGCTTGGGGTCATTGTTCATTTGGAAGACCCATTTGCAACCAAGCTTTAACTTCCTGACTGCTGTCTTGAGATGTTGCTTCAATATATCCACATAATTGTCCTTCCTCATGATGCCATCTATTTTGTGAAGTGCACCAGCCCCTCCTGCAGCAAAGCACCCTCACAACATAATGCTGCCACCCCCGTGCTCCACGGTTGGGATGGTGTTCTTTGGCTTGCAAGCCTCCCCCTTTTTCCTCCAAACATAACGGACATTATGGCCAAACAGTTCTATTTTTGTTTCATCAGACCAGAGGACATTCCTCCAAAAAGTATGATATTTGTCCCCATGTGCAGTTGCAAACCGTAGTCTGGCTTTTTTAGGGCGGTTTTGGAGCAGTAGCTTCTTCCTTGCTGAGTGGCCTTTCAGGTTATGTCGATATAGGACTCGCTTTACTGTGGATATAGATACTTTGTACCTGTTTCCTCCAGCATCTTCACAAGGTCCTTTGCTGTTGTTCTGGGATTGATTTGTACTTTTCGCACCAAAGTACGTTCATCTCTAGGAGACAGGACACGGTATGACGGCTGCGTGGTCCCATGATGTTTATACTGGCGTACTATTGTTTGTACAGATGACCGTGGTACCTTCAGGCCTTTGGAAATTGCTCCCAAGGATGAACCAGACTTACCGGGTCTACATTTTTTTCTGAGGTCTTGGCTAATTTCTTTTGATTTCCCCATGATGTCAAGCAAAGAGGCACTGAGTTTGAAGGTAGGCCTTGAAATACATCCACAGGTACACCTCCAATTGACTCAAATGATGTCAATTAGCCTATCAGAATCTTCTAAAGCCATGATATCATTTTCTGGAATTTTCCAAGCTGTTTAAAGGCACAGTCAACTTCTGACCCACTGGGATTGTGATACAATGAATTATAAGTGAAATAAAAAGTCTGTAAACAATTGTTGGAAAAATTACTTTGAACGGTGTGCTTTGATGAGTAATCCTGAATAACCTCAAAATTAATAGCTGAATAAACATTTAATTTATCCGTTGGATAAATCATGTGCAATACATTGGCCATCTACTGGTCTGTATTTTAGCATTTTCTTTAGAATCATGACGATCCCATTTGCTGGCCAGCCAAACTAGCTGCTGACAGGGTTTTGAAAGTTCTATTCCCGAAAATGTACTCTTTCGTTTGGGTTTCAATGCATGTAATTCCATTAAAAGTAGTCAAATAGGAAATAACGTTAGGCTACTGAAAACGGAATTTGTCGAGATCCGTGTGTTGCTTTCAAAAGTTGCTGTTACGAATGCTGTGTGCAGACAAGAGGAAAGGAGCTTTTTTTTTCCCCTTTTGGGGGGTGTGGGTGGGAAAGCGTTTCCTTTTTCCATCCGCACTACAGTACAGTAAAGAACGAGAGGCCTGTTCGAAAGTGAAGATCACTCATGTAAATTAACTGGGGATTCGGAAAACCTTTAGAACGCGGCGAGGATCACTTTCATTGTTGTCAAAGTTTAGGAAATTATTCGTGGCATGAAAGACCAATTTCGTCTGGGATAACATTAGGGGCGAATTGGGAATGTTACCATGAAAACATTTCGGAAGGAAAAATAAGGGAAACTCGAAAGAAGCCAAGCTTCATTTGAGATAACTTAATTAAAGGAAAACTATGACCAGGAGTCTTCTCGACGATCAAGGACGAGTCTTGTCAAGATATTGTTCAAAGGAGTAACTTTGTGGAGTGGTATTTCTCATGGAAACAAATAGGTTGCCAGTCTGCTAATATTTTCCCGGTGGTCCATTGACAAAGACTATTGCTGACAGCGGCAGGCGATGCCCAGGCTACAATGTGTTCGCATTTAATGTTTCTCCTGAAGATATTGAGAGGTTAACTTTTTATTTTCTCGGAACATTTCACCATATTCAGTGTTATCTATGTAACTGCGTTATTTCATGCACGCCCCTGTAATGGTTTTAAAGAAGAACATGTTTATACTTACCTCTGATATCTCTCTCTGGCCACATTTTTTACATCAATAGCTGGAATAAACAAAATAAGCCAACGAATTCAAGTCTACATTGTGGAATAGCCCATGTATATTTTCTATATTTTAATGGATTCAAATATTTTTTATCGTTGTGGAACGCTCTTGGACGGACATTGAAAAGGTCAAGACGTAGTCATTCTCCAAAATACAGAGGTTGTCGTTTTGGTAAAAATGCTAGTTGGATAAAAAAGCCTACGTCGGGGAAAAACACATAACGGAAGCCCAATGAGCGGCATACAGTCAACACTCCCTGAAAGGTAAATCATATCTAAAAACCACGATGTATCTCAACTCCTATACGGGCGTCGCAATCAATGTCATTTCACTTGTGCAGTTGTATTTGTCCCTCCCTTCGCAAGGCTATGTATTGGTATTTTGTGGCCAGCAGTATATTGTCATGTAGACTAGCTATGCACAAAATGTGATCTGGCCATGTCATGTTTTCAGGCCAGAGGTGTACTACAAAGCAGGATCAACGAGTGAGCCAGCTAACTTTGATAAATAAAATACTATTGATTTTCTGGTTAATTAAGAAAGCTAAACTTAGATAAATGTTTTTGGTTGTTGAATCAATTAGACCATGTCCATTTAATGCTCATCTTAAACAATACATAGTTATTTCAGAATGTTCTGGGAAGCTAGCTGGCTAAGTCATAGCCCATTCAAAGATGCGAAATACCTTCTGTGTTAAAACTGGTTAAATTAGTGTACAGTAAGTTTATATTTTGCATTTGTGAAATTAATTTGGATTTGATATAAAAGTATAGGGCGTTTTTTAATGTTTCTAGAACCCTACCGACATTGAGAATTGATTCACGTTTAGATGGCTGTTTTGGTTGCGAGAGACAACCTTTTAACAGAGCATGTAAGGTCCTTGGACTACAAGGAGTGATGTTAGTCTCCTTTAGTCCATTATTGGGCTAGCTAAATCATTGATCTCGCTTTGTAGTATACCCCTCGAGACCAAATAATTTGTTGTTTGTTATCGAACCCCTCTTTTCCCCCTTTCTATTGTGGTTAGATTAGTCTGATTTGCTCCATAAGTAATACGATATGCTCCGTGTGGGGCATCTCCTATTCAATTATTGCTGCCTTAGTACCAGGAACATTATTGCATGTCTTGTTAATCCTAGAAATGTCATATACCAAATATGATATGGGTATTCTATTATGGGTATTCTATGTGCTGTCCTCCAGTGAAAGTGGATAGCAAAGCACAGGGATTTGAGTGGTGACAGTAGCCTGTGCACTTCTTATTTTACTTAATTAGGCAAGTCAGTTAAGAACAAATTCTTATTTTCAATGACTGCCTAGGAACAGTTGGTTAACTGCCTTGTTCAGGGCAGAACAACTTCCGGTTACTAGTCCAATGCGCTAACCACTAGGCTACCTGCTGCCCCATGGATGAAGAGGACTTCCTTTGGATAACCTGATAACCTGGAATCTGTGCCCAACTCAGTTTGGTGTGGGTGTGTAAAGATTCATGCTGAGTCTTGTACTGGAGTTTATTCAACTTTAAGTCATCTGTTTATTGAGAAGGGGAGGGGAGAGGACATTAACAGGTGCCACTGTGTCAAGAGCTCAAAACCAAACCAGAAAACTAAAAAAATATATATTTATTTTATTGACACATATAGGTGCAGTGAAATGTGTTGTTTTACAGGGTCAGCCATTGTAGTATGGCACCCTTGGAGCAAATTAGTGTTAAGTGCTTTGGTCAAGGGCTCATTGACAGATTTTTCACCATGTCGACTCGGGTACTCAAACAAACGACCTTTCGGTTACTGACCCAATTCTCTAACTGCTAGGCTACCTGACCCAATGCTCCCAACTGCTAGGCTACCTGACCCAATGCTCCCAACTGCTAGGCTACCTGACCCAATGCTTCCAACTGCTAGGCTACCTGACCCAATGCTCTAACTGCTAGGCTACCTGACCCAATGCTCCAACTGCTAGGCTACCTAACCCAATGCTCCAACTGCTAGGCTACCTAACCCAATGCTCCAACTGCTAGGCTACCTAACCCAATGCTCCAACTGCTAGGCTACCTAACCCAATGCTCCAACTGCTAGGCTACCTAACCCAATGCTCCAACTGCTAGGCTACCAATACAATACAGAAACTACAATACATAAACAATACAATACAGAAACTACACTCTATCATGTGGAATAAAGAGTCATGCAGCTCTGTCTAATATATTCCTATTTGAAACATGAATAGTGTGCCCCATCGAATAAACCCACCAACAGATCTGGACAACAACAAAACATGCTATAGGAGAGTAGACAGCCATGCCTCCTTTGCTCTTGACATCGTATTTGTGTCTTGACAAGGAATTTTGGAATGAAATGGAGTCTTCTTAAACCCAAAAGCATTTGGATTTTTCAGAACTGTTGTACATTTTTTCCATTGGTGCCAGTCTCGAATGCTTCGGCTGGCCTTCCTTTCATTGCACTTTCCTAGCCTAAATGTCAGGGAATGGAAAATACATTTATTTCAGCAGTTTTGTTTCCAGCACATTCACAGTACTTCATTTATTTGTACCATCTTGACACTCCACTGTCTCTACGCTCTTCTAAGGAAAGACTAAAGCTAGAGGAACTCATGATTGGCCTCAAAAGTCAAATAGTGTTTTGATGTCTTTAACCTCTATCATCTGTATACAGATAACAAGATTAAGCTATTATCTTTTTGCACAGTTGTTGTGCAACCACTGCCTCCTTCACGTTGTTTTGCTTGCATCTGTTTTTGTATCACCAAGCCAATCACATTTTTATTTCCAGGACTGTAGCTTCTGGTTTCATGATCATGTCATGCGGCTTTCCAGAGGTCAAGGTACTCAGGCTTGCAAAACCTCCGGAATATATTCAGTAATTTTGGCAATTAATGCTGAAATCCTCATATTAAACACCAATGGTATTGCCTAAGTTTATGGCTTATATTTAGGATCATGTTTTACAGCTTTGATATTCTACTTTTTATAGAATTATATTTCTATATTACATGTGATAATGCCATGTCCCAGGCCCCAAGAACCTGCTTCAAGCTGATTTGCTAAAAAAAAAATGGGCTATTTTGTGGGAAAGTCATCGGAGCATGAAAATCTTAAGTTTACAATACTACATTTGAGAAACATTTCAGATGATAACAAATGTTTTATGATACTGTAGATTTTGTTCAACAAATCTTTAAGATTTGAATGTCTATTTCAGACTGTGACATCCATAACAGAGGTTGTAACATCCATAACGGTAGTTTTTCCTCCCTAAAGTATTAATGGGAATGACAATCTTTTTTAAATGATAATTTTTGTGTTCAGCCAAGCCTTCCTTCAAAATGGCTAACCATGTTTTGACCTAAGACAAACTCACAGACTTATGCTAATATGTTCATTCTTCTCAAAAAGCTTATCCATTTCATGCAACATCCATAGCACCTCTTATTTGCTTTATTTCTCCAATATGCTAATATTTAGAAGTCCGCTTTTTGGGATATACACTCCCCCCAAGGGGTACTATAGACACACACATCAACAGTTTCATTTATATTTTGTTTGTCCATTCTATGAGACAAGTTGTGATTTTGCGTGCAAATGTAACATCTATAATGCTGGAATCGCCCAAATGCATTGACCTTTACTAGAGGAATATTATCAACATTCTAAACGATCCAACCATGCCCCCTACAAAACGCTGTGGGTTATGCACATTTTCAGTGGTTTGCCTATAGCCAAAAGCCCTTTGTGTTGGCAGCGGCGCCGGTATATCCTACCTGTATAAAGGCATGCTAGTGGGTGGAGTTCCTTCATGGTGCCCAGGCAGATGAGTTCCTCCACCTCCCAGCACAACCCTGCATTAAGCAGGGACTCTTGCAGGCTCCCAGGAAAACATGCACTACCCAGGGCCGGATACAGCCATGAGCTGATAGGCCAAGCCAGGAAGCAGGGTCATCATGATCATCATCTCCTCTGTATGCTTAGCCCATCGCCTCTGATTAAGGAGAGAGCACCAGCACAGTGGAGCAGCACTGCTCCGGCTTTGTTGGAGTCCCTGCCTATTATTGTGAAGTGTTTACTACTTTGGGCCCCTTTTGGTTGTCCTCCTAGACTGCTATTTCTCCAGAGGGTCCACAACAGAAGCGCATGAGTGTTTTATTTCCATTTCATTTTGGTTGAAAGCAGCAAATCAAACATGTAGGTTAGTAAAGATTCAAATATGGTTTTGGACAGTACGTAAGTGATACAGCAATTCAACTGAATTTCCCACACCCTGCATGCAACGCACTAAGTCTTATTTTAGGTCTAGAGATCCTCACTGTATTTGACAGACTGATCTTTTAATTAAGATATTGATTACACTAACACAGACTAAATGGATTGCCCTTTGTCAGTTGAATATCGGAGCACTATTGACATGTATAGTTTGTTTCATTGCCAGAAAACCTCTTATGGTTGTATGTTTATGACTGCCTGCCACAGAGGGCCAGGGTGTTCAGGGCCTGTTGGAAGTATCATGCTTGAATGACTGATGAAGGCTGGGACATGCGACTGGCTCTCTTTGCTCTTTGTCACTGAGTTTAGCTGATCTGGGTATTTTCACCCCCCACCCGCCCTCACGGGAAGTGGTGACATCACTGATAAACAATGTCTGTCAGCCCGGCCAGGCCACCAGCCCTTCTTGACAGAGCCGCTGGCCAGAGCGGTGCAGAATGGGAATGAGCTGAGCCTCCCTGTCATTCTACGCCCTTGAAAAATTACAGCATCAAGGGCCCTGTTTGTTTGAGCAGAGGTTCTGTTACAATGTTTTGACTATGTTAGAACATGTTTGGTTCTGTTACATTGTTTTACTATGTTAGAACATGTTCGGTTCTGTGACAGTGTTATGACTATGTTAGAACATGTTTGTTCTGAATGTAGTTTAGTCATGTCTAGAGATCGACCGATTAATCGGAATGGCCAATTAATTAGGGCCGATTTCAAGTTTTCATAACAATCGGAAATGGGTATTTTTGGACACCGATTTGGCCGCTTTTTTTACACCTTTATTTCATCTTTATTTAACTAGGCAAGTCAGTTAAGAACACATTCTTATTTTCAATGACGGCCTAGGAACGGTGGCTTAACTGCCTCGTTCAGGGGCAGAATGACAGATTTTCACATTGTCAGCTCAGGGGATCCAATCTTGCAACTTTACAGTTAACTAGTCCAAAGCTATAACCACCCGCCTCTTGTTTCACTCCAGAAGGAGACTGCCTGTTACGCGAATGCAGTAAGCCAAGGTAAGTTGCTAGCTAGCATTAAACTTAGCTTATAAAAAACAATCAATCATAATCACTAGTTAACTACATATGGTTGATGATATTAAATCAAATCAAATCAAATTTTATTTGTCACATACACATGGTTAGCAGATGTTAATGCGAGTGTAGCGAAATGCTTGTGCTTCTAGTTCCGACAATGCAGTAATAACGAACAAGTAATCTAACTAACAATTCCAAAAAAATAAATAACTACTGTCTTATACACAGTGTAAGGGGATAAGAATATGTACATAAGGATATATGAATGAGTGATGGTACAGAGCAGCATAGGCAAGATACAGTAGATGATATCGAGTACAGTATATACATATGAGATGAGTATGTAAACCAAGTGGCATAGTTAAAGTGGCTAGTGATACATGTATTACATAAGGATGCAGTCGATGATATAGAGTACAGTATCTACGTATGCATATGAGATGAATAATGTAGGGTAAGTAACATTATATAAGGTAGCATTGTTTAAAGTGGCTAGTGATATATTTACATCATTTCCCATCAATTCCCATTATTAAAGTGGCTGAAGTAGAGTCAGTGTCATTGACAGTGTGTTGGCAGTAGCCACTCAATGTTAGTGGTGGCTGTTTAACAGTCTGATGGCCTTGAGATAGAAGCTGTTTTTCAGTCTCTCGGTCC
Organism: Oncorhynchus tshawytscha; assembly: GCF_018296145.1. Taxonomy (NCBI): domain Eukaryota; kingdom Metazoa; phylum Chordata; class Actinopteri; order Salmoniformes; family Salmonidae; genus Oncorhynchus; species Oncorhynchus tshawytscha. Next base: position 33,422,335 of record NC_056458.1, read on the forward strand.
CAGCTTTGATGCACCTGTACTGACCTCGCCTTCTGGATGACAGCGGGGTGAACAGGCAGTTTAACAGGCAGTTTACTAGTTTATCTAGCGTGTCCTGCGTTGCATATAATCTGACTGAGCATACAAGCATACAAGTATCTGACTGAGCGGTGGTAGGCAGCAGCAGGCTCGGAAGCATTCATTCAAACAGCACTTTAGTGCGTTTTGCCAGCAGCTCTTCGTTGTGCGTCAAGCATTGCGCTGTTTGACTTCAAGCCTATTAACTCCCGAGATTAGGCTGGTGTCACCGATGTGAAATGGCTAGCTAGTTAGCGGGGTGCGCGCTAATAGCGTTTCAAATGTAACTCGCTCTGAGACTTGGAGTGGTTGATCCCCTTGCTCTGCATGGGTAACGCTGCTTCAAGGGTGGCTGTTGTGTTCCTGGTTCGAGCCCAGGGAGGAGCGAGGAGAGGGACGGAAGCTATACTGTTACACTGGCAATACTAAAGTGCCTATAAGAACATCCAATAGTCAAAGGTTAACGAAATACAAATGGTATAGAGGGAATTAGTCCTATAATAACTACAACCTAAAACTTCTTACCTGGGAATATTGAAGACTCATGTTAAAAGGAACCACCAGCTTTCATATGTTCTCGTGTTCTAAGCAAGGAACTTAAACGTTAGCTTTCTTACATGGCACATATTGCACTTTTACTTTCTTCTCCAACACTTTGTTTTTGCATTATTTAAACCAAATTGAAACGGTTTCATTATTTATTTGAGGCTAAATTGATTTTATTTATGCGTTATATTAAGTTAAAATAAGTGTTCATTCAGTATTGTTGTAATTGTCATTTATTACATTTTTTATATATTTAAATCGGCAGATTAATCGGCATCGGCTTTTTTTGGCCCTCCAAAAATCGGTATAGGTATCGGCGTTGAAAAATCGTAATCGGTTGACCTCTAGTCATGTCTACTTTTCTTTAATCATGCAAAGTTGCTGCTGAGTTCAGTTGAATTGACCAGTTATGTTTATCTCACTCTTATGAGTAATGATCACTTTTTAGGTCATATGAATGACTGTCTAGGGATACCAATATCTTAACATCTGTAGTATATTCCTACACATGGAGGAAGTCAGACAGATGTAGACAGACTTGCCTAGTTAAATAAAGGTTAAATAAAACAATTAAATAGTGGTTGCACAAGTTGAAATATATCAACACAGTGACCAATAATAATACCCCACAATTAAGTGGTAGCTTTATGTTTTAGCTGATTATAGGGAAATCATATACAGTAGCAATGCGTGGGTAAAATCACTGGGACCCCCCCCAACCTATGTGTTGTGATAATTGTGTGGTTTGCTCTATAACCTGTTAACTCATATGCCTTGCGACTGTGATATATAGGCCGAGACAAGAAGAAGACAGTGGCAGAATAAATTCAACCACACCTTTGTTTTTAGCAGAAACCCGGATAGCAACCTCTGTCCAGTGAAGTCCACAAAGAATATTGCATGTACAGTGACAGACAGTTACATGACCTACAGCATGGTCAAGCAAGTTAATGTTTCCAACATTTTCGGACCACTAAACAACTATTGATTTAGAACCACAGAGTTACTGCAAGTCGCAAAGAAAACACGAGCTGCCTTCACTTTTCCAGCACCATTTCAACTTCAATATTTCAACATCATCAAATCACCTCTGCTTAGTCTAATACAGTGACAACTAAATGATACCAAAAACAATTTAGTGCAATCCATGTAAACTAAATATGATGTGGCTGTCCATTGTTCTGATTGCTGTGTGTGTGTGCGTGTACGTTCGTGCAAGTAGAAAAATGTTGACTCACTGTACTTGTAGAGAAACGGCAATGCCTTCCTCCTCTCTTTTATGCTGACGATCACTCTGTCATACAGTACACACTTTTATATTTTTGTTGTCATAGGCTACTTGACTAAAATGCTTGTTCGCTAGCCGAACTTCCATTCATGTGTAACATTTGCTCGTTAGCATTAGCCTTCTACATCTAGCTACATGTTGAACTTCCATCCTCTCAGGCCAGAGGCACAACAATGTATGAATTTATGGTAGGATCAGAATCACAGTTATAATCATTGGTCAGTACAGAGAATGAACTAAAACCACAAGTCCAAATCCCTATTTCCATTCATGGCTAATTTAGGAAAGGGAGCATTTTAGCTAGCTAGCCACCGGAGGACAACAACACAACGATATGCAACAATTCAAGTTTTACTGTCAATGACGTATGCTCTCAATGGGATTTGATAGGAGTGACACCAAATCAAAGCTGGCTACACTTTACACATTCACTGGACCATTCACTGTTGAGCTCATCTCTGATTGGCAAATTCTTTATACTTTTTTTTTCAAGGGAGGCCAGATGCTCGCTGGTTTCCCTTGCCTCAATGCTACGGGCGGCAACAATGTCATACTCGTTTAGACCAGACAGTTTCAGATAGATGGCCTACACGTAGAGACAGAGGGGCACGGTTTCCCTCGCACGGATGCTATCTCCTCTGATACATTCAGCCTCTTGCGAATTGGAAGGAAAATTATGAAACACAGAGAGACGAAAAATACATTATTTAATCATAAATAAAGAAATAAAATATTGGTCAATGTTTTGAGGAAGCCTGGCTTCCCTTGGCATCCATGAATACAAACCACTCATCAAATAAGTGATACAGGAAGTTTGCTACAAATGGGCATCTGAAATGTAACCTATCATACACACAATGTTTTGCCAGTGGTGGTTTATTTAATAACCTTTTTTTTCTTAATTTCTTGACGCCAGGATGGCGAAAGCCTTTGTCATTTTAACACCTGTCTGAAATGGAATGGGGGTAAATGTTTTTTTTATTTTTATGTCTCAAACAAAAGCTTGGGTGTCTGGTGCCGTGATGGTAGACCCTCCTTGTGCTGAGATGATTATCAGCAGATAAGACTGTGCACAGGTGTGTATTGTCATCCTCAGTGGAGACCTAAGATTAACTTGCTGGCCGTATGAGCTAGGCCAAGGAACAACTGAGATAAAATCACCCTTGTAAGTCTTTTGGGTTTTGGAGTGAAGATACTATGAGTTACTGTTAAACATTGTTACTCATAGGAATGAGTGGTTTGGGATGGATTACCATCTCTTGGAAGGAAAACCTTTTCACTTATATTGTAATTAATAATAGGTGATACAGTGGCTTGCGAAAGTATTCACCCCCTTGGCATTTTTCCTATTTTGTTGCCTTACAACCTGGAATTAAAATGAATTTTTGGGGGGTTTGTATCATTTGATTTACACAACATGTCTACTACCACTTTGAAGATACAAAATATTTTTTGTGAAACAATCAAGAAATAAGACAGAAGAAACTGAAAACTTGAGTGTCGCCCCCCCCCCCAAAGTCAATCGTTTGTAGAGCCACCTTTTGCAGCAATTACAGCTGCAAGTCTCTTGGGGTACGTCTCTATAAGCTTGGCACATCTAGCCACTGGAAGTTTTGCCCATTCTTCAAGGCAAAACCTCTCTAGCTCATTCAAGTTCGATGGGTTCCGCTGGTGTACAGCAATCTTTAAGTCATACCACAGATTCTCAATTGGATTGAGTTCTGGGCTTTGACTAGGCCATTCCAAGACATTTAAATGGTTCCCCTTAAACCACTCGAGTGTTGCTTTAGCAGTATGCATTGTCCTGCTGGAAGGTGAACCTCCGTCCCAGTCTCAAATCTCTGGAAGACTGAAACAGGTTTCCCTCAAGAATTTCTCTGTATTTAGCGCCATCCATCATTCCTTCAATTTTGACCAGTTTCCCAGTCCCTGCCGATGGAAAAACATCGGTGTTCTCGGGATGATGAGAGGTATTGGATTTGCGCAAGACATAGCTTTAGTCTCATCTGACCAGAGTACCTTCTTCCATATGTTTGGGGAGTCTCCCACTTTGCTTTTGGTGAACACCAAACGTGTTTGCTTATTTTGTTCTTTAAGCACAGTTTTTTTTTCTGGCCACTCTTCCATAAAGCCCAGCTCTGTGGAGTGTACAGTTTAAAGTGTTCCTATGGACACCTATGGACACAGTTTGAAGTGTTCCTACTCCTACTCTAAGAGTAGTTCAATCCAGTCATTTTGTTGATATGGCCATGTGTCAATTCTTCTACAGCACCAAAATATTAAGTAGATCTCACAAAACCTTGCATGCCTTATCAGGCAGTGAGCACCCTCAGCAGGGTCGGGGAAACCGGAAGCATCTGGTTTTCAGGGGAAATGGAAAGAGAGCCTCTGACACGACTACCGCTTTTGGATGTTAACAAGGCGACACTACATCTTAACTCCTCCTCCACATTTACTAGATTGGTTGAACAGTGCAGAAGAGAACCACCCCCTACATTTTAAAAATCTTTTTCTCGTCAGGACCAGAAAGAAAGAAACGCCGCTCAGGCTACGTTAGGTTAGGCTGTTAATAAAGGGGATCCCTTTTACAACCAAGGGTCACATTCCATTTTACTCTGAGGCGATAGTCAGAAATTGGTTCATTTTAAGCTTTGCATGATTACTAGCGCTAAACTTTTCAACTTCCACTTTGTTACATCATTAAGGTCCTTAAAGATAGCAGGGGTGTGCTGGCTGAGTGAAGCTCTTCTTCAACACTGGCTTTACTCTGTTCGGTCAGCTGACGATCACCAGCTTTAGTCTGCATGTTTCAGTGTGCTCATTGGCAGAGGTTTAGTGGGTGAACCCACAGAAAAAGCACTGATAGCCTACATCTAACCACTACAATCGCTGCTTTGCTGTATGGGCCCTTCTTATTAATATAAAAATCAATTAATTGCCTGTTTAGTGTGTGTCTGTATGGATCACAAAGGCTATGTTTACACAGCCACCCTAAAAACCCAAATCTGTTTTTCTTTCTATTTTCAATCTTTTTTTCTGATTGTCCACACTCAGTTTTACATGTGACCCATATCAGATTTGCACATCCACATTGATGTAGCCTCTGAAGTAGCACACAGATGCAATGCTCAATTCCTGTCACTGTTTTTTTTTCTTTCAATTTTGGGCTGTCATGTTAACAGCAGGTCATGTGCAAGAATCAGAGCATCCAGACAGAGGTCACATAGAATCAGGTTTGTATCAGGATTCAGATCCACATATGGAGGTGGTATAAATCTGACATCAAAAGATCAGATTCTATGTGTTTTTTTTGCTGTTTACACATTAGGGAAAATATCCATTGGATATCAGATATGCAAATTATCGGCAAAATATCTGAATTGGGCTTCCTGTGTAAATGCAGCCTTAGACCTGTCAACTTTGACTGACATACAGACTTGCCTTACTACACCTATCAGGCTAGCACTTACGCTGGCACACTAGCTATTTTCATTAGTGTTTGTTTGATTGTACCCATTGATTCTTGAAGAACTTGGAAATGCCTCGTGCTTATTTCAGTTGTCGTACCCCATCAAAACCCAAAATATAAGTTGTTTCACTCCAATGTTTGTAAACAAAGTAAATGTAAACAAACACTATATAGCCTCAAAGCATGGCGAAACTACAATTTTTATATCAAGAATGGTCAGTCCTTGCATCCATAGCTCTATCTATGAATTTGAGAGTGGTTACATTTCTCCAGCCCTATCCCTCAGCTTTTTACCGAAAAAAGTGTAGACACTTGTTTTTTCAAGTGTCTACACGAACAGCTACAACCTGAAGTAATTATGTCCTTTGGTTATTGTTTGCCCTCTGAGTATCGTGATCAGCTGTCTCTTTCCCTCTCTTTCTCCCTCTCTCTCTTTTCACCCTTCACTTTCCTCTACTTTCAGCATGTCTTGGCTTGAACTACAGACAGCTTTTTCTAGATGAGAACCACACCCAATGGAGTCAGGGATTGAATAACCAGTTAGTCCATTTGGACTGATATAGGCACTGCAAAGGTCTTTTTCACATAACTCAAGCAGTATTATGCAGAGATAGACAGTCCTCAACTTCATGGAGCTGGATGCTTTACGTCAAGCAGAGCTAGTCAAACATGACTTTCATCGACATTGTTTCTTAATTTGATCTATGTCTGTTTACATTGCTGCAGTTGCTCGTCCAGTTTCCGTGTGCCTCAGATTTCCCTGACCGCAGCTGAATTTGTCCTCAAGCCAGAGGCCAGGCTTTATCCTGCCAGAGTCTAGGAAAAAATGTAAATATCTAGTTGCTATGGGACTAAGAAACGTTGGCTCCACGTAACAGAAAGTGACAAGATGTCATGGTTTTCTGAACAGTGTCAACTCAGGGATTGTTGGGGTCTGTGCTTATACCTTGGCAGTGGCACAGGCCCTTCTCGACATGCCTTCCAACTGCTCTAAATCCCTACCAAGCAATCTCTCACTCATGCACACACACACACACACACACACACTTTTTTCTCATACAACTCTGCCCAGCTGTTTCTACACTCTGCTGTCCAGTTGCCACATGAGATGAAGCAGCAAGTCACATGGCTCTCAGAGAACATTATACTTCTGTTCTTACTTTTCATCATGTCTGTGGTATTTTGTGACGACAGTCACTAGCCTAGTGGTTAGAGCGTTGGAATTGTAACCGGAAGGTTGCAAGTTCAAATCCCCGAGCTGACAAGGTACAAATCTGTCATTCTGCCCCTGAACAGGCAGTTAACCCACTGAAAATAAGAATTTGTTTTTAACTGACTTGCCTAGTTAAATAAAGGTCAAATAAATCAAATTGATGCCTTTGGTTATTGCCACTGCCTCAGAATTTAGTACATTAGCTTATTAAAGTAGAAGGGACTTGGCCACAAAGTATTAACTGGTTATGCTACATGTGAAAGAAAATATAATTGCTTCCACTTCCTATACTAGATTTTAGTTCCTTTTCCGTGGAGCCTCTGAAACAACAGCGAAATAAGCATTATCTGTTTACACAATAAAATGCTTAGAAGCAGTTTGCCACCTTAGTGAAAGTAGCTAATAACGGAGCTAAAATCTAGCTAAAGTATGTGAACCCTTTGGAAATACCTGGATTTTTGAATAAATTGGTCATAAAATCTTATCTGATCTTCATCAAGGTCACAACAATAGACAGACACGTTCTGCTTAAACTAATAACACACAAACAATTATAAGTGTTCATGTCTTTATTGAACACACCGTGTAAACATTCACAGCGCAGGGTGGAAAAAGTATGTGAAACCTTGGATGTAATAACTGGTTGACCCGCCTTTGGCAGCAATAACCTCAACCAAACTTTTTCTGTAGCTGTGGATCAGACCTGCAAAACACAGGTCAGGAGGAATTTTTTACCATTCCACTTTACAAAACTGTTTCAGTTCAGCAATATTCTTGGGATGTCTGGTGTGAGCTGCTCACTTGAGGTCATGCCACAGCATCTCAATCAGGTTGAGGTCAGGACTCTGACTGGACCACTCCAGAAGGCGTATTTTCTTCTGTTGTTGATTTGTTGATTTACTTCTGAGTTTTGAGTCGTTGGCCTGTTGCTTCAACCAACGTCTGTTGAGGTTCAATTGGTGGACAGAGGTTCAATTGGTAACATTCTCCTGCAAAATGTCTTGATAAACTTTGGAATTCATTTTTCCGTCGATGATAACAAGCTGCCCAGGCCCTGAGGCAGCAAAGCAGCCCCACACCATGATGCTCCCTCCACCATACTTTACAGTTGGGATGAGGTTTTGATGTTGGTGTGCTGTGCATTTTTTCCCCACACATGTTCCTTCCAAACAACTCAACTGTAGTTTCATCTGCCCACAGAATATTTTGCCAGTAGCGCTGTGGAACATCCAGGTGCACTTTTGCAAACTTCAGACGTGCAGCAATGTTTGTTTTGGACCACAGTGGGTTCTTCCGTGGTGTCCTCCCATAAACACCATTCTTGTTTAGTGTTTTACGTATCGTAGACTCGTCAACAGAGATGTTAGCATGTTCCAGAGATTTCTGTAAGTCTTTAGCTGACACTCTAGGATTCTTCTTAACCTCATTGAGCATTCTGCACTGTGCTCTTGCAGTCATCTTTGCAGGACAGGCATGGTTCACATCAGACAATGCTTCTTGTGATAGCAAAGTCAAATTTTGTGAGTGTTTTTTATAGGGCAAGGCAACTCTAACCAACATCTCCAATCTCATCTTGTGGATTGGAATCCAGGTTAGCGGACTCCTGACTCCAATTAGCTTTTGGAGAAGTCATTAGCCTTGGGGTTCACATACTTTTTCCCAACCTACACTGAGAATGTTTAAATGATGTATTCAATATAGACAAGAAAAATACAATAATTTGTGTGTTATTAGTTTAAGCACTTTCTATTGTTGTGACTTAGATGAAGATCATGTCTAATTTGATCACCAATTTATGCAGAAATCCAGGTATATTCCAAAGGGATCACATACTTTGTCTTGCCACTTGTATGTTACTTGATGTAATAGGAGATAGAAACTTTGTGGACCAACAACATGCGAAAAGTCTCCAGTATTTGTGGCCAGTGGGAGCCATGGAGCTGTGTTGTGTGTGTGTGTGTGGGGCCTGCTTGGTGCTCAGTTCCCACAGGAAGTAGCAGAGAGAGAGACAGAGGGAGAAAAAGAGAAAGACCCCTCTTGAAAAGGGAGGAACAGGCTCCTCTCTCTCTCTATCTGTCTGTCCTCTCGCTTGGTGTGGTGTGGTGTGGTGTGTGTGTGTGTGTGTGTGTGTATGCTTGTATTAGTGTGTGTGCGAGGAGCAGTGCAGTCCAGCACAGATCCTCGTGCCCCACACACGTGACGGAGCGCTCAACTTTCCCAGCTGCATCAGTCACCATGGAAACTAACAGTAATATTCGGCAGCTTTCCCATCCTCCCCCTCCCCCCTCTTCACTCCCTCCCTCTGCCAACAGTGAAGAGGGAGGAAAATGACTTCCTCAGGATAGCCTGACTGGCGACTCTCACAGTGACCCCCACCAGCCGACACTTATTGAGAATGCTCGCTATCACTTCACAGGCCACTCATATCTAACGGACTGTTTTCTCACCACCGACTCCATTCACATATCTTTTACCTTGATCTTGTTGTCTGTGGGTCCAGTAGTTTCCTCTAACAGAAAGTTGTCCCATTCTGTTATCTAGCCCTTAATTTAGCACAGGCTAGGTCCATTAGGTGCTTTAAGCATACTGTAGAACTTCGGTCCAACTTTTAACGGACTACAACTTTTGACGCTAAATGAATTCTTCATAAACTCCATAAAGGCTTATATACAGTGGGGCAAAAAAGTATTTAGTCAGCCACCAATTGTGCAAGTTCTCCCACTTAAAAAGATGACAGAGGCCTGTAATTTTCATCATAGGTACACTTCAACTATGACAGACAAAATGAGAAAAAAAATCCAGAAAATCACATTGTAGGATTTTTAATGAATTTATTTACAAAATTATGGTGGAAAATAAGTATTAGGTCACCTACAAACAAGCAAGATTTCTGGCTCTCACAGACCTGTAACTTCTTCTTTAAAAGACTCCTCTGTCCTCCACTCGTTACCTGTATTAATGGCACCTGTTTGAACTTGTTATCAGTATAAAAGACACCTGTCCACAACCTCAAACAGTCACACTCCAAAATCCACTATGGCCAAGACCAAAGAGCTGTCAAAGGAAACCAGAAACAAAATTGTAGACCTGCACCAGGCTGGGAAGACTGAATCTGCAATAGGTAAGCAGCTTGGTTTGAAGAAATCAACTGTGGGAGCAATTATTAGGAAATGGAAGACATACAAGACCACTGATAATCTCCCTCGATCTGGGGCTCCACGCAAGATCTCACCCCGTGGGGTCAAAATGATCACAAGAACGGTGAGCAAAAATCCCAGAACCACACAGGGGGACCTAGTGAATGACCTGCAGAGAGCTGGGACCAAAGTAACAAAGCCTACCATCAGTAACACACTACGCCGCCAGGGACTCAAATCCTGCAGTGCCAGACGTGTCCCCCTGCTTAAGCCAGTACATGTCCAGGCCCGTCTGAAGTTTGCTAGAGAGCATTTGGATGATCCAGAAGAAGATTGGGAGAATGTCATATGGTCAGATGAAACCTAAATAGAATGTTTTGGTAAAAACTCAACTCGTCGTGTTTGGAGGACAAAGAATGCTGAGTTGTATCCAAAGAACACCATACCTACTGTGAAGCATGGGGGTGGGAAAATCATGCTTTGGGGCTGTTTTTCTGCAAAGGGACCAGGACGACTGATCCGTGTAAAGGAAAGAATGAATGGGGCCATGTATCGTGAGATTTTGAGTGAAAACCTCCTTCCATCAGCAAGGGCATTGAAGATGAAACGTGGCTGGGTCTTTCAGCATGACAATGATCCCAAACACACCGCCAACGAAGGAGTGGCTTCGTAAGAAGCATTTCAAGGTCCTGGAGTGGCCTAGCCAGTCTCCAGATCTCAACCCCATAGAAAATCTTTGGAGGGAGTTGAAAGTCCGTGTTGCCCAGCAACAGCCCCAAAACATCACTGCTCTAGAGGAGATCTGCATGGAGGAATGGGCCAAAATACCAGCAACAGTGTGTGAAAACCTTGTGAAGACTTACAGAAAACGTTTGACCTCTGTCATTGCCAACAAAGGGTATATAACAAAGTATTGAGATAAACTTTTGTTATTGACCAAATACTTATTTTCCACCATAATTTGCAAATTAATTAATTAAAAATCCTACAATGTGATTTTCTGGATTTTTTTTTCTCATTTTGTCTGTCATAGTTGAAGTGTACCTATGATGAAAATTACAGGACTCTCTTCATCTTTTTAAGTGGGAGAACTTGCACAATTGGTGGCTGACTAAATACTTTTTTGCCCCACTGTAGATGTTTTAAACTAATGAAATCATTCATTAGTAAATGACATGCCATATAGTGTGTGGCAAAAGTGTTATGTTACATTTGGCAAATAACAAGATGCTTTGACATTTTATATCACCCATCCAGTATGGAGCTATTGTGTTTTTTTTTTCTAAAACCCTCATCTTCATAGCCCTAGCCATACGATTACCTTCAACTGGTTTCACATGAGCAATTGGTCATTTGAAAAAAGTGGTATTTTTCTTGAAATAACCAAACGTATGCATTGTATCCATCACTAGCAACACAGCACTCTGTCCTTTGATATTGTTGTCTTCAATAGCTTGATTTCATAACAGCTACAACAGAAATGCTGATGATCTTTTTCCTCAGAATTCTCCAGTAATTGGGTAAGACGTCAAGCACATCATGTTGCTGGGGAAAAACGATTACCTGAATGTTACAGTCCAGGATGGCTCTTATGTTGCCCAATATTGTGTTGGCCTGAAGTGAGTTGGATTGATTGCAGCCCACCTCAGAGACAGCTGTGCTCTGAAGTGATGCCAGGGTCAGTGTGTCTGGAGAGAGAAAGTGAGAGAGAGATGTGCCAATCTAAACATTCCAGAGAAGTGTTATGGCCGCTGAATTCTCATGGATTTATGTATAGTGTTAAACATGAGGTGTGTTCTCGATGAGAAGGTCAGTGTTGAGCAAAAAAATAGATGTGTTGGGAAACTGTGACCGCAAAGAAATCTGCACCAGTTGGGTATATTTCATCTAGTTTTCATGTTCAATAAGCCGCCATATTTGTTGCACAAATTTTGCGCACATTTTCTTTTGCTTTTCAAAAATAGCCATCATTCACGAGTCGGTGAATTATGCCATGAATTTCATCAGTTGCATTTATTTATTTTTTTATCACTTGATTAGAGCTTCAAATCCCATTTAACCCCGAAGCCACAATTAAGCTAATTTATTTATGTAACATAGGAATTGCATGAGTAAGCGAAGGAAATAGGCCGTATGCATCAAGGTGAGTTGACTTGGCATACATGTGGCGCACCAGGGAGGGAGAGAAGGATAGTCGGGGTGGGGACCGCTGCTGCTGCTGCTGCTGCTGTCACCCATGTAGTCTTGCTTTAAGTAGTGCACCTGGACCTGCAGGCCTCTAGTTCCTGTTCCGGGCTCCCCCACATGCCTTGCTTTCTCAAGCCCACTGGAGCGAGTCTCAACAGGAGGCAGAGTCGTGGCCACCCCGCCGCTATCGTCACACACACTCACATGCACAATGCACACACCTACACACAAGATTCATACACACAAACACTCATTACATACACACACACTCAAACACGTTATGCACACAAAGACATAACCCATGCGAGCCCACCATGCCAGGCTCTGGATGACCCCAGCTGGCAACATCTGGCCTGGCTGCAGATAAGAGGTGGGGTCGCTAGATACGCCCCTTCACGCCTTTATCACTGCCATCAAATCACAGTAGGCCAACTTCCTGCGCTAACGGACCATTACCAAATCACCAGAGCTGCCTGTGTGTGTGTGTGTGCGTGTGAGAGAGAGGTTAGTTAGTGGGTGTGTGTGTGGAAGAGAGGGGGAGGGTTGGTGTTTGTGGAAGTGTGTGTGTGATCACATGCAACTGTCTGCACAGACAGTTTGACAAGTTGACATGTTGGTCAGGTGCAGGTAGATAGAGTAGGTCTCCTAGTCAGGAGTGGTGCCTACTTCACAGCCTGGGTGAAAGGGATGCACTTTTTGTTAGTATATGTTGCAAGAAAAGTCTTGTCTACATCAGCAATGCATCATTGTCAGCAGCAGTAGCTTGGGGATAAGTGTGCCTGAATGCAAAGCAATGTACCTTTTGACCCTTGCAGCTGACTGAAAAAACAGTTGCAAAACAGCCGTGCAACTTTTCATGTTCTCTAGACTTTTGAAGTGCAAAATTTAAATAGCTTTTTTTGCTGAACAGTTATCACAGGTTTGATATTGTCATTCAATTAAAAAAATGTAAATGTAGAGTTTTTCATTCTAATTATTTTGCATAGTGAGTCACTCATACACTCACAAACCCCACCTGATATTCTGTCAGTATCAAAGATAATTTTAGTCTGACAAAGAACGGTATCCTGTCTTTTCCTTTAGCTAAAGGCAGGATACCTTTCAACAAAGCTCCTGTGTGTTCATGCGTTTGAGGTGCTGTTTGTCGGCCTAGGTGTGGTATTCTCCCACACATGCATAGACAGCAGCTGTGGGGAGGACCATTGAAATGTTTGCACACTGTTCTCACTCGCTCTTAGTTACCCTGCCACAAAGATAACTGCTGAGCAAAGGGCTTTTCGTTTTGTTCTCCCTAAACAAAGTAGGAAAAAATGTAGAGCCCAACTAGTTATAGTGAGACTCTTTGTGTCTAAATGGACTCAGTAGAGGAGATGTCTTTGTCAGGCCAAGAAACCACTTGAAATTCTACAGCTGTTAGATGTGAAAGGGAGTTGTTTGTACAATGGAGGACTCTTCCTACCTCTCAGTTCTTAAACAGGTGTGAAGTCCAGACATGAACTTCTGTGACAATGAGAAACAAGCTCAGGTTCTGCTGATCTTCTGTGAACTAACATGCCATGTTGATAAATGTTTTTGACTTAGTTTTGTAGGGAGAACATGAGTCACCTGGGGAAAAAGGGCTGCGATGACTGGAACCTGGGCCTCTTGCTATCTCCAGCCCTCTGTGTAGTTCAGCATGTACTCTGCTGTGATCATCCCAGAGGAATTGTCTGGTATTTTTGGTATCTGAGACATGACTATTGTTGTAAAAAAAAAAAAAATGGCCCTCTTGATAACTGTATGGTTATAAATAGCCCAGAGAGGAGACACTCCCTGAACACTGATGAAGGGGTAGGCAGGCAGGCAGATTTGAGGTATGACGCTAATCCTAGTCATACAGTGGTTGAGCTAGCTCAGTCGGTTTTATGTTGTTGTGGAACGGACTCGCCTGACCTTTTTTGTTACATATCCTAGTTGCAGTGGTGGAAAAAGTACCCGCATTTTTTATTTAATTTAACTAGGCAATCAGTTAAGAAGAAATTCTTATTTACAATGACGGCCTAGGAACAGTGGGTTAACTGGTCTAGGAACAGTGGGTTAACTGGCCTAGGAACAGTGGGTTAACTGGTCTAGGAACAGTGGGTTAACTGGCCTAGGAACAGTGGGTTAACTGGTCTAGGGAACAGTGGGTTAACTGGCCTAGGAACAGTGGGTTAACTGGTCTAGGAACAGTGGGTTAACTGGCCTAGGAACAGTGGGTTAACTGCCTTGTTCAGGGGCAGAATGACATGTTAATTTTTACCTTGTCAGCTCAGAGATTCGAACTTTCAACCTTTCGGTTACTAGTCTAACCACTAGGCTACCTGCTGTATTTGTCAGATGTGCCAAATACAACAGGTATAGAAAGACCTTACAGTGAAATACTTACTTACACTCCCTTAACCAACAATGCAGTTTTAAGAAAATACCCCCAAAAAACGTAAGAGATAAGAATAACAAATATTTAAAGAGCCGCAGTAAATAACAATAGCAGAACTATATACATGGGGCACCGGTACAGAGTTAATGTGCGGGGCACTGGTGTCGAGGTAATTGAGGTAATATGTACATGTAGGTAGAGTTATTAAAGTGACTATGCAGATAATAACAGAGAGTAGCAGCAGTGTAGAAGGGGGGGGGCAATGCAAATAGTTTGGGTAGACATTTGATTCGATGTTCAGGAGTCTTATGGCTTGAGGTGGAAGCTGTTTAGAATAGAGGTTGATTATTAGAGGACCAAAAAAGCCGATACCGATTAATCGGACGGTTTTTATAGATATTATTTGTAATAATGACAATTACAACAATACTGAATGAACAATGAACACTTTAAATGTAATATAATAAATAAATAAAATCTATTTAGTCTCAAATAAATAATGAAACATGTTCAATTTGGTTTAAATAATGCAAAAACACAGTGTTGGAGAAGAAAGTAAAAGTGCAGTATGTGCCATGTAAAAAAGCTAACATTTAAGTTCCTTGCTTAGAACATGAGAACATATGAAAGCTGGTGGTTCAATATTCCCAGTTCTACAATATTCCCAGTTAAGAAGTTTTAGGTTGTAGTTATTATAGGAATTATGACGCGTCAACTATTTCTCTCTGTTCCATTTGTATTTCATATACCTTTGAGTATTGGATGTTCTTATAGGCACTTCAGTATTGCCAGCCTAATCTCGGGAGTTGATAGGCTTGAAGTCATAAACAGTGCTGTGCTTCAAGCATTGCTAAGAGCTGCTGGCAAACACAGTAAAGTGCTGTTTGAACGAATGCTTACGAGCCTGCTGCTGCATACCACCGCTCAGTCAGACTGCTCTATCAAATATCAAATCATAGACTTACTTATAATATAATAAACACAGAAATAAGAGCCCTTGGTCAATAACATGGTCAAATCCAGAAACGATCATTTTGTAAACAAAACTTTTATTATTTTCAGTGAAATATGGAACCATTCTGTATTTTATCGAATGGGTGGCAACCCTAAGTCTAAATATTGCTGTTACATTGCACAACCTTCAATGTTATGTTATAATTATGTACAATTCTGGCAAATTAATTACGGTCTTTGTTAGGAAGAAATGGTCTTCACACAGTTCGCAACAAGCCAGGCGGCCCAAACTGTTGTATATACCCTGACTCTGCTTGCACTGAACGCAAGAGAAGTAGCACAATTTCCCTAGTTAATATTGCCTGCTAACATTAATTTCTTTTAACTAAAGATGCATGTTTAATAAAATATACTTCTGTATATTTATTTTAAGAAAGGCATTGATATTTATGGTTAGGTACATTTGTGCAACGATTGTGCTCTTTTCGCGAATGCGTTTTTGTTATATCATCACCCGTTTGGCAAAGTTGAAGTAGGCTGTGATTCGATGATAAATTAACAGGCACCGCATTGATTATATGCAACGCAGGACAAGCTACTTAACCTAGTAATATCATCAACCATGTGTAGTTACCTAGTGATTATGTGAAGATTGATTGTTTTTTACAAGATAAGTTTAATGCTAGCTAGCAACTTCCCTTGTCTGCTTGCCATGTGGTAGCAGAGAGGACAGTCTAGGACTAGGGTGGCTGGAGTCTGCCAATTTTTATGGTCTTCCTCTGACACCGCCTGTTATAGAGGTCCTGGATGGCAGGAAGCTTGACCCCGGGGATATACTGGGCCGTACGTACTACCCTCTGTAATGCCTTGCGGTCGGAGGCCCGATCAGTTGCCATACCAGTCAGTGATGCAACCATGCTCTCGATGGTGCAGCTGTAGAACGTTTTCAGGATCTGAAGACCATGCCAAATCTTTTCAGTCTCCTGAGGGGGAACAGGTTTTGTCGTGCCCTCTTCACGACTGTCTTGGTGAGATTGGACTATGTTAGTTTGTTGGTGATGTGGGTTGCACAGAACCTGAAGCTCTCAACCTGTTCCACTACAGCCCCGTCAATGAGAATTGGAGCGTGCTCAGTCCTTCCTTTCCTGAAGTCCACAATCATCTCCTTTGTCTTGTTCACATTGAGGGAGAGGCTGTTGTCCTTGCACCGCACAGTCAGGTCTCTGACTTCCTCCCTATAGGCTGTCTCATCGTTGTCGGTGATCAGGCCTACCACTGTTGTGTCATCTGCAAACTTAATGATGGTGTTGGAGTCGTGCCTAGCCGTGCAGTCATGTGTGAACAGGGAGTACAGGAGGGGACTGAGCACGCACCCCTGAGGAGCCCCTGTGTTGAGGATCAGCGTGGTGGATGTGTTGTTACCTACCCTCACCACCTGGGGGCGGCCCGTCAGGAAGTCCAGGATCCAGTTGCAGAGTGAGGTGTTTTAGTCCCAGGGTCCTTAGCTTAGTGATGAGCTTTGAGGGCAGTATGGTGTTGAACGCTGAGCTGTAGCCAATGAATAGCATTCTCATATAGGTGTTCCTTTTGTGCAGGTGTGAAAGGGCAGTGTGGAGTGCAATAGAGATTGTCATACGTGAGTAAAAGTAAAGATATCTTAATAGAAAATGACTCAAGTAAAAGTGAAAGTCACCCAGTAAAATACTACTTGAGTAAAATTCTAAAAGTATTTGGTTTTATATGTACTTAAGAATCAAAAGTAAATGTAATTGCTAAAATATACTTAAGTATCAAAAGTTAAAATTAGGAATTTTAAACAATTTATACTTTAAGCAAACCAGAGAGCACCATTTTCTTAAAAACATTTTTTTTTACGGATAGCCAGGGGCACACTCCAACACAACAGCCAGATCAGGGGCAGTAGGGATGACCAGGGATGTTTTCTTGATAAGTGCATGAATTGGATGTCCTGCTAAGCATTCAAAATGTAATGACTACTTTTGGGTGTCAGGGAAATGTATGGAGTAAAAAGTACATTATTTTCATTAGGAATATAGTGAAGTAAAACTTACCCCCCAAAAACTGCTTAAGTAGCACTTTAAAGTATTTTTACTTAAGTGTTTTACACCACTGCTTATTTGGTAGGATACTCAACCTTATATAACCTTAGCAAGGTTCATGTACTTAGGCTACAATAGTTACAAGGGTTTTTGTGGGACGCTCGAGAGACTACAATAGGATGAAATGCAGCTAGCAATAGATGTAAACAAAGTTTAGTTTGAATTTGCCCACAAGTTGAATTTGTGGGCATTAGTCCTGTATCATGTGAATACAACCAATAACGCGGCACTGTCTAACTTTATTTCAGACTGAGGCAGAAGTGTCTAAGGTCCGTTGATGCCCTATTGTCAGTCATGAAATCTTGGCTAAGTCAGTGACCAATTAAATTGTTTTGATATTATAAGGGTCAAAGTAGGAGAACCCATTAAAGCGATACTGCGTTATTCTGGCAATTAAGCCTTTTTTCTATTTACCCAGAGTCAGTGCAATGACTCGAAATCTACAGGTACAGAAGCATATGCTAGCGTACCCGTAGACTTCCAGTCATTGTGCTAGACCAGGATAGCACTGGCTCGCAAAACTACCTCTAAAGGCGTCTGCATGCTTCAGTAAGACTGGCGCCTAGCTGAACTCGGCTTGCCAAACCGAAAGAGTGTGCTCACATAGTCCCTTAAAACCTCTTGCTCCTACCTGGCACGCAGGCGTCCCATCTAGAGCTCTGGAAATGCAAATGCGCTACGCTAAATGCTAATAGTATTAGTTAAAACTCAAACGTTCATTAAACCTTAGCAAGGTTGCAGGGTATTGAACATGCAGGGTATTGAATTAAAGCTACACTCGTTGTGAATCCAGGCAACAAGTCAGATTTTTAAAATGCTTTTCGGCGAAAGCATGAGAAGCTATTATCTGATAGCATGTAACACCCCAAAAGACCCGCAGGGGATGTAAACAAAATAATTAGCATAGTCGGCGCTACACAAACCGCACAATAAAATATAAAACATTCATTACCTTTGACCATCTTCTTTGTTGGCACTCCTAGATGTCCCATAATCACTATTGGGTCTTTTTTCGATTAAATCGGTCCATATATAGCCTAGATATCGATCTATGAAGACTGTGTGATAAACGGAAAAAAATAGCGTTTCATAACGTAACATCATTTTTTAAAATTAAAAAAGTCGACGATAAACTTTCACAAAACACTTCGAAATACTTTTGTAATGCAACTTTAGGTATTAGTACACGTTAATAAGCGATAAAATTCATCAGGAGGCGATGTAAATTCTATAGGTGTCCGTCTGGAAAAAATGTCCGGAGAAATCTCAACCAAAACATCCTGTCGGAGACCGGAGGGAATCGGTTCCCTTGGGTCGGTTTGACCAAGAATCAAAGCCGAAACAAATGACAAGACTCTAGACATCGTGTGGAAGCTGTAGGTACTGCAACCTCGGCCTCATTTAATCCGGTTCACCTTTAACAAATCCTGGAAGTGGCGCATGGATATTTATTTCCATTTTCAGTGATCAGATTTTCCTGCACTTTTCGATGAAACGCACGTTCTGTTATAGTCACAGCCGTGATTTAACCAGTTTTATAAACGTCTGAGTGTTTTCTATCCACACATACTAATCATATGCATATACTATATTCCTGGCCTGAGTAGCAGGGCGCTGAAATGTTGCGCGATTTTTAACAGAATGTTCGAAAAAGTAGAGGGTCGACTTAAGAGGATAATTATTAAAAGACCTTTGCTTGAAAAACTAGAAAAAAGTGGCAATAGGCCATTTTGAGATGCCATAGCCAGTATACATGTCCTCAAAATAGTCCGAATTAATCTAAAATTACTCTGATTACGTGATGTTTGGTGCAGTATTTCTCAATGAAAAATGTACATGAAAACGAGTCATCTCTCATTGAATGACAAAAAATGCTTTATTGAAGAATCCCTACTGTTGACCAATCACTGACGAAGGGGCATAGAATTCGGCTTGCCTCTATAAAATATGTTGTTTGCTCTAACAGCCGAAAAAACCCTCACCGACGTGAAAAACAAACAAAAACGTCACAAAACCTTCAGAACTGTTTCAAATCAAATCAAATGTATTTATATAGCCCTTCTTACATCAGCTGATATATCAAAGTGCTGTACAGAAACCCAGCCTAAAACTGGGTTTTAGTGACTCAGCCCCAAACAGCAAGCAATGCAGGTGTAGAAGCACGGTGGCTAGGAAAAACTCCCTAGAAATGCTAAAACCTAGGAAGAAACCTAGAGAGGAACCAGGCTATGAGGGGTGACCAGTCCTCTTCTGGCTGTGCCGGGTAGAGATTATAACATGGCCAAGATGTACGGCTGCTTTTTGTTCTATGTTGCTATATCTGTATGCTACGTCTTGCTTGTCCTATGTTGCTCTGTCTGTATGCTATGTCTTGCTTGTCCTATGTTGCTATTGTCTATTTTGTAATTGTTTTTAATAACCTTCCCAGGGACTGCGGTTGAAAAGCACTTTTACTGAAATGTTGATTAATGTGCACTGTCCCTGTAAAAATAAACTCAAACTCAAGATGTTCAAATGTTCATAAATGACCAGCATGGTCAAATAATAGTAATCACAGTGAACAAGTCAGGGTTCCATAGCCGCAGGCAGAACAGTTGAAACTGGAGCAGCAGCACGGCCAGGTGGACTGGGGACAACAATGAGTTATCATGCCAGGTAGTCCTGAGGCATGGTCCTAGGGCTCAGGTCCTCCGAGAGAGAGAAAGAGAGAAGGAAAGAATTAGAGAGAGCATACTTAAATTCACACAGGACACCAGATAAGACAGGAGAAATACTCCAGATATAACAGACTGACCCTAGCCCCCCGACACAAACTACTGCAGCATAAATACTGGAGGCTGAGACAGGAGGGGTCAGGAGACACTGTGGCCCCATCCGATGATACCCCCGGACAGGGCCAAACAGGCAGGATATAACTCCACCCACTTTGCCAAAGCACTTGCCCCACACCACTAGAGGGATATCTTCAACCACCAATTTACTAATCTGAGACAAGGCTGAGTATAGCCCACAAAGTTCTCCGCCACAGCACAACCCAAGGTGTGGGGCGCCAACCCAGACAGGAATACCACGTCAGTGACTCAACCCACTCAAGTGACACACCCCTCCTAGTGACGGCATGGAAGAGCACCAGTAAGCCAGTGACTCAGCCCCTGTAATAGGGTTAGAGGCAGAGAATCCCAGTGGAGAGAGGGAAACCGGCCAGGCAGAGACAGCAAGGGCAGTTCGTTGCTCCTGTGCCTTTCCATTCACCTTCACACTCCTTGGCCAGACTACACTCAATCATAGGACCTACTAAAGAGATGAGTCTTCAGTAAAGACTTAAAGATTGAGACAGAGTCTGCGTCTCTCACATGGATAGGCAGTCCATTGCATAAAAATGGAGCTCTATAGGAGAAAGCCCTGCCTCCAGCTGTTTGCTTAGAAATACGAGGGACAATTAGGAGGCCTGTGTCTTGTGAACGTAGCGTACGTGTAGGTATGTACGGCAGGACCAAATCGGAAAGATAGGTAGGAGCAAGCCCGTTAATGCTTTGTAGGTTAGCAGTAAAATCTTTAAATCAGCCCTTGCCTTAACAGGAAGCCAGTGTAGGGAGGCTAGCACTGGAGTAATATGATCACATTTTTTGGTTCTAGTCAGGATTCTAGCAGCCGTATTTAGCACTAACTGAAGTTTATTTAGTGCTTTATCCGGGTAGCCGGAAAGTAGAGCATTGCAAGTAGTCTAACCTAGAAGTAACAAAAGCATGGATACATTTTTCTGCATCATTTTTGGACAGAAAATGTCTGATTTTTGCAATGTTACGTAAATGGAAAAAAGCTGTCCTTGAAACAGTCTTTATATGTTTGTCAAAAGAGAGATCAGGGTCCAGAGTAAAGCTGAGGTCCTTCAGTTTTATTTGAGACGACTGTACAACCATCAAGATTAAATGTCAGATTAAGCAGTATATCTCTTTGTTTCTTGGGACCTAGAACAAGCATCTCTGTTTTGTTCGAGTTTAAAAGTAGAAAGTCCACTTCCTTATGTCTGAAACACAGGCTTCCAGCGAGGGCAATTTTGGGGCTTCACCATGTTTCATTGAAATGTACAGCTGTGTGTCATCCGCATAGCAGTGAAAGTTAACATTATGTTTTCGAATTACATACCCAAGAGGTAAAATATATAGTGAAAACAATAGTGGTCCTAAGACGGAACCTTGAGGAACACTGAAATTTACAGTTGGTTTGTCAGAGGACAAACCATTCACAGAGACAAACTGATATATTTCCGACAGATAAGATCTAAACCAGGCCAGATCTTGTCCGTGTAGACCAATTAGGGTTTCTAATCTCTCCAAAAGAATGTGGTGATTGATGGTATCAAAAGCAGCACTAAGGTCTAGGAGCACAAGGACAGATGCAGAGCTGACGGTCTGACGCCATTAACCTCTCTAGGGTAGGTGAGACGCTAACGTCCCACCAGGCCAACATCCGGTGAAACTACAGAGAGCTAACATTTTAAATCCACCATTCATTGAATTAAACATTCTTGTAAATACATGTATCTTACATAATTTAAAAGATGAACGTCTTATTAATCCAGCCGCTGTGTCATATTTCAAAAAGGTTTACTGCAAAAGCAAACATGCGATTTTCTGTGAGATGGGTGGCGCCCCACACACACAAGTATTACTAGCATTTTCCAACCAAGCATTAGCGTCACGAAAGTCAGAAATAACAATAAAATAAATCGATTACCTTTGAAGATCTTCCTCTGGTGGCAATGCCAAGTGTCCTAACTACACAGTGAATGTTCGTTTTGTTTGATAAAATCAATTTTTATAGCCTAACACAAAACATGTAAACCGGTTGTGTCGTGATTTCTGTCTCATTCAACTTCGGATGAAGCGTTCGTGGTAATTACACACTAAACAAATGTTTATCCAGTCGTGGTTGGTTTCATTGCAATCCTCTGGTTGTTACTAACACAACCATACATGATGGTTCTTTTCCCGGAACGTATTGACCGAAACACACCGATTTGAAGACACCAATGGATGACCTCATTGCACACCAATGGTAGGACCGGTCTATCATTGATTGACTGTATTTTTGTCCAATGACCACTGATCATCTTGAAATCTAGCAATATGTAATGGTTATACGTTCGATGACCAGCCTTTGTCGTAAACTCTGGCGTAAAAGAGGTTCATTCGCCATTGCAAATCCTACTTGACGGAGCCACGAGTGTTACGCATAGCAGTACATATTCAATAGCATTTTCAACAAGTTTATATATTTAAATTATGGCGAATAAATCAGGAAAAGCTAAAACAAAGTCTAGGTATACAGATTTAACCCAAATTATAGAGGAAATTGATCGAGACAGCGAGACCGTGTTTCTTCAGGAAGATTAATCTTTCAGCGAAGCTAGTTTTGCTAGTTTTGACTCTCAGGCGGAAGAAATGTTTCTGCACGGCGAGGATGCCATGCTGGATTGGTAAATTCTAATGCTAATGTCATTGTTTGAAATTAATATGAAATATTATTCATTTGAGATTTTTGAGGGGATTTTCTTATTTTATTTGCAATATATAAAAAATATAATCTGCAATGAAATGTGTAAAATACACATTGGCAATACTGTGTGTGTGTGTGTGTGATATATTTTTAAAATAGATTTTACATAAACATGGAATGGAACAGCACGTCACCCTAGTGATTATGTTCCCTGTACTCTACATATATCTGTTTATTTTACGTGTTCATACGTGAAAGTATTGTTACTGATTTTTAAAAATCTTTCACAGTGGCAGTGATTCTGATTATGAGCCGCCAATGTCTAGGTGTCCATCTCCCTCTGAAGCTGGTTCATCCAGCCGGACCCCCGCTGTCTCCGGCTCCACACCTACCCGGCCATCTTGAGTTGTGAAGTCAGTGACAAAGAAGAGGAGGTGGGGAAGAGAGAAACCTGCAGACAGAGGGCCAGAGGGTCGTTGGCACTCTGTGTTAGAAGATGATGTGGAACCAAATCCACCAGTTTTTAGACCCAAAAGGCAGCCAGGACCTCAACTAGACATGACTGCAAAGTACAGCCCCCTTCAACTTTTTCAACTGTTTTTCACCTCGTCAGTTGTTGATTCCCTGTTGGCGAACACCAATAAATATGGGGCTAAGAAGCAGGCAGGAAAGAAAGAGGCATGGAAGACCATTTCCATGTCAGACCTTTTCTGCTACTTTTCAATGGTCATTTACATGGGGCTGGTGAAGTTGAAAACTCTAAGGGACTACTGGAAAACATCAGCTCTCTATCAACTGCCTTTCCCCAAGACTGTCACGTCTTGTAAAAGGTTTCTGACTATCTCACGGGCGCTTCACATCAGTGACCCAGAAGTTGATGGGGAGAATGACAAGAAGAGAGGCACACCAAGGTTTGATAGGCTCTGTAAAATAAAACCTCTCTACCCCAGCATCGTTGATGCCTGCAATACTTATTTTCAGCCCGCCCAGAACCTGTCCATCGATGAGAGGATGGTAGCCTCAAAGGCCAGAATCAGCTTCAAACAATACATGCGTAACAAACCAACCAAATGGGGTTACAAGCTGTTTGTTTTGGCTAATTCTGTGTGTGCCTACACTTGCAATTTTTTTGTTTATGAGGGAAAAAACAGTTTTGCTACCGGTAATGGACTGAGTTATGATTCCGTTATGGAGTTTTTGGATTTTCAACTGCTGGGGAAGGGCTACAAACTGTGTGTGGACAACTTCTACACAAACCCTACCCTGTTTACAGAGCTGAGGAAGCAGGATGTGTGGGCTTGTGGCACCATTCGTACCAACAGGGTGGGATTTCCAAAGACCAAGGTGAACGACATGCCTAAGCGAGCTGAGTGGCGTACCATGCGATAGATCCGTGAAGATGGCCTACTGTTTGTGAAGTGGATGGATACCAGAGAGGTGGTCATGTGCTCCAGTATCCACAAGTCCTTCAGTGGAGATCACGTCGTCAGGCGTGTGAAGGACGGTGCCGGGGCATGGACCACAAAAAATGTCCCCATTCCAGCTGCTGTGAAGGACTACAACAAGAGCATGGGAGGTGTGGACCTGTCAGATGTGCTGATAGGATACTACAATGTTCTTCACAAGACCATGAAATGGTACAAAACATGTTTCTATCATTTCATTGACATTGCTGTGGTGAATTCCTTCATCCTCCAGAAGGAAATGGCCAAGAGTTGTGGACTGCCCCTCATCTCACAGCTAGCCTTCAGGGAGCTGCTCATCCAGGAGCTTGCTAGCTACAGCAAGTCCACTGCAGCACCTTCTGCTCCAACCAGTGGTGTTCACCTGCCCAGATTCATCTCTGCAGGCATGAATGTGCCACAGGGCAAAAAGGGTACAGTGGGGAGACGTCGTTGTGCCCTTTGTCACAAGAAATGCCCCATCACCTGCACCACCTGTTCAGTAAGCCTCTGCTTTACAGCAGAAAGAGACTGCTATGGGCCATGGCACCAGCATCACAATATTGTGTAGAGGACTGAGGGTCTTCACAATATTGTAATTAGAAAATGTGTAAATAGTTACCCTTGTTATTTGTTTGTTTATTATTATTTTTCTTTTTTTCTTTCATATATATATATATATATATATATATATATATATATATATATATATATATATAGAGATATACATACATTTTTTGGGGGTTGTGTTAGAATAGCATTTATGTATTGTGTATATAATTCTTTCCTTCAAAATGTATCACTGTACCAATTCGGCCACTTGGGTACATTTGTGTGGGACACCTGGGTGACTTCATGCTCAATGTCATGTAGCTCGCTCATTTTTGAAGTTATCTGTCTAAAACTTTGCACAGCTATTGGTGCCATATTATGTTCTTCATTCAAATCATCCACAGCATCCTATCTGTATGTTTGGCTGTTCTTGGCCATTTGAAAGATGATGCAGCAACAATAAAAAACAGAAAACGTATGTTTATTTCCTTGTATTTTATTCTACCAGATCTATTGTGTTATATTCTCCTACATTCAATTCACATTTCCACGAAATTCAGAGTGTTTCCTTTCAAATGATACCAAGAATATGCATATCCTCTGGGCCTCTGGGCCTCTGGGCCTGAGCTACAGGCAGTTAGATTAGGGTATGTCTTTAGGTGGAAATTGAGAAGAAGGGGGTACCCCAAAGAAGTTAAAAGGTCATTTACCACCTTCACAAGTGCAGTCTCAGTGCTATGATGGGGTCTAAAACCAGACTGAAGCATTTTGTATACATTGTTCGTCTTCAGGGAGGCAGTGAGTTGCTGCGCAACAGCTTTTTCAAAAAAATTTGAGAGGAATGGGAGATTCGATATAGGCCGATAGTTTTTTATATTTTCTGGGTCAAGGTTGGGCTTTTTCAAGAGATGCTTTATTACTGCCACTTTTAGTGAGTTTGGTACACATCTGGTGGATAGAGAGCCGTTTATTATGTTCAACTTAGGAAGGCCAAGCACAGGAAGCATCTCTTTCAGTAGTGTAGTTGGAATAGGGTCCAGTATGCAGCTTGAAGGTTTAGAGGCCATGATTATTTTCATCATTGTGTCAAGAGGTATATTACTAAAACACTTGAGTGTCTCTCTTGATCCTAGGTCCTGGCAGAGTTGTGCAGCCTCAGGACAACTGAGCATTGGAGGAATACGCAGATTTAAAGAGGAGTCCGTAATTTGCTTTCTAATGATCATGGTCTTTTCCTCAAAGAAGTTCATGAATTTTTTTACTGCTGAAGTGAAAGCCATCCTCTCCTGGGGAGTGCTGCTTATTAGTTAGCTTTGCGACAGTATCAAAAATTAATTTGGGATTGTTCTTATTCTCCTCAGTTAGGTTGGAAAAATAGGATGATCGAGCAGCAGTGAGGGCTCTTCGATACTGCACGGTACTGTCTTTCCAAGCTAGTCAGAAGACTTCCAGTTTGGTGTGGCGCCATTTCAGGTCCAATTTTCTGGAAGCTTGCTTCAGAGCTCGGGTATTTTCTGTATACCAGAGAGCTAGTTTCTTATGACAAATGTTTTTAGGGGTGCAACTGCATCTAGGGTATTGCGCAAAGTTAAATTGAGTTCCTCAGTTAGATGGTTAATTGATTTTTGTCCTCTGACATCCTTGGGTAGGCAGAGGGAGTCTGGAAGGGCATCAAGGAATCTTTGTGTTGTCTGAGAATTTTTTTTTAATTTACCTTTATTTAACTAGGTCAAGTCAGTTAAGAACAAATTCTTATTTTCAATGATGGCCTAGGAACAGTGGGTTAACTGCCTGTTCAGGGGCAGAACGACAGATTTGTACCTTGTCAGCTTGGGGATTTGAACTTGCAACTTTTCGGTTACTAGTCCAACGCTCTAACCACTAGGCTACACTGCCGCCCCAATTTATAGCATGACTTTTGATGCTCCTTGGTTGGAGTCTGAGCAGATTATTTGTTGCGATTGCAAATGTAATTAAATGGTGGTCCGATAGTCCAGGATTATGAGGAAAAACATTAAGATCCACAACATTTATTCCATGGGACAAAACTAGGTCCAGAGTATGACTGTGGCAGTGAGTAGGTCCGGAAACATGATGGACAAAACCCACTGAGTCAATGATGGCTCCGAAAGCCTTTTGGCTTTTTCCATGTGAATATTAAAGTCACAAAAATTTGAATATTATCTGCCATGACTACAAGGTAGGAATTCAGGGAACTCAGTGAGGAACGCTGTATATGGCCCAAAAGCTCAAAAGATGAAAACGTATTTTTTTTTGTAAATTTAAATTTGCTATCGTAAATGTTAGCAACACCTCCGTCTTTGCGGGATGCGCGGGGGATATGGTCACTAGTTTAACGAGGAGGCGAGGGTTCATTTAGCACAGTAAATTCATCAGGCTTAAGCCATGTTTCAGTCAGGCCAATCACATGTTTCGGCTGTAAAAGCATGCGGACGCCTTAACTTCCTTCATACTGCAAACGGAGACATAAAAATGGTATCCATGACTTCATCTGACTCTGGGAAAGTAGGAAAAGTCCCAGAATCTCACAGTATCCCTTTAACTCTTTAACCCTGTTCTCGCTGTAGCCTTGGTATGTATTTTCTCAATGGCAGGCAGTCTTCTATTGAAGACACTTCCAAAAACATGCCCTGGCCTTCGCTGCTCAGCCACCACAGAGGTTCTGTAGACAATAACGACCCGGTGTTTTGTGTTTGCTAAGAGCTCTCAGGAGCATTTCCCAGTGCTGTTTATAATAAATCTGCAATTAACTGGGCTCGAAGTACCACTGAGCGGAGTTACTGTTTCAAGAGTTTTGTACTTCACTGCACCCTCCAGTAGTATAGCAGGCAAGACATGACACACACACTGACCGTGACTTTGTTATGGGCCATAGGCGCTATCAAATTTAAGTTTTGTATTGTTCCTCAGCTTTTTGGAATATGCACAGGCACAGCGAAGGCCTACTAATGCAAACACATACCAGAGTTTTACTGAACCCCTCTGGGTTTAGTTGAACCTATCAAAGTTTGTTTTCTTGTGTACTCTTCACGGAAGACTAGTCAATTTGGTTCAAACTGCCATATTGGGTCGGCGGAGACTGAAATAATTAAACCGATGTAATTGGAGCATGTCAGGGGTATTGATTTGTGTAGCGACGTGGAGAATTGTCTCATCAGCTGCCAAATCTGTGACACTGACTCCACTATTGTCATTAGGCTACCACAGTCAAGGAGCGAGGACATGGCTTGCCACCTCTCATTCTAGTTATGACACGAGGGGCCGGCGCTATTGATCTCTCTCTAACGGCATTGACTTGGATATGAGCGCTAATTTGGATTGATTTGATTGTTCTTGCCATTCTCTCCACCACCTGATGTGGTTGTATGACTGCTCAAATTTATTTTGCCACATTTAAGTCAATGTTCCATTATAAGTGCAATTTGATCTATATCAGGGATGGCTAACTTTGATGGGGGTGGGGGTCGCAAAAAATCTAAACTCATCATGAGGGGCCGCAGTTGCTTGCGGGTCTGCAGGAACTACTCACATCCATAACACATTGCGAGCAAAACATTTTAGTGGCCCCCTTCTTGACAGCGGAGACAATAAAATAAAATGTTTTTGTTAATTTCGTGCAATTCTACAGATTTTGCCATGGAGTGGAGATGTTTTACAACAAATTTCCTGCAATTTTCCACATTTTTCCATAGGGTGGAGAGAAATGTTTGTAGTTTTATGATATCTGAGTGAGTCTGACTAACAAAATCAATGGGGGCTCCTCAGCTAGTAATTCGACCATGATAGCAAGTTTAGATAGCTAGCCACTGAACTAATTTATCAATCTAAAAAATGTTAGCTGACATGGGCTAAATGACTGGCTATCAGTGGCTAACATAAAAAGAGAAAAACTTTGTGTATTATGCTATTCATTTTTTGCGATCTAGTTATCAACTGCTCCCCAATGACATATCGTGTTTCATAACAAAGAGTGTTCCGTTTTTTCAATACAGACAACTAGAGGTTACAAATGACTCTTTATAGTAGACTATCAAATCAAATATTACACATGCTTCGTGAAACAACAGGTGTAGACTAACAGTGAAATGCTTACTTACAGGCCCTTCCCAACAACGCAGAGAGAACAAAAGAGAAATAATAGAAAAATAATAACACAAGGAATAAATACACAATGAGTAACGATAACTTGACTATATACATGGGATACCAGTACTGAGTCGATGTGCAGGGGTACAAGGTAATTGAGATGATATGTACATATAGGTAGGGATAAAGTGACTAGGCAACAGGATAGATAATAAACAATAACAGCATTATATATGATGAGTCAAAATAGTTAGTGCAAAACGAGGCAATGCAGATAATTAAGTAGTTAACCAATAGCTACCCGGACAAACTATTTAGCAGTCTTATGGCTTGGGGTTAGAAGCTGTTCAGGGTCCTCTTGGTTCCAGACTTGGTGCATTTGTACCACTTGCCATGCGGTAGCAGAAAGAACAGTCTATGACTTGGGTGGCTGGAGTCTTTGATCCTTTTTAGGGCCTTACTCTAACACCGCCTGCTATAGAGGTCCTAGATGGCAGGGAGCTCGGCCCTAGTGATGTACTGGGCCTTATGCACTAACCTCTGTACCACCTTGCGGTCAGATGTAAAGCAGTTGCCATACCAAGCGGTGATTGCAGCCAGTCAAGATGCTCTTAATGGTGCAGCTGTAGAACTGTTTGAGGATCTGATGGCCCATGCTGAATCTTTTCAGCGTTCTGAGGGGGAAGAAACATTATGGTGCCCTTGACTGTGTTGGTGTGTGTGGACCATGATAATTCCTTAGTGCTCCACTACAACCTGCTTCACTACAACTAGCTATGTTGCTAATGGTAATGAAAAAAAGTTAGAAAAACACACTCAACCCTCTTATGCTGTGCTTAATTCACACTCCGGGCTAATGAACTATTAAAGAGCTAAGTTATTCTCACTGAGCTGCCCTAAGCTTGGAGGTTAATCCAAGGTTATTGTATTACAAACCTCAATTTAATCACTGGAATCTGAGGTTTGTGTGTCATTCCCTCCACCTTGTGCGAGTGTAGAGGTGTGCCTGTGTGTACGTGTGTGCTTGTGTGTCTCTTTGTGTCTTGTCTCTGTGCTGTATGTGTACTCTACACAGACGGGAGTACACTGTATTCTGTTTGGGTGGACAGGCCCATATACAGTATGTGGTGCCACCATGGTCGACCAATGGAATCAGACCTGTGGCAGGTTGAACAGCAGCCTGGTCTATGGCAGACAACGCAGGGACTGTCCACACTATAGGGGCATGTACAAGCTTAGCTCACCACCATTCTGGTGTTAAAGACACACACACAAAGAGTTGCTGGCAGACAACACACACATACATACACACACTGGCAGACAACACACACTACTCGCACACGCGCACACACACACACACACACACACAGAGTGTAGTTGGCAGACAGAGGCGGTGTTGTGTCAGCTCAGCTGCTGGTGAATCATCTGTTTGCCCAAGCCTCCCTCCCTGCTCCCCTGACTGCAGCATGTCTCCATCCAGCCCCACCCCTCACCTCCCCATGACCTGAGCACTGCTGCAGTGCAGCTAGTGTAGCCCTGACCTAACCCACACACTCAAGTGTTGTCGGTCTCAATGCCATTTTGTTATTATGTTTGAGCAAAAGAACACAGCATTAGCCATGGCAAAATGCATAGAAGTGCAGGAAAGTGGCTTAAAAAAACAAAAATTTCACCACTAAGATGGGGGCCTCTTAAATTGTAACAAAATGATTGCTGCTCCGACACGGGCTTCCGTGCTTATTGTAATGCCCCTTGCCACGCCCCCTGCCACGCCCACCACATAAGCCCCATTTGATCCAGAAAAAACCTTGTGATGTAGTGGTAAAAACAAATAGGTGGGGAAACCCAAATCACTGTTCGCTGTGAAAAAACTAAAGGCGTCAGTGTGCTCGCATACTCCCCTAAAAGACCTTCGCTTGAAAAACAAGAAAAAAGCGACAATAGTACTGTTTGTCCACTTTGAGACACTGTAGCCAGTATACACATCCTCAAAATAGTCCAAATGTATCTAAGATAACTGAAGCAATCTGTCATACATTTTTATGTTTTTACCGAGGAGGTCTTAGTCGCGCAATTTTGCATCCGACTAGGATGTTTGGTGCAGTATTTCTCACGAGAATAAATGTGCATGAGGACGAGTCGTCTCGTTAAATGACAACAGGGACTTCATTGAAGAATCCTTACTGTTGACCAGTCGCCAACAAGGAGGAATAGGCTTCAGTGACCGGCTTTGGCTTGCCTCAAGAAAAAATGTAGTGTGCCCGAACACCCAAAAAAAGTCAGAAACGAAGAAAAACGTCACAAAATGTTGTCATAATATAGGCAAAAACTGTTCTGAACTGCTACCTATACTTTCCATTAATTTTTTTGTGGTAGGTTGGTAAACGTTTGCACAAAAGGTAAAAAGGTGCATAAACGGCTACACCATTGATTGTACAACAAGGATATGTGTGCCAGTGTTTCGTATGTTTATTCTGTGGTTGCTGGGAGGCCATTAAAAGTGCCTGGCCAGTGGAGAGGGAGATTGAGTGAGAGACTCTGGCTGTGCCTCAGGGCCTGTAAAGTAGGTAAAGTAGGGTAAAGTAGGTTCCTCTCTCCACTTTCTCCAGGCCCTGCATGATACAGATGGAAACGGACGTTGTCCCAAATGGCACTCTATTCCCAATAGGTGCACTACTTTTGACCAGATTGGGCCGTGGTTAACACTAGATAAGCCTTGCTTCTTTGGACCCCCTTCAGGCCAATGAGGAGTTGTTTTGCCTCAACATTCTAAGAGTCTAATAAATCCATTTCATATATGCTATCGTAAAAATAATACTTTGGTTGGGTTTATGAAGGTCTTGGGTAACATTTAAAGAACACAATAGCATTTTCATTAGTTTATGTTACTGTAGGCTATCTGTGGCTGCATGCTCACGTGTGGAGCACATGGAACGCTGGTTATTCTTGGAAAAAGGGATATTTTGAAATAGAGCTCATCTCTTCAATTTTGAAGGTTATGGGGAAATGGTAATTGCTTTGGAAACCTCAGAATCAGCTCTTTGTGACACTATATAGAAATCAAACCATCTTACCTGCATGTGACTCTGTTGAAGGATTGGAAAAAGTCCCTTTCTGGCGCTCTGGGGAAAGAAATGACATGTTCCCTTAAAGCTGCTTATAACACTTTCTGTTTGTGACGAAATTCGAACAATAAATAGACATATTTAGGAAAGGTCCAGGTTGGAGGGGGGCATTATGAAATGGCAGAGATATTTCAATTTTAAAATCCTCTTGGATCAAAATGATCCCCTTGACCTGTCTTATGTTAAAAGTAGTATACTACAAAGGGAATAGAGTACCATTTGGGACACAAACAATTAGCACCCCACTGCAATGCATTTTCATTTTCACACTGTGTAGAGTCCATGCCCCGGCTAATTGAGGCTGTTCTGAGGGCAAAGGGGGTGCAACTCAATATTAAGAAGGGGTTGCAACTCAATATACTACAGTCCCACATATCAGGCTGTTTATACTGACTCCATGGGTTTGTGTGACAGAATGAGGAATGGGTTGGATTAATTCCATTTCAATCAAGCATAATCAGACACTCACAATCTTGAATTTTGCATCGGAAAAAACATTTATATAATTTCTAGAATCAAGTGTGCATAGATGTAGGAAATGACATCATAACCCACAGTTGGCAGGGAATTGGTTTTGGACAATCCCTGGTTACTGTACATAAAACTGTATATATTTAGTGCTAGTTACTTACACTGAGGAGCAGATAGCCCCTCAGCCTCACTAGCCATACACAAGCTCCTTTCCCCGCATAGCTACACATTACCAAATGGAGAGATAGAGGGGGGTTTCTTTGTCTCTCTGATACAAATCAAATCAAACCTTATTTGTCACATGCACCGAATACAACAAATGTAGACTTTACCATGAAATGCTTTCTTACAAGCCCTCAACCAACAGTGCAGTTCAAGAAGAGTTAAGAAAATATTTACCAAGTAGACTAAAATAAAAAGTAAGAATAACAATAACAAGGTTATATACAAGGGGCACCGGTACCGAGTCAGTGTGCGGGGGGGTACAGGTTAATTGAGGTCATTTGTACATGTGGGTGGGGGTGAAGTGACTATGAATAGATAATAAACAGCGGGTAGCAGCAGTGTACAAAAGGGAGGGGGGGATGTCAATGTAAATTGTCCTGTGGTGATTTTATGTATTGTCCAGCAGGCTTATGGCTTGGGGGTAGAAGCTGTTGAGGAGCCTCTTGGTTCTAGACTTGGAGCTCCGGTACCGCTTGCTGTGCGATAGCAGAGAAAACAGTCTATAACTTCAGTCTCTGACAATTTTTTGTGCTTTCCTCTTACACACCTATTATATAGGTCCTGGATGGCAGGAAGCTTGGCCCCAGTGATGTATGGGGCCGTTCGCACTACCCTCTGTAGCGCCTTACGGTCAGATGCCGAGCAGTTGCCATACCAGATACCAGGTGGTGATGCAACCGGTCAGGATTCTCTCGATGGTGCAGCTGTAGAACCTTTTGAGGATCTGGGGACCCATGCCAAATATTTTCAGCCTCTTGAGGGGGAAAAGGTTTTGTAGTGCCCTCTTCACGACTATCTTGGGATGTTTGGACCATGATAGTTCTTTGGTGATGTGGACATCAAGGAACTTGAAACTCTCGACCCGCTCCACTAAAGCCCCGTCGATGTTAATGGGGGCCTGTTCGGCCCACCTTTTCCTGTAGTCCACGATCAGCTCCTTTTTCTTGCTCACATTGAGGGAGCGGTTGTTGTCCTGGCACCACACTGCCAGTTCTCTGACCTCCTCCCTATAGGCCGTCTCATCGTTGTAGGGGATCAGGCCTACCACTGTTGTGTTGTCAGCAACCTTAATGATGGTGTTGGAGTCATGTTTGGCCACCCAGTTGTGGGTGAACAGGGAGTAGAGGAGGGGACTAAGTACACACCCCTGAGGGGCCCAGTGTTAAGCATCAGCGTGGCAGACGTGTTGCTGCCTACTCTTACCACCTCGGGGCGGCCCGTCAGGAAGTCCAGGATCCAGTTGCAGAGGGAGGTGTTTAGTCCCAGAGTCCTTAGCTTAGTGATGAGCTTCGTGGGCACTATGGGGTTGAACGCTGAGCTGTAGTCGAGGAACAGCATTCTCACATAGGTGTTCCTTTTGTCCAGGTGAGAAAGGGCAGTGTGGAGTGAGATTGAGATTGCATCATCTGTGGATCTGTTTGGGCAGTATGCGAATTGGAGTGAGTCTAGGGTGTCCGGTAGGATGCTGTTGAGGTCATCCATGACCAGCCCTTTGAAGCACTTCATGGCTACCGACGTGAGTGCCACAAGGCGGTAATCATTTAGGCAGGTTACCTTCACTTCCTTGGGCACGGGGACTATGGTGTTCTGCTTGAAACATGTTGGTATTACAGACTCGGTCAGGGAGAGGTTGAAAATGTCAGTGAAGACACTTGCCAGTTGGTCCGTGCATGCTTTGAGTACACGTCCTGGTAATCCGTCTGGCCCAGCTGCTTTGTGAATATTGACCTGTTTAAAGGTTTTGTTCATATCGGCTACCGAGAGCGTGATCACACAGTCATTCAGAACAGCTGGTGCTCTCATGCATGCTTCAGTGTTTCTTGCCTTGAAGCGAGCTTAAAAGGCATTTAGCTTGTCTGGTAGGCTCGTGTCACTGGGCAGCTCGCGTCTGGGTTTCCCTTTGTAGTCCGTAATAATTTTCAAGCCCTGCCACATCTGACAAGCGTCAGAGCCGTGTAGTAGGATTCAATCTTAATCCTGTATTGACACTTTGCTTGTTTGATGGTTCGTCTGAGGGCATAGCGGGATTTCTTATAAGCGCCCAGATTAGTCACCCGCTCCTTGAAAGCGGCAGCTCTAGCCTTTAGCTCGATGCAGATGTTGCCTGTAATCCATGGCTTCTGGTTGGGATATGTACGTACAGTCACTGTGGGGACGACGTCATCAATGCTCTTATTGATGAAGCCAATGACTGAGGTGGTGTACTCCTCAATGCCATTGGATGAATCCCGGAACATTTTCCAGTCTGTGCTAGCAAAACAGTCCTGTAGTGTAGCATCTTCGTCATCTGACTACTTCTGTATTGAGCGAGTCACTGGTACTTCTTGCTTTAGCTTTTGCTTGGATTCAGGAATCAGGAGGATAGAATTATGGTCAGATTTGCCAAATGTAGAGCGAGGGAGAGCATTGTATGCATCTCTGTGTGTGGAGTAAAGGTGGTCAAGGATTTTTTCCTCTGGTTGCACATGTGACATGCTGGTAAACATTTCGTAAAACTGATTTAAGTTTTCTGCATTAATGTCCCTGGCCACTAAGGGCACCACTTCTGGGTGAGCATTTTCTTCTTTGCTTTTGGCCTTATAGAGTTGGTTGAGAGCGGTCTTAGTGCCAGCTTCGTTCTGTGGTGGTAAATAGACAGCTACGAATAATATAGATGAGAACTCTCTTGGTAGATAGTGTGGTCTACAGCTTATCATAAGGTACTCTACCACAGGCGAGCAATATCTTGAGACTTCTTTAATATTAGACATCTTGCACCAGCTGTTATTGACAAATAGACACACACCCCTACCCCTCGTCTTACCAGAGGTAGCGTCTCTGTTCTGCCTGTCACGACTTCCGCCGAAGTCGGTCCCTCTCCTTGTTCGGGCTGCGTTCGGCGGTCAACGTCACCGGTCTTCTAGCCATCACTGATCCACCTTTCATTTTCCATTTGTTTTGTCTTTGTTTTCTACACACCTGGTTTCATTCCCCAATTACTTGTTCATGTATTTAACCCTCTGTTTCCCCCATGTTTTTTGTGCGTGATTGTTTCCATGTTCATTCGGTACGTTATGGCTGGATTTTGACAGGTGCTGTTTTCACCCGTGCGTAATTGATTACCGTTTATTGTTGGTCAAGTGTATGGTTTCCTTGTGCCTTTATTTTGAGTAAAGTATGTTGCTCACTCATTCTGCTCTCCTGCGCCTGACTTCATGCACCAGCTACACCCACCTTCTGACACTGCCGGTGCTTGGAAAATCCCGCTAGCTCTATATTGTCCGTATCATCGTTCAGCCAGGTCTCGGTGAAACATAAGATGTTACAGTTTTTAATGTCCCGTTGTTAGGATAATATTTATCGTAGGTCATCAATTTTATTATCCAATGATTGCACATTAGCAAGAAGAACGGATGGCAGGAGAGTTTACTCGCTCGCCTACAGATCTTTAGATGGATGCCCAATCTGCAGCCCATTTTCCTGCGTGTTTTCTTCACCCAAAAGTTGGGGATCTGGGCCTGTTCCAGTGAAAGCAGGATATCCTTCTCGTTAAAGGAAAAAGTTTCTTCCATTCCGCAGTGAGTAATCACTGTTCTGATGTCCAGAAGATATTTTTGGTCATAGGAGATGGTAGTAGCAACATTTTGTACACAATAAGTAAAAAATAAAGTTACACAAAACGCAAAAAAAATAACAAAATAGCACAATCGGTTGGCAGAATGTAAAACGTCAGCCATGTTCTTCTGCGCCATCTTTCAAACATCCCCTCTTCCACTACTAGGCATACTCACTCCCCTGTCCCAAATTGCACCATTTTTCCTTTATTGGCCTTTGGTCAATAATAGTGCACTATATAGGGAACAGGATGCCATTTGGGATGTATCACCTTCTCTACCCTCTCTAGTCTCTCCTACCATCTCAACCCCCCATTCTCTCTTTCTCACTCACTAGTACTTTGACCAGGGGAGCAGTCGGTCTGCAGTACTTTGAAGAGTTCACTGCCATCAGTAGCCTCAGAATTGTCTGGCATCAACATGCATTTCTCTGCCTGGCATCAACATGCCTTTTTCTGTATGGCGTCAACATGCATCTCTCTGCCTGGCATCAACATGCATCTCTCTGCCTGGCAACAACATGCCTTTTTCTGCCTGGCATCAAAAAACATCGACACGCCTCTGCCTGGTACTTCTCTTTAAACTCATTTGAACTATTTTCCACCCTAAATGCAACATGCAACAATTTCATAGATTTTACTGAGATAAAGTTCATTTAAGGAAATCAGTCAATTGAAATAAATGTGTTAGTCCCTAATCTATGGATTTCACATGACTGGGCAGGGGTGCAGCCATGGGTGGGCATAAGCCCACCAACTTGGCAGCCAGGCCCACCCACTGGGGAGCCAGGCCCAGCCAATCACAATTATTTTTTTCCCCACAAAAGTGCTTTATTACAGACAGAAATCCCCCCCCCCCTCCTTCAGACGATCCCAAAGGTGAAGAATCCGGATGTAGATGCCCTGGGCTGGCGTGGTTGCACGTGGTCTGCGGTTTTGAGGCTGGTTGGACATACTGCCAAAATTCTATAAAATGACTTTGGAGGCAGCTTATGGTAGAGACATTAACATTAAAATCTCTGGCAACAGATCTGGTGGACATTCCTGCAGTCAGCATGCCAATTGCACGCTCACTCAAAACTTGAGACATCTGTGGCATTGTGTTGTGTGACGAAACTGCACATTTTAAAGTGGCCTTTTATTGTCCCCAGCACAAGGTGACCTGTGTAATGATCATGCTGTTTAATCAGCTTCTTGATATGCAACACCTGTCAAGTGGATGGATTATTAGGATGATGATAGATTGGATTTATGTCGTGCTTCACAAACAGAATGAATTATGTCACTCTTAAATAAATAAAGAAAACATATTTTTCCAAGTGCTCAAAGCGCTTTACATTGTAATGGTGGAACACATTTTCCTCTCGTAAATGCATCTCTCTATTCAATACATATTTATTGGGGGTGCAGCAGGGATGTGTCCGTGCCCCCTCCAGTGTATCCCACTGTAATGCTCCGGGTGTCGTGGGTGTGGAGTCAAATGCAGGAGACAGATAGTTCAATGCTGTGCGTCTTTTAATAGCACCAACGCACCACAGGGTGCTCACAAAAGTACGTTCCCAAACACAGGGAATCAAAATGTACAATGGAAAAAATCACGACCAGGCACTAACACGTACCTCTACAACAGAGCCGAAGGTTACATTGAAATAATCCCGCACAACAACCAGGCGGGCCGGCTGTCTAATAAAGACAAACTAATTAAA
Organism: Oncorhynchus tshawytscha; assembly: GCF_018296145.1. Lineage (NCBI taxonomy): Eukaryota > Metazoa > Chordata > Actinopteri > Salmoniformes > Salmonidae > Oncorhynchus > Oncorhynchus tshawytscha. The sequence goes on from NC_056458.1 coordinate 33,460,423, forward strand.
CATACACAGGTGCTACCACTAAACATACAAGGAGGGGGAGGAAAAACAATTAGTGGCAGCTAATAGGCCGGTGACAACGACCGCCGAGTGCCACCCGCCCGGGAAGGGGAAACACCCTCAGTCGGACTCGTGACACCCACAGAGGTTCAACTTCTCATGTGACTTTAGTGGTTCTAATGGGTCAATGCATAATTCATTGCCATGTCTCCAATGTTTCTTCTCCCCACCAAGCTTATGACCTGCCTTAAACGACAAGTTAAATATTACATTCATTTATTCATAAAAGCACAATTTAAATGTCCCGGCACTACAAAAACGACTTATCCTCAAGCATTTCACCCCCAAACCTACTGTGTTGGTCGCAGTGTCACTGTAGGCTAGCCTACAGCCTAGCTATGTGGAAACAAGACCAGGCCTTGCCTTCCCTGCCTGCCTGCCTAAAGGGATCAAACATGGTGGATATGGAGGTGCTGGCTCTCTCAGGGGCTGGCTGGTTGTCTGTTCTTCTAGGGGATTTATCGTTTTCTCTCCCCCCTCCACACCCCCAGCCGTCCCTGGCTACGCTAATAAAACGTGAACAGACAGTGTAGCGTGAAGAAATGTACATCCCCAAGCCGTGTCAGGATGCACACTCTGATCAGGCTTATTGGGGCAGAAAGAGAGGGGAGTGCCTGCTCCCTCCCTTCAGGCCCTGGAGAATGAGGGAGGGGGTGCAGGGATAAGGGAGTTGCCGCTGTGTGTGAGTGTGTGGTCTGTTCTGACCTATGTTGAGTGGGACTAGAGGGTCTTCAGATACCCTTTCAAGGCCAATAACTTGAATTTCCCTAGATACAGTTAGCATTCCTGTGCATGCCACACCAAATAAACAGCTTTGTTTTGAATGAGTACGGCCCCAATTGAATAAATGATTTCACAGTACTCTGTTCCAATGTTGTTATTGAATTCTTCAAGTGTATTATAATCTTACCACTGTGCATGCAGTACCACAAATGGAGTTGTAGTAAGTATTTCGGCAATAACATCCCAATAGTCTCAACGTACAATATACAGTGGGGCAAAAAAGTTTTTAGTCAGCCACCAATTGTGCAAGTTCTCCCACTTAAAAAGATGAGAGAGGCCTGTAATTTTCATCATAGGTACACTTCAACTATGACAGACAGGATTTTTAATGAATTTATTTGCAAATGATGGTGGAAAATAAGCATTTGGTCACCTACAAACAAGCAAGATTTCTGGCACTCACAGCCCTCTAACTTCTTCTTTAAGAGGCTCCTCTGTCCTCCACTCGTTACCTGTATTAATGGCACCTGTTTGAACTTGCTATCAGTATAACAGACACCTGTCCACAACCTCAAACAGTCACACTCCAAACTCCACTATGGCCAAGACCAAAGAGCTGTCAAAGGACACCAGAAACAAAATTGTAGACCTGCACCAGGCTGGGAAGACTGAATCTGCAATAGGTAAGCAGCTTGGTTTGAAGAAATCAACTGTGGCAGCAATTATTAGGAAATGGAAGACAAGACCACTGATAATCTCCCTCGATCTGGGGCTCCACGCAAGATCTCACCCCGTGGGGTCAAAATGATCACAAGAACGGTGAGCAAAAATCCCAGAACCACACGGGGGGACCTAGTGAATGACCTGCAGGGAGCTGGGACCAAAGTAACAAAGCCTACCATCAGTAACACACTATGCCCCAGGGACTCAAATCCTGCAGTGCCAGACGTGTCCCCCTGCTTAAGCCAGTACATGTCCAGGCCCGTCAGAAGTTTGCTAGAGAGCATTTGGATGATCCAGAAGAAGATTGGGAGAATGTCATATGGTCAGTTGAAACCAAAATATACCTTTTTGGTAAAAACTCAACTCGTCGTGTTTGGAGGACAAAGAATGCTGAGTTGGAGCCAAAGAACACCATACCTACTGTGAAGCATGGGGGTGGAAACATCATGCTATGGGGCTGTTTTTCTGCAAAGGGACCAGGACGACTGATCCGTGTAAAGGAAAGAATTAATGGGGCCATGTATCGTGAGATTTTGAGTGAAAACCCCCTTCCATCAGCAAGGGCATTGAAGATGAAACATGGCTGGGTCTTTCAGCATGACAATGATCCCAAACACACCGCCCGGGCAACGAAGGAGTGGCTTCGTAAGAAGCATTTCAAGGTCCTGGAGTGGCCTGGAGTGGCCTAGCCAGTCTCCAGATCTCAACCCCATAGAAAATCTTTGGAGGGAGTTGAAAGTCCGTGTTGCCCAGCAACAGCCCCAAAACATCACTGCTCTAGAGGAGATCTGCATGGAGGAATGGGCCAAAATACCAGCAAAAGTGTGTGAAGACTTTTATTTATAAATATTTAACCTCTGTTATTGCCAACAAAGGGTATATAACAAAGTATTGAGATAAACTTTTGTTATTGACCAAATACTTATTTTCCACCATAATTTGCAAATAAATGAATTAAGAATCCTACAATGTGATTTTCTGGATTTTTTCCCTAATTTTGTCTGTCATAGTTGAAGTGTACCTATGATGAAAATTACAGGCCTCTCTCATCTTTTTAATTGGGAGAACTTGCACAATTGGTGGCTGACTAAATACTTTTTTGCCCCACTGTATCATCTTTACAGACTATCCTTATTGACATTTATAAACTGGGTGGTTTGAGCCCTGAACACTGATTGACTGAAAGCTGTATATTAGACCATATACCATGGTATGAAAAAACAAATATTTGTACTGCTTTAATTACATTGTTAACCAGTTTATAATAGCAATAAGGAATGGCCCATGGGTGTTTCCTCAGCCGTGGTATATTGGTCAAATACCAACACTTCCTCTGGCCTTATTGCTTAATGTGATAAATGTACAGTAGTTCATTATTATATTGACAGCCTTGAGATAAATCGGCTTTTGGGTTTCAGTGGCAGACTTCCTGTGCTACTACGATGCATTTACATTTTGATATAATACATTTGATTTATGCAATGCTTCTCCAGTAGCTCAAAGCATCACCTTCTCCTGAGTGCTACAGTCCCAGTCCATTCATTTGTTAATACGCTTACCTTGCAGTAATCCAGGTCAGCGATTGATCATGATGAAGTGTGTCTGTCTACGTACGGGAGTTATTAGAATAATATACACATACAGTTATGGAGAAAGCCCAGTAAACCCTCCTAACTTTGATAAATGACGGTCATACTAATCAGATTATGATATTGTGCTCCCTCAGGTCTTTGCCTGGACGTAGCTTTTCTCTGAACGTAGACAGACATGCCTGGCATGTAATCCAGGCTACTCTCACTCTAGACGCTTGTAATAATGATTTGTACTCTGTACTTTTCCAGAACTCGATCTCTCTCTTTTTCCTTGTTTACTCAATTTGATTCAAAGGGCTTTATTGTGATAGGAAACATATGTTTACATTGCCAAAGCAAGTTAAATAGATTAATAAAAAAAGTGAAGAAAACAATAAAGAATTAACAGTAAATGTTATAGTTTCAAAGGAATAGAGACATTTCAATTGTCATAATAATTACAGTGTTGTAAAGATGTGCAAATAATTTAAGTACAAAAGGGAAAATAAAAACATAAATATGGGTTGTATTTACAATGGTGTTTGTTCTTCACTTGTTGCCCTTTTCTTGTGGCAACAGGTCACAAATCTTGCTGCTGTGATGTCTCACTGTGGTATTTCACCTAATAGATATGGGAGTTTATAAAAATTGGATTTGTTTTCAAATTCTTTGTGGGTCTGTGTAATCTGGGAGAAATATGTGTCTCTAATATGGTCATATATTTGGCAGGAGGTTAGGAAGTGCAGCTCAGTTTCCACCTCATTTTGTGGGCAGTGTGCACATAGCCTGTCTTCTCTTGAGAGCCAGGTTGTCCTACGGCAGGCTATGCTCACTGAGTCTATACATAGTTAAAGCTTTCCTTAATTTTGGGTCAGTCGAAGTGGTCAGGTATTCTGCCACTACTCTCTGTTTAGGGCCAAATTCTGCGTGCATGAGTCTCAGTTTGGTGTTTGTCCCATTTTGTGAATTATTGGTTGGTGAGTGGACCCCAGACCTCACAAACATAAAGGGCAATGGGTTGTATAACTGATTAATGTATTTTTAAACAGACCCTAATTGGGATGTCAAATTGTATGTTATTTTTGATGGTGTAGAAGGCTGGGAAACATATGTTTACATTGCCAAAGCATGTGAAATAGATACACGATCAAAAATGAACAGTGAACATTACATTCAAGTTTCAAAGGAATAGAGACATTTCAAATGTCATATTATGGCGGTGTACTCTCTCTCTCTCTCGCTCTCTTTCTCTCCCTCTCCCCCCTTGTTGTAAATTCACCACTGTTTATCTCTTCAAATGCTATATTCTGTTGGTCAGACTGTGCTGTGCTCTGGTGTGTTCAGTGGAGGAGGCAATATGTTCGAGACTAATTGTCTTATCTCACAAGCCCAGGTTCACCTGTCTTGTGAGCAGAGCAGCAGAGTTCTAGCCTCGCAAGCTGCCTGATCCCAAAAGCTTCCATGAATGTTTGCTGCACGGATATCATGATAGCGCAGCGGTAATCATTCTGGTATTTACGAGGCTGGCAGAGTTCACCTCTTATCCACTTCAATTAGTTTTATGGTTAGGGCTGAGTACAGGTCAAATGTGATGTTTCAAGTTGACCATTTTCTATTGTAACATAGGGATCCTCAACGTGTACTTGAATCAGTTTCGATGGGCAGTTGCGATACTTGAGGAGGCATGAAGTTTACCCCCAAACTGGATGTTCTTTCTAAATGCCACTCCTCCTCAAAATGTGACCTCATATGGAACGGAGAGTGAAATGAAAGAAGTAGCCAGAACTGGTGATTCACGACAAGCTTCTCTCTGAAAAACGTGTGCTTTGGATCCAACACAAGGGAAAAAGGTTAAGCATCTCTGGCCCTGTAGCCTGTCTACACCGAAAGGGATCAGGCCAGTTCCCAAAAACGTCCCTTTTCGAGTCCTGCTGCTGCACTGCTGTTGCTCTCTATGCACTTTATCACTTCCCCCCCTCTTCTCAGTATTGTTTTGAAAAAAAATCTTATAAAATGGCAGTGTCCACTTGCCAGGCCCCTTGGGCAAACTTGTTACCTCAGTCACACTTCCCAAAAAGCTTAATTTAGCTTAGCAGGCACCACTGAGTGAGAGCACTTTCTGGCACCTCATTTGTTATTGTAACAGTTTTAGAGACTCCACTGCAGTGAAGCGTTAAAGCGTTTACATGTGTCTCAGACCGGTGAGATAGACATGTTTGAGGTGATGCAGGAATGGTGTTCAACCCTCTACATGTGGGTCTGGCACAAAATGAACTTCCTTGTGTGCATCCCTCCGTAGAACTCTGGTGCTGTTTTCTTTCCTTTACCTGGTTCACTTGTGTCAGGTCAGTAACATCAAAGAGGATGGGAAGTGTTCCCTGTCTTAGTAATAAGCGTCTTTGGTGACATTGCTCATAGGAGAAACGTATAAGTGGATTCAGGAGGGAGGCAATGGGATGTGACAACCACAGAACTTTAATGTTACATGCAGTGGCTCATCAGTGATGATGTTTTGCTTGCCATGTAAAACCTTCTTTAGGCTGTCATTGCTGCACTGCCAAAGCTATAGCATTTATCATTTACCCATTTTCTTTAGAATTTCATGTAATAAATTGAGAGGATCATTCAATTATTTCAAGATAACCATATTACCATAGTAATTTTTAATGTTACATTTCTCTCTGTTCGAAGACAATCTAAAAACAATTTCCCACCACCTTTCAGCGCCCATTTCTCAGCGGTCTCTTGCTATATGATGTGAGCTTGGCTTGTAGACAAAAAGTAGACAATAAATGGAGTATTGATAAAGATAATTTAATTTAAGGTATTCATTTTATAACATGATCAAAATGAACTCTGAATAAATTAAAACCTACTTGCGGCAGGACTTAACTCTCTGTTAAAGCTAACAGCTAATTGTTAAAGGCTAGCAGTCGATTTCACTACACTTGAATCTTTGTGTTTCCCATTGATCTGCCTTGTAAGCTAACAAGCACATTGTTCCCCGCAGGAACGTACCCATTAGGTCTATTTTTCTCCATTCTGAATGAGTCTGCATTTAAGTATCTAAATATCAGCTAAATCCCTTTCTTACCCAAAGCTAGCTGCACTAGCTGCTTAGCCACCACCCAGTGAGACTGATGTCTGTCCTCACCCAGACAGTATATCCTCTGGCCTGCCTCCTAATCTCCCCAGGGCACATCAGAGGATAACCAGTTTAATAACTCCTCCTGTTCCGAGACAGTGCAGTAGTGAATCCCATGTCTCTCTATTTGGCAGGGGTTCAATATGACTGGGTTGATGTCCGATTTTTTAAATTGAATGATGTTCATTTACTTTAACAACTGTGCTATATGGGTGAATTAAATAATGACCATTTCAATTATTAAGAAGTGTTTTTCTTAAATCCAAGGTGGTAGCAGTGGAAAGGTGTATCACAGTGTTTTTGGTAAATGTTATATATTAGGGATTTTGTCCATGATTAGACTGAGCTATGTTTTTTTCTGTGTCGAAAGAGATTTCCAAGTACGAGCTCTGCAGCCTAGGTACTAACACAGGATTCTCCAAATCCTGCCCCCTCCTGCCTTCTTTGAAAGATACCCACTCCCACTCATCCCCCTCCTCTTTCCCTCTCCAATCTCCCCTCTCATCCCCCCTTCTCCCACATTCAGGAAATGGGAGGCCTGCCAGAAGCGCTCTCTGTTTCCGGGAATCTGTCCCACAATGCCGCAATGTAGTAAGCTGGCTTTGACGTGAGCACCATTGTTCAAAGTGCAGGCCCCATTGTCTGAGGGAAGGAACAGCAACAAAACCAAAAACCACCCGCGGAAGAAGGGAGGAGGTGGAGATAGAGGGGCCTGTGCTATTTATATGAAGAACCCAGCCACCTCCTATCTCTCAGACTTAGGCATCTGGGTAGGGATCTGCATGTTTGATATGCCAACCAGTGGAACAACTTGGACCAAGAAAGTGCCTGAGGACATGGGGCTTATGTTGGCATCGCCACACCACCGCCCTTTTGATTATGAAATTAATTCAAGTGGGTCTGGTGTTCCATCATTTCTGGTCCCTTCGAGTAATGGTGGTGGTTGTGATCCTGTGATGTGTAAGCAGATGATGAAAGATGTACCTATGATAGTGCAGTCTACTGGTTAGCAGCATGTCATGAGACAGACGGCAAGGTGGGTTTAGAGGTGGGAAGTTAGAAGCTGGCTGTCTCTGACTGATGATGTCACACAGTACACAGAAACATGCAAATGACAAGGAAGACCAGGGCATGTTTTCATTAAGCGCCTCAGATTAGGAGTGCTGATCTAGGATCAGTTTTGTCTTTTAGATCATAATGAATAAGGTTATCCCGGAACTGTTGATTTATATACTAATCTTTTAATAAAATGTATGTTTCTAGTGTCATTTTCTTGACATAGCATGCAATGACCATACAAACATGGTAGCAAATGGAGAATATAAGGTTGAACATGGAGCTGGTTTCAGATACCCAGATCTGTCTGATGGTGATTCTAACATGTATTGACGCAGGGGTGTGAATTCTAATGTAAATGAGATATTTCTGTATTTCTTTTTCAATAAATTTGCTAAAATGTCTAAAAACATGTTTTCACATTGTCATTAAGGGGTATTGTGTGTAGATGGGTAAGAAAACAAGTATATTTAATCCATTTGGAGTTCAGGCTGTAACTCAACACAATGTGGAATAAGGGTATGAATAGGGGTATGAAGGCACTGTACACTTAGAACAGGGTTTTACCAATAACAAATAGTATAATAGTATTCTAATCCTTTCTCGTCTTTGTTTTCACAGGTTTTCCAAAAAAGCAACCAGGTCAGAGTTTTTTCCTTGCTTTGCAAATCTTTGTCTACATTGTCAATCACAAAGGACTACAATCATGACCTCCAGACGAACCAAAAACTAGAATGTCTTACCACAAAATAAATGATATGCCCCTAAGAGTTGGGTCACCTGGTATGCGTCCTAAATGGAACCCTATTCACTATTTAGTGTACTATTTTTGACCTGGCCCTGGTTAAAAGTATTGTATTAAATAAGGAATAGGGTTCCATTTCAGACGCTGCCCTGTATTTGAGTTGATTTAGCCTGATATTATGAGGCTTTTGGACACCATACCGTGCCTGACACCCTGATAAGCATGTTAAGATGACACCTCACGTATCTAGAATCTGATGGTGCAGTCTTCCTCCTAAGCCGCAGGGATTTGGCTCTCTATTTCGTCTGGTAAAGGGTCTAAGTCCCAGGTGTCTAATATACAGTATGTCTGAGAGAGTATTGTAACAGATAATATTAAAAGTATAATATAATGGGGTCGTTCCATGAATGGAGTGACATTTTAAGTATACATTTTTCACCAATATTGAAATTTAAAAGCCTGGTTAAAAACCTGCACAGACGTGCAAAATCTGGTGTCCTGTGTGTGTGTGTGTGTGTGTGTGTGTGTTTCTCACCATGCCATCTGTGTTTGTGTGTTCCCAGGACCCCTAGCATTCTCAGCAAGGACCACCCCCCAGACAAGAAACCCAAGAGTGACAAAAACACAGTCCCACCTGCGCATGAGTTTGACCCTACAGGTAAGTGTGCACGCACAAGCATACACACACACACAAACAACATAGGTCCTGCACACACAAACAAACCGAAAACAGGACTTGCGCACACTTGCAACATACACTCATTGAACAAACTACGCAAGCACAAAATATAATACACACCTCAATCCATTTCAATGTCTAATCTAATTTTCCACTTGGTTGGTGCAGTGTATTACTGTCGGTCAGTTACTGGTGATAACTGTAATAATCATTTGACACAATATTAGCTACTGACCAAATAAACTAAATTATATGGGAATAGTAATTAACAGCTCCTTAAGTAGTGGAATGGAGTGGAAAGAGTTTCTGTTAGTGGCGAATCCTAACTTCATAGTGACCATTAATGCACATTGGGGTTGTTTCAAAATGAAAAGAAACTCTTTCACTGTTACTGTATTGTCTGATATAAGCTCAAGCCAATCACTGTTATTAGACCCTTTCAGACTGTAAACGTGTCAATGATCCTGTTGTAGGTAGCACTCCGCTTCACTCACTCACACACATTAGATAATTGAATGTAAATTATGCAGCGTGTCGATGTGATAAATGCTGCGGTGACATGCTATAGCCTAGGAGGGAGCTACTAGACACCAAACGGAAGACAACAAATCGAAGCAGGACGGGACTACCTGGACGTGTCCAATAGGAAACGTTCGTTTTTGTTTTCCGTTGCAAAACGTTTTGCTACGCTGTGCACTAATGTATACGACCCTGGGAACGGAAAATGTTTTGCAACAAAAACAATCGTTTCTTATTGGCCAAGTTCACGTACTCCCTCCCTCTTTTTTTTCATTTGATATCTAATGAATAAGGACCCTGTTATTAAAGGTCCACTCTGGAGACTAGGGGTTAATGTTTGGTCTGGGGTGGGGGGGTCAAATGGGAGCACCGTGGCTCCCCAGCTGACAGCCAGATTAACAGCCAGCACCAGGCTGATGCTTATCTTCTGTTAGGCTGGGGAAACAGGAACGGCAGCAGGATGAAACACAAACACACACACATGTACATACACACATTCAAACACACACAGTCACAATAATACATTCACACTCGCACACACATCATGGCTGCTGGAGTCTGAGGATGAAACACACACACACACACACACACACTGGTTAATAGTGCGCTTTGAGCCCTAGTCATGTGATGAGGTAGTCTACTCTTCAGACAGGCACAGCACCAAAATCCCTCCCATTTTAGCCCCGTACTGTAGGGTGCTAGCGGTCTAGTCTGTGTTTTATGAATGTGCAATGAGCATACACAGATACGGTCATCCTTCCTAACTCAATTGCCGGAGAGGAAGAAACCGCTCAGGGATTTCACCATGAGGCCAATGGTGACTTTAAAACAATTACAGAGTTTAACGGCTGTAATAGGAGAAAACTGAGGATGGATCATCAACATTGTAGTTACTCCACAATACTAATTTAATTGACTGAGTGAAAAGAAGGAAGCCTTTACAGAATGCAAATATTTAAAAACCTGTGTTAATTTTCTGTAATGCCTCTTACTGTAACGTCATTCAGAGGTGGAAGAAGGATCGGACCAAAGCGCAGCGGCATAAGTGTTCATGATGTAATATTTAATGAAACGAACTGAACACTGAAATACAAAACAATAAAGTGAACAAACGAATGAACGAATGAACGAAAACCGAAACAGTACCGTGTGGCCCTAACACTCACACGGAAACAAACACCCACAAACCAAAAGTGAAACCCAGGCTATCTAAGTATGATTCTCAATCAGAGACAACTAACGACACCTGCCTCTGATTGAGAACCATACTAGGCCGAAAACAGAAACCAAACATAGAAAAACAAACATAGACACCCCAACTCACGCCCTGACCATACTAAAACAAAGAATAAAATAACAGAGAACTATGGTCAGAAGGTGACACTTACCAGATGTTGGGCATTATTAGTGGATTTGCACTGCATTGTGCATGGTTAATTTGTAACAAAAAGGACATTTTCGTAGACTGACTTGAAAGCCATATCAGTGACAATTGCAAAAAAGCAGGTTAAACTATTTTGATAAAATAATGAAATGATGAGTGGGTCTTATGTTTGTGGAAGACTTATATTTAGCTTACGTATAATTTTACAAGCTTTGAATTCATTATATTATTCCTGACTGTTTGAAATGCAGTGAATTGATCTTTAATTGCGCAACAATGGTTATTTAACCTTTTTAGTTTTTTATCAATATATTTATCGTGAAATTGGCCATAAGTTAGATTTTTATATCGCCCAGCCCTAGTTGTAGGCCTGATAAACAACAGTGACGAGTCAGCCTATAGAGAGGAGGTACAGTGCGTTTGGAAAGTATTCAGACCCCTCGACTTTTTCCACATTTTGTTCGGTTTCAGCCTTATTATAAAATTGATTATTCTCATCAATCTACAGAAAATACTTCATAATGACAAAGCGAAAACAGTTTTTTAGATATTTTTGCAAATGTATAAAAAATGTAAAATAGATACCTTATTTACATACGTTTTCAGGCCCTTTGCTATGAGACTCAAAATTGAGCTCAGGTGCATCCTGTTTCCATTGATCATCCTTGAGATGTTTCTACAACTTGATTGGAGTCCACCTGTGGTAAATTCAATTGATTGGACATGATTTGGAAAGGCACAAACCTGTCTATGTAAGGTCCCACAGTTGACAGTGCATGTCAGAGCAAAAACCAAGCCGTGAGGTTGATGACAGGATTGTGTCGATGCACCAGCCTGGGGAAGGGTACCAAAAAATGTCTGCAGCATTGAAGGTCCCCAAAAGGTCCCCACAGTGGCCTCCCTCATTCTTAAATGGAAGAAGATTGGAACCACCAAAACTCTCCCTAGACCTGGCTGCCCGGCCAAAGTTAGCAATCGGGTGAGAAGGGCCTTGGTCAGGGAGGTGATCAAGAACATGATGGTCACTCTGACAGAGCTCCAGAGTTCCTTTGTGAAGATGGGAGGACCTTCCAGAAGGACAACCATCTCTGCAGCCCTCCTCCAATCAAGCCTTTATGGTGGCCAGATGGAATCCACTCCTCAGTAACAGGCACATTACAGTCCTCTTGGAGTTTGCCAAAAGGCACCTAAAGCGCTCTCAGACCATGATAAACAAGATCCTCTGGTCTGATGAAACCAAGATTGAACTATTTGGCCTGAATGCCAAGCATCACATCTGGAGGAAACCTGGCACCATTCCTACAGTGAAGCATGGTGGTGGCAGCATCATGCTGTGGGGATGTTTTTCAGCAGCAGTAACTGGGAGACTAGTCAAGATTGAGGGAAAGATGAACGGAGTAAAGTACAGAGAGATCCTTGATGCTCCAGAGCGGTCAGGACCTCAGACTGGGATGAAGGTTCACCTTCCAACAGGACAATGACTCTAAGCACACAGCCAAGACAACGTAGAAGTGGCTTCAGGACACGTCTCTGAATGTCCTTGAGGGGCCCAGCCAGAGCCCGGACTTGAACCAGATCAAACATCTCTGGAGAGACGTGAAATAGCTGTGCAGTGACACTCCTCATCCAACCTGACTGAGCTTGAGAGGATCTGCAGAGAAGAATGGGAGAAACTCCCCAAATACAGGTGTGCCAAGCTTGTAGCGTCATACCTAAGAAGACCCGAGGCTGTAATTGCTGCCAAAGGCGCTTCAACAAAGTACTGAGAAAGGGGTCGGAATACTTATGTAAATGTGATAGTTTTTTTTTCTACAAACCTATTTTTGCATTGTCATTATGGGGTATTGTTTGTAAATTGATGAGGGCAAAAAACGATTTAATCCATTTTAGAATAAGGTTGTAACGTAACAAAATGTGAAAAAAGTGAAGGGGTGTGAATACTTTCCGAATGCACTGTATATATACAGCAATGTTCTAACTTCTATTTGAAATATAGCAGCAAATGGGAGACCAACTACATATTAATGCCCATGATTTTGGAATAGAAATGTTTGACTAGCAAGTGTCCACATACTTTTGGTCATGTAGTGTATATCTCACAGGTTATGAAACAATCGTTCAATAGCTCAACCTGTGCTGGTCCATGATATGCTGCCCGGTCTCTGAGACTTTAATCTGGGAGTTCTAAAGAGTTAGTTTTAATGTAAACTGTCCAGCAAGGAGGAAAGAACATGGCTTGCTGGTCGCTGATACAAAGAAAGTTAAGAAACATTTATCTTTATGCCTTCATTTTATTTTTCTGAGAGCCATTTTAGGCTTGGCTTTCCTCAGAATCCTTCTTCTTTTGAATTCTGCTTTTTTTAAATCATTCTTAACCTCAGTTACCTTTATTTCAGTTTAGTTGTTTTCAAGGAAGCGTTATCTACATGTCCATACATAAATACATACAGGTCCAGTCAAAAGTTAGGACACACCTATTCATTCAAGGGTTTTTCTTTATTTGACTATTTTCTGCATTGTAGAATACTAGTGAAGGCATCAAAACTATGAAATAACACATATGGAATCATGTAGTAACCAAAAAAGTGTTAAACAAACCAACAAATATTTTAGATTCTTCAAAGTAGCCACACTTTGCCTTGATGACAGCTTTGCACACTCCTGGCATTCTCTCAACCTGCTTCACCTGGAATTCTTTTCCGACAGTTCCCACATATGCTGAGCACTTGTTGGCTGCTTTTCCTTCACTCTGAGGTCCAATTCATCCCAAACCATCTCAATTGGGTTGAGGTTGGGTGATTGTAGAGGCCACGTCATCTGATGCAGTACCATCACTCCCCTTCTTGGTAAAATAAACCTTACACAGCCTGGAGGTGTGTTTTGGGTCATTATCCTGTTGAAAAACAAATGATAGTCCCACTGAGCGCAAACCAGATGGGATGGCGTGTCACTGCAGAATGCTTCCTGTGACGGTCCTCATGAGAGCCAGTTTCATCATAGCGCTTGATGGTTTATGCTACTGCACTTGAAGAAACTTTCTTCAAGTTCTTGACATTTTCTTGATTGACTGACCTTCATGTCTTAAATGATGGACTGTCGTATCTCTTCACTTATTTGAGCTGTTCTTGCCATAATATGGACTTGGTCTTTTACCAAATAGGGCTATGCTCTGTATACCACCCCTACCTTGTCACAACACAACTGATTGGCTCAAACACATTAAGAAGGAAAGAATTTCCACAAATAAACTTTTAACAAGGCACACCTGTTAATTGAAATGCATTCCAGGTGATTATCTCATGACGCTGGTTGAGAGAATGCCAAGAGTGTGCAAAGCTGTCATCAAGGCAAAGGTTGACTACTTTGAAGAATCTCAAATATAAAATAACACTTTTTTGGTTACTACATGATTCCATATGTGTTATTTCATAGTTTTGATGTCTTCATTATTATTCTACTATGTAGAAAATAGTAAAAATAAAGAAAAACGTTTCAATGAGTAGGTGTGTCCAAACTTTTGACTGGTATTGTACATACATTCAATAAAACAATTACTAATTGCAACAGAATTCAGACTGACTGCTCACACACTGTAAGGTAAGGTGTATAGTCACACTGGTACAGAAGACTCACTCTTTTTGTTTTTTTCTCCTCCCAATGTTTTAGATTTTCTTGTCTTTTGCTCTGTTTTCTCCTCTGTGTGTCCTGGTTGTGTTTTTACGTTACCATGTGAACTGTGTCGTGCTGTACTAGACGTGCCTGTGCAGCTGTCTGGCTGTGTAGTAGCCGAGGGAAGCCCCTCCGAACCCTGTGGTAAGATGGTCTTAATGGCTGTGTCTCAAAAGTCTCTAAGTGTTCTCTTTTTCTTGTCTCCTCTCCTTCATTTGATCTGAGGGAACAGGACAGTGGACAGGTGAAAACCCGATTCACCAGCACTAGGCTTTTTTTCACCATAATAGCACCTATCCCACCTGTTAAGTTCAGTGCAAACAAAGGGAGTCAAGTGGAAGTTGCCGTTTTAGACTATTGAGATGCACCCCGTTCGTGTGTGGGGGCTGTTTTGTTTTGCGACGTCCCCAGTTCTTCTGCCATGTTGTTCACTAACATACTAACACGAGTCCTACACCCCTTCGTTCTCCTTTTATTTAATCTTTATTGAACCATTGCCTCTCATTGCCCTGGCAGTGAACTTTCCCACAGTGTTGAGAAACATTGTCTGGATGTTTTAGTGTTACCTGGCCAGAGCAGCAAGAAGGAAGATGTTTGGGTTGATGACGGAATGCTACCAGGAGATGTTGAGGGGAGAGTTCAGCCGAATGACCTATTTATTTACATTTTCAAGGTTGGAAAGACTGAAATCCATGCTTTGGTGTTGTGAAGCTAGCTACTGCCCCCAACTGTTAATGTTATAATTTTTTTTACCAAAAAAACAATGTAAATCAATGTCCCCCGGTTAGCATGCTTTCATTTTCATTACCAGATAATTTTTTAGAGGGATTGTGTAGCCCAATAACTTTGAAGTGACTTTGATGTGATTTTGGCATGACATTGAATTTACTTAGTTTTTTGGCTATAAAATTGCCAAAACAGCAGGATTTTTTTCTGCATTGAAATTGGGCTTAGGTGAGGGGTTTGGCTGGGGTGTGGCAGTGGGCCTGGGCCATTAGCAAGGTCATCGACTCCTTTTTTTGGAGGCCCTCCTCTTGCTCGCAGAGACAAAATGTTGCTGTTTTAAAGCAAATTTCCTGCAATTCTACAGATTTTGCTATGGCTTATGCTGTGTTCTTATGCCATCTGAGTGACTCAACAAAGTCAATGGGGGCCCCATATCATGACAAAAATACTCCTGAATGCATCATTTTCTACAATTGTAGATTCTCCGTTTTGCTTTTATTTTGGTGATTGTTAGTTAAAAATATATATATCTTATTTAAAAATATATAGGTCCAATATCTTTTCTACATTCGTTATATTAAGTTTACACTGAAAACGTTTTTCCATCCCAAAAAGTATTTCCCCAAAAAAGGCGTCCCGGAAAAAACTTGTACAGCCCATCCATGACTTTTCTATGTTGAGAAAAACGCTGTATAATATCAGTTAGTGTCAGTGTCTAGTTTAACAAAACCAAAGCAATGACTGCAGTCTCCTTGTTCATAGACTGCTTTCAAGGTAAGGAAACAAATATGTGAATAAAAACTGTGGCTGAACTGTCCATTAAAGTGCTTCAAAGTGAGACAGCGCCACATTTTCTCACACATTTGCAATAATTTGAGTAATACGTTGATGATTACATCTGTTGCTGGGTTGCAACATTAGCCATTATTTGACAGTGCTCAATTTCTTACTGTACCTCCTGCAACCTAGCCTCGTATGAACCATCCTGATCTCGAGAGCTTACATTCTGTTTTGCTTCACAGATAACGAATCAGAATGTAAGCTTGCGAGATCAGGATGGTTCGTACGAGAGGCTACCTGCAACCTGGACTGCTGGTTTAATCTGCTTTTTCGTTTGGCTTTGTTTACAGTATGCACTCGCTGTTTATAATGATGATATGGTTTTGGATGAACTATTGTGTTTGTGAAACTCACCTGCAAGTTTACTGGTGTGGTGAATCAATGTCAATCTACGAATGTGAATCTGTGTGTCTCTCTCTATTTGAAAGTCAAACAACTCACAATCTGTGTTCAAACAAACATGACAGAGGGTGCTGTTGCCACTTGTGTCCTGATATTAATGTTCCACAAACAACATGTCTTTATGTGAGCATCAAACTGGGTTCCTAGAGGGTCATGTGTTATGCCATTACAGCCTATCAAAGCATCATATGGATATTAAAGGGATAGTTTAGCAAAACTATTTCGATATTTGTTTCCTTATCTTGAAAGCAGTCTATGGACAAGGAGTGATTGCAATCCACACTATACTTTTGTTTGTCTCTTTTTGTGCATAGACTGCCTTCAAGTTCAGGGAACAAATATCTAATATGCAATTTTTCAGAACTATCCCATTAACAAAATGCATCCATCTATTAAAGGCTTTTGAAGAAGAGAGTGAAGTACTTTCACAACTGGGTAGTATTAAGTATTTGAAACCAGGTAATACCCTTGAGGTATCAATCATTCATTGCTGCCACTCAATAGAAGCTTCAAAAGCCTAAGGTTTCATCGTCATTTTATAACAACGACTAGCCACAAAACAGACCTGATCTATTGAGTGAGTGTCTCCGTCACCAAGGAGACACATTGCCTTATACCTGTATATAGGAAAACAGTTTGACACCCACATTGCATATTGTGCCCCATCACGCACACCCTGTCCCAACTCACCGTCCTTGATTCCTCTAACTGTGCCAGTCCGAGTGTATGTCTGTGTGTTGTTTGTGTGTGTGATGGTGTGTAACACAATATTTCTTTCTCTTCTGTCTGTCTATGTGTAGGGCTTGTCCAGCGTTGTGTGATCATCCAGAAAGATGAGAACGGCTTTGGGTTGACGGTGAGCGGAGACAACCCTGTATTTGTGCAGTTGGTCAAAGAGGGTAAGGCCTTTTCCATCCTATTCTAATCTACACCTTCCTGTTCTTTAGTCAATTCAATTATGATGAGGTATGGTGTGGCTTAATTGGTAAAGCATGGTGCTTGCAACAGCAGGGTCACTGGTGCGATTCCCACTGGGGCCACCCATATGAAAATATATGTACAGTTGAAGTCGGAAGTTTACATACACTTAGGTTGGAGTCATTAAAACTCGTTTTTCAACCATTTCGTGTTAACAAACTACAGTTTTGGCAAGTCAGTAAGGACATCTACTTTGTGCATGACAAAAGTCATTTTCCAAACAATTGTTCACAGATTATTTAACATAGAAATCACTGTCTCACAATTCCAGTGGGTCAGAAGTTTACATACACTAAGTTAATAGGCTAATTGACATCCTTTGAGTCAAATGGAGGTGTACCTGTGGATGTATTTCAAGGTCTACCTTCAAACCTAGTGCCTCTTTGCTTGACATCATGGGAAAATCAAAAGAAATCAGCCAAGACCTCAGAAAAAAAATTGTAGACCTCCTCAAGTCTGGTTCATCCTTGGGAGCAATTTCCAAACGCCTGAAGGTACCACGCTCATCTGTACAAACAATAGTACGTAAGTATAAACACCATGGAACCACGCAGCCGTCACACCGCTCAGGAAGGAGACGTGTTCTGTCTCCTAGAGATGAACGCACTTTGGTGCAAAAAGTGCAAATCAATCCCAGACCAACAGCAAAGAAACTTGTGAAGATGCTGGAGGAAACGGGTATAAAAATATCTATATCCACAGTAAAACTGCTCCAAAACCGCCATAAAAAAGCCAGACTACGGTTTGCAACTGCACATGTGGACAAAGATCATACTTTTTGGAGAAATGTCCTCTGGTCTGTTGAAACAAAAGTATAACTGTTTGGCCTGTCAGGAGGATTGAGCCAGAATTCACCCAGCTTGTGGAAAGCTACCTAAAACAATTGACCCAAGTTAAATCATTTAAAGGCAATGCTACCAAATACTAATTGAGTGTATGTAAACTTCTGACCCATTGCGAATGTAATGAAAGAAATAAAAGCTGAAATAAATCATTCTCTCTACTGTTATTCTGACATTTCACATTCTTAAAATAATGTGGTCATCCTAACTGACCTAAGACAGGGAATTTTTACTAGAATTATATGTCAGGAATTGTGCAAAACTGAGTTTAAATGTATTTGGTTAAGGTGCATGTAAACTTCCGACTTCAACTGTATATTTATTATATCTCAAGGTAATTTAATTGTATATATTGGAGGTGTAAACCTCTGACATTAGCACAATATGTTCAATTGGGAGCATAGCACAATGTAAATATATATTCATGCAGTCTTGATACCCAAGGCAAGGATACAATATATTGGATTTATATCTGGAGGTGTCACAATACAGTCAGATACAGTAATATCATTAACCTTTTATCATTCTCACTCCCTTTGCCTGTCCTGTCCTCTTCCGCAGATGGCGCTGCCATGCGAGCGGGTGTCCAGACGGGTGATAGGATCATCAAGGTGAGGCTCATTCCCTCTCTGGGGCCCATAACACTCTTCCTAGACATTACCCATAGCCTAATCTCTCGTGGACAGATGCATGTAACATAAATGGCAGTAGCATCTGTCGCAGACCTGGGTTCAAATACAATGTCAAATATCTGAATTGCTTTCACATACGGTACATTCAAAGTAAGTATTCAGATATATTTTATTTGTAAAGACAAGTTGTTGAATATTTGTAATTAATTTGCAAAAATACTAGGAAAGTATTTGAAAATACTCATACAGTTGAAGTCGGAAGTTTACATACACTTAGGTTGGAGTCATTGAAACTCGTTTTTCAACCACTCCACAAATTTCTTGTTAACAAACTGTAGTTTTGGCAAGTTGGTTAGGACATCTACTTTGTGCATGACACAAGTCATTTTTCCAACAATTGTTTACAGACTTTTTATTTCACTTATAATTCACTGTATCACAATTCCAGTGGGTCAGAAGTTTACATACACTAAGTTGATTGTGCATTTAAACAGCTTGGAAAATTCCAGAAAATGTCATGGCTTTAGAAGCTTCTGATAGGCTAATTGACATTGTTTGAGTCAATTGGAGGTGTACCTGTGGATGTATTTCAAGGCCTACCTTCGAACTCGGTGCCTCTTTGCTTGACATTATGGGAAAATCAAAAGAAATCAGCCAAGACCTCAGAAATTGGGAGCAATTTCGAAACTCCTGAAGGTACCACGTTCATCTGTACAAACAATAGTACGTAAGTATAAACACCATGGGACCACGCAGCCGTCACACTGCTCAGGAAGGAGACACATTCTGTCTCCTAGAGATGAACGTACTTTGGTGCGAAAAGTGCAAATCAATCCCATAACAACAGCAAAGGACCTTGTGAAGATGCTGGAGGAAATGGGTACAAAAGTATCTATATCCACAGTAAAACGAGTCCTATATCGACATAACCTGAAAGGTCGCTCAGCAAGGAAGAAGCCACTGCTCCAAAACCGCCATAAAAAAGCCACACTACGGTTTGCAACTGCACATGGGGACAAAGATTGTACTTTTTGGAGAAATGTCCTCTGGTCTGGTGAAACAAAAGTATAACTGTTTGGCCATAATGTCCGTTATGTTTGGAGGAAAAAGGGGAGGCTTGCAAGCCAAAGAACACCATCCCAACTGTGAAGCACGGGGGTGGCAGTATCATGTTGTTGGGGTGATTTGCTGCAGGAGGGACTGGTGCACTTCACAAAATAGATGGCATCATGAGGCAGGAAAATGATGTAGATATATTGAAGCAACATGGCAAGACATCAGTCAGGAAGTTAAAGCTTGGTAGCAAATGGGTCTTCCAAATGGACAACGACCCCAAGCATACTTCCAAAGTTGTGGCAAAATGGCTAAACGACAACAAAGTCAAGGTATTGGAGGGCCGTCACAAAGCCCTGACCTCAATCCCATAGAAAATCTGTGGGCAGAACTGAAAAGGCATGTGCGAGCAAGGAGGCCTACAAACCTTACTCAGTTACACCAGCTCTGTCAGGTGGAATGGGCCAAAATTCACCCAACTAACTTATTGTGGGAAGCTTGTGGAAGGCTACCCAAAACATTTGACCCAAATTAAACCATTTAAAGACAGATCTAGGATCAGTTTATTTTCCCAAAAATCTTACCTCATGCATTTGAACCAAAATGCGAAACCGACACTAGATCAGTGTGAAGGGTCAACTTCATCCTGCCACTATCTCTAAAACAGACACCTCTCCGGGTGAAGTTTTCCCAAGTTACCATTCTAGGATCAGTCTCCCCTCCCCAATCCTTACCTTAAAGGGGCAATCCGCAATTGAAACAATAACAAACCCTGATCCCTGCCTCTGTTTTGGTAAAAATCTGAGGGATGGGGCTGGAGAAATGTAGCCACTCTCAAATTCATACAGAGCTATGGATGCAAGATATAGTTTTAACCATGTTTTGAGGCTATGTAGTTTTTGTTTACATTATTTATTTATTTTTACCAAAATTTGAGTAAAACATGCTTATTTAGGATTCTAATGGAGGTACGACTGTTGAACTAATGAGCCATTTATAAGTTATATTCTTTAAGAATCAATGGGTACAGATAATTATTTTATCATTCCAAAAATGTGTGTATTTGTATTTGTTATGGATCCCTATTAGTCCTGTAAAATGAAGGCAGTTCTTTACAATTAAAAACATTGCATTACCTTTCACATCAGATTTCACAACACATGTGTGCCCTCAGGCCACTAGTCTACTACCACATATCGACAACACAAAATCCATGCGTACGTGTGTGTATAGTGTGTATGTTATCATGTGTGTCTGTAGCAACTGGTGATTGCCCCTTAGTGGGGAAAATGCTAAACCGGAGATCAGTATTTAGGAAAAACTTAATTCTGTCTCAGACAAGAGAACCCTACAGGCTACTGCAGTAGGTCGTGGGTCACGGGTTAGGCCCCCTCCATACTTTACCACTGCCCTCTGCTGGGATGCTGAGTAGCTACACCATATAATGGCAATGCATTCCAATGGGTCATTGGAAAGGGCAGGATGGCTTAGTGCTGTGCATAGTGTCAGTGAAGAAAATGAATTGTTAGTTTGTGGGGGTGAATCTAAACTTTCACTTCAGTAACATTTTCAATTAGTCATGCATTGATGTTGGTATTGATGTTAGGATTCATAGCAGGGCCAGACGGGTTACCAGGACACGTACTCAGAGCATGCTCTGACCAGCTGACAAGTGTCTTCACTGACATTTTCAACCTCTCCCTGACACAGTCCGCAATACCTACATGTTTCAAGTAGACCACCATAGTCCCTGTGCCGAAGAAGTCATGTAGCACTCACATCTGTAGAGATGAAATGCCTTGAAAGGCTGGTCATGGCTCACATCAACACCATCATCCCAGGCACCCTGGAGCCACTCCAATTCACATATCGCCCCAACAGATCCAGAGAGGACGCAATCTCTACTGCAATCCACACTGCCCTCTCCCACCTGGACAAGAGGAACACCTATGTGAGAATGCTGTTCAGTGACTACAGCTCAGTGTTCAACAACATAGTGCCATCCAAGCTCACCACTAAGCTAAGGTCCCGGGGACTGAACACCTCCCTCTTTAACTGGATCCTGGACTTCCTGATGGGCTGCCCCCAGGTGGTGAGGGTAGACAACAACACATCCTCAATGCTGACCCTCAACATGGGGGCCTCTCAGGGGTACGTGCTTAGTGCCCTCCTTTACTCCCTGTTCACCCATGACTGCATGGACGTGCACAACTCCAACACTATCATTAAGTTTGTCGACAACCCAACATTGGTAGGCCTGATCACAGACGACGATGAGACAGCCTATAGGGAGGAGGTCAATAACAACAACTTCTACCTCAACGTCAATAAAACAAAGGAGCTGATCGTGGACTACAGGAAACGGAGGGTCGAGCACGGCCCCATTCACATCGACGGGTCTGTAGTGGAGCGGGTCAAGAGCTTCAAGTTCCTCAATGTCCACATCACAAAGACTCTATCATGGTCAACACACAGCAACACAGTGGTGAAGAGGGCAGGACAATGCCTCTCCCCCTCAATGCCTCTCCCCCTAAATTCTACAGCTACACCATTGAGAGCATCTTGACTGTCTGCATCACCACTCGATATGGCTACTGCTTGGTGTCCGACCGCAAGGCTCTATGGAGGGTAGTGTGTACGGCCCAGTACATCACTGGGAAAGAGATCTCTGCTATCCAGGACCTCTATACAAGGCGGTGTCAGAGGAAGCAGGAAAAAATGGTCAAAGTCTCCAGCCACCCAAGCCACCGACTGTTCTCTCTCCTAACACACAGCATGTGGTACCAATGCACCAAGTCTGGAACCAACAAGCTTCTACACCCAAGCCATAAGACTTCTAAACAAGAGTGCTAAATAGCTAATCAAATGGCTACCCGGACTACATGCACTAACTGTTTTTTGCACTAACTCTCTTGCACTGACCCTATGCACACAGACTGGACTCACACACACGCACACACATATTACATACGCCCAAACACACATAATATGCACACACATGCATATTATACTGACTCCACACACACACTTTCAAACTCGCCACATGCGCTGCTGCTACTGTCTATTGTCTATCCTTCTGCCTAGTCACTTTACCCCTACCTATATGTACATAGCTACCTCAATTACCTCGTACCCATGCACATCGACTCTGTACTTGTATTCCCTGTATATAGCCATGTTATTTTCTACTCCCTATGTATACCTATGTTATTTTTACTTGATATTTGTATTTGTTATTCTCTGTATATTTATTAATTGTGTCACTTTCTATTTTTTATGACATTCTTTATCTTATCTTTAACTCTGTATTGTTGAAAACGGACCTGTAAGTCAGCTGTTAGTCTACACCTGTTGTCTACGAAGCATTTGGCAAAACATGTATTTGATTTGAATTAACGTTTAGAAATGAATAAGGTGTTTCTTGGCTTGGAAAGAGTTGTTATGTACACATGCTCCTGTTGAACATTAACTAATATGGGGCTTCCCATTTGCATTGTTTTTGTCATTTTTTGCTACGTTTTAGACAGAACACATAGTCCTCTTATAGAAAGTGTTGTATTTCATTTGAATGATGTTGATTTGAGGTGTAGTTTATGTTTTTGTTGCAGGTTAACGGGACCTTAGTAACACATTCAAACCATGTAGAAGTCGTCAAGCTAATAAAATGTAAGTTCAAGTGACAGTTTTATATCCAATTATTCGTAGACATGAAAAATCACAGGCTCTTCAAGAGACTTACTTTCTTAAAGCCAACCTGTAGTAGGCTATATGCGCTTATAATGCATTGTAAGACTTGTCATAAGGATGTATAATGTCTTATTATCATCTCATGAGTCTGACCATACTGTATAATAAGCTAGCCATTGTGAGTGAAAAGTTTTCAGTCAATATAAGTTGAAAGTTGGCTACATAGAGAGACATTACATGAAGATATATTTTTTATAATAAGAATTAAAACTCATATAAGTAATAGAGCTGTGACCCCTATTGTCTCTATGTGTCAGCGGGCTCCTATGTGGCCCTCACAGTGCTGGGGAGGCCCCCGGGGCTGGCCCAAATCTCGCTGTCGGAGGGCGAGGGGGGAGACCTGTCCTCTTTCCTCTCCTCGCCCCACTCTCCTGGACCAACGGGGGGAACAGGGGAGCGCTGCGTCACCTCATCCACCAGCCCCCAGGACCACATCACCTCCCCGCTGCCCCTCTGGGTACGACAGTCGGCCAATTGGTTCTCTGTCTGCAACTGAAATGGCATCCTATTTACCATATAGTATACCACTCTATAGAATAAGTAGTGTACTCTATAGGATAAGGTGTGTACTCTATAGAATAAGTAGTGTACTCTATAGGATAAGGTGTGTACTCTATAGAATAAGTAGTGTGCTCTATAGGGAGTGGGGTGCCATTTCAGACACTCTCTCTCTCATTTTATATACAGTACCAGCCAAAAGTTTGGACACCTACTCATTCCAGGGTTTTTCTTTATTTTTACTATTATCTACATTGCAGAAAAATATTGAAGACATCAAAACTATTAAATAACACATATGGAATCATGTAGTAACCAAAAAAGTGTTAAACAAATCAACATATATTTAATATTTGACATTATTCAAAGTAGCCACCCTTTGTCTTGATGACAGCTTTGAACACTCTTGGCATTCTCTCAACCAGCTTCATGAGGTCACCTGGAATGCATTTCAGTTAACAGGTGTGCCTTGTTAAAAGTTAATTTGTGGAATTTATTTCCTTCTTAATGCATTTGAGCCAATCAGTTGTGTTGTGACAAGGTAGGGGTGGTATACAGAAGATAGACCTATTTGGTAAAAGACCAAGTCCATATTATGGCAAGAACATCTCAATAAGCAAAGATAAATGACAGTCCATCATTACTTTAAGTCAATCCAGAAAAGGTGAAGAACTTTGAAAGTTTCTTCAAGTGCAGTCGCAAAATCCATCAAGCGCTGTGTTGAAACTGTCTCTCATGAGGACCGCCACAAGAAAGGAAGACCCAGAGTTACCTCTGCTGCAGAGGATAAGTTCATTAGAGTTACCAGCCTCAAAAATTGCAGCCCAAATAAATGCTTCACAGAATTCAAGTAACAGACACATCTCAACATCAACTGTTCAGAGGAGACTGTGTGAATCAGGCCTTCATGGTTGAATTGCTGCAAAGAAACCACTACTAAAGGACACCAATAATAAGAAGAGACTTGCTTGGGCCAAGAAACACAAGCAATGGACATTAGTGGAAATCTATCCTTTGGTCTGATGAAACCAAATTTGAGATTTTTGGTTCCAACCGCTGTGTCTTTGTGAGATGCAGAGTAGATGAACGGATGATCTCTGCATGTGTGGTTCCCACTGTGAAGCATGGAGGAGGAGGGTGATGGTGCTTTACTGGTGACACTGTCTGTGATTTATTTAGAAGGCAAGGCACACTTCACCAGCATAGCTACCACAGCATTCTGCAGCGACACTCCATCCCATCTGGTTTGCGCTTAGTGGGACTATCATTTGTTTTTTCAACAGGACAATGACCCAAAACACCTCCAGACTGTGTAAGGTTTATTTGACCAAGAAGGAAAGTGATGTAGTGCTACAGCAGATGACCTGGCCGCCACAATCACCAGACCTGAACCCAATTGAAATGGTTTGGGATGAGTTGGACCTCAGAGTGAAGGAAAAGCAGCCAACAAGTGCTCAGCATATGTGGGAACTCCTTCGAGACTGTTGGTTGAGAGAATGCCAAGAGTGTGCTAAGCTGTCATCAAGGCAAAGTGTGGCTACTTTGAAGTATCCCAAATACAAAATCTATTTTGATTTGTTTAACACTTTTTTGTTACTACATGATTCCATATGTGTTATTTCATAGTTTTGATTTCTTCACTATTATTCTACAGTGTAGAAAATAGTCAAATAAAGAAAAATCCTTGAATGAGTAGGTGTGTACAAACTTTTGACTGGTACTGTATATATATTTTTTCTCTTGGTCACTCTGTCTCCCTCTCTGTCTTTATCTGCCCCTCTCTGTCTTTATCTGCCCCTCTGTCTTTATCTGCCCCTCTCTGTCTTCTCTCTCTCTTTCTGTTTTTCCTGTCGCCCTCGTTCTCCTCTCTCTCCACAGTTCCACTTCCGTTCTTCACTCCCCCTTCTCCTTCCCACCTCAGTATCCACACTCACTCTGCCTCTTTCACTTTCTCTTCTCACTAGTTTCCTCTATTTCCAGTTAAACCTATGCCAAAGCTGCCATTCTCCCTCTGCTGCACGTCAGTGAAGTCCCCAAGCGAACAAAGTTCTTATTATTCATTTTTGGCGTTGGTCCCTCAGGAGGAGAATAACGCACTTCACAGCCAGAAGGTGGACATCTTACAGAAGATGCTGACCAAGGAGCAGGAGGATTTACAGGCAAGACACACACAAACACAGTGTCACCATACTCTGAAGGTTTCTACATGAGGAGATGAGGCAGTCAGTCAGTCGAACTTTGTTTCTTTGATTTGAAAGAGTGAATGCAGGTTTTTCTATGCAGCTACACTCATAAATCATCTCAGACAAAGTAGGAGTGCTGATCGAGAATGAGGTTCTTGTACATGTGATCTTATTCATTAACAAAATGTACAACTGATCCTAGATCAGCGCTCCTGCTATTAGATGCTATATGAATACGGGCCCAGATGAAATTAAAATCATTCACACATTAAATTGTCATCAAATGCTCATCATTGAAGTGGATCACCCATAAATGCTTTATCTTAATGATGTCATTACACGTTTCTGCACATTCATTATGTTAATTTGCAACATGCTTCAGTTCAATCGAGTACAGGCTTAACTGAATAACAACAAATACAGAATACAATATGGAATTTTATTGAATAGTTTGAGGTAGGCCTCGTCTCAGAGGAAAGCTCCTCAGAGCCAGATGGTGAGGACAGGTTCCTCCTCCTCCCGGGCGAACGGGGATCCGATGACGGACCTTCAGTTAGTGGTGGTGGGGAGGTAGAAGGTCGTTGGAAGACTGTGGTGGGAGACACAAGGTTTGCGTTGACATATACAGTGTGCTCCAAAAGTATTGGGACAGTGACACATTTTCTGTTGTTTTGGCTAACCTCCCCTATTATTGTAATGGTGAGATGTTAGCATGTCTTGGGGCTATAGTATTTGTGTGTCTGTAACTTGCTCACTCATAATTATTCACTATTCATTCAGGATCATCTGTAATAATGGTAGCCTCCAAATTAATGTAGAAGTGTTTAGAAACCTATTCCATGCTTATATATAATAAAAGTGACTCCAAAATGTCACAATACATTATTTACCATTCATTTATATTGGGCAGAGAATAATCGGAAACTCAACCAAAACAAACAAATGCATCCAACAAATTTGTAGTCACAAGCTTGATGTAGTCATTGCATGCTTTGATTATAGGACCAAATACCTAACTATTACCACTTTAATACACATATAAGTGAATCTGTCACAATACTTTTGGTCCCCTAAAATGGGGGGACTATGTACAAACAGTGCTGTAATTCCTCAATGGTTCACTCAATATGGATAAAAAATACCCTCAAATTAAATCTGACAGTCTGCACTTTAACCTCACAGCCATTGTATCATTTCAAATCCAAAGTGCTGGAGGGCAGAGCCAAAACAATAGCACGTGTTACTGTCCCAATACATTTGGAGCTCACTGTAAATACTCCCCTAGATTCATTCCCATTGGTTGAAAAAAAGGAAAGTGATAATAGCACACATTAGCCCATAGGTTAATCAGCAACTGTGGTGGAATTACCTTAGTGTTCAATGCTCATAGACTGAAGTTAATAGGTGAATGCTTGCTAATAGTATAGGAGGAGAGATGTGACGCTAAGCTAATGAGGTAACATTATCAAATCAATTCAAATCAAATGTATTTATTAAAACCTTTTTACATCAGCAGATGTTACAAAGTGCTTATACAGAAACCCAGCCTAAAACCCCAAACAGCAAGCAATTCAGGTGTAGAAGCAGGAACCTAGGAAGAAAACTAGAGAGGAACAAGGCTCTGAGGGGTGGCCATTCCTCTTTTGGCTGTACCCTGTAAATATCTGCTATGCTGATGAGTGAGATAGGAAGCGATGTGAATTATATGAATTATATGAGTTAGATGAATGAAAAGTGATGATCCATTCAGACCAGCCTTATTGACTGAACTTTCGTAAACTACATTTCCTAGCAGCATTCATAGCTGTCACGCCCTGACCTTAGATATCTCTGTTTTCTATATATTTTGGTTAGGTCAGGGTGTGACTAGGGTGGGTAATCTAGTTTTTTTTGTATGTCTAGGGTTTTTGTAGGTCTAGGGGTTTTTGTATATCTATGTTGGCCTGATATGGTTCCCAATCAGAGACAGCTGTTCATCATTGTCTCTGATTGGGGATCATATTTAGGCAGGCCTTTTCCCCACTTTCTGGTGTGGGAACTTGACTATGTGTAGTTGCCTGTCAGCACTATATTGTATTGTGTCCCGGTTCGTTTGTTATTTTGTTAGTTTGTTCTGTGTTCATTCTTTTAATAAAGAGAATGTACGCACCCCACGCTGCGCCTTGGTCTCCTTCATACGACGAATGTGACAATAGCAGTGGCATCATTCCAGTTTAGCGTGGAATACTCACTGAGTTTCCTGGAAAGCATTGAATGAAGGCAAAGTTAATTAATTCTCATTAGTGTGTTTGTGTTTAAGTCCCCTGTGGGGCCTCTATTGATGCCTGCTTTGTCTCTCTAGGGAGTGTGAGCGCCTGCCTCCCATTTCAATGCTAAACAGGTTAGCTGTCAAAACTTTAAAGTAGCTTTTAGTGGTGTAGCTGAGCTGTGGGTCGTGTTTATTAGGACACACCATAACAAGACGTTTTGCAACAGAATGTGAGATGAGAGTTGCTTATTGAACGTCTTTGGGTAGTACCTCCCCAGAACTCAAGCAGTTTTCTGTTTTGCGACGAATGAACACAGCCCTGTTGCAGTGGTGGGTGAGGGAGGGATAGAAGGAGGGATGGGCAAAAATAAACAAGTTCTTCCACAACCCTCAAGTCTTTCGTGAGCCATTTCTTCTCTTCCTCTGGTTCGTGTTCATCAGGCACTAAATGGAAGAAAATGAGCTGAACAGGGAGAGGCAACCAGAACATTAAGAAACGTTTGTTTTTGTGTTCTGTTACAAAATGTTTTGCTACCATGTGCCCTAATGAATACGACCCTGTACCATCGAAGCCAATCATTCTTACCACTAAACAGATACTCTACCATGGTAACCACTCAAACACTGACTACATCTCACCCTCTTAGTTTCACTTCCTCCTATGACTGACCATGAAATAGAACTAGGACCATGCCAACTGGACACATACACAGACATGCACGCAGACTCGTACACATACACATGTGCACACACACACATCTCCCTCCCAGCCTCCCTACTGTGTCCTCTCCTAAAATGTGTCCTGTGTGTCATGTCCAGGCTATGAAGGAAGTGTACAGCAGGAACCCCACAGCGAAACTACTGAAGGACATCCAGGAGGCCAAGAAACACATTCCTCTGCTGCAGAGCCAGCTCAGCAAAGCCACAGGCACACCTCAGGTATACACACACATACGTATGTATACCAGGGTTTCCCAAACTCAGTCCTCGAGGCCCCAAGGGGTGCACATTTAGTTTTTTTGTCATAGCACAGCTGATTCAAATAATCAAGCTTAGGAGCACACACAAACACTTTCTCTCATAGACACACAGTCTCTCTTGCTCTCACTGTTTCTCTCACTCTCTCTCATTGTTTCTCTCACTCTCTCTCATTGTTTCTCTCACTCTCTCTCACTGTCTCTCACTCACTCACAGTCTCTCACTCACTCACTGTCTCTCACTCACTCACTGTCTCACTCACTCTCACTGTCTCACTCACTCTCACTGTCTCGCTCTCTCTCGCTGTCTCTCTATCTCTCTCGCTCTCTCTCACTGTCTCTCTCTCTCTGTCCCTCTGTCTCTGTCTCTCTGTCTCTGTCTCTCTTTCTCACACGGTCATTCTCTCTCTCAAGTCAAGGGCTTTATTGAAATGGGACACACACTCTCAAAGGGACAGCCCAGTTACCGTCTGGCCTGTCACATGAATCTGTGTGTTTTCAGGATGGCTCCCTCTCCCACCAGGACGGTGAGGTAGAGGAGGGGGGCATTGAGGCAGCCGATGGAGAGCAGACCCCCTCCTCGCAGGGAGAAAGCAGCAGCGACGGGCCCTGGACCAATAACGCTGTGAGTCAACCTGGCCAACTAGCCTGTCTGTTATTATCACCACCAGATTGTCCTTCCATGACAATTATATGTGAACTGGTATTCTCAACAGAATACCATTGTACTAGAACCAGGGTTGGGGTGTTTTCCATTTCAATTCAGTCAAATCATGAAGAAACTGACATTCCAAGTCCTATTTTCCTCAATGCTTTTGTTTGAGAAAATTGGACTGGAAAGTGTGGAATCAATACCACGATGCCCGTTCAAAATCAGAGACTGGCAAATGTAATATGTGACTGGTGTGTGGGTCTTTTTATGTCAGATGTCTCCCAGTCCCCTCCCTGAGAATCCGTGCCAAAGAGAGACGCCCTGCCACAGCCCAAAGACCACCCCCCGAGAGAGCCTCAACTCCTGCCCCTCGCCTGACACAGAGGACACGGCGGACCTGGTGAGACTCACACACACACACTGTATATTTGTTGTTTGCAATAGCCCAGTTCGTGAGTGTGTGTGTGCATGTGAGTCCCATCATTGCACTAACACCTTGTCTCTCTGTGTGTGTGTGTATGTGAATCAGAACTGTAACTTCCAGTCCAGTATGGGCAGCCCCTTCTCCCGTCTCAACCCCCAGATAATCGGAGCAGAGGACGACTACTTTGACACAGAGCAGGAACAGGTACTGCTAGACAACTGTTTGTCTGTCTGTCTGATTGGCTGACTGAGTATCTCTATACTCTCTCTCTCTATTTCTCTCCTGTCTGTTTCTGTCTCATTTTCTCAATGTCTCTCTCTTACTCAACTTTACCTTTCTGTTGATCTCTCTCTCTCAGATCAACGGTCAGTGTAGTTGTTTTCAGAGTATAGAGCTGCTCAAGTCTCGGCCCGCTCACTTGGCCGCCTTCCTCCATCACGTGGTCTCTCAGTTTGACCCTGCACCTCTGGTAAGTCAACCACACACAGACACACACCAAAACAAAATGCCTGCCTAACAGAGACATACTCTTACACTCATTCACACCATTCATAAAGTACATCCATAGTAGCTACTGCTTGAGCTCTAGGCATGCAACATTACTGTAACTGTCACAAAATTCACAGGTTTTCCTGAAATGTGGGCACATTTTGCAGCCCCTAATGAACGCTGATATTTTCTAATTAGGGTACAGCAGTTACTCGTTAGCTGGTGGTTTGACCCCAGAATGCTTTGGTCAGTAGTTTAGACCTAACTGGCTCTGATTCTCTCCCAGCTATGCTACCTTTATGCTGACCTGTACAAGCAGACCAACTCCAAAGAGACCAGACGGATCTTCATGGATTTCCATACTTTCTTTATGGACCGAGCAGCGGTAAGACACACACTTGTGCACACACATTATGTACAAGCACACATGCATTCACACACACACATATGCGCAAGTAATGGGACACACACACACAAAGAAGACTGTAACTTTTGGCTCAGCTAAAGTATTTTAAATGGGATTTGACATGGGCACACACGGGTATAGAATAGATAGGTGACACCAGTGTGTGTGTCTGTGTCTGGGGCATTGACTACCAACTTTTTAAAACCATCTTGTGAGCGTGTCTGGACAGTTCCTTCACAAGTGGTGTGCTTCTGCTGGAAGAAGTCTGTCTGTTGGGTTTTAATCTCCTTTCAGATAATTAGGATAATTTTAAATGTACACTTTTTATCTGGTGTGGTGGATGAAGGAGAGGAAAGGGTATTGTTGTGGTTGTATTGCAGAAGGTCTCTCTTCTAGCTTTTTGTTTTAGCTGAGAACTCTTTTTTCCCCCTTGCAGAATCTGAAAGTAGCTGTGCCTGAGTCTATGACCTCTGAACTAGGTGAGTTATTACTTACTCCTCTCATGTCTTGTATTAGTTTAGCAACATTTTTAGCAATGCAGTAGTGTATTGTCTAGTGTAATTGATTAGAATGTTTCCAAAAAAGGGAGACTGCTTCAAACTGAGTGTGTGTGTGTTGGCAAACATGCTGTTGTGTGTTCCCAGAGCGGCGGAGACCTGAGCTGATCCCAGAGGAACTGCACAGACCTTACATACAGCTGTTACAGGACACACTGCTACCAGACATCCAGAGGAACCTAGAAGACTTCAGGTCAGACACAAACACACACACACTCAGACAGAAACACTCATACGTACACAGACACACATTCAGACAGAAACACTCACAGACACACAGACACACTCGTACGGTCTCACACACATACCATACACGCACACCACAACCACACACGTGCACAAACTCACACTTCTCAAAGATGATGTGCACATAATGATGCTTTGATGTCATATTTCCTCATGGATTATAAAATTGCAAAATCTTCTCTCTGCCTGTGTGTATCTGTCTGTGCGTGTGTCTGTGTATGTGGTGTGGATCTGTCTGTGTGTGTGTGTGTGTGTGTGTGTGTGTGTGTGTGTGTGTGTGTGTGTGTGTGTGTGTGTGTGTGTGTGTGTGTGTGTGTGTGTGTGTGTGTGTGTGTGTGTGTGCGTGTGTGCGTATGTGTGTGCGTATGTGTGTGCGTATGTGTGTGCGTATGTGTGTGTGTGTGCGTGTGTCTGTGCATCTGTGTGTGAGTGTGTGTCTACAGGCAGAAGCGCAGCATGGGTCTGACCCTCGCAGAAGGGGAGCTGGCTAAGCTGGACACGGAGAGGGTGAGAGACCGCGTGTCGCTGGAGAGAGAACGCTCCTGTTCCGAACACATCATCTCCAAGATAGAGGAGGTTCTGTAAGTCTCTGCAATACATGCACACTAGGTTTGGGCGATATTACGATAACATCATGTATCGACGATGATTGACAGCGATCGTCGATGGTGACGAGAAAGTGATGTGACAGACAATGGTTTAGCCTATTTGAACTTGACTGGTACTGCGCAGTAAAAAACGGAGTGTCTCAGCGCACAACAGGGAAGTACACACGTGACATTCCCAGCAATTTGCCTATTCTTTGCTATAGCCTATTTCAATAAATATGTTATATACAGAATGCAAGAGGAGAATGTAGGTCAGACAGAGCAGATAATTATTTTATTTCACCTTTATTTAACCAGGTAGTTAAGTTGAGAACAAGTTCTCATTTACTGTGACCTGGCCAAGATAAAGCAAAGCAGTTCGACACATATAACAACACAGAGTTACACATGGAGTAAAACAAACATACAGTCAATAATACAGTAGAAAAATAAGTCTATATACAATGTGAGCAAATGAGGTGAGACAAGGGAGGTAAAGGCAATAAATAGGCCATGGTGGCGAAGTAAATACAATATAGCAATTAAAACAGTGGAATGGTAGATTTGACAGTAGATGAGTGTGCAAAGTAGAAATACTGGGGTGCAAAGGAGCAAAATAAATAAATATGTCAGCACTTTTTTTAAAGTTAGTTTTGCGGCATTATCATGGTTGAATAACTGGCTGGGGAGCCCCATTGATTTTATTAGTCAGTAAAACAGATCATTTTCATCTTTGCCCCATGGAAAAATTAGTCAAATTTCACAAAATTAGTTAGCAAAATCTTCTCTCTGACACCATGGCAAAGTGTGTAGAAATGCACAAACTTAACTCTAAAATGTAAAAATGTTCTCTCCACTGTGAAGAGGGGGGGCCACTAAAATGTGTGTGGGAGAGGGGGTGAGTTCAGATTTTTTTGTGGCCCTATCAAAGTTGCTCATCCCTGGACACTCCGCTATCTTTTTGTCTAGCCTATATTCCCTTTCATCTCCATTCGATTGGCTATGAATAAGACTGAAGGCTACGCTTCATTGTTTTATGCAGGGCTTCCTCCATATCAAACAATGAATGTTACAGAGTTACATCTCATTATTTGAATAGCTTAAAAACTTAAGGTTCACTACATGACTAAAAGTATATGGACACCTGCTTGTCGAACATTTAATTCCAAAATTATGGGCATTAATATGGAGTTGGACCCCCTTTGCTGCCATAA
Source organism: Oncorhynchus tshawytscha (assembly GCF_018296145.1). Classification (NCBI taxonomy): domain Eukaryota; kingdom Metazoa; phylum Chordata; class Actinopteri; order Salmoniformes; family Salmonidae; genus Oncorhynchus; species Oncorhynchus tshawytscha. Next base: position 33,494,395 of record NC_056458.1, read on the forward strand.
CAGCCTTCACTCTTCTGGGAAGGCTTTCCACAAGATGTTGTAACATTGCTGCAGGGACTTGCTTCCATTCAGCCACAAGAGCATTAGTGATGTTGGGAGATAAAGCCTAGCTCGCAGTCTTCCAATTCATCCAAAAGGTGTTCGATGGGGTTGAGCTCAGGGCTCTGAGCAGGCCAGTCAAGTTCTTCCACACCGATCAAGACAAACCATTTCTGTATGGACCTCGCTTTGTGCATGGGGGCATTGTCATGGTGAACAGGAAAGGTCCTTCCCCAAACTCTTGCCACAAAGTTGGAAGCAAAAAATCGTCTAGAATGTGATTGTATGCTGTAGCGTTAAGATTTCCCTTCACTCGAGCTAAGGGGCCTAGCCTGATCCATGAAAAGCAGGCCCAGACCATTATTACTCCTCCACCAAACTTTAGAGTTGGCCCTATGCATTCGAGCATCCGCCAAACCCAGATTCCGTCAGACTGCCAGATGGTAAAGCGTGATTCATTTCTCCAGAGAACGCGTTTCCACTGCTCCAGGGTCCAATGGTGGTGAGCTTTACACCATTCCAGCCAAAGCTTGGCATTGCGCATGGTGATCTTAGGCTTGTGTGCGGCTTCTCGGCCATGGAGCCCAATTCATGAAGCTCCCGACAAGCAGTTCTTGTGCTGATGTTTCTTCCAGAGACAGTTTGGAACTCGGTAGTGAGTTTTGCAACCGAGGACAGACAATATTTGCGTGCTACACGCTTCAGCACTCGGTGGTCCCATTCTGGGAGCTTGTGTGGCCTACCACTTCACAGCTGAGCCGTTGTTGCACCTAGGCGAAAAAAGCATGACTTACAGTTTTTTTTTCCTTTATTTAACTAGGCAAGTCAGTTAAGAACAAATTCTTATTGTCAATGACGGTCGAGGAACAGTGGGTTAACTGCCCTTTTCAGGTTCAGAACAACAGATTTTGACCTTGTCAGCTCGGGGATTCAATCTTGCAACCTTGCGGTTACTCGTCCAACGCTCTAACCACTAGGCTTGACCAGGGCAGCGCTAGCAGAGAAGAAATTAGACAAACTAACTTGCTGGAAAAGTGGCATCCCATGACAGTGCCACATTTGAAAGTCACTGAGCTTTTCAGGATGGGCCATTCTACTGCCAATGTTTCCTATGGAGGTTGCATGGCTGTGTGCTCGATTTTATACACCTGTCAGCAATGTGTGACTGAAATAGCCAAATCTATTCATTTGAAGGGATGTACACATACTTTTGACCATGTAGTGTAGCAAGAGAACTAATAATAAGAGAGAACAAACAATATCAATAGCCTATAGAAAAATTTGATTGACAAGTTTCATCAGGTTTAAGGTTATTATGAAAGAAATTATCCATGCGGGAAAATTATAGTATTCTTTTAAGAGGGAAATAAAACAATTATTATCCAGTTCTGAAGACTATAAACTGCTTCTATCCAGCCCATGATGTAGTCCTATAACCTAGCTCACTATGGTAAGACAGCCTGTTCCTCAACAGACAGTCACTGCTCCATCGTGTGTGCTGCCTCATCAGACACACACACACAAACCAGCATCATCAAGATGATTGAGTGATAACACGACACGAGTCAGGTCTCTGTTTTCCACTTCGAGATAGGAGACAGGAGGCAAGTGTAGTGTACGATGCATGTTCTTTCTCTCTCGTTCTCTCTCTTGCACACACACACATTATTTGTCACTCACGTACACACACATGCCATTACAATCACAGGAAGATGATGTTATCAGCGCCATAAGAATGATCTACTCTGGTAATGTTATAAGTTGTAGGTTAGAGGTGAAAGGAGTGTTGGGTCATTCAACCTCAAAAAGCACAAGAAATAAGGTTTTAACACCCAACAACACTGTTTCTGTAACAGATACAAATAACTTTTCTGAAACATTATTTTGTTGAAATATAATTGGGTCTCTGAGAAATCAAGCTGATCGATTGCACCCAAATTGGCTATTTTAATTTACAGGATTCAGATAATATTTAATAAGTATAATGAGGAAGAAATTAGGAAGGCCCAAAAAATTGGCAAAAGCCACAAATGATTTTAGGGGAATATCCTGATAGACGAAGTACATAATACAAAAATAAAAAGAACTTTGTTTAAACTTGGGAACTGACTTGCTGCGCAGCCTGCTCAACTTGGATGCCAGTGAGTTTTACACAGGAGCGGGAGAGAGAGAGAGTAGCAATACAGACTCCTGCTAGTTAGACAAATGTATAGATTTCATAGGTTATCTGTCATCCCATCTGGTAGTGCCTGTCTTGACTGCATCAAATGGATGTAAAGATGCTAGCTAAGATATCCAGCTATGTTAGCCAGCTACCTCGCTAGCTATCTAGGCTAAAAGTAATTGAGCCTACTTTTCTGCACTTCCTGTCTTTGTCTACAACGATTCCATTCAGATTAAATCAAATCAAATGTATTTATATAGCCTTTCTTACATCAGCTGATATCTCAAAGTGCTGTACAGCAACCCAGCCTAAAACCCCAAACAGCAAGCAATGCAGGTGTAGAAGCACGGTGGCTAGGAAAAACTCCCTAGAAAGGCCAAAACCTAGGAAGAAACCTAGAGAGGAACCAGGCTATGAGGGGTGGCCAGTCCTCTTCTGGCTGTGCCGGGTGGAGATTATAACAGAACATGGCCAAGATGTTCAAATGTTCATACATGACCAGCATGGTGAAATAATAATAATCACAGTAGTTGTCGAGGGTGCAACAAGTCAGCACCTCAGGTGTAAATGTCAGTTGGCTTTTCATAGCCGATCATTCAGAGTATCTCTACCGCTTCTTCTGTCTCTAGAGAGTTGAAAACAGCAGGTCTGGGACAGGTGCCACAGGCAGAACAGTTGAAACTGGAGCAGCAGCACGGCCAGGTGGACTGGGGACAGCAAGGAGTTATCATGCCAGGTAGTCCTGAGGCATGGTCCTAGGGCTCAGGTCCTCCGAGAGAGAGAAAGAGCGAGAGAAAGAGAGAATTAGAGAGAGCATACTTAAATTCACACAGGACACCGGATAAGACAGGAGAAGTACTCCAGATATAACAGACTGACCCTAGCCCCCCGACACATAAACTACTGCAGCATAAATACTGGAGGCTGAGACAGGTGGGATAAGGAGACACTGTGTGGCCCCATCCGATGATACCCCCAGACAGGGCCATACAGGCAGGATATAACCCCACCCACTTTGCCAAAGCACAGCCCCCAGACCACTAGAGGGATATCTTCAACCACCAACTTACCATCCTGAGACAAGGCCGAGTATAGCCCAAAAAGATCTCCGCCACGGCACAACCCAAGGGGGAGCGCCAACCCAGACATGAAGATCACGTCAGTGACTCAACCCACTCAAGTGACGCACCCCTCCCAGGGACGGCATCGAAGAGCACCAGTAAGCCAGTGACTCAGCCCCTGTAATAGGGTTAGAGGCAGAGAATCCCAGTGGAGAGAGGGGAACCGGCCAGGCAAAGACAGCAAGGACGGTTCGTTGCTCCAGAGCCTTTCCGTTCACCTTCACATTCCTGGACCAGACTACACTCAATCATATGACCTACTGAAGAGATGAGTCTTCAGTAAAAACTTAAAGGTTGAGACCGAGTCTGCGTCTCTCACATGGGTAGGCAGACCATTCCATAAAAATGGAGCTCTATAGGAGAAAGCCCTGCCTCCAGCTGTTTGCTTAGAAATTTGAGGGACAATTAGGAGGCCTGCGTCTTGTGACCGTAGCGTATGTGTAGGTATTTACGGCAGGACCAAATTGGAAAGAAGGGTTGGAGCAAGCCCATGTAATGCTTTGTAGGTTAGCAGTAAAACCTTGTAATCAGCCCTTGCCTTAACAGGAAGCCATTGTAGGGAGGCTAGCACTGGAGTAATATTATCACATTTTTTGGTTCTAGTTTAAGATTCTAACAGCCGTATTTAGCACTAACTGAAGTTTATTTAGTGCTTTATCCGGGTAGCTGGAACGTAGAGCATTGCAGTAATCTAACCTAGAAGTAACAAAAGCATGGATTAATTTTTCTGCATCAATTTTGGACAGAAAGTTTCTGATTTTTGCAATGTTATGTAGATGGAAAAAAAGCTGTCCTTGAAACAGTCTTGATATGTTTGTCAAAAGAGAGATCAGGGTCCAGAGTAACACTGAGGTCCTTCCCAGTTTTATTTGAGACGACTGTACAACCATCAAGATTAATTGTCAGATTCAACAGATGATCTCTTTGTTTCTTGAGACCTAGAACAAGCATCTCTGTTTTGTCCGAGTTTAAAAGTAGAAAGTTTGCAGCCATCCACTTCCTTATGTCTGAAACACAGGCTTCCAGCGAGGGCAATTTTGGGGCTTCACCATGTTTCATTGAAATGTACAGCTGTGTGTCATCTGCATAGCAGTGAAAGTTAACATTATGTTTTCGAATGACATCCCCAAGAGGTAAAATATATAGTGAAAACAATAGTGCTCCTAAAACTGAACCTTGAGGAACCCCCGAAATTTACAGTTGAATTGTCAGAGGACAAACAATTCACAGAGACAAACTGGTCTTTCCGACAGATAAGATCTAAGCCAGGCCAGATCTTGTCCGTGTAGACCAATTTGGGTTTCCAATCTCTCCAAAAGAATGTGGTGATCGATGGTATCAAAAGCAGCATTAAGGTCTAGAAGCACAAGAACAGATGCAGAGCCTCGGTCTGACACCATTAAAAGGTAATTTTACCACCTTCACAAGTGCAGTCTCAGTGCTATGATGGGGTCTAAAACCAGACTGAAGCGTTTCGTATACATTGTTTGTCTTCAGGAAGGCAGTGAGTTGCTGTGCAACAGCTTTTTCAAAAAAAAATTGAGAGGAATGGAAGATTCGATATAGGCCAATAGTTTTTTATATTTTCTGGGTCAAGGTTTGGCTTTTTCAAGAGAGGCTTTATTACTACCACTTTTAGTGAGTTTGGTACACATCCGGTGGATAGAGAGCCGTTTATTATGTTCAACATAGGAGGGCCAAGCACAGGAAGCATCTCTTTCAGTAGTGTAGTTGGAATAGGGTCCAGTATGCAGCTTGAAGGTTTAGAGGCCATGATTATTTTCATCATTGTATCAAGAGATATAGTACTAAAACACTTGAGTGCCTCTCTTGATCCTAGGTCCTGGCAGAGTTGTGCAGCCTCAGGACAACTGAGCTTTGGAGGAATACGCAGATTTAAAGAGGAGTCCGTAATTTGCTTTCTAATGACCATGATCTTTTTCTCAAAGAAGTTCATGAATTTATTACTGCTGAAGTGAAAGCCATCCTCCCTTGGGGAATACGGCTTTTTAGTTAGGTTTGCGACAGTATCAAAAATATATTTCGGAATGTTCTTATTTTCCTCAATTAAGTTGGAAAAATAGGATGATCGAGCAGCAGTGAGGACTCTTCGATATTGCATGGTACCAACTTTCCAAGCTAGTCGGAAGACTTCCAGTTTGGTGTGGCGCCATTTCCGTTCCAATTTTCTGGAAGCTTGCTTCAGAGCTCAGGTATTTTCTTTATACCAGGGAGCTAGTTTCTTATGAGAAATGTTTTTAGTTTTTAGGGGTGCAACTGCATCTAGGGTATTGCGCAAGGTTAAATTGAGTTCCTCAGTTAGGTGGATAACTAATTTTTGTCCTCTGGTGTCCTTGGGTGGACAGAGGGAGTCTGGAAGGACATCAAGGAATCTTTGTGTTGTGAATTTATAGCACGACTTTTGATGCTCCTTGGTTGGGGTCTGAGCAGATTATTTGTTGCGATTGCAAATGTAATAAAATGGTGGTCCGATAGTCCGGGATTATGAGGAAAAACATTAAGATCCACAACATTTATTCCATGGGACAAAACTAGGTCCAGAGTATGACTGTGACAGTGAGTAGGTCCAGAGACATGTTGGACAAAACCCACTGAGTCGATGATGCCGCCGAAAGCCTTTTGGAGTGGGTCTGTGGACTTTTCCATGTGAATATTAAAATCACCAAAAATGTTAATATTATCTGCTATGACTACAAGGTACGATAGGAATTCAGGGAACTCAGTGAGGAACGCTGTATATGGCCCAGGAGGCCTGTAAACAGTAGCTATAAAAAGTGATTGAGTAGGCTGCATAGATTTCATGACTAGAAGCTCAAAAGATGAAAACTTAGGGTTTTTTTGTAAATTGAAATTTGCTATCGTAAATGTTAGCAACACCTCCTCCTTTGCGGGATGCATGGGGGATCTGGTCACTATTGTAACCAGGAGATGAGGCCTCATTTAACACAGTAAATTCATCAGGCTTAAGCCATGTTTCAGTCAGGCCAATCACATCAAGATTGGCCTGATAGGCTGTTAAACAACAGCCTACCTGATAGTTTCTTTTAGTTATAGCTTTCTCCATCTCATTTAACTAACTTAATACTGTAATTGGCCAGCAGCATACCACCCTGCATCCCACTGCTGGCTTGCTTCTGAAGCTGAGCAGGGTTGGTCCTGGATTGGAGACTAGATGCTGCTGGAAGTGGTGTTGGAGGGACAGAAGGAGGCACTCTTTTTCCTCTGGTCTAAAAACATAAAAAATTGCCCTGTGTTGGGTGCCATCTTTTGGATGGGATGTTAAATAGGTCACTAAAGATCCCATGGCACTTTTCGTAAGAGTAGGGGTGTTAACCCAGGTGTCCTGGCTAAAATTCCCAAACTGGCCCTCATACCATCATGGCCACTTAATCATCCCCAGCTTCCAATCGGCTCATTCATCCCCCTCCTCTCCCCTGTAACTATTCCCCAGGTCGTTGCTGTAAATGAGAATGTGTTTTCAGTCAACCTACCTGGTAAAATAAGGGTTAAATAAAAAGTAATTGTAATTCCATGTTGCATTGATTAGAGATCTCCCACATTGCTTAGTACACATGGAGCCACTGACTGTAGACAGTGCCATTTTGAATGGCCGACAATAACAACAAACATGTGAAGCCTGTGTAGGCTACTATGCTATGTCATTTTATGGGGCACACATCATACAAATGAATTGAAACGTTTTTTTTTTATTGAATTAATAATGTCTAATGTCATGGTATGTCCTTGTGTGTAGCAATGTCACATACTTAATTTAGACAAATACTTGTCCTTGTTGAAATAGACTTATGATTAAAAAGAAATCTGAATACTCTCGCAATTATTCGAAATCTAACGTCTGTTGGGATATTAAAATATAAGAATAACTGTGCGGTCCCTAGGTGTCATGGCTTACTGAAATTACATGGAACCACTCTGTTGTTCCAGTTACCGTGTTTGTGGAGCCACATACACATGCCATTTCTGGGAATTATTTCCAGGTCAGTGAGTGCTTGCGTGTCTCCGCTCTCTGGGCCTCAAACACGCCAAACTGTACAGATTACAGGGATTAAGAGAGATACAAGTTAGATATTATCGCTCTCTCTCTCAAACACACAGACACAGACAGACAGACATACAAAGACAGATGACAGAGACAGACAGAGACACACACTCGTAATTTCAAGACCACTGATATCATCTCACTCTCCCAAGACCGTCTCTCTTACCTGCACTCACCTGTTTAGTGTTGATGCCAGTGTGAAGGTTTAAGCCGTTCCGGGATAGACTGTAGCTACTAGTTACCAATGTTTTGACATGTGCAAGCACATGCAGATTTTGGCCTTTTGAAATTGCCTTGTGAATATTTTGGGCCTTTTAGAGTTTTTTGATAACAGAAAAAAACCTAAGCATCACAGAGATCCTACATTATTCTACACTGAGCAAAAAAATAACAACATGTAAAGTGTTGGTTTCATAACCTGAAATAAAAGATACCAGAATTGTTCCATATGCACAAAAAGCTTATTCCCTGTTAGTGAGCACTTCTCCTTTGCCAAGATAATCAATGCACCTGACAGGTGTGGCATATCAATACGCTGATTAAATAACATGATCATTACACAGGTGCACCTTGTGTTGGGGACAATAAAAGGCCACTCTAAAATGTGCAGGTTTGTCACACAACACCATGCTACAGATGTCTCAAGTTCTGAGGGAGCGTACAATTGGTATGCTGACTGCATGAATGTCTACCAAAGCTGTTGCCAGAGAATTCATTGATCATTTCTCTACCATAAGCCGCCTTCAATGTTGTTTTAGAGAATTTCGCAGTAACACCCCCTCACAACTGCAGACCATGTGTATAGCGTTGTGTGGGTGAGCGGTTTGCTGATGTCAACGTTGTGAACAGAATGCCCCATTGCAGCGGTGGGGTTATGGTATGAGCAGGCATAAATTTACGGACAATGAACACAAATGTATTTTATCTATGGCAATTTGAATGCACAGAGATACCGTGACGAGATCCAATGTGTAGCACCAACTTCACAGAACTGCATTACCATTATACAAGCAGACTACACATTTGTCTATTTGAAGTAGAAGTGAAACTGCTTATTGTTGTGTGTGTGCATGTGCGCGCGCTTACACGTGTGTGTGTCACTTAACCCTATTATTTGTTTCTCTTCTTCCAGGCTGACGTCACAGCCCACAGAAGAGGAGAAGTGGTAAGGGGGGATTTTTTATCTAAAGCAGGGGTTGGCAACTAGATTTTTGTCAGTGGATGGTTGGGGGGGAGGCAACATAATTATAATAATTTGTACACTGCATATTGGCCACAACTAAGCTCAATAGGAGATTGTATTTGAAAATGATTATTTCGTACCTGAGATACAGATTTCCTGTTTTGCTTGAGGGCCCCAAAAATTCCCTGCGGACCACCTGTTGCCGACCCCTGATGTTAAAGTAACTAACCACCCTAATGTCAGAATTTGACGAGGATAGGTCTGTTCTCATACTAGAGTTTAGAACATTTGCTGGGGAAGTAGCGTGTTGATTGTTGAATGAATTCAAGTGAGTGTGTGTGGTCACACAGTGGTTGTGTATGAGTTCAATTACTTGTGAAGGTCGAGGTGAAACACCCACACTATCTGGGCCTGTATTCACATAACCTGTCGGAGTAGGAGTGCTGATCTAAGATCATTTCCCCTTTTGGTTGATGTTTATTATTATATTCACAGGGGGGACCTGATCCTAGATCACCACACCTACTATCAGATGCTTTGTGTATACAGTCCTGATCGGAAGTCCACGCGTATTGGAATTATGTTCTCTTGGTTTAATACTCTAAACCATTTCTTTCCACTATTTTCAGTCGCATGTAGTTAGCACACAGATTATATGATAGTGGTTCATATCCCATATGGCTAACCGGCGTTCTGTTCTGACTAAGGGGTCTTCTTCTCTGTGCTAGGACAGATGGTGTGTGCGTGCGTGCATGCACAATGTTGTGTGGTCTATTTGGGGAATGGCTCATGTTGTGGCTGCATATTTCTAATATGTGAATTCCATCAGCATGTTGTTTCTATCCATGCTGTGAGAAGAGCTGTTGAAGTGACATGGGACACATATTCAGTAACCTAACTGGCACCCTATTCTCTATATTATGCACTATTATGCACTACCAAATTGGGTGCCATTTAGGACGCATCGTGTCTGCCATTACGTCATAGCGTAATGACTTGCCTAGTTAACTAAAAGGTTAAATACAAGTTTTAAAAAGTGTCATCTGCCTCCATCTGTTGGAGATCTGTGGTACTACACACTTTGAGTTGTGCCAGGGTGGTGTTCATTAGTACCAAATGGTAGAAAACAGACCGATGTGGGGAGGGACTACCTGGTCTTGTGAAAAAAATATTTTTGTTTTTAGTTGCAAAATGTTTTCCTTTACACACCCTAATTAACACGACCCTGTTCTGATAATATGAATGGAATAGGGCGATTAGTAAAAACTGATTAGGTCAGTTTCCTAACCTTTTCATTCGATTTTCCTCACATGTGCCTCTAGTGATTGATAACATGTGTCCTATTAGAATTACTGTTTTCAAAGAGCCTTGGGAGACATTTATGTATCATGACTTAACTGTTTTTCTAAGTATAATAATATCATCAATATGATGATTTAAATGATTTTATAAAGTGGGCTGTACTGGGTTAATGGTAATATAAACAATTAATAAATAGTGTATTGTGTTGCAGCACTACTATGCAGTATGTCATCCTCACCTATATGAAACACCTGGGGGTGAAAGTAAAGGAACCACGTAGCCTAGAGCCCAAACGAGTCCGCATCAACTTCCTGCCCAAGATCAAGGTACAACACACACACACACATACTGTACACAACCAGCTTGATGCATCAATGATGTATTTGAGCACAATACCGGGGTCTTTTACAGTTTGTAGGAATTCTAATTTAACGTAGCATAAATTATTCAGTTTCTTCACACAGCGGCACCGTTTTACTTCTTAGTATGAGTTTTTTCTTGGTAACATAGTGTCTCACTTGTTAGCAGCTTTCCAGGGTAGCGTTCAGTAGGGAACCATATTGTGCAACTTCCAGATAAAAATAGCATAAAACAAACATGCCTCATTGACATGTAGAATATGTATAATAAGGAATCACGGCAGCTCTATTCATGACATGTCTATCTTCAACGTTCTACAACATTTGCCTACTGAAAGTGACCCCGTTTTAAATTCTCTGACTGGGCAGTTTGTATGTGTTTTGTTCGGTGGAGCAGAAGAGCATCAAACCTGAGAAAGAGGGGGAGGAGAAGGTGAAGAAGCCTCGCTTTCCCAGCATCCTCGGCCCTCCTCGGCGGCCCAGCCGCGTGGACTCAGCTTCAAGTAAGTGTGGAAGAGTACAAATGGACGTAGTACACTTAACAGTTCCCTCCTAGTGTGCCAGTGTGGAACGCAAAACAAAACGGGAATGGTTAGTTTGAGATGTGTAACAGGCTCTGTAGTGACACTGTTTTATATACAACAATAACAACGCACATCCCTATGTGCCAATATCCACACTAGCATTTACCTAATATGCATGTCCAATACATCACCAGTAGTATGCAGGTGTGGATATTTGAACTTAGTTCAAGGGAATGTATAGCCCTGGTATTGCACTGAGGACAGAAGCTAGTGGTGTTGTGTTCAGGCTCAGACACATTACATCTCACATCCAGTTCTGTAAGGAGATTGTGGACTTCCGCAACAGGAAGTGCCTGTCTGGAGTTGTGTGGGCCAGCTCCCCATTACGTTGTGCTGCTCCCTCCATAGATATACACATATTAGACTTACACACACACTCATTTACATGTTCAAAGAGCCTTGGGAGACATTTATGTATCATGACTAAAACATTTTTACAAGTATAATAAGTATTGCACTTAATCAGTGTGATGATTTACATTTTTTTATGATTTCATATTGAGATAAATACATCTGTACTTCCATACTGCTCCTTTTCATTTGATCAGATGTCCATTTAGAAATCAGGAAGATATGGACCATTTTGTCATAACATTGCTACTTTGCCGTTCTCAACCAATTGGCCAATCTAGTAGATCTAGTTGATCTATATCTGTATTGTATCAGCCAAGCCACTGTGGTTTGTCTCAAGCCCCCTCCCTCTTCATAGCTGCTGCTCCTTCTTTCTCCCTGAGCTCTGGGTTTGGAGATAGTGTGGCTGTGCATGGCTGTGTGAGCTACTGACTCTCGTTTGGCTTATATCTGTGTGTGTAGTCAGTAAGGCCATGGAGTTGAACAAGCATCGGGGCCCCCAGAAGCAGCTCTCCCAGCCCGCCCTCAGCGTCTTCGAGCAACCAGAATTCTCGGCAGGCGGCATCCGTGCCCGCAGCCAATTCAGCGATCCAGGCTCTGACGCGGCCACCCACCCCTTGGCCTACATCGCACCGCCCCCCCACAGTGCCCCAGCCAGCCAGGGCTCCGACCCGACGGGACGCGACTCTGACTCGGGTAAGGACCCGTCCTCTCTCCCCCAACCTATGCCTTTCCTCCTTACTGTTTCTTCATATCTGCCTTTTCCTCTCCACTTATCTCAAATAATGATAGAAGGTAAAGAATTGTGTCATACAGTATAGCGCTTTAGTGCTTTTCCAAATACTCAAATAGCTATATATTTGAGGGGTGGACTCACCTCATTCAGTATTACCAATTCTCTTTTCTCACTCTCTCTCGCTCTCTCTTTCTGTCTTCATGTTTTCCCTCCAAGCTGGCTTCCTCGCTTTCTTTCCTCCCCACGTTGTCTGTTTGCTTTTGTTCTGTCATCCACTTCCCTCCTCTCAGACATGTTTTCTCCTTGGCTTTTGTTGTCAGGACTCTTTTACACTGGCTTAGCCCGGCTTACAGTGGCCCAGCCTTCTGGAACACAATTGCTTTCTTTGGCTTTTTCTTGTTTATTCCTAATTGGGGGAAGGCCTTGTTTTCAGAACGTCGTCTAGGCTTTGTCTGCATATGATCTGTCGAAACGACCCCTCTCTATTTTCTTTTTGAAACATCTGCTGTGTGTAGTGCAGATATTATTTTTGCACTGCTTTTAGACTATAGCGTATCTCTAGTCTTGAGCTTGTTCCACCGCACGATAAGACAACTGTTGACTTACGCACTTCTCTTCCATGGAGATCTTGTTTGACCTTCAGAATGAAGAAACTTACGTGAGCCTTCGCCATATTGCTTAGGACCATATTGGCTCTGGTTGGACGTAGAATATAACTTTATTAATTCACATGGAGAGGGACATTCACCCTGCTAAAATGTCATTGAACTTCATTAATCCACCTGGAGAAGGAGATAAGCCTTGGTAGAATTGAATGGAACATTATTAATCCACCTGGAGAGGGACATTAGCCCATTAACCTTGGATTGTTCTAATGTAAGAGCCTGCCTCTGGGGTCATATGTATCAAGTGTCTTAGAGTAGAAATGCTGATTTAGGATCGGTCTTGTCTTTTAGATCACAACGAAAATAAGATTACATGGACAATGGGGACCTGATCATAGATCAGCACTCCTACTCTGAGATACTTTTTACTTACAACCCCAGACCTCTCCTCCTATTTTGTTCTCTCCTCTCCAGGACTCACTCCCTCCTCTGCCCTGCCCAGACTGAGCACCGACGGGCTCCACTCGGGCGACACCCTGGACGGGATGGTCCACCTAACCAGCACCCACTTTGACTTCAGCCCTTGCACCCTGGACCAATTACAGGAGGAGGAGCGTGAAAGTGACAGGTAAGGGCGGGAACAAATTCATGGTCTCAGGGGTCAGATTCGAACCCATGCAGACTCTGTTAGACCACACAGGCCACAGAGGCGATACACTTTGATAGTGTACCTCTTGTTATAACAATCTTCAGTGGAATATACACAGCTAGGTGTTGATTAGACTTTGCTAAATATACAACTTAATATGAAGCGGGTGTATAAACATAGGGGTGTGGAATCATGGCCAGTGGCCCTTCCTAGACAGTTGAAGTTATAAACTTCTGGCGCCGACAGAGATGGCCGCCTCGCTTCGCGTTCTCAGGAAACTATGCAGTATTTTGTTTTTTTATGTATTATTTCTTACATTGTTACCCCAGGAAATCTTAAGTTTTTATTACATACAGCCTGAAGGAATTATTGGATATAAGAGCAACGTCAACTCACCAACATTATGACCAGGAATACGACTTTCCAGAAGCGGATCCTCTGTTTGGTCCACCACCCAGGACAATGGATCGGATCCCAGCCGGCGACCCAAAACAACTGCGCCGCAGAAGGGGCAGACGGAGTGGTCTTCAGGTCAGGCTCCGTAGATGGGCACATCACGCACCGCTCCCGAATATACTACTCGCCAATGTCCAGTCTCTTGACAACAAGGTAGACGAAATCCGAGCATGGGTTGCCTTCCATAGAGACATCAGAGATTGTAATATTCTCTGTTTCACGGAAACATGGCTTTCCCGGGATACGTTATCAGAGTCGGTACAACCACCTGATTTCTTCACGCATCGCGCCGACAGAAACAAACATCTCTCTGGTAAGAAGAATGGCGGGGGATGCCTTATGATTAACAAGACGTGGTGTGATCATAACAACATACAAGTCACTTTGTTCACCTGACCTAGAATTCCTTACAATCAAATGTCGACCTCATTATCTACCAAGAGAATTCTCTTCGATTAGAATCACAGTCATGTATATCCCCCCCAAGCAGACACATCAACGGCCCTGAACAAACTTCATTGGACTCTATGTAAACTGGAAACCACATATCCTGAGGTTGCATTTATTGTAGCTGGGGATTTTAGCAAGGCTAATCTGAAAACAAGGCTCCCTAAATTGTATCAGCATATCGAATGCGCGACCCAGGCTGGCAAAACCCTGGATCATTGTTATTCAAATTTCCGAGACGCATACAAAGCCCTCCCCCGGAAAATCTGACCACGACTCCATTTTGTTGCTCCCAGCCTATAGACAGAAACTAAAACAGGAAACGGCCGTGCTCAGGTCTGTTCAACGCTGGTCCGACTAATCGGGTTCCACGCTTCAAGATTGCTTCGATCACGTGGACTGAGATATGTTCCACATAGCGTCAGACAATAACATTGATGAATACGCTGATTCCGTGAGTCGCAATTCAATGGACTACAATCACGGACTACAAAAAGAAAACCAGCCTCGTCGTGGACCACGATGTCTTGCTCCCAGGCAATCTAAACAAATTCTTTGCTCGCTTTGAGGACAATACAGTGCCACCGACAGGGCCAGCTTCCAAAATCTGTGGGCTCTCCTTCACTGCAGCCAACATGAGTAAAACATTTAAACGTGTTCACCCTCGCAAGGCTGCCGACCCAGATGGCATCCCTAGCCGCGTCCTCAGAGCATGCACAGACCAGCTGGCTGGTGTGTTTACGGACATATTCAATCAACCCTTATCCCAGTCTGCTGTTCCCACATGCTTCAAGAGGGCAACCATTGTTCCTGTTCCCAAGAAAGCTAAGGTAACTGAGCTAAATGACTATCGCCCTGTAGCACTCACTTCCGTCATCATGTAGTGCTTTGAGAGACTAGTCAAGGACCATATCACCTCCACCCTACCTGACACCCTAGACCCACTCCAATTTGCTTACTGCCCCAATAGGTCCACAGACAACGCAATCGCAATCACACTGCACACTGCCCTAACCCACCTGGACAAGAGGAATACCTATGTGAGAATGCAGTTCATTGACTACTCCGAATTTAACACCATAGTACCCTCCAAACTCGTCATTAAGCTCGAGACCCTGGGTTTCGACCCCGCCCTGTGCAACTGGGTCCTGGACTTCCTGACGGGCCGACCCCCAGGTGGTGAGGGTAAGAAACAACATCTCCACCCTGCTGAGCCTCAACACTGGGGCCCCACAAGGGTGCCTTCTCAGCCCTCTCCTGTACTCCCTGTTCCCCCATGACTGCGTGGCCATGCACGCCTCCAACTCAATCATCAAGTTTAAAGACGACACTACAGTGGTAGGCTTGATTACCAACAATGATGAAACGGCCTACAGGGAGGAGGTGAGGGCCCTCAGAGTGTGGTGTCAGGAAAATAACCTCACACTCAATGTCAACAAAACAAAGGAGATGATCGTGGACTTCAGGAAACAGCAGAGGGAGCAGCCCACTATCCACATCGACGGAACAGTAGTGGAGAAGGTGGAAAGTTTTAAGTTCCTCCACTGCCTGTTCACCCCGCTATCATCCAGAAGGCGAGGTCAGTACAGGTGCATCAAAGCTGGGACCGAGAGACTGAAAAACAGCTTCTATCTCAAGGCCATCAGACTGTAAAACAGCCATCACTAACATTGAGTGGCTGCTGCCAACATACTGACTCATCTCTAGCCACTTTAATAATTAAAAATTGGATGTAATAAATGTATCACTAGCCACTTTAAACAATGCCAGTTTATATAATATTTACATACCCTACATTACTCATCTCATATGTATATACTGTACTCTATACCATCTACTGCATCTTGCGTATGCCGTTCAGCCATCGCTCATCCATATATTTTTATGTACATATTCTTATTCATTTCTTTACACTTGTGTGTATAAGGTAGTTGTTGTGAAATTGTTAGATATTACTGCATGGTCGGAACTAGAAGCACAAGCATTTCGCTACACTCACATTAACATCTGCTGACCATGTGTATGTGACAAATAAAATTTGATTTGACCTAATTCAGGCTGTGGCCATTGTCGTTCTAAATTCAAGCTACGAGACCATTGAGGACAATTGACTTAATCAACCTATTTTACATGAATTTGTTCAGCAAGCGTTTTAAAACTAAACTATGAGGTAAGCAAGAACATTCATCGATGTACACTCAGTGTACAAAACGTTAGGAACACCTTCCTATTATTGAGTTGCACCCTTTTGTGCCCTCAGAACAATTCAATTGGGGCATGGACTCTACAAGGTGTTGAAAGCGTTCCACAGGGATGCTGGCCCATGTTGACTCCAATGCTTTCCACAGTTGTGTCAAGTTGGCTGGATGTCCTTTGGGTGGTGGATCATTCTTGATACACTCTGGAAACTTTTGAGCATGAAAGACCTAGCAGCATTGCAGTTCTACACTCAAACCGTTGCGCTTGGCACCTATTACCATACCCCGTTCAAAGGCACTAAAATCTTTTGTCTCGCCCATTCACCCTCTGAATAGCACATACAAACAATCCATGTCTCAATTGTCTCAAGGCTTAAAAATCCTTCTTTAACTTGTCTCCTCCTCTTCATCTACACTGATTGAAGTGCATTTAACAAGTGACATCAATAAGGGATCATAGCTTCACCTGGATTCACCTGGTCAGTCTGTGTCATGAAAAGAGCAGGTGTTCTTAATGTTTTGTACAGTCAGTGTATTCTACAATCGGTGGATAAAAAGGGAATGAAACAGTTATTGTATGATTATCATTTATGATAATCTCTGTGCTTGCAGCAGCGTTTACCCCCCCCCCCTCAAAAATACTATTGTTTACATAGTGACGTTATAGTGACTATGATAGGCTGATTGACTTGGTAACAGCACCTCTCCATGTAATGTGCTAGTAATATACAGCATAGAAATACAGAGGGCAGATCTGCTGTAATCAAATGTGATGGTTTCAGCAATACATAGTGAATATTCTAATCTGCTCAAGGGTTGAGATACTCTGATATATACCATCCCTTCACCTCAAAGGGCTTATTTAATCCGAGTCAGGACTGTCCTCTGGGTCGACACAAATCTACACTAAATCTGCCTCCCAAATGGCACCCAATTCCCTTTGGGCTCTAGTCGAAAATAGTGCACTAAATAGGGAATAGGGTGGCATCTGGGATGCAAGCTAAATCTTATGCTGAGCGAGATTGCATGATCACTGAAATATTGTTCCGAATAGGGAGCAAGCTCTCCCGGGAAAAGCCTTCCAAGGCAGAATGTTTTGCTGCCGTGTTGGTCCACTGCCAAGCTCATCCGTTCTCACCCGACACAACCAGTCGCCCGCAAAGTCTGCAGTCTCATACAGCCATGCTGTTGGGATACACAGCCATTACCCAGCCATCCTGCTCAAGGCCTCGGAGCCGTTTCTGTTCGGGTGCTGCTGCTACAGCACTCCACTGCTGAATCGCTGTCTTTGTCTCTCTGATCATTCATGACCTCATTGAAACTCATTAAAAGAAAGGTCCTCTTATGGTGTATTACTTGGAGATGGGGAGTTCTCCAACTTATGCCTTAGGACCTCTGCTCAGATAGATGTGGAGGATTGAAAGGAGGGATTTGGTGAATGGCAGAAAGTGTGTTGACAGGGACTGTGATCTTCTTTCCCCAGGGCTCAAGAGGGAGGCACGCCGAAACCAGCCCAGAGGTGAGTCTTTCTCTATTCTTATTTTTTGGGGGTCTATTTCATCTGATGTTGTTGGGTTCAAATACAATTTGAAATCGAGCTGTTCTGGAGCGCCATATGGGCAGGGTTTGCAGTTTAAGGACTGTTATATTGGTCAATTTAGCCAGGCAAGCTCAATCAAGTACGGATAAATCATTTCAAATACTATTTGAACACAGATCCGGTTGTTGTTTTTTTGTCTCTGTAGTCATATGAATGGCATGAATGATAACTCATTTTCCCCAGTTGTTCGGTAGTACCAGCTATTGAAAACGTTTGTGTTGCCCAAATAATTGAATCAATTGTGATTGATTAAACACGATTAACATGATTAAACTTGAACTTAACTTTGGCAAAACCTTTGAATAGAATTGATTGAGTTACTGGTCCCCCTCTCTCTACCATTTATTACAGGCTTGACATCTGCACTTAGTAACTCTGTAACTTTCCCAATTAATCACACATTGATCTCAATCGTAGAGTTTCGCTTTAGTGTTGTTTAATTGGGCCCAGGGCCGTGTTCATTAAGCACCAGGTCTCTTGTAAAAGAGGTCTTCTGATCTCAACGGGACTTCCTGGATAAATAAAAGTTCAATTAAACCAAACTTAAGAAAATGAACTGAAACAGGGTTGGACTATCTGAACATTTGTCCAATAAGAAACTCTTTTTCATTTTCCGATGCAAAATATTTTGCCACTTCATGCCCTAATCAACGCAATCCAGGTGTCATCATCAGAGACTTCTTGTTTTCATGTCAGGATGGACGGGTTAGGCTGTGGGGATGTGCCGAGTGAGGACGACCAGGGGAACGAGATTGAGTGCGAGCAGGACCCTCCCAACTGGCAGGCGCTGGTTAGCCGAGAGGTCCTGGCGGGCCTGACTCCACAGGAGATCAAAAGACAGGAAGTCATCAACGGTGAGGCCGGTGGCCATTTTGGCTCTACATACTGTACAGCTGCCTGGGGATCAATCATACAGATAGATAGCTGTTGAATATTCAAAGTAGTTTCATGCTAACTGTTTAGCTTTGAGATGGCAAATATGATGCGCTGTATTACAATATGTCCTTTACATTTTTATACCTTTATATCCTATCCTATCCGCCCCAGCCTCACCTAAACCTTGTTGACTATTTGAGTATGTCTATGACCAAGCCTACTGTGTCCATTCAAGTCAAGTGGTGAACTCTTTCATCATGATTATCAGTGATGGTGGGTCCGCTAGCTAAATAAACCACAACAAGTCGCGAAAGGTTTGTGTGACGTTTTCGTAGGAAAGTCTCCAAATTCTATGTTGCGTAGATCCTGATATACCAGGAAATGTGCAAGCCTCAATCCCAAATGAAAATCTTGGTTCCACCTCATTGTCTTACATCAGGTAGCGTGACAGCCGTCTGCGGGTGCGTTAGAATAGCACCATCTGTCAGAAGACAATGGGTTCCACCTGTCTTATGACGGTTTGACCATAGAGATACGATAGAGCAGCGTTTCCCTAACTCGGTCCTCAGGACCCCAAGGTGTGCACGTTTAGGTTTTTGTCCTAACACTACACAGCTGATTCAAAGTATCAAAGCTTGATGAGTTTATTATTTGAATCAGCTGTGTAGTGTTAGGGCAAAAACCAATACGTGCACACCTTGGAGGACCGAGTTTTGGAAACCCTGTACTAGTGGCTGATGTCATAGACCTGCATAGCTTTAGAATGGGCTGATAATGGCAGCTATCGTGTTCTGTTTAATTCTGTGGGTCTGAATGTGTGCGTCTCCACAGAGCTCTTCTACACAGAGCGGGCACACCTGAGGATGTTGAAGGTGCTGGATAACGTGTTCTGCCAGAAACTAACCCGAGACAGCATCCTGCCTCCTGGAGACATTAAACACATCTTCACTAACCTAGAGGAGATTGTCCAGCTACACGGTACACTGTGTGTGTGTGTGTGTGTGTGTGTGTGTGTGTGTGTGTGTGTGTGTGTGTGTGTGTGTGTGTGTGTGTGTGTGTGTGTGTGTGTGTGTGTGTGTGTGTGTGTGTGTGTGTGCAATGCTAGCTGTACTCACTGTGGGGCTTCCTCTTCAAAGCTACAGTCAAACTCCTCTCTCAGGGATAATGCTAATTTACACAACTAGAATTTTCACTTCCTAAATCATTGAAATTCACCTATTCTCAAACAAATGTCCTCTTTTCCCTGACTTTTCTCTTCCTCCCTACAGTGTGGATAACGGAACAGATGACGGTCATTCGGAAGAAGAACGAGACGTCAGTGATAGACCTGATAGGAGACGATCTACTAGCTTGGGTAAGAGAAGACTTACCTTTATAGTGCACTACTTTTGACCAGAGCCCTCTTGGCATTTTGGGATATATTTTCAGTCACTGCAGGAGAGGGGGAGTATTACATCCAAAAGCCATTGCTAACATTGCTGTGTGTGTGTCTGTGTCCTTTTCTGTGTCCCTGCATTTCCATGTCCCCCTGTGCGTATGTGGGCGCGCATGTTACCATGTCCCTCTGTGCGTGTGTGGACGCGCATGTTACCATGTCCCTCTGTGCGTGTGTGGACGCGCATGTTACCATGTCCCTCTGTGCGTGTGTGGACGCGCATGTTACCATGTCCCTCTGTGCGTATGTGGGCGCGCATGTTACCATGTCCCTCTGTGTGTGTGTGGACGCGCATGTTACCATGTCCCTCTGTGCGTGTGTGTAGTTCAGTGATGACGAGGAGGAGAAGATCAAGCGGGCAGTGGGTACCTTCTGCAGTAACCAGCCCTTTGCCCTGGAACTCATCAAGACCCGGCAGAAGAAAGACCAACGCTTCACCTCCTTTATGCAGGTACGACACAGTATACTATACTATATTCTACTGTTCATGGGTTGCATGTTGTGTCACAATATTGTTCTGAAGGTTCTCTTGACGACCGGGCATTCTACTCCATGCATTCTCAGTTGGAGCTAATGAAGATTTTGCATTATAGTGGCTTGGAAACACAATGATATCTCTAAAGGAAAAAAACTGGCTTTCATCATCATTGTGATGTCGTCAGATTGACCATTTGATCTGGAGTGAGTGACTGTAGTCCTGACTCGGGTGTGTTTCTCTCGTCCCGTAGGAGGCTGAGAGCAACCGTCTGTGTCGCAGACTGCAGCTGAAGGATATCATTCCAGTGGAGATGCAGAGGCTGACCAAGTATCCACTACTGCTGGAGAGCATAGCCAAGTACACAGGTACAGTAGACAGCACCACTATAAAACACAGTCTGTCCACACAACTAATAAAGGTTGAGATATTGGCCTGAAAATGATTTGGATGCCGTATCATCTCTCTTTTGTGTCCATCTGTTGGGAGATAAGTATTGCATTTCTTTGTAATAGTTGATTAAAGAGGGATGTATTTCCAAGCCGAATTATCTTTTAATGTTTAAATAAAATGACTGAACTAAAGGAAAGCAGATTTAGCTACTCAAAGATTGTAAAATCTGTCAAAAATTGCATGAAGATTAGGCTATAAATAATCTTGGTTTACCCAGAACTAAGATATGTTTACGTAGTCTCTCCATAAGAGATTAGGCTGTAAATAATCTTGGTTTACCCAGAACTAAGATATGTTTACGTAGTCTCTCCATAAGAGATTAGGCTGTAAATAAGCTTGGTTTACCCAGAACTAAGATATGTTTACGTAGTCTCTCCATAAGAGATTAGGCTGTAAATAATCTTGGTTTACCCAGAACTAAGATATGTTTACGTAGTCTCTCCATAAGAGATTAGGCTGTAAATAAGCTTGGTTTACCCAGAACTAAGATATGTTTACGTAGTCTCTCCATAAGAGATTAGGCTGTAAATAAGCTTGGTTTACCCAGAACTAAGATATGTTTACGTAGTCTCTCCATAAGAGATTAGGCTGTAAATAATCTTGGTTTACCCAGAACTAAGATATGTTTACGAAGTCTCTCCATAAGAGATTAGGCTGTAAATAATCTTGGTTTACCCAGAACTAAGGTATGTTTACGTAGTCTCTCCATAAGAGATTAGGCTGTAAATAAGCTTGGTTTACCCAGAACTAAGATATGTTTACGTAGTCTCTCCATAAGAGATTAGGCTGTAAATAATCTTGGTTTACCCAGAACTAAGATATGTTTACGTAGTCTCTCCATAAGAGATTAGGCTGTAAATAATCTTGGTTTACCCAGAACTAAGATATGTTTACGTAGTCTCTCCATAAGAGATTAGGCTGTAAATAATCTTGGTTTACCCAGAACTAAGATATGTTTACGTAGTCTCTCCATAAGAGATTAGGCTGTAAATGAATCCGTCATCATCATCATGTCTTCACATTCTCGTGGACGTGGGTTTTTGTTATGCATTTATTTGGTCCACTCCATGAGACTGATATCATCTGCTTGTTTTTTTTTTTTGCCTGACAGAAGATGCAGAGGAGAGGGACAAGGTGAAGAGGGCCGGGGAGTGCTGCAGGACGATCCTCAACTATGTCAACCAGACAGTGAAAGAGGCAGAGAACAAACAGGTAACTGACTATGGAGAGGACAACCAGTGGGACTAGACACATGGTGAACACATGCACACATCTGGCTACACCAACAGTTGTCATGGTGCAGCCACGTTTCAATTGAAAACTGTGGGACACTTGCAAGCTAAATGAAGCGAAACCAGTTCAGACTGTACCAATGGGATTCAAACACTTCCTACCTTAATATGGCTGTCTACAGTGGCTTGCAAAAGTATTCACCCCCTTTACAACATGGAATTAAAATAGATTTTTTGGGGGGGTTTGTATCGTTTGATTTACACAACATGCCTACCACTTTGAAGATGCAAAATATTTTTTATTGTGAAACAAACAAGGAATAAGTGCATAACTATTCACCCCCCCAAAGTCAATACTTTGTAGAGACACCTTTTGCAGCAATTACAGCTGCAAGTCTCTCGTGCTATGTCTCTATAAGCTTGGCACATCTAGCCACTGGGATTTTTGCCCATTCTTCAAGGCAAAACTGCTCCAGCTCATTCAAATTGAATTGGTCTCTCTGATGTACAGCCATTTTAAGTCACACCACAGATTCTCAATTGGATTGAGGTCTGGGCTTTGACTAGGCCATTCCAAGACATTTAAATGTTTCCCCTTAATCCACTCAAGTGTTGCTTTAGCAGTATGCTTAGGGTCATTGTTCTGCTGGAAGGTGAACCGCAGTTCCAGTCTCAAATCTCTGGAAGACTGAAACAGGTTTCCCTCAAGAATTTCCCTGCATTTAGCACCATCCATCATTCGTTCAATTCTGACCAGTTTCCTGGTCCCTGCCGGTTGGTGTTCTCGGTGTGATTAGACCAGAGTACCTTCTTCCATATGTTTGGGGAGTCTCCCACATGCCTTTTGGAAAACACCAAACGTGTTTGCTTATTTTCTTCTTTAAGTAATGGCTTTTTTCTGGCCACTCTTCCATAAAGCCCAGCTCTGAGGAGTGTACAGCTTAAAGTGGTCCTATGGACAGATATTCCAATCTCCGCTGTGGAGCTTTTCTGCTCCTTCAGGGTTATCTTTGGTCTCTTTGTTGACGCTCTGATTAATTCCCTCCGTGCCTGGTCCATGAGTTTTGGCGGGCGACCCTCTCTTGGCAGGTTTGTTGTGGTGTCATATTCTTTCCATTTTTTAATAATGGATTTAATGGTGCTACGTGGGATGTTCATGTTTCGGATATTTTTTTATAACCCAACACTGATCTGTACTTCTCTACAACTTTGTCCCTGACATGTTTGGAGAGCTCCTTGGTCTTCATGGTGCTGCTTGCTTGATGGTGCCCCTTGCTTAGTGGTGTTGCAGACTCTGGGGCCTTTCAGAACAGGTGTATATATACTGAGATCATGTGACAGATCATGTGACACTTATTTAAATAAAGTCCACCTGTGTGCAATGTAATTATGCACCTTCTGAAGGTAATTGGTTGCACCAGATCTTATTTAGGGGCTTCATAGCAAAGGGGGTGAACACATATGCACGCACCACTTTTCCGTTTTTATTATTATTATTATTTTTAAACAAGTAATTTCACTTCACCAATTTGGACTATTCTGTGTATGTCCATTACATGAAATCCAAATAAAAATACATTTAAATCACAGGTTTTAATGCAACCAAATAGGAGAAACACCAAGGGGGATGAATACTTTTGCAAGGCCCTGTATTTAAGTTGACCAGTTCCTCTGCTAAGCTATGTAATCGGCTTTTCCTTGCTGTTTTTATTGCTGCCACCTGTTATGCATTGTCTGTTTTCTGCTAGCCTATCATAACCCCAGCCTCCACCTATTTGGTTCTGCTTTTTTCCCCCATCGGGGGGATTGATATATCTCACTCACTGCCTGTATTATAATGGTAATAAGGGACCCATGGCTCTGGCAGTCAGCTCCCATGAAGGAGCAGAGCCAAACACCAATACCAGATGTTTTGTCATCTATGTTGGTTTCTTAAAGGGTTAAAGGAATATGTGAGTTTCCTGTCTGAACTCTATTAATGCAAAATGTAGCAAACAGTACAACTCTTGTGCCTGCTACCTTTCTACCAGAATATATCAGCTAAGGGACTGAATAGCATTTAGATCCTATCAAATGAGTGTTCTAACTGTATACTGTCTAGCCAGTATAAGTGTGTGTGCTCCTCTCCCTACAGAGGTTAGAGGACTACCAGAGACGCCTGGACCTGTCCTCTCTCAAACAGAGTGAGAACCCAATGATCTCAGAGTTCAAGGTGAGACTACTTGTGTCTCCATTTATTTACATGCATTTACCTTTATTTGACATGGGAAGTTAATTGGACATATTCTCATTGGCAAGAACCCCCGTTGGCTTAAAGCTGTAGAAAGGTGCCTGTTCTGACGTGTGTGTGTGCGTGTGTGTAGAGTCTAGACCTGACCAAGAAGAAGATGGTGCACGAGGGACCTCTCTCCTGGAAGGTCAACAAAGACAAGACCATCGGTACGTACCCATAATTCAACAGAATGTGTTTTAGCGGTGTAGAAATGTTGATCATGTAGAGAATAATTAGTATTTTTTACCTTTAGGACAATTGCTATTTCCATTTTCAGCTTAGCCTTTTGGTACGCTAGAGTTGTCCTCATCCAATGCTGAAAAGCTAAGTAGGCTACAACATACAATAGAAGACTGAGAAGAAGACCCGGGGTTCACATGCTATAGTAGTTTTATCCCACATGAGGACTAGCTTGTCCTGTTGAGTGTAAGTGATTTTCTGTGTGTTGTAAACCGTCTTCTCTCTATACCAAATGCCAGGACTGAGAGAAACCAAATGTTCCCCATGCCATACCAATGAATCAACAACTTGAGTCATGTTGTCATGAATTTCAATGATGTTTATCAATGTATTTCAGTGTCTGTGATGCCATTTGGTTATAAAAACAAAAGTATTACCTTGAACTTCCTCCTGTGCCCTCAGAGCTGTACACGCTGCTCCTGGAGGACATCCTGGTGCTGCTGCAGAAGCAGGACGAGCGGTTGGTCCTCAAGTGCCACAGCAAGAACTTGGCGGGCACCGCCGACACCAAGCACATCTTCAGCCCCATCATCAACCTCAACACCGTGCTGGTGCGCTCGGTAGCCACCGGTGTGTCCATTCAGTTCTAACAATATTAAAGCATTTTCCCTCCTTTATGTTTCAGTAAAACGCTAAGGGATGGGGCTGGAGAAATGTAACCACCCTCAAATTCATAGACAGAGCTATAGATGCAAGGACTGACAATCTATTGTATCAACATTATAGTTTTAACCACAAACTTATATTTTGGGTTTTGAAGGGGTACGACAGTTGAACTAAGCTCATGAGGCATTTATAAGTTTTATTCTTGAAGAATTAATCAAATGTATGTAGCAACTGTTATTTCCCTATTAAGGGGGCTATTTAGTGTGAATTATTTTTAAATCTGATATAAATAGTTATTGCTCTATTTGCTACGTTTCCATCTGTGTTGTTCTGACTGTTGCATCTCACTGAAAAGGCTCCTGGAATCATATCTTATCAAATTGCTTCAAGCAACATGTCTGTAGTAGCCTGGTCCCAGATCTGTTTGTGCAGTCTTGCCAACCACCATGTTTGGCATGACAGTGACTATTGGCGTAAGCTTTTTGGAACCTGCCTGATCTTGCAATAGCTCACATTCTGTTTTACTGACGTGAAATTGGAGTTGGCTACATAGCTTAAACAGACCTGGGACCAGGCTATATCTAGTGGACTTTGGAGAGGAAAGACAACATAGTAAAGACTGTCAATATAATGTATGTTCTAATGATATTGTCTCTTCTCCTGTCAGACAACAAGTCCTTCTTTGTGCTGTCTATGTCCGACAACGGAGCCCAGATCTACGAACTGATGGCCCAGACCGTGTCCGAGCAAAGAACGTAAGTCTGTTTGTCTGTTCATCCCAAAGTCACTTTATTCAAGCATCCCAGTCAGTTGTTACCTGGCTGGAACTAGGATTGCAAAAGTGATTTTTA
The DNA here is from genome assembly GCF_018296145.1 of Oncorhynchus tshawytscha. Taxonomy (NCBI): domain Eukaryota; kingdom Metazoa; phylum Chordata; class Actinopteri; order Salmoniformes; family Salmonidae; genus Oncorhynchus; species Oncorhynchus tshawytscha. The sequence goes on from NC_056458.1 coordinate 33,520,710, forward strand.
AATGCCTCGCAAAGAGGGGCACCTATTGGTTGATGCTGAATATCCCTTAGAGCATGATGAAGTTCTTAATTACACTCAGTCACTACAAAGATACAGGCGTCCTTCCTAACTCAGCTGACGGAGAGGAAGAAAACTGCTCATGAAGTACAATAGAGTGTCTAGTTTGAGAAACCGATGCCTCACAAGTCCTCAACTCGCAGCTCCATTAAATAGTACCAGCAAAACACCAGTCTCAACATCAACAGTGAAGATGCGACTCCGGGATGCTGGCCTTCTCAGTTGTGCACTGGGCCTCCCACTACTCTTTCTATTCTGGTTAGACAGTTTGCTCTGTTCTGTGAAGGAAGTAGTACACCACGTTGTACGAGATCTTCAGTTTCTTGGCAATTTCTCAGATGGAATTGCCTTCATTTCTCAGAACAAGAATAGACTGATGAGTTTCAGAAGAAAGTTCTTTGTTTCTGGCCATTTTGAGCCTGTAATCGAACCCACAAATGCCAACGCTCCAGATACTCAGCTAGTCTAAAGAAGGCCAGTTTTATTGCTTCTTTAATCGGAACTTCAGTTTTCAGCTGTGCTAACATAATTGCAAAAGGGTTTTCTAATGATCAATTAGCCTTTTAAAATGATCAACTTGGATTAGCTAACACAACCTGCCATTGGAACACAGGAGTGATGGTTGCTGATATTCCATTTTTTTTTTTAATCTGCTGTTTAAAAATGTCTACACTGTATTTCTGATCAATTTGATGTTATTTTAATGGACAGAAAATATGCTTTTCTTTTAAAAACAAGGACATTTCTAAGTGATCCCAAACTTTTGAATTGTTGTATGTGTATGTATTTATATGACAAAACACATCACGACAAGAGAGACAACACTACATAAAGAGAGACCTAAGACAACAACATACTGTAGCAAGGCAGCAACACATTACAACACAGCATGGTAGCAACAGAACATGACAACAACATGGTAGCAGCACAAAACATGGGACAAACATTTTTGGGCACAGACAACAGCACAAAGGGCAAGAAGGTACATCATGCAAAGCAGCCACAACTGTCAGTAAGAGTGTCCATGATTGAGTATTTGACTGAAGATATTGAGATAAAACTGTCCAGTTTGAGTGTTTGTTGCAGCTTGTACCCAGTCGCTAGCTGCAGTGAAGTGAAAAGAGGAGTGACCCAGGGATGTGTGTGCTTTGGGGACCTTTAATACTAACCTAAATGAAAGAGTGAAAAGAATGAAGCCTGTACAGAATAAAAAATATTCCAAAACATGCATCCTGTTTGCGACAAGCCACTTAAATAATACTGTAAAAAATGTGGCAAAGATATGACATTTTGGGAATACAGCTAGTTATAGTTTTGACTTAAATTAGCTTGAAAATCTATAGCAAAACTTGAAAGTAGCTTTCTAGCAATGATCAACAACCAACTTGACAGAGCTTGAAGAATTTTAAAAAGAATGGCCAAATATTGTACAATCCAGGTGTGCAAATCTCTTAGAGAATCACAGCTTTATTCGCTGCCAAAGGTGTTTCTAACTTGTATTGTCTCAGGGTGGTGAATATTAATATTTTTTTCATACATTTTTTTATAAATTTTGTGTAGATCATTGGCCAAAAATTAAAATTAAATCCATTTTAGTCCCGCTTTGTAACAACAAAATGTGGAAAAAGTAAATTGGTGTGAGAACTTTCTGAAGTCACTGTAGATGGTGCAATTCCCAGGAAGACAGGATGGGCTCGCTTTCTATTTCTATGGTTGGTCTGTTTCTCATTAACTCCTCCCATCCACTAGGTGGCAGTGTCTGATAACGCAGAGCGCAGAAACCATGAAGACGAAAACACACATCATACCTTTACCCCAAACCGAGTGAGTTCACTGGCCTTGTTGGCTTTTTATATACACTGCTCAAAAAAATAAAGGGAACACTAAAATAACACATCCTAGATCTGAATGAATAAATTATTCTTATTAAATACTTTTTTCTTTACATAGTTGAATGTACAAAATCACACAAATTATCAATGGAAATCAAATGTATCAACCCATGGAGGTCTGGATTTGGAGTCACACTCAAAATTAAAGTGCTAAACCACACTACAGGCTGATCCAACTTTGATGTAATGTCCTTAAAACAAGTCAAAATGAGGCTCCGTAGTGTGTGTGGCCTCCACGTGCCTGTATGACCTCCCTACAACGCCTGGGCATGCTCCTGATGAGGTGGCGGACGGTCTCCTGAGGGATCTCTCCTGGACAGTCTGTGGTGCAACGTGGCGTTGGTGGATGGAGCGAGACATGATGGGACATCTGGGACAGATGTGCTCAATTGGATTCAGGTCTGGGGAACGGGCGGGCCAGTCCATAGCATCAATGCCTTCCTCTTGCAGGAACTGCTGACACACTCCAGCCACATGAGGTCTAGCATTGACTTGCATTAGGAGGAACCCAGGGCCAACCGCACCAGCATATGGTCTCTCAAGGGGTCTGAGGATCTCATCTCGGTACCTAATGGCAGTCAGGCTACCTCTGGCGAGCACATGGAGGGCTGTGCGGCCCCTCAAAGAAATGCCACCCCACACCATGACTGACCCACCGCCAAACCGGTCATGCTGGAGGATGTTGCAGGCAGCAGAACGTTCTCCACGGCATCTCCAGACTGTCACGTCTGTCACATGTGCTCAGTGTGAACCTGCTTTCATCTGTGAAGAGCACAGGGCGCCAGTGGCGAATTTGCCAATCTTGGTGTTCTCTGGCAAATGCCAAACGTCCTGCACGGTGTTGGGCTGTAAGCACAGCCCCCACCTGTGGACGTCGGGCCCTCATACCACCCTCATGGAGTCTGTTTCTGACCGTTTGAGCAGACAAATGCACATTTGTGGCCTGCTGGAGGTCATTTTGTAGGGCTCTGGCAGTGCTCCTCCTGCTCCTCCTTGCACAAATGCTGAGCTAGCAGTCCTGCTGCTGGGTTGTTGCACTCCTACGGCCTCCTCCACGTCTCCTGATGTACTGGCCTGTCTCCTGGTAGCGCCTCCATGCTCTGGACACTACGCTGACAGACACAGCAAACCTTCTTGCCACATCTCGCATTGATGTGCCATCCTGGATGAGCTGTACTACCTGAGCCACTTGTGTGGGTTGTAGACTCCGTCTCATGCTACCACTAGAGTGAAAGCACCGCCAGCATTCAAAAGTGACCAAAACATCAGCCAGGAAGCATAGGAACTGAGAAGTGGTCTGTGGTCACCACCTGCAGAACCACTCCTTTATTGGGGGTGTCTTGCTAAATCCCTATAATTTCCACCTTTTGTCTATTCCATTTGCACAACAGCATGTGAAATTTATTGTCAATCAGTGTTGTTTCCTAAGTGGACAGTTTGATTTCACAGAAGTGTGATTGACTTGGAGTTACATTGTGTTGTTTAAGTGTTCCCTTTATTTTTTTGAGCAGTGTATATTTTATATGTACTTTTATACACTCTGCTTTCTAATGAAAAAAGGCACATCGCCCTAGTTTATAATTTACGTTTGTGTGTGCGTGCATACGTTTGGCATGTGTGTTGCAGTGTGGAGCGAGACGCAGTAGAGATTATCAGCACGGGGGTGCCCAAACTGAACAAAGACCCTGAGCTCACCTCCATGGGAGGTACCCAGTCCCCAGGTATCAATAACTAGACATTTAATACATTTTCAAAAATCGAATCAAATCAAATTTTATTGGTCACATACACATATTTAGCAGATGTTATTGCGGGTGTAGCGAAATGCTTGTGTTCCTAGCTCCAACAGTGTAGTAGTATCTAACAATTTAAAAAAAAACATCTACCCTATGAAAAGCTATGTGAGTTTGACTATTCTTCATGCAGCTGTAACACACCTTCACTACCCATGTATCTGTGTCCCCTAGAAAAAGACGTCTCTTCCTTGCCGGGTCTGCAACCCACACCCACATCGACCAACCCATTTGACGGTGTCAAATCAGACGACGAGGAAGAAGAGGACTCGCCACTGCCAGACAGAAGAGAAGAACAAGAAGAGGAGGAGGAAGTGGAGGAGGTAGATGAGGAGGAAGTTGAAGCTTTTCTGGATGGAGAGCTGGCAGACAGATTGCCCTTCCTCCAGGAGAGGTCACGCCTGGGCATCGCCATCGACGACGAGGATCCCGATGACGCCTTCGGCATGCCACCCTCCAGAGCCGAGGAGGCCCTAAGAACCTGTGAGTTCACTGCCTTAGCCTTAGACCAATATGTCACATACAGTGATAGAATGACACATTGAATGGCACACTAAATGTTTTGCAACGGAAACTGAAAATGAGTGTTTCTTCTTAGCCTAATGAACATGACCCTGTAGCCACGCTGACTCTCTCTCCTTATCCCAGTGGCCGCCCTGAGGCAGGTCCTTCTCAACCACATGACGAACAGAGCAGAGGGCAGCGACAAGGACAAAGAGAAGGGGAAAGAAAAAGAGCAGAGGAAGGGCCGAGCCCCTGGAGGCCGCCTGCTGAGGACCACGTCCCTGAGGGGCCCAGAGGACAACAACAGTATCTCGGCCCCAAGCAGCGTAGCAGCACCCTCTACTGGCTCCTCGGAGAATGGCGCCTTGGAGAAGACCGAGGCAGGGAGGGAGGAGGAGGCCCCGGGGTCCAATGAACTACCATCTGGGGACACAGGTTTCTTTGAGACTTCCGAGGAATACGGTGAGCCAACTGGGACATTCAAGGCAGAAAAGCGGCAGGGGATTCACCCCTTAGGTTAAGTAGTATTTCACTTAGTCATGAATCGTTGTCAATAGGAGACAAAGTTCTAATTCTACTTAAGTGGAAGTTAGGATATACTGTTGCTTTTATAGCATGTTTGAGGTTCCTTTTTAATTGTGGAAGTTAAAGTACTCAGGTGGGCATAACTTACCCATTTCCAACCGTCTCTCCCTCCCTCCCCATTTCTCTTTCCCTCCCTCCCCAGGCAGTTACATGGTCCTGGAGGGCTACGGGGCCTCGGGGGAGAGCAGCACGGACAATGACGGTCAGGCGAGTGGCGGGGGGGGCCCGGACATCGACCTGAAGAAGCTGCTCTCCTCATCCTCGCAGACAGGGGGTGCCGGCCCCAAACTCAGACGCCAGGTCATGACCCACATCCGCCTGCTCCAGGCCAACCTGCAGCACCTGAAGGTACACAATCAACCCCCCTTTAAGTAACATGAAGTTTCCTCCCCCCTAGATCAGACCTGGGTTCAAATACTATTTGAAATCATTACCTCTGGATTTTGACAATGATGCCCTTTATCTACTTCCCCACAGTTCGATGAACTTGTGGATACCGTTTTTATATCTCTGTCCAGTAATGAAGGAGGTTAGAGGTAGTTTCACGCGCCAATGCTAATCAGTCTTAGCCATAGACTGACAGTTATTGTGCTATCTGCTTGCATGGCACTAGTTAGCAACTTAAGTCAAACAGCACGCAGAGAAATACAAATGGTATCCACAAGTTCATCTGACTCTGGGGAAGTAGTTAAAGTGCCTCATTGCCAAAATCCCAAAGTATCCCTTTAAAAGTGGTTGATTGAGTATGCCTGATTTAGACCAATTAGAGTAGTCCCAAAATGGCAAACCACGCCCATTCAGTGCTTCAGGCAGGCTAGAGTAAGTGCTTAAAAGTGCATTATGCAGAAATTGCTGCACCATTTCCTGGTTCCTAATATTCTAATAGTTCGCCTAATTTCAGTTTGTGACAAAACAAGCAAGTATAGTGTAGAGAATAATTGTACCATCTAAACCATTGTGAAATTTTCAGCTGTTTAACCTAGTGTACAAAACTGAAAGTAAAAGACGTGAAAACGAAACTTAACAATGGGAAGCATAGAAATAGCACACATAGAACAGATCTACCGCTTCTTAGACATGCTTTCGATGAGAATGACATATCTATAACTCATATCTCTACGTGAATTTGGTCAGATCTTCCAAAAACGGACATATTGCAGCTTTAAAGTATTTGAAAGATTTCAGATAAATCAGATCTGACTTCAAATGCTAAGGTCAGTTTTTTGTTCTTAGCTGATCTTTGATGTGTGCCCCAGGGCATCTTCGTCCCAGAACTCGCGCTTTGAGTGAAATGTATGAGAAGGGTTTTATAGGTAAAGTTATTCAATGTCTATCATGCAGTCTCTCATGCGGCATGATCAAGACATCTGTTTGTCAATCTGCCTGTTTGCTCATACTATTATATTTGTTTTACTGTATGGGTCCATCTACCCATACACTAATTTTATCCATCTGTATGTTCATATGTTCTACCAGAGCTAAGTTTCTGTCAACAATCTGCTTTCAGGAAGTGGAGACCAAGTATAATGAACTGCGCCAAAGGCTGACTGAAACAGCTACTGACACAGAGGAGAACAAAGGTACTGTGAATTATTGATACTGCATCCCATATGACACTCTGTACTCTTTATCAGTAAAGTATCCGGGTGCGTCCCAAATGGCACCTTCTTCCCTATAAATTGCACTACTTTTGAGAGCTCTATGGGCCCTGGTCAAAAGTAGTGCAATTTATAGGGAAGAAGGTGCTGTTTGGGACGCACCATGATACTTATCATGAACAGATACAACAGTAGTTCACATGCACAGGATGCTTGAAAGGGCTTTTGGAGTACATACGCGTAGATATATCTTGTGCTCCACCGATACATAGTTATTTCTGCAGGCATTGAAGTTTGAGTAAACCGTACACACGGGACAACAAACAGAATACGTATCACAACTTAAAACCAGATATGTTGTTGGTTAACATAAGTATAGGTTTTGTGGTCAAATATCAAAGAGAAAAACACGATGAGGAAAGCAAAATCAAAATATGTGTGTATTATTATTATTTCTCTTTCTGTTGTCTCTCTCGCTTCGCTCTTCAGATAATAGTTAGTGATGACAGAGCCCCTTCCCCTCCACCACAAGAGGACGAAGGAGGGACACGGAGGACGACACCTCTTCCTGTCCTCTGGAGGCCCACCACCTCAGCCCCCCACCCCTCCCATACTGCTGTGGCCCACAGTGGAGACTGGAACGATCAGGGGACCCCCCAGCACAAATGGCAATCAGGGAAAAGAACGCCACAACTCACACAGCGTTCTCACTAGGACCATTCCACCCCCAAACACCCCACTTTGGAAATGAACACAAGTGCTGGTCAAAGTGTACTGACTACCACCACCATCAGGATATTAGTAGATAGGGATTGAAGTTATTTTTCAACCCCCGCTTCTTTCTCCTCCTGTGGATAAAGAGTGCCATCTTCCCATTGCTCACGTGCATTCAGCATTCGGAACACACCACTTTCAATATATCCATCGGGAGTCAGAAACACAACTGTACGTGATGCTATAGTCCAACTTAAAGCACAACTGTGTTGTGGTTAATGGTTTGGACCTGGAGGACCACCATGACAAAGGCTTAGCAGAGTGAGAATGCGGGGTGGAGAGGGTGGTCAATATACATACCTCTTCAGTTGGAATCATTCCATGATTGATCAAATTCCACTCTAACAAAAAATGGCAAGTTTAATGCGTGTTTTTTCTAAACGTAATAATATGTTAAGTGAACCCCCCCCATCATGCCTACAACATTGAAAGCCTTGTAGATTTTGATTAGGTATCTTAAGACATCCTGAAGTAATTCTTTAATCACTTAGGGGTGAATCCTATTGTAACCTCCACTTAAGTCAAATGTTCCCTTAAGTTAGGATTCTCCCTTTAATAGGTCCTCAAGTGATTTAGTGGATCTCACTAACCCGCATCCTTAGCATGAAGCCTTGGTCTTGTTCACAGTAGATGGTGAAAGAATAAATTGACAAACTCCATTTTCTTGAGAGATATTTCAGTGATATACTGCCAGTGGTGAGGTGATAACAGTATACCGGTATACCAGTATACCAGCGCTCCATTTGTTCACCTTTTGGTGTGGCTGTATCTCCTCTGGCTTGAGTTGTGGCTCTTGGGAAGCGTGTGGTGTGATATAGCAAAATACAAGAGGACAGTCTGTCATTAGAGTTATTGACTTCCCTCTGAAGTCATGTAGTATTCATCCATTCCTAATTGATAGGGACCCTCCTGGCTCGGGGAACACCCCCAGCTCTTTGACCAGTTTCCGTATACTTTCAATTTTTCTGGTTTTGGAACTAAACTCTCTACGTTACTGTACATCGTCCTTTGTGTACGAGCTACTGAGAAAGTCTCATAAATAAGCTTCTGGGGTGAGAGCACAGGACCTGTGTAATTTCATGGTTGGATTGAGAAAGGACTGGCACAACAAATATATTACTTTCACCAGCCGGAAGACTTGGATGAAAAGGACTTCTATGGACTATTTTAAATGTTTTTAAAAAATGACTAACAGTTATGAAAAACACTGCATCTCTTAAAATAAGAGCAATCTTTAAAGACAAAAAAACAAAAACATTTCTCTCCTGCTTTCTACATTATACAATCATGTATTACTTTGACAGAAACTACTAAAACCAGGAGAGAATAAGACTGCAACGTATCCCTAAAATATTAAATGTAATCTGTCTTTTTATTATTTTTGTCTAGACGTTATATTTTTATTATATTATTGTGAGCACTATTATTATGGTCTCTGGCTCTGTTGAAAACGTAAATAGTTATTTTAGGTGAGAGATTTAAATTTGACTGATCTATTGTATTAAAATGAAAGGAAAGTTAATCTTCCTGTGTAAAGGGAGGGAAATATGAGTTTGGAATATCGGCCAAAACTACACAACTTAAAATGTTCAAATATCATTAAAGAAGCTTGCTGGAAACACTGATGGTGGAGCGTTATTCTCTGTGCTTGGATGTGAAAATACTGCCGTATATTTTGGTATATCTTCTTGTTACGAATGTTTATGTTTCATTTTATGAGCATTCTAGGGAGTTTTTCAGAGCCACTGTGCTTCTACATCTGCATTGCTTGCTCTTTGGGGTTTTAAGATGGGTATCTGTATGGTATGGTCAAGGTAATTTTTTTGAACAGTCTGGCATGGACATGTTGGCCATGATTTGACCTGTAATCTTTCTGTCATACAGAAGATGTCAAAATCGAAGGAAAACCGAGAGAAGAAAAGCACTGACGCAGGTTAGAGTTGTACCCTGTCCACTATAGAATTTATGTTGGCGATGCGCTTGTAAGAGTTTATCCATAGAGATGTATAGATGACCCTAGTGCCAAAAGCCTGTTTTAGCATGGACAGCACCATAGATGACTTAAACCATTTGAATAAGTCAACTGGGTGAGACTTCCCATGAGTTAAGGATCACATAATTCCATCCAGGTCATGAGGAGGGATCAGCCACTGAATTATACTTGTGAGCAAACATTCCATAACTGCAGGTGGCAGTAAATCACCAACCTTGGCCTTATACCTGTTCTATAATGGTTCAAACAACACAATTCAGGTGGCAGTAAATCACCAACCTTGGCCTTATACCTGTTCTATAATGGTTCAAACAACACAATTCAGGTGGCAGTAAATCACCAACCTTGGCCTTATACCTGTTCTATAATGGTTCAAACAACACAATTCAGGTGGCAGTAAATCACCAACCTTGGCCTTATACCTGTTCTATAATGGTTCAAACAACACAATTCAGGTGGCAGTAAATCACCAACCTTGGCCTTATACCTGTTCTATAATGGTTCAAACAACACAATTCAGGTGGCAGTAAATCACCAACCTTGGCCTTATACCTGTTCTATAATGGTTCAAACAACACAATTCAGGTGGCAGTAAATCACCAACCTTGGCCTTATACCTGTTCTATAATGGTTCAAACAACACAATTCAGGTGGCAGTAAATCACCAACCTTGGCCTTATACCTGTTCTATAATGGTTCAAACAACACAATTCAGGTGGCAGTAAATCACCAACCTTGGCCTTATACCTGTTCTATAATGGTTCAAACAACACAATTCAGGTGGCAGTAAATCACCAACCTTGGCCTTATACCTGTTCTATAATGGTTCAAACAACACAATTCAGGTGGCAGTATGCACCCTCATAGAAGGACATTCTAATATGTATTGGGTCAGGGGGGAATACTTATCAACTGATTTCAATCTGAATTGTAACATTTTGGCACTGTCAACAAGGACTGTCGCTGACTGGATGTTTTCTATTTGTCACACGATTCTCGGGAAACACTAGACAATGTCGTGCGTGAAAAGTCCAGGAGGGCAGCTATTTCTGAGATACTGGATCCATCCGGCGTGCCTGACACCGACAATCATACCACACTCAAGGTCACTTAGGTCACTGGTTTGGCCAGTGTTTCTAAAATTAATTTGAACAGTAACTGAATGCCTCGATGTCTGTCTGCCAGCTTTATATAACAAGCCACTTGACTCAATGTCGGTAGGAGCGATCTGTTTTTGTGAACGGGATGGTGTACCTAATAAACTGGCCAGTGAGTTTAGATACCTGCTATGCTGATTTTTTATTATTATTTTTTTTTTTTATTTAACCTTTTTTTTTTAACTAGGCAAATTCTTAGTTACAATGATGGCCTAACCCTGCCAAACCCTAACAACGCTGGGCCAATCATGTCAGGTTATGATACAGCCTGGAATTGAACCAGGGTCTTTAGTGATGCCTCAAGCACTGAGATGCAGTGCCTTAGACCGCTGAACCACTCGGGAGCCCAATGAGGTAACATTATAAACTATACCATATAAAAACCTGCCCTGCTGAAGGGATGGCGCCAGAAGAAATGGCAGCAGTTTTACGGGCGCCCAATTGTGCTATTATGTGGGGTTTTTCACGTTGTTTGTAACTTATTTTGTACATCATGTTTCTGCAACCATATCTTACGGCATATCTGTGCATATTTGTAAACAGCTGGTGCAAGAAATCTAAGGAAGTCTCTAGATTTTGCTCGCCTGAAGTAGAGTATATTGTGATCATTTGCTGGCCACACTACTTGCCTAAAGAGTTTTCAGCTATACTTTTCGTGGCTATTTATTTACCACCACAGACAGATGCTGGCACTAAGACCGCACTCAGTCAGCTGTATAAGGAAATAAGCAAACGGGAAACAACTCACCCAGAGGCGGCGCTCCTAGTGGCCGGAGACTTTAATGCAGGGAAACTTAAATCAGTTCTAGTTCCTGTGCCCAAGAACACAAAGGCAACCTGCCTAAATGACTACAGACCCGTATCACTCACGTCCGTAGCCATGAAGTGCTTTGAAAGGTTGGTGATGGCTCACATCAACACCATTATCCCAGAAACCCTACACCCACTCCAATTTGCATACCGCCCAAACAGATCAACAGATGATGCAATCTCTATTTCACTCCACACTGCCCTTTCCCACATGGACAAAATGAACACTTATGTGAGAATGCTATTCATTGACTTACTCACATCGGCTGCGGAGAGCGTGATCACACAGAACAGCTGGTGTCCGGAACAGCTGATGCTCTCATGCATGTTTCAGTGTTACTTGCCTTGCCAACTAGGTGAGGGGAGTTCTTTACTAACTAGTTACCTTATTATGTCAATCAAGTAAAAGGGAGAAGCGGACACTCGGCTCTCCATGGAATGAGTTTGACACGTCCCAAATAGTAAATATTTGTCCAGCTGCTTTTTGAGTGTTCTCTCCCAATGGACAGGTATGGCAAAGACCAATAATGCCAGAAATTATTCGCACAGAGCTATAGCGCCACACAACCGTGCTAAGATTATATGTGTTAATGATTATCTCGTTATCTCAACTAATGATGTTGCCCTCAACAATGTCATGCTGACCAAGCCTGTACGTGACCAACCCAATATCACACCCTTCCCCAAAAAGTTGGCTGCTGGACCTTCATCAGGTGCCTTGCCATAAACGGTATAAAATGGGGAGTTCTGAGCACTCTTGGCTTCGTCTAGTTTGGGTCTGCCATTACCTGTGTCTCCATCACCATGAGAGCCCTCATCCTGGCCTGTGTCTTATCCTGGTGGTGGACTCCCAGGCTCAGAAACCTAAGCCTTGCAGTGAGTACACATCTGAATTATTTGACATGTTTTATCTGGAAAAACAGCAGCGTTGATAAGAGACGCAGAGCCAAATCCTGAGTGAATTTCTACATGTTATACCTGTTGAATGACTGCTTTTAACTATCCATGCACTGAAAAAAATAATATTTGCTCTACAGAGTAAACCCACAGATAATTTTATAGCCTACTCTTGGTTACTAATTTGCAGTCTAAATGGAGTGAAACTATTCTTTGACTGATTCTAAATTTATGTTCTACTTACTTCTTTCTCAACTTCAGCCTCACCACAATTTCTGAATGGAGTTATGACCATGGTAAGATTCTTGACAACTGCAATGATGATTTCTCTATAGAGCACAAACATTCTGAGATACTCTCTCTGTCTCTCTTTCTCAGGCTGTTGCTGGCGGGTCTGTTATGGCCAATGGACGGTTCACATGACTCTCTTGGATAGAAAGTGAGCTTTAGAAACTATGGGATGCATTTCAACGAGGCGTTTGCTGTAGACCAGTTGATGCTCTTCAGAGAGATACGGCGGTAAGAGCACAACAGGGCCTTCCACATATGAATTACTGTCATTTGAAAAAACACATTTCTCAGGTACAGTAGCTACATCTTAAAGAGCGACTCCGGTGACTAAATTTAGACCTTTCTCCGTCCCCCAAAAATCCCCCAAAAGTTTGGAGTGGTACAATGCTGCAAGATTGGTATTGGTAATTATCAGGAGCACCATTAGCCACTGCAAAAGCTTCAGCTACTCTTCCTGGGATCCACATGAAACATTACATAGTATATACACTACCGGTCAAATTTTTTATCAGTTATGTTGTGACATGGTAAGGGGGGTTATACAGAAGATAGTCTTATTGGTAGAAGACCAAGTCCAAGAACAGCTCAAATAAGCAAAGAGAAACAACAGTCCATCCTTACTTTAAAGGCATGAAGGTCAGTCAAGTAGGAGAAATAGTCTCGGTAACCTACAATATCTATGAACCATCAATGGCAGACAGGGAAAGATGGAGACAGCTATTCTGAGAAATTTAGTACAGATATGAATCTCCGCATATGTATTTCCCACCGTATAGCATGGTGGAGGAGGTGTTATGGTGTGGGGGTGCTTTGCTGGTGACACTGTCTGTGATTTATTTAGAATTCAAGGCACACTTAACCAGCATGGCTACCACAGCATTCTGCAGCGATACGCCATCCCATGTGGTTTGGGCTTAGTGGGACGATAATTTGTTTTTCAATAGGACAATGACCCAAAACCTCCAGGCTGTGTAAGGGCTATTTTACCAAGGAGAGTGATGGAGTGCTGCATCAGATGACCTGACCTCCACAATCCCCCGAACTCAACCAAATTGATGGTTTGGGATGAGTCAGAACGCAGAGTGAAGGAAAAGCAGCCAACAAGTGCTCAGCAGCATATGTGGGAACTCCTTCAAGACTGTTGGAAAAGCATTCCAGGTGAATCTGGTTGAGAGAATACCAAGAGTGTTCAAAGTTGCCATCAAGGCAAAGGGTGACTATTTGAAGAATATATAATCTAAAATATATTGTGATTTATTTAACACTTTTTTTGTTACTACATTATTCCATAGTTTTTATGTCTTCACTATTATTCTACAATGTAGAAAATAGTAAAATAAAGAAAAACCCTTGAATGAGTAGGGTTTTAAAACTCTTGACCGGTAGTGTAGTACAGAACATTATTAATCAAGGGTTGAAATACATCAATTTTTAAAAAATCACACAGTCTACATATCAGTACATACACACAATATCTAGGTCTAATACATAGTACTGTGCAATTACAATACAATATATATAAAATAGCTTTGTCTCTTCACAGTCCCCTTTGTGCAGTAAGGTGTTATTTTATTTTATGTTTTGATTCCCTATCTCGACAAAAAAAAATCCTAACCAAATGCTACCCTTGATGATGTACTTTAGATGTGCACCATGGCATCCATTTCAGTAAGGGGTCACATGTATGAATTGAAGCCCTAAAAGTGGATTTTAGGACTTCAATTTATGTACATTACAGCAACTAACCTTAGAAAAATGTCCTTTAAACAACCACCACTCTCTAGGGCTACTACTATGAGATCAAGTGGGCCACATTGTCCTGTAAGAAGAAGAGACTAAAATCCAGCTTCCATCTCATGGAGGTCCCCGAAGATGCCAATCTCATGGGTCAGATTATCCTGGGAAGCTCCTCCCTTGGTATTGGGACAAACTTGTTGGTCAACACCTGGTACAGAAAGGTCCCTGGGACGAAAAATGGTGAGAAGACCTAATTTGATGAAAAAAATGTAAATGTCTTTTCAATTGTTAACTACGTTACATGAAACATGTACAGGTTTGAACAGACAGACAAGAAATATTTTTAGTATTTATGGCACAAATCCAATGCAAGTCAATATCCTCTATGTTGGCTTTTGATGTGCTTCATGTCCAAATAATCTTAAAGAAACGAGCTACACAGTACATTTTAGACACTTCAGGATGATTGACAGTGTTGAAAACTGTGAAAACTGGGGATATTGACATTGGATTCTGCTTTAAATACAAATTAGTAGCCTTTGGCCAGGTAGGAAAAAAATGCTATTATTGCTACATTTTCCATAAACTGCTGATCGTAATTGATAAATTAGGCTACTTGTAACTCTCTCTCCTGTTCAGACCAGTAGATGAGCACCTTTGGCTGCCTGCCCATCACCAGCATGTACCCCACCGCTGCAGGATGGAGCACCTTCAGGTTTGCGAAAACCATCCACACCTACATGTAGGCTATTCAATATTTAGCATTACCTGCTGAAACTGGATATAAGTTGTCCTTAAGCACTAGGCCTAGATTAAATCCGGGCCGTGGAAGATCCATGTTGTAGCACGGAAGATCGACATTGGATGACATTTAAAGCAAATTTCTGATTAACCTGGCATCTGCAACGTTTACTTTGAATGCAATCTCCGTGACCACGGTAACATTGCCTTTAAATTGTGCATAGCCAAAAAAGAGGCGATCGGACTGAATTGAATCCAAATCCTAACCACACCATTAGAGGGGATAACCCAAAAACTGATCTTTGATACTGTAAGTCTCTACTAGGACAACTTCCTCTTACTTGGTTTTCTTGTCCCCAAGGACACGGTAGCTATTAGACTGTATGTTGAGACAGGTGACTTTTATATTATACAATGTTATAGTATTGTTCAGATTGTATTGTGTAATGCATGATTGAAGATTCAGACACATGCTACACTTGGGGACAGTGGTAGTGCAGTTTCACGGGGCCCCCGCAAGAGATATTAGACAAGTCTGACGGAGTAAACAAAATCTCTGGACACATCTTTTGAAATCAAAGTTTTGCGAGAAATATTATTTAAAGTCACAGAGGACTATTGCAAGAAACTATATACCCATAGGGCGGCGCATAATTGTGTCGTCCAGGTTAGGGTTTGGCCGGGGTAGGCCGTCATACGAATTTGTTCTTAACCTCTCTGCGCACAGAACCCAGATTTAAAAAGGATTTACTGCAAAAGAATACGATGCGATTATCTGAGGATAGAGCCCCATAAAAAAAAAAACTATTTCAACCAGCACAGGCGTAACAAAATCACAAACTGCAATAAAATAAATAGTTTACCTTTGACGATCTACCTCTGTTTGCAATCCCAATGCTCATTGTTACACAATGAATGGTCTTTTGTTTGATAAAATCAATTTTTATAGCCTAACATGAAACATTTTGTGAACCGCTTGTGTCGTGAATTCCGTCTCATTCCATTTTCGACGACACATTCGAGGTAAATACACACACTAAACGTGACTTTTCCAGTCATGTTTGGTTTCATTGCAATCAACTGGTTTGTTTGTAAATGTATTTTTTGTTTGTAACACAACCAAACCTGATAGGTCGTTTCGCGGGACGTACTGACTGAAAGAAACCGATTTGAAGACAACAAGTAATGACATTGTGCACCAATGATTTGCCCACTGTTTCGTTGATTGACTGTATTTTAACCCAATGACCACTGATCATCTTGAAATCTAGCTGGGTAGATAGTCAATGAGCTGAGGTAAACAGCAATATGAAACGTTTATGTGTTGGGAGACCAACCCATGTAGTAAACTCCGGCGTAAAGAGGGTCATTCGCCATTGAAGTTTCATACCGGAAGGAGCAACGCATGTTGCGCACAGCATTGTTTTGGTAAAACGCATATTCAGTTGTTTATATATCAATCAGTATGGCGACTAAATCTGGGAAAGCTAAGTCTAGATATACAGATGTACACACATTTTAGAAGAAATTGATCGAGGACGATTCATTTAGCGATTCCCAAATGGAGGAATATTTTTTGAACGGAGAGGACATCGTATTGGACTGGTAAGTTCTTCTCATGCTAATGCCGTTGTTTGAAAATAATGATAGAAAATATTATTTGTGAAATGAAATAGCCTATTTGAGGCTGTTGAGGGGAGGGCAGGCCCACAACAATGGCCAAAGTGAAATGGAGACATTAGATACAGCTGATCTGTTGTAAAATAGTAAAGACAGTAGATCTAGCTGGTCTGTCATAATATAATAGAGACAGTAGATCTAGCTGAAATGTCATAATATAAATAAGACAGTAGATCTAGCAGGTCTATAATAATATATTCAACCTTGTGTTCCCTGTACTCTATATATCTGTTTATTATACCTGTTGATACAGGGCTCATATGTGAAACTATTCTAACTGAAATGTTTCTTTCACAGTGACACTGACTCCGAATGGGAGCCCCCAGTGCCAAGGTGTCCATCCCCCACTGAAGCTGGTTCATCCAGCTCCTGCCACATGTGGTGTTCATCTGCCCAAATGTATTTCTGCAGGCATGGATGTGCTATGGCACCTGGCATCAGCAGCACAATATTGTGTAGAGGACTGAGGGTCTTCCAAATATTGAAAGTGTTATTTTGTAAATGTATTTTTTCCCCATGTTTTTTCTCCATTTTTGGGGGGTGTGTGTTAATACCATTTTGGTATTTTGTATATAGTTATTCCATTCAAAATGTATAACTTCACCAATTTGGACACTTGGGTACATTTGGGCTACTTGTGTGGGACACCTGGGTGACTTCATGATAAATGTCATGTAGCACACTCATTTTGGAAGTTATCATTCTGAAACTTTGCACAAGTACTGTTGCCCTCTTATGTTTTTCACTGAAATTGTCCCCATCATCCTATCTGAATGTTTGTTTTTATCTTGTTCATTTTAATTAAAGATGATGATATAAAAAGAAAAAAACATATGTTTTTTTCTCCATTGTATTATCTAAACCAGATCTATTGTGTTATATTCTCCTACATTCAATTCACGGGAGAGTAGCCTAGTGGTTAGAGCGTTGGACTAGTAACCAGAAGGTTGCAAGTTCAAACCTGCAAATCTGACCTGAACAGGCAGTTAACCCACTGTTCCTAGGCCGTCATTGAAAATAAGAATTTGTTCTTAACTGACTTGCCTAGTTAAATAAAGGTAAAATAAAAAACTTCAGAGTTTTCTTTCAAATGGTACCAAGAATATGCATATCCTTGGTTCTGTGCCTGAGCTACAGGCAGTTAGATTTGGGTATGTCTTCAGGCGGAAATAGAAAAAAGTAGGGGGGTAGCTCTGACTTGCCTAGTTAAATAAATAAATGCAATCCATTTTTTTGTAATTTTTAACACTTTTTTTGAGAGTTTGCAATTGGGATCCTTTGCTCCAGTCAAGGCGATTTCCAGGCAAAAAGCAGACATGGAAATTAATAATATTCTAAGTATTTTGAAAATTCCCCACAAAAATAGTTTCCTTTATAAAATTCCCCTAGTGTTCCTGTTTGATACTATTATTGGAAGGGAGAGGTAGAGATGAGATACTTATTTTGCATTCCTTCAGTGCATTATTAAAGTGGACTGTAGTGGGGTATCAGTACTTGTTTGTGTGCTTAGTGACACTTAAATAAAAGTAGAACACATTAAATAACTTGTATTTTCACAGATTTCCTGCTCTCTTATTCAAAGGGTTTAGATGCATATATTCAACTTAATATTATTGCGCTTTAAATTTCACAACAGTAACACAACTTTCTAAGCATTAAAGAGTTATTGGTTTCATTAAACTATAAGACCACAATCCATGCTTTGGTTTTGTTTACCTGGCCACTCCAAATGCTTACATTTTAGCATTTGTGGCCCAAAACCAATGCAAGTCAACATTTTTTATTTATTTGCATTTCATATCCAAAACATCCTAAAGTGTCAACAACAACAAAAATGTCTAGGTCAATTAAGTTGCTTGGTGATTTGGACATGAAGCACAAAAGAATCATGTGATCTCTATTATGAAATAAGCTATTTTTTTGTGAAAAGTATATAACTGAGAATGTTTATTTGTTTACAATAGGTCAGGCAGACTTATCATTGAGAGGAAGTACGTAACTGTTACAAACCACTGCTACCTGGAACAATCCGTTTCAATTAGCATTGCTCTACATCTCCAAAAATGCTAGCCAGGAAACTCAGTTGCTAGATATGAAATAAAACTTTTGAAAAAGTGATCTATAACAATACACAAACCTAGTGTGGGTAGATACAATTATCATCTGATCTCAATGCGCCTCGGTCAAAAATGATTGAACTAAATAGGACATTTGGGTGCCATACATAGGACCCGTTTACCAGAATCGCTGCAAGTGTTACTACCCTCAGAATGAAGATGTGAGAGCAGTATGATATTCATCTGAAATGCAGTTGGAAAAGGCTGCACATGAGAATGTTTCAAACTTTATCAAGTGATAAATAATGGAGCAAGCTCAGAAGTAGCTTCTTACTAACCATTCACGATGGCTCGTACAAGGCAAAATCAGAACTACTGATCCCTAGTCCAACACCAAAGTTAGAGCGTCCTCGTGTCCTGACTGTGATTGCTTCTACTGCATAATAATGCCTCACTGCATAGGAATGAAGCCAAAATAAAACAATTATTCCCTGAATCTACTTTAAGTTCAAACTCAAGGAGTAGCACACTACGCCGCCAGGGACTCAAATCCTGCAGTGCCAGACGTGTCCCCCTGCTTAAGCCAGTACATGTCCAGGCCCGTCTGAAGTTTGCTAGAGAGCATTTGGATGATCCAGAAGAAGATTGGGAGAATGTCATATGGTCAGATGAAACCAAAATAGAACTTTAAAAAAAAAACTCAACTCGTGTTTGGAGGACTAAGATTGCTGAGTTGCATCCAAAAACAACATACCTACTGTGAAGCATGGGGGTGGAAACATCATGTTTTGGGGCTGTTTTTCTGCAAAGGGACCAGGACGACTGATCCGTGTAAAGGAAAGAATGAATGGGGCCATGTATCGTGAGATTTTGAGTGAAAACCTCCTTCCATCAGCAAGGGCATTGAAGATGAAACGTGGCTGGGTCTTTCAGCATGACAATGATCCCAAACACACCGCCTGGGCAGCGAAGGAGTGGCTTCGTAAGAACCATTTCAAGGTCCTGGAGTGGCCTAGCCAGTCTCCAGATCTCAACCCCATAGAAAATCTTTGGAGGGAGTTGAAAGTCTGTGTTGCCCAGCAACAGGCCCAAAACATCACTGCTCTAGAGGAGATCTGCATGGAGGAATGGGCCAAAATACCAGCAACAGTGTGTGAAAACCTTGTGAAGACTTACAGAAAACGTTTGACCTGACAAAGGGTATATAACAAAGTATTGAGATAAACTTTTGTTATTGACCAAATACTTATTTTCCACCATAATTTGCAAATAAATTCATAAAAAATCCTACAATGTGATTTGCTGGATTTTTTTTCTAATTTTGTCTGTCATAGTTGAAGTGTACCTATGATGAAAATTACAGGCCTCTCATCTTTTTAAGTGGGAGAACTTGCACAATCAGTGGCTGACTAAATACTTTTTTGCCCCACTGTAAGTGTAGTCATCCACCCATTTGTTTGAGTATCCTTACATACTGTAACCTTACATACTGGAAAGAAAGGGGGATGCCGTATAGAGGAGATTAGGATGTTTAATGGCTTTTACCTATACTCAGAATATTTTGTTCTATTGTATTTCATGCACATTCAGCAAATTTCTGGAAATAGTTTTTGGGTTAAATCCCACTAAGATTTTGATAGAAATAGATGGTTTCCTACATTTTGCCTGAGATTCCTGGGATCCCTGGTGGGTGTGTGGTGTGTGTAAGCTTACAGTGATGTGCAGGATGGAAACTGGCATCTCCTAGCCAGCCCAAGGCTGATAACAAAGGATTTTGGCCAGTAACAGACACTGTGTGACTTTATGGGGACACTTACAGTGAAGGGCTTCCAAAGAAAATCAACTCATATGACAATGTTCCACTAAGTTACTGTCACCTTGGACTCATTTTGTGCACTTTTCCTGGGTAACAATGCCCTGAATATTTCCCTTTATCAACAAATGTGGTCAGAAGCCATGTAGAGAATGTATGGAGAGGTACTGACCTTATTAAAAGTTCACATTGGCACAAATCATTAATCCTCATCAAATGCAATCTCTAAGTCTCTTTCATGAGTCTTGGAACCATCATAACCACACTTCATTAAAACTTGATTACATGCTACACATTACAGAAAATCACTACATCTTGCCTGCTGTTCAAATACTGTCTCTCTAGCTCAGAGTCTCAGAGATCCAGTGATCCACTGCCATACGGAGACAGACCATGAAGAGCTCCAACATCTATTCAGCTCTGCTCTCAGCAGGACAATGCTCTGCTTTAATAAAACAAACTATCAAAAATCCAACACATACAGAAAAATATATTGACATAAACTACCGTTCAAAAGTTTGAGGTCACTTAGAAATGTCCTTGTTTTTGAAAGAAAAGCAAATTTTTTAAATATATTTTCAGTGGTATTGTTAACAAACACGCCCCCATAAAGAAAATGAGAATTAAAAACAGGTTCAGTCCTTGGTTCGATTTTGATCTTGTAGAGTTACTCCACAAGAATTCCATTTGGAGAAAGGCTCGGCACACGCATACTCAGACTGACTGGCTCTCGTTCAGGCAAATGAGGAGTAAGTGCACTCAGGCTATCCGGAAGGACAAAGTTAGTTACTTTAAGAGGCAGTTCTCTCTCTGTGGGTCTAACCCCAAGAAGTTCTGGAAAACAGTTACAGACCTGGAGAATAAACCCTCCTCCTCACAGCTGCCCATGTCCCTTAAAGTTGATATGGTTGTTACTGACAAGAAGCACATGGCTGAGCTCTTTGATCACCACTGTCAGAATTCCTATTTTACTCCTTGCCCGTCCAACATTTCCTTATCTCCCACCCTTTCTAATGCCACTATCCCCAATGCTCCTTCCTCTTTTTCCCCTGCTCCCGCTGCAAATTTCTCTCTGCAGACAGTCACTGAGACTGAGGTGCTAAAGGAGCTTCTTATGGGCACGTGGGAGGTTAGTGTCCCACTTGGCTAACATCCGGTGAAATTGCAGAGCGTGAAATTCAAACTACAGTATTACAAATATTTAACTTTCATAAAATCACAAGTGTAATACATCAAAATAAAGCTTAACTTCTTGTTAATCCAGCTGCTCTGTCAGATTTCCAAAAGGATTTATGGCGAAAGCAAACCATTATCTGAGGGCAACGCCCCGCATACAAACACATAAAAAACATATTTCAACCAGGCAGGTGAGACACGAAAGTCAGAAATAGCAATATAAAAAATGCCTTACCTTTGATGGTCTTCTTCTGTTGGCACTCCAAAAGGTCCCAGTTACATCACAAATGGTCATTTTGTTCAATAATGTGCTTCTTTATATCCATAAAAACTCAGTTTAGCTGGCGCGCTTCAGTCAATAATCCACCCAGTTTCCCTTCATCAAAATGCATACAAAATGAATCCCTAACGTTACTAATAAACTTTCCCAAACAAGTCAAACAAAGTTTATAATCAAACCTTAGGTACCCTAATATGTAAATAAACTATACAAATTTAAGATGGAGAATAGTTATTGTCTTTACCGGAGAAAAATACCAAAGAACGCGCTCTCTTCCACGCGCTTGGAAACACTACAGCCAAAATGGGAGCCACCTAGAAAACTAAAATTTCTGGCTCATTTTTCCAAAAAACAGCCTGAAACTCTTTCCATAGACTGTTGACATCTAGTGGAAGCCCTGGGAACTGTAATCTGGGAGGACTTGGCCTTATAATAAAAGTGATAGCCATTGAAAATAGAGGTAGGTTGAATTTTTTGGGGGGAGGATGGTTTGTCCTCTGGGTTTTGCCTGCCATATCAGTTATGTTATACTCAGACATAATTTTAACATTTTTTAAACTTTAGAGTGTTTGCCATCCAAATCATCTACCAATTATATGCATATCCTAGCTTTTGGGTCTGAATAACAGGCAGTTTACTTTGGGCACGCTTTTCTTCCGGACGTCAAAATACTGCCCCCTACCTAAGAGAGGTTAAAAACTCTACGAGATCGGTGTCCCCCCCACGTGACGGTCGAGCAAACATGCGCTAATGTGATTAGGATGAGGTTGTAAGTAACGAGAACATTTCCCAGGACATAGACAGATCTGATATGGGCAGAAAGCTTAAATTATTGTTTATCTAACGGCACTGTCCAATTTACAGTAGCTATTACGGTGAAAGAATACCATGCTATTGTTTGAGGAGAGTGCATAGTCACAAACTTGAAAATGTATTAATAAACAAATTAGGCACATTTGGGCAGACTTGATACAACATTTGGAACAGAAATGCAGTGGTTCATTAGATAAGTCTAAACCTTTACACATACACTGCTGCCTAATAGTGGCCAAAATCTAAATTGTGCCTAAACTGGAACAATACATTTTGGCCTTTCTCTTGCATTAAAAAAAATATTATATATATATATATATATATATATATATATATATATATATATATATATATATACATACTTTGTATTATCTTTTACCAGATCTAATGTGTTATATTGTCCTACATTCATTTCACATTTCCACAAACTTCAAAGTGTTTCCTTTCAAATGGTATCAATAATATGCATGTCCTTGTTTCAGGTCCACTATTGTTTTCACTATATATATTTTACCTCTTGGGGATGTCATTCGAAAACATAATGTTAACTTTCACTGCTATGCGGATTACACACGGCTGTACATTTCAATGAAACATGGTGAAGCCCCAAAATTGCCCTCGCTAGAAGCATCTGTTTCAGACATAAGGAAGTGGATGACTGCAAACTTTCTACTTTTAAACTCGGACAAAACAGAGATGCTTGTTCTAGGTCCCAAGAAACAAAGAGATCATCTGTTGAATCTGACAATTAATCTTAATGGTTGTACAGTCGTCTCAAATAAAACTGAAGGACCACGGCGTTACTCTGGACCCTGATCTCTCTTTTGAAGAACATATCAAGACTGTTTCAAGGACAGCTTTTTTCCATCTACGTAACATTGCAAAAATCAGAAACTTTTTGACCAAAAATGATGCAGAAAAATTAATCCATGCTTTTGTCACTTCTAGGTTAGACTTCTGCAATGCTCTACTTTCCGACTACCCGGATAAAGCACTAAATAAACTTCAGTTAGTGCGAAATACAGCTGCTAGAATCCTGACTAGAACCAAAATATTTGATCATATTACTCCAGTGCTAGCCTCCCTACACTGGCTTCCTGTCAAAGCAAGGG
The DNA here is from genome assembly GCF_018296145.1 of Oncorhynchus tshawytscha. Classification (NCBI taxonomy): domain Eukaryota; kingdom Metazoa; phylum Chordata; class Actinopteri; order Salmoniformes; family Salmonidae; genus Oncorhynchus; species Oncorhynchus tshawytscha. The sequence continues at coordinate 33,544,470 of NC_056458.1, forward strand.
CTGATTTCAAGGTTTTACTGCTAACCTACAAAGCATTACATGGGCTTGCTCCTACCTATCTCTCTGATTTGGTCCTGCCGTGCATACCTACACGTATGCTACGGTCACAAGACGCAGGCGTCCTAATTGTCCCTAGAATTTCTAAGCAAACAGCTGGAGGCAGGGCTTTCTCCTATAGAGCTCTATTTTTATGGAATGGTCTGCCTACCCATGTCAGAGACGCAAACTCGGTCTCAACCTTTAAGTCTTTACTGAAGACTCATCTCTTCAGTGGGTCATATGATTGAGTGTAGTCTGGCCCAGGAGTGTGAAGGTGAACGGAAAGGCTCTGGAGCAACGAACTGCCCTTGCTGTCTCTGCCTGGCCGGTTCCCCTCTTTCCTCTGGGATTCTCTGCCTCTAACCCTATTACAGGGGCTGAGTCACTGGTTTACTAGGGCTCTTACATACCGTCCCTATGAGGGGTGCGTCACCCACATCTTTGTGGGCTAAACTGCGCCTTGTCTCAGGATGGTAAGTTGGTGGTTGAAGATATCCCTCTAGTGGTGTGGGGGCTGTGCTTTGGCAAAGTGGGTGGGGTTATATCCTTCCTGTTTGGCCCTGTCCGGGGGTGTCATCGGATGGGGCCACAGTGTCTCCTGACCCCTCCTGTCTCAGCCTCCAGTATTTATGCTGCAGTAGTTTATGTGTCGGGGGGCTAGGGTCAGTTTGTTATATCTGGAGTACTTCTCCTGTCCTATCCGGTGTCCTGTGTGAATTTAAGTATGCTCTCTCTAATTCTCTCTTTCTCTCTCTCGGAGGACCTGAGCCCTAGGACCATGCCTCAGCACTACCTGACATGATGACTCCTTGCTGTTTCTTCCACCGTGCTTCTACACCTGCATTGCTTGCTGTTTGGGGTTTTAGGCTGGGTTTCTGTACAGCACTTTGAGATATCAGCTGATGTACGAAGGGCTATATAAATAAATTTGATTTGAGCTACAGGTAGTTCGATTTGGGTATGTCATTTTCGGCAAAAATTGAAAAAAGGGTCTGATCATTATTAAAGAAGAAAGGGTCAAAACCATCTGATACAGATGTTTTTGGAGGCCAAGTTTAAGGTTGCTGCACCTATCATCGCCAAGCCTATCTCTGACCTTTTAACCTGTCTCTCCTCTCTGGGGAGGTTCCCATTGCTTGGAAGGCAGCCACGGTTCATCCTTTATTTAAAGGGGGAGATCAAGCTGATCCTAACTGTTATAGGCCTATTTCTATTTTGCCCTGTTTATCAAAAGTGTTGGAAAAATGTGTCAATAATCAACTGACTGGCTTTCTTGATGTCTATAGTATTCTCTCTGGTATGCAATCTGGTTTCCGCTCAGGTTATGAATGTATCACTGCCAATGGTGTAAAGTACTTAAGTAGTACTTTTAAAGTACTTTTACTGGAGTATTTTGGGGGGTTATCTGTACTTTACTATTTATATTTTTGACAACTTTTACTTTTACTTCCCTACATTCCAAAAGAAAATATTGTACTTTTTACTCCATACATTTTGAATGCTTAGCCGGACAGGAAAATTGTGAAATTCAAGAACTTATCAAGAGAACACGTGGTCATCCACTGCCTACTGCCTATGATCTGGCAGACTCACTAAACACAAATACATATTTTTGTAAATAATGTTTCGTGTTAGAGTGTGCCCCTGGCACACTTTCACTTTTACTTGAGTTACATTCCATGAAGGTACCTATACTTTTACACAAGTATAACAATTGGGTAATTTTTCCACCACTGGTCACTGCAACCTTAAAGGTCCTAAATGATGTCACCATTTCCCTTGATTCTAAGCAATGTTGTGCTAATATTTTTATTGACTTGTCCAAAGCTTTTGATATGGCAGACCATTCCATTCTTGTGGGCCAGCTAAGGTGTATTGGTGTCTCTGAGGGGTCTTTGGCCTGGTATGCTAACTACCTCTCTCAAAGAGTTCAGTGTACAGTATAAAGTCAGAACATCTGCTGTCTCAGCCACTGCCTGTCACTAAGGGTGTACCCCAAGGCTCGATCCTAGGCCCCACGCTCTTCTCAATTTACATCAACATAGCTCAGGCAGTAGGAAGCTCTCTCATCCATTTATATGCGAATGAAACAGTCTTATACTCAGCTGGCCCCTCCCTGGATTTTGTGTTAAACGTTCTACAACAAAGCTTTCTTAGTATCCAACAAGCTTTCTCTGCCCTTAACCTGGTTCTGAACACCTCCAAAACAAAAGTCATGTGGTTTGGTACGAAGAATGCCCCTCTCCCCACAGGTGAGATTACTACCTCTGAGGGTTTAGTTCTGAGGGTTCTTGACGTAGTCACCTCATACAAGTACTTGGGAGTATGGCTAGACGGTACACTGTCCTTCTCTCAGCACATATCAAAGCTGCAGGCTGAAGTTAAATCTAGACTTGGTGTCCTCTATCATAATCGCTCCTCTTTCACCCCAGCTGCTAAACTAACCCTGAGTCAGATGACCATCCTACCCATGCTAGATTACGGAAACGTAATTCATAGATTGGCAGGTAAGGGTGCTCTCGACCAGCTAGATGTACTTTACAATTCTGCCATCAGATTTACCACCAATGCTCCTTATAGGACACATCACTGCACTCTATACTCTGTATACCTGTCGCAAGACCCACTGGTTGATGCTTATTTATAAAACCCTCTTAGGCCTCACTCCCCCCTATCTGAGATATCTACTACAGCCCTCATACTCCACATACAACACCCATTCTGCCAGTCACAGTCTGTTAAAGGTCCCCAAAGTACAAGTCCCTGGGTTGCTCGTCTTTTCAGTTCACTGCAGCTAGCGACTGGAATGTGCTGCAACAAACACTCAAACTGGACAGTTTTATCTCAATCTCTTCATTCAAAGACTCAATCATCTTACTGTCAGTTGTGGCTGCTTTGCGCGATGTATTGTTGTCTCTACCTTCTTGCCCTTCGTGCTGTTGTTGAAGACAATGTTTGTACCCTGTTTTGTGCTGCTACCATGTTGTGCTGCTGCCATGTTGTGTTGATACCATGCTATGTTGTTGTCTTAGGTCTCTCTTTATGTAGTGTTGTCACTCTTGCTGTGATGTTTGTTTTGTCCTATAATTGTATTTTATGTATTTATATTTTTAATACCAGCCCCCGTCCCCGCAGGAGGCCTTTTGCCCCTTGGTAGGCCATCATTGCAAATAACAATTGTCTTAACTGACTTGCCTAGTGAAATAAAAAGGTTAAATAAAATAAAAATGTAAATGTTTTTTTTTAAATGTGCCAACATGAAAGAGGAGAATGGCATTGGAGTTCAACTAGCCTACAAGTAGGGTGAGTCAACATTTTTAGTTTTACTCGCTCGAGGAATCAATACCATGAACAGCCACATGATATTTAGCATCTTTTATGTTTGTTTTCAGTGTATTAAGGAGTGGTTTAAAGTACTTAAGTAATAATATCTTCGAGTACTACTTAAGTAGTTTTTTGGGGTATCCGTACTTTACTTTATTTTACTATTCATCTTTTTGACACCTTTTACTTCACTATATTCCAACATTTACTCTATAGATTTTCCCTGACACCCAAAAGTCCTCATTACATAATGAATGCTTATCAGGACAAGAAAACTGCCCAATTCATGCACTCATCAAGAGAACATCCCTGGTCATCCCAACTCCCCCTGATCTGGTGGACTCACTAAACACAAATGCTTTGTTTGTCTGAGTGATGGAGTTGGTCCTGGCTATCTGTAAATAAATAAAAAACAAGAGTAGTGCCATCTGGTTTTCTTAATATAAGGAATTTGAAATAATTTATACTTTTACTTTTGATACTTTAGTATGTTTTAGCAATTACATTACTTTTGATACTTAAAGTACTGTATATTTAAAACTAAATACTTTTACTTTTACTCAAGCAGTATTTTACTGGGTGACTTTCACTTTAACTTGAGTAATATTCTATTAAGGTATCTTTACTCATACTCAAGTATGACAATTGGGTACATTTTCCACCACTGGTATTAAACTAAACATATATAGCCTTGTTGATTACAAGAAATCCGGCTTTGCCTTCAGACGAACCATCAAACAGGCAAGCGTAAATACAGGATTAAGATTGGCTCTGACACTCGTCCAATGTGGCAGGGCTTGCAAACTATTACGGACTACAAAGGGAAGCCCAACCGCAAGCTGCCCAGGGACACAAGCCTATCAGAAAAGCTAAGCGACTTCTATGCGCGTTTCGAAGCAAGCATTACTGAAGCATGCATGAGACAACTGTGTGATCACACTCGCCGTAGCCGATGTGAGTAAGACCTTTGAACAGGTCAAAATTCACAAGGCCGCGGAGCCAGACGGATTACCAGGAAGTGTACTACAAGCATGCGCTGACCAACTGGAAAGTGTCACTGACATTTTCAACCTGTCCCTGGCCGAGTCCGTAATACCTACATGTTTCAAGCAGAAAACCATAGTCCCTGTGCCCATGAACACCAAGGTAACCTGCCTGAATGACTACTGACCCGTAGCACTCACGTCTGTAGCCATGTGCTTTGAAAGGCCGGTCATGGCTCACATCAACACCATCATTGCTAAACACTGCACTTTCCCACCAGGACAAAAGGAACACCTACATGAGAATGCCATTCATTGACTACAGCTCAGCGTTCAACACCATAGTGCCCTCAAAGCTCATCACTAAGCTAAGGACCCTGGGACTAAACACCTCCCTCTGCAACTGTATCCCGGACTTCCTGACGGACCGCCCCCCAGGTGATAAGGGTAGGCAACAACACATCTGCCATGCTGATCCTCAACACTGGGGCCCCTCAGGGGTGTGTGCTCCGTCCCCTCCTGTACTCCCTGTTCACCCATGAGTATGTGGCCAAGCACGACTCCAACACCATCATTAAGTTTGCAGACGACACAGCGGTGGTAGGCCTGATCACTGACACCGATGAGACACCTTATAGGGAGGAGATCAGAGACCTAGCAGCGTCTGTTGTCTTTTGCTGACTTGTGGTAACTCCGTTGTTCTAAATCAGTAGTTGTTTAGTAAACCATCAAATAAAATGATATTGGTCACATACACATATTTAGCAGATGTTTTTGCGGTTGCAGTGAAATGCTTGTGTTCCTTTGCTCCAACTGTGCAGTAATATCTAACAATTCACAACAATACATACAAATCTAAAGTACAAGAATGGAGGTAAGAAATAAATATTAGGATGAGCAATGTTGGAGTGGCATTGATAAAAATACAGTAGAGTATATACATATGAAATGAATAAGGCAGTATGTAAACATTATTAAAGTGACCAGTGATTCCATGTCAATGTATATAGGTCAGCAGTCTCTAAGGTGCAGGGCTGAGTAACTGGGTGGAAGCCAACTAGTGATGGCTATTTAATAGTCTAATGGCCTTGAGATAGAAGCTGTTTTTCAGTCTCTCTGTCCCAGCTTTAATGCACCTGTACTGACCTCGCCTTCTGGATAGTATGGGGTGAACAGGCAGTGGCACGGGTGGTTGATCTCCTTGATGATATTTTTGTCCATCTTGTGACATCGGGTGCTGAAGGTGTTTATCCGTTCCAGGCAGTCGGACATGCGTTTTGTCTTGTCCTGTCCTGTGTAAATATAGTTTTTTTTCTCGTATACATTTTAATCTCAGTCTACGGACTGAATATACTCTCCTGCAACCCGCCTCACCCAATGTGGTACAGATCTGCTATTTTTTATACTTTAGAACCGGAACCCCCATCAGAAGCTAGCCAGCTAACTAGCTACTAGCTAGTAATCAGTTAGCCACGGCTAGCGGTCATTACCGTTAACTCGGACATCAGTCAGCCTCAGCTCGGTCAATACCTGCCAGTCTGCACAGCGCGATATCAATCCAGAGCATATCGGACTGCTTTTCTCTATCACATCTCCAGATTCCTACCGCAAGCTCTGAACCTTTACACCGGATCATCTCAGCTAGCAATCCAAGAGACTACTCCTGGCTAATGTCTCTGTCCCGAAGTAAGCACCAGTTAGCCTTGAGCTAGCCTCGAGCTTTGCCCATCTCCCGGCAAGCCGAAGAGGTCCACCAGCCAGTTCTTGGGCTACAATCCCTATGTTGCCAATTGGCCTGGACCCTTTACTGCCGACACGGTGCCCCGCCGATCCATCACAACTGGTCTGCCGACGTAATCGTCCGAGGTGGTTTCAACAGGTTCTTCCGTTGCAATGTCGCTGGAGGCCCATCTGCTAGCCCCGGCCTGCTAGCTGTCTGAATCGCCGTGTCTCCAGCTCGCCTAGCGTAGTAGCGACTATTGAATCTATTGCTACCCTTTGGACCCTATGAGCGCTCAGCTACACATGCCTCTCCCTAATGTCAATAAGCCTTGTCTGTTGCTGTTTTGCTTAGTGATTATTGTCTTATTTTACTGTAGAGCCCCAGCCTTGCCGAATATGCCTTAACTGGGCCCTTTGGTTCCACCCCCCACACATTCGGTGACCTCACCTGGCATAATTGGTGCCTCTAGAGACAAAACCTCTCTCATCGTCACTCAATGCCTAGGTTTCCCTCCACTGTACTTACATCCTACCATACCCTTGTCTGTACATTAGGCCTCAAATCTAATCTTCCACGCCTAGAAATCTGCTCCTTTTACTCTCTGTACCGAATGCACTACACGACCAGTTCTTATAGCCTTTAGCCGTACACTTATCCTACTCCTCCTCTGTTCCTGTTCCTCTGGTGATATGGAGGTTAACCCAGGCCCTGCAGCCTCTAGCACCACTCCCATTCCTCAGGCAATCTCATTTGTTGACTTCTGTAACCATAAAAGCCTTGGTTTCATGCATGTTAACATTAGAAGCCTCCTCCCTAAGGTTGTTTTATTCACTGCTTTAGCACACTCTGTAAACCCTGATGTCCTAGCCGTGTCTGAATCCTGGCTTAGGAAGGCCTCCAAAAATCCTGAAATTTCCATCCCCAACTAGAACAATTTCCAATAAGATAGAATTGACAAATGGGGCGGAGTTGCAATCTACTGCAGAGATAGCCTGCAGGGTTCTGTCATACTATCCAGGTCTGTGCCCAAACAATTTGAGCTTCTACTTTTAAAAATCCACCTTTCCAGAAACAAGTCTCTCACCGTTGCCGCTTGTTATAGAACCCCCTCAGCCCCCAGCTGTGCCCTTGACACCATATATGAATTGATTGCCCCCATCTATCTTCAGAGTTCGTACTGTTAGGTGACCTAAACTGGGATATGCTTAACACCCAGGCCGTCCTACAATCTAAGATAGATGCCCTCAATCTCACACAAATTATCAAGGAACCTTCCATGTACAACCCTAAATCCGTAACCATGGGCACCCTCTTAGATATCATCCTGAACAACTTGCCCTCTAAATACACCTCTGCTGTCTTCAACCAGGAACTCAGCCATCACTGCCTCATTGCCTGCGTCCGTTATAGGTCTGCGGTCAAACGACCACCCCTCATCACTGTCAAACGCTCTCTAAAACACTTCAGCGAGCAGGCCTTTCTAATCGACTTGGCCCGGGTATCCTGGAAGGATATTGACCTCATCCCGTCAATAGAGGATGCCTGGTTGCTCTTTAAAAGTGCTTTCCTCACCATCTTAAATAAGCATGCCCCATTCAAATATTTTAGAACTAAGAACAGATATAGCCCTTTGTTCACCCCAGACTTGACTGCCCTTGACCAGCACAAAAACATCTTGTGGTGTTCTACATTAGCATCGAATAGCCCCCGCGATATGCAACTTTTCAGGGAAGTCAGAAACCAATATACACAGTCAGTTATGAAAGCTTAGGCTAGCTTTTTCAAACAGAAAATTGCATCCTGTAGTACTAATTCCAAAATGTTTTGGGACACTGTAAAGTCCATGGAGAGTAAGAGCACCTCCTCCCAGCTGCCCACTGCACTGAGGCTAGGAAACACCCCTACTACTATCCTTGCAACCCCTACTACTAGCCTGTTCAACCTCTCTTTCATATCATCTGAGATCCCCAATGATTGGAAAGCTGCCGAGGTCATCCCCCTCCTCAAAGGGGGATACACTGTAGACCCAAACTGTTATAGACCTATATCCATCCTGCCCTGCCTTTCTAAAATCTTTGAAAGCCAAGTTAACAAAAACAGATCACCGACTATTTCGAATCCCACCATACCTTCTCCACTATGCAATCTGGTTTCCGAGCGGGTCATGGGTGCACCTCAGCCACGCACAAGGTCCTAAACGATATCATAACTGCCATCGATAAAAGACAGTACTGTGCAGCCGTCTTCATTGACTTGGCCAAGGCTTTCGACTCTGTCAATCACCGCATTCTTAGTCGGGCGGGTGGGTGCGGGCAGCAATCGGTTGAAGAGCATGCATTTAGTTTAACTAGCATTGAAGCACAGTGTCCAAAGAAGGGCCAGAAGTATACAGAATGGTGTTGTCTGCATAAAAGTGGATCAGAGAATCACCAGCAGCAAGAGCAACATCATTGATATATACAGAGAAAAGAGTCGGCCCGAGAATTGAACCCTGTGGCACCCCCATAGAGACTGCCAGAGGTCCGGACAACAGACCCTCCGATTTGACACATTGAACTCTATCTGAGAAGTAGTTGGTGAACCAGGCGAGGCAGTCATTTAAGAAGCCAAGGCTATTGAGTCTGCCGATAAGAATGAGTGATTGACAGAGTCGAAAGCCTTGGCCAGGTCGATGAAGACGGCTGCACAGTACAGTCTTTTATTGATGGCGGTTATGATATCGTTTAGGACCTTGAACATGGCCTTTCTGGGCTAACAATGTAAGAAATAACACACAAAAAATAAAAAATACTGCAAAGTCAAATCAAATCAAATCAAATTTTATTTGTCACATACACATGGTTAGCAGATGTTAATGCGAGTGTAGCGAAATGCTTGTGCTTCTAGTTCCGACAATGCAGTAATAACGAACAAGTAATCTAACTAACAATTCCCCCCAAAAAACTACTGTCTTATACACAGTGTAAGGGGATAAAGAATATGTACATAAGGATATATGAATGAGTGATGGTACAGAGCAGCATAGGCAAGATACGGTAGATGATATCGAGTACAGTATATACATATGAGATGAGTATGTAAACCAAGTGGCATAGTTAAAGTGGCTAGTGATACATGTATTACATAAGGATGCAGTCGATGATATAGAGTACAGTATCTACGTATGCATATGAGATGAATAATGTAGGGTAAGTAACATTATATAAGGTAGCATTGTTTAAAGTGGCTAGTGATATATTTACATCATTTCCCATCAATTCCCATTATTAAAGTGGCTGGAGTAGAGTCAGTGTCATTGACAGTGTGTTGGCAGTAGCCACTCAATGTTAGTGGTGGCTGTTTAACAGTCTGATGGCCTTGAGATAGAAGCTGTTTTTCAGTCTCTCGGTCCCAGCTTTGATGCACCTGTACTGACCTCGCCTTCTGGATGACAGCGGGGTGAACAGGCAGTGGCTCGGGTGGTTGATGTCCTTGATGATCTTTATGGCCTTCCTGTAGCATCGGGTGGTGTAGGTGTCCTGGAGGGCAGGTAGTTTGCCCCCGGTGATGCGTTGTGCAGACCTCACTACCCTCTGGAGAGCCTTACGGTTGAGGGCGGTGCAGTTGCCATACCAGGCGGTGATACAGCCCGCCAGGATGCTCTCGATTGTGCATCTGTAGAAGTTTGTGAGTGCTTTTGGTGACAAGCCGAATTTCTTCAGCCTCCTGAGGTTGAAGAGGCGCTGCTGCGCCTTCCTCACGATGCTGTCTGTGTGAGTGGACCAATTCAGTTTGTCTGTGATGTGTATGCCGAGGAACTTAAAACTTGCTACCCTCTCCACTACTGTTCCATCGATGTGGATGGGGGTGTTCCCTCTGCTGTTTCCTGAAGTCCACAATCATCTCCTTAGTTTTGTTGACGTTGAGTGTGAGGTTATTTTCCTGACACCACACTCCGAGGGCCCTCACCTCCTCCCTGTAGGCCGTCTCGTCGTTGTTGGTAATCAAGCCTACCACTGTTGTGTCGTCCGCAAACTTGATGATTGAGTTGGAGGCGTGCATGGCCACGCAGTCGTGGGTGAACAGGGAGTACAGGAGAGGGCTCAGAACGCACCCTTGTGGGGCCCCAGTGTTGAGGATCAGCGGGGAGGAGATGTTGTTGCCTACCCTCACCACCTGGGGCGGCCCGTCAGGAAGTCCAGTACCCAGTTGCACAGGGCGGGGTCGAGACCCAGGGTCTCGAGCTTGATGACGAGCTTGGAGGGTACTATGGTGTTGAATGCCGAGCTGTAGTCGATGAACAGCATTCTCACATAGGTATTCCTCTTGTCCAGATGGGTTAGGGCAGTGTGCAGTGTGGTTGAGATTGCATCGTCTGTGGACCTATTTGGGCGGTAAGCAAATTGGAGTGGGTCTAGGGTGTCAGGTAGGGTGGAGGTGATATGGTCCTTGACTAGTCTCTCAAAGCACTTCATGATGACGGATGTGAGTGCTACGGGGCGGTAGTCGTTTAGCTCAGTTACCTTAGCTTTCTTGGGAACAGGAACAATGGTGGCCCTCTTGAAGCATGTGGGAACAGCAGACTGGTATAGGGATTGATTGAATATGTCCGTAAACACACCGGCCAGCTGGTCTGCGCATGCTCTGAGGGCGCGGCTGGGGATGCCGTCTGGGCCTGCAGCCTTGCGAGGGTTAACACGTTTAAATGTCTTACTCACTTCGGCTGCAGTGAAGGAGAGACCGCATGTTTTCGTTGCAGGCCGTGTCAGTGGCACTGTATTGTCCTCAAAGCGGGCAAAAAAGTTATTTAGTCTGCCTGGGAGCAAGACATCCTGGTCCGTGACTGGGCTGGGTTTCTTCCTGTAGTCCGTGATTGACTGTAGACCCTGCCACATGCCTCTTGTGTCTGAATTGAGCCGTTGAATTGAGATTCTACTTTGTCTCTGTACTGGCGCTTAGCTTGTTTGATAGCCTTGCGGAGGGAATAGCTGCACTGTTTGTATTCAGCCATGTTACCAGACACCTTGCCCTGATTAAAAGCAGTGGTTCGTGCCTTCAGTTTCACACGAATGCTGCCATCAATCCAAGGTTTCTGGTTAGGGAATGTTTTAATCGTTGCTATGGGAACGACATCTTCAACGCACGTTCTAATGAACTCGCACACCGAATCAGCGTATTCGTCAATGTTGTTGTCTGACGCAATACGAAACATCTCCCAGTCCACGTGATGGAAGCAGTCTTGGAGTGTGGAGTCAGCTTGGTCGGACCAGCGTTGGACAGACCTCAGCGTGGGAGCTTCTTGTTTTAGTTTCTGTCTGTAGGCAGGGATCAACAAAATGGAGTCGTGGTCAGCTTTTCCGAAAGGGGGCGGGGCAGGGCCTTATATGCGTCGCGGAAGTTAGAGTAACAATGATCCAAGGTCTTTCCACCCCTGGTTGCGCAATCGATATGCTGATAAAATTTAGGGAGTCTTGTTTTCAGATTAGCCTTGTTAAAATCCCCAGCTACAATGAATGCAGCCTCCGGATAAATCGTTTCCAGTTTGCAGAGAGTTAAATAAAGTTCGTTCAGAGCCATCGATGTGTCTGCTTGGGGGGATATATACGGCTGTGATTATAATCGAAGAGAATTCTCTTGGTAGATAATGCGGTCTACATTTGATTGTGAGGAATTCTAAATCAGGTGAACAGAAGGATTTGAGTTCCTGTATGTTTCTTTCATCACACCATGTCACGTTAGTCATAAGGCATACGCCAACGCCCCTCTTCTTACCAGAAAGATGTTTGTTTCTGTCGGCGCGATGCGTGGAGAAACCCGCTGGCTGCACCGCTTCGGATTGCGTCTCTCCAGTTAGCCATGTTTCCGTGAAGCAGAGAACGTTGCAGTCTCTGATGTCCCTCTGGAATGCTACCCTTGCTCGGATTTCATCAACCTTGTTGTCAAGAGACTGGACATTGGCGAGAAGAATGCTAGGGAGAGGTGCATGATGTGCCCGTCTCCGGAGTCTGACCAGAAGACCGCTTCGTTTCCCTCTTTTTCTGAGTCGTTTTTTCGGGTCGCAGCATGGGATCCACTCCGTTGTCCTGTTTGTAAGGCAGAACACAGGATCCGCTTCGTGAAAATCATAATCTTGGTCGTACTGATGGTGAGTTGAAGCTGATCTTATATTCAGTAGTTCTTCTCGGCTGTATGTAATGAAACCTAAGATGACCTGGGGTACTAGTGTAAGAAATAACACGTAAAAAAACAAAAAACTGCATAGTTTCCTAGGAACGCGAAGCGAGGCCGCCATCTCTGTCGGCGCCGGAAGTTACCTTAGGAGCTAGAAGGAGAGCTGCCATGTCTGTCGGCGCCATCTTGAAATATGCTGCCGGTGATATAACTGTTTGTTACATGCAATATTTGCATTGTGGATTTCACCGGGCAGATGTTGCTCTCCGGTTTTGTGATGAAACAAACATACAGTTGAAGTCGGAAGTTTACATACACTGAGGTTGGAGTCATTAAAACTCATTTTTCAACCACTCCACAAATTTCTTGTTAACAATCTGCAGTTTTGGCAAGTCGGTTAGGACGTCTACTTTGTGCATGACACAAATTTGTCCAACAATTGTTTACAGACAGATTATTTCACTTATAATTCACTGTATCACAATTCCAGTGGGTCAGAAGTTTACATACACTAAAAATGACTGTGCCTTTAAACAGCTTAGAAAATTCCAGAAAAGGAAGTCATGGCTTTAGAAGCTCCTGATATGCTAATTGACATCATTTGAGTCAATTGGAGGTGTACCTGTGGATGTATTTCAAGGCCTACCTTCAAACTCAGTGCCCCTTTGCTTGACATCATGGGAAAATCAAAAGAAATCAATCAAGACCTCAGAAAGAAAATTGTAGACCTGATGGAAAAAAATAAAAGCTGAAATAAATAATTCTCTCTACTATATTGTTCTGACATTTCACATTCTTAAAATAAAGTGGTGATCCCAACTGACCTAAGACAGGGAATGTTGACTCTGATTAAATGTCAGGAATTGTGCAAAACTGAGTTTAAATGTATTTGGCTAAGGTGTATGTAAACATCCGACTTCAACTGTATGTGTAGTTGAATTTTTTCCAACAACTTCTTGTTGGCCTTATTGTATATCACATGTGAAATAATGAGCTATAGTGCAAACAACGCAATTATCACAGCAGGTTGTAAAATGGCTGTTTTACTACCTTGGCTTGGCTTCCTCAGTGATTTCACCCACGCACCGCTACTGAACTATTTTTTTATTTTTACCTTTATTTAACTAGGCAAGTCAGTTAAGAACACATTCTTGGGTTACAGTGGGTTAACTGCCTGTTCAGGGGCAGAACGACAGATTTGTACCTAGTCAGCTCGGGGATTCGAACTTGCAACCTTTCGGTTAACTAGTCCAACGCTCTGCTACCCCAACTATATGGAGAATAGGGTGCCATTTGGGATGTAGCCACTGATTCTTCTGGGATGTAGTTAAGAATATAGGGCAGTGGTTTTGTGGGGTGTATCTCCCTTTACTGAGTGACTCCCAGCATTGGTGCTGCACGACAGCTACGTAAGACGACAGCTACATCATCAGAAAACGTCCCCCATTTCTCAAGGGTGTTTCTTTTGTAGCCACTGTCCCAGTCTGCCTAACTGACTCGTCTTGCATCAATCAACCTCGTCTGTCTGCTTATTGTAGCTCATTTCCCAAAATGGCAAAATGAGATAAAGTCTAGGGAGAGCTGGTGGTGCTTTGCAACAAGATCGACATGGCGCTGGTGGCAACAATAATCCATTGGATTTGAAAAAGATTGGAGCCATTGAATATTGGATTGTGCATTTGGAATGGCTTGCCTGTCTATTGTTTTTGTCACGCCTGCTCTGCTTCGCTGGCATCTCATTATTGGGACTGGCTGAAAGAGGGATGGATATTCATAACTCTGGAGGTTGAGCCAGCCATCAGCAAGAGTGCAGGTGTAGAGCTGATATGAGTCTGAGCTGAATCAGTGTGTCGGGCTCATTCATCTCCACTGTTTCTCCATTACAGACTGATGAAAACCTGGGGGGCCCGACAGGGACAAGAGCAGTAAGGAACAAATGGGGAATCGATAGCCCGTTTTCCCAGCATTACAACTGAAAAAGTGTTTTAAAAAATGTAAAAGCTCCACACCAACGAACATCCCTGCAGGGCCATCTTATTCGGATCAGTTGTGAAACACAGTGATTCATTCCATTTGCGTGGTTAGCTTGTCTTGATTCCATTCCAACCATTTCCATGAACCCATCCTCCCTAATTAAGCTGGCACCGGCCAACTGTGAATGATTCTACAAAACTATAATTTTAATAGCATCTAGAATTGTTATTAGGGCTCAATATGAAAATATTGACGACGGGTGTTAATACTGTTAACAGGGGCAAAGGACAATCGAGGTGTGTAATCTTAACATTGTCAAGGTTTAAAGTCCTACTCCAGTCTCCTTTTGAGCTCATTTATCACCTGATTTACTCAACAAAATTTCAATAGGTGGTCCAGGTATCCTTATGACATGGCACAAGTGGCTGGGGGTGGGAAGGCCTTTCCTCTGTTGTTCTCTGTTGTTCTCTGTTGCTCCTAAAGCAAGGGGGAGGCGGTGAGATCACAAATCCCCATCAGACCTCCTTGAATGCCCTACTCGTTGAAGTTTGTAGTTGTGTCTATAAAACACTATTTTGCTCAGAATATATTTCTTTACCTTTAGTGTGTGTATTTATCATATTTATACTTGCCAAATCTTAGGACGTCTTTAAATCAAATTAAAACAAATACCATTTTATTTGTCACATGAGCCGAATACAACAGGTGCAGACTATTGTGAAATGCTTACTCACAAGCCCTTTCCTAACAATGGAGAGCTAAAAAGTACGAAAAAAGTCATACATTTTTTTTTGCAAAAAAAAAAAATCCCTGTCTAGTTAGTTAGGATCACCACTTTATTTTAAGAATGTGAAATGTCAGATTTACTTCAGCTTTATTTATTTCATCACATTCCCAGTGGGTCAGAAGTTTACATACAATCAATTAGTATTTGGAAGCATTGCCTTTAAATTGTTTAACTTCGGTCAAACGTTTTGGGTATCCTTCCACAAGCTTCCCACAATAAGTTGGGTGAATTTTGGCCCATTCCTCCTGACAGTCAGGTTTGTAGGCCTTCTTGCTCGCACACGCTTTCTTAGTTCTGCCCACAGATTTTCTATAGGATTGTGGTCAGGGCTTTGTGGTGGCCACTCCAATATCTTGACTTTGTTGTCCTTAAGCCATTTTGCCACAACTTTGGAAGTATGCTTGGGGTCATTGTCCATTTGGAAGACCCATTTGCGACCAAGCTTTAACTTCCTGACTGATGTCTTGACATGTGGCTTCAATTTATCCACATAATTGTCCTTTCTCATGATGCCATCTATTTTGTGAAGTGCACCAATCCCTCCTGCAGCAAAGCACCCCCACAACATGATTCTACCACCCCCGTGCTTCATGGTTAGTATGGTGTTCTCCGGCTTGCAAGCCTCCCCCTTTTTCCTCCAAACATAATGATGGTCATTATGGCCAAACAGTTCTATTTGTGTTTCATCAGACCAGAGGACATTTCTCCAGAAAGTACAATCTTTGTCCCCATGTGCAGTTTTTTATGGCGGTTTTGGAGCAGTGGCTTTTTCCTTGCTGAGATGCATTTCAGGTTATGTTGATATAGGACTCATTTTACTGTAGATATAGATACTTTTTTGAAAATGTTCGATGCCAATATAACGCAGAGACAAAATCAAGTGGCCTGCCTCCAAGAAGTGGGCCGCAACTGGGTAAATAAAGTTTTACACCTAATGGTGCTACGATGCTCTGAGATACGTACTTTTAATTCACACTTTGTTTTACCCACATAATTTTTACCACAAGGACAAGTTATAAGATAAATAACTGCCTTCGTGGAGCACATAATAACACCTTTGATTGGGATCGATTTCCCTGTTTGTGGGTGTTTGAAGGATCTACATTTATAAGTGTCATTGCATTGAGCACAGCCATTACATTTGTAATTTCCATCCAGTAGGGGCACAAATAGACGTTGTTCAGGAATATCTTGGGCTGGTAAATCAGAGTTTACCAATTGGTCTCTGAGATTTCTGCCCTGCGAGAATACGACCAACGGAAGGTCCGAAAACACATTACCGAGACTATCATCGGATTTTAGAATGTGCCAATGTTTGTGAACAATTCCCTTAATTTGTTCAGAACACTTTGAATAGCGGGTAGTTAGAACACAAGAATGCGTCTTTTTGCGAGACTGACCTTGAAAAACGTGTCTCGTTTTGTTTTGAATTTTCTCAATGGCAATATTAATCTGATCAATTTTGTAGCCCCTGTCCTTGAACTTTCTTTGCATCTCAGCCACATTTCTGTCGAAATCTGATTGTTTTTTGCAAATTCATTTGATTCGACAGAATTGGCTTTAGGGCAAACTATTTTTCAAGGGAAGTGGGTGACAATTATCCGCCCTCAACAAACTGTTACGATCAGTAGGCTTCCTGTAAAGATCCGTGTATAGAACATTATCTTCACACAAGATCAGAAGATCAAGAAAACTGATTTGACGTGTATCAGATTGCATAGTAATCTCAAATGATCAGAACAGGAGTTAAGAAAAGCATGGAACGCCTGGAGCTGTTTTGCATCACCCCTCCATAGAACAAAAATATCATCAATATACCGTTTCCAAATAATGATGTTAGGCAAGAAAACATTTTTTAGAGGATTGAAAATAGACTGTTTCTCCATGTAACCCACATACAAATGAACATAGTTAGGAGCCATGGGGGATCCCATAGCAGTACCCTTCGTCTGAATAAAGAAATAATTTAGAAACATGAAATAGTTATGTGTGAGTACTATTATTTCAGCCAATGTTATAATGCATGCACTGGAAGGTAGTTTAGGGTCACGTTGCAGAAGAAAATGTTCCATAGCTTCAATACCGCCCTCGTGTGGAATATTTGTGTATAACGACTCAACATCAAAAGTAACTAACAAGGTATTCTCAGGGAGAGGATCAAGAGATTCAATGATAGAGATCATACTGCTGGTGTCCTTTTCAAAGGAGGGGAGCTGTTCTGCGAGTGGTCTAATAAAAAAGTCAACAACAGTAGATAGAGGGGCCGTTACTGCATCAATGCCCGCTACAATAGGGCGCCCTGGAGGTTTTGTAACATTCTTGTGATTATTGTGACTTTGCCATTGTAATTGTTTGTAAGCTTTTGTAGTCAAATGAATTTATGATCGTATGCTATCCATTTGTTGTTTGTATGCTGTTCTTTGTATGCCATTTTAATATTTGATGATTAACCAATGATATTAGGCCACTCTTGGCCATGATTACAGACACCGGTGTCTTTTGACACTACATTAATGAGTCATCCCGCAGAGTTTGTGATTATACCCTGATGAAGACAGTTTGGCTGTCGAAACGTTGGAAATTACATTTTTGCATCTGAGCTCCTAGAGTGTGCGGCTCTCTTTAATTTTCAAGTTTTCTACTCCGCTAGCCAGCACCTCGCCTAAATAGGTGTGTTTCTTTTTCTTCTAGATATATACTTTTTTCCCTGTTTCCTCCAGCATCTTCACAAGGTCCTTTGCTGTTGTTCTGGGATTGATTTGCACTTTTCGCACCAAAGTAAGTTAATCTCTAGGAGACAGAACGCGTCTCCTTCCTGAGGGGTATGACGGCTGCGTGGTCCCATGGTGTTTATACTTGCGTACTGTTGTTTTTACAGATGAACGTGGTTCCTTCAGGCATTTGGAAATTGCTCCCAATGATGAACCAGACTTGTGGATGTCGGACTTGGCTGATATCTTTTGATTTTCCCATGATGTCAAGCAAAGAGGCACTGAGTTTGAAGGTAGGCCTTGAAATACATCCACAGGTACACTTCCAATTGACTCAAATTATGTCAATTAGCCTATTAGAAACTTCTAAAGTCATGACATAATTTTTGGGAATTTTCCAAGCTGTTTAAAGGCACAGTCAATTTAGTGCATGTTAACTTCTGACCCACTGGAATTGTGATACAGTGAACTAATGTCTAAACAATTGTTGGACAAATTACTTGTGTCATGCACAAAGTAGACGTCCTAACTGACTTGCCAAAACTGCGGATTGTTAACAAGAAATTTGTGGAGTGGTTGTAAAATGTGTTTTAATGACTCCAACCTAAGTGTATGTAAACTTCCGACTTCAACTGTATGTGCATGTACAGTTCCTTCAGAAAGTATTTATACCCCTTGACTTATTCCACATATGTTTCTCACCGTTCTGCAAACAATACCCCTTAATGACAAAGTGAAAACATGCTTTTACATAAACATAAACACAGTGAGCTCCAAAAGTATTGGGACAGTGACACATTTGTGTAGTTTTGGCTCTGTACTCCAGCACATTGGATTTGAAATGATACAATGACTATGGGGTTGAAGTGCAGACTGTCAGCTTTAATTTGAGTGTATTGACATCCATATTGGGTGAACTGATTAGAATTATAACACATTTTGTACATACTCCCCCATTGGACAAATTTACTCAGTGTGTGTATTAAAGTAGTAAAAAGTTAAGAATTTGGTCCCATATTTATAGCACGCAATGACTACATAAAGCTTGCGACTACAGATTTGTTGGATGAATTTGCTGTTTGTTTTGGTTATGTTTCAGATTTTGTGCACAATACACCCTTAGGAAAAAAAGTGCTATCTAGAACCTTAAAATGGTTCTTTGTCTGTCCCAATAGAAGAGTCCTTTGAATAACCCTTTTTGGTTCCAAGTAGAACACTTTCTACGAATAGAATATGTTTCTAAACTCTTTTACATTAATAGAGATGATACCATGATTACGGATAATCCTGAATGAATCATGAATAATGATGAGTAAGAAAGTTAGGAGGCACTAATATCGTAGCCCCCCAAAATGCTAACCTCCCCTGTTATTGTAATGGTAGGATTTTATATTTGTGCATCTAACTTTCTCACTCATCATTATTTGCAATTAATTCAGGATTCTCCGTAATCATGGTATCATCTACAGTTGTGGCCAAACATTTTGAGATTGACACATATTAATTTCCACAAAGTTTGCTGCTTCAGTGTCTTTAGATATTTTTGTCAGATGTTACTATGGAATACTGAAGTATAATTGCAAGCAAGTGTCAAAGGCTTTTATTGACAATTACATGAAGTTGATGCAAAGAGTCAATATTTGCAGTGTTGACCCTTCTATTTTAAGACGTCTGCAATCCGCCCTGGCATGCTGTCAATTAACTTCTGGGCCACATCCTGACTGATGGCAGCCCATTCTTGCATAATCAATGCTTGGAGTTTGTCAGAATTTGTGGGTTTTTGTTTGTCCACCCGCCTCTTGAGGATTGACCACAAGTTCTCAATGGGATTAAGGTCTGGGGAGTTTCCTGGCCATGGACCCAAAATATCAATGTTTTGTTCCTTGGGCCACTTAGTTATCACTTTTGCCTTATGGCAAGGTGCCCCATCATGCTGTAAAAGGTATTGTTTGTCACCAAACTGTTCCTGGATTGTTGGGAGAAGTTGCTCTCTGAGGATGTGTTGGTACCATTCTTTATTCATGGCTGTGTTCTTAGGCAAAAATTGTGAGTGAGCCCACTCCCTTGGCTGAGGAGCAACCCCATACATGAATGGTCTCAGGATGCTTTACTGTTGGCATGACACAGGACTGATGGTAGTGCTCACCTTGTCTTCTCTGGACAAGCTTTTTACGGATGCCCCAAACAATCGGAAAGGGGATTCATCAGAGAAAATGGACTTACCCCAGTCATCAGCAGTCCAATCCCTGTACCTGCTGCAGAATATCAGTCTGTCCCTGATGTTTTTCCTGGAGAGAAGTGGCTTCTTTGCTGCCCTTCTTGACACCAGGCCATCCTCCAAAATTATTTGCCTCACTGTGCATGCAGATGCACTCACACCTGCCTGCTGCCATTCCTGAGCAAGCTCTGTACTGGTGGTGCCCCGATCCCACAGCTGAATCAACTTTAGGAAACGGTCCTAGCGCTTGCTGGACTTTCTTTTGCGCCCTGAAGCCTTCTTCACAACAACTGAACCGCTCTCGAAGTTCTTTATGAGCCGATAAATGGTTGATTTAGGTGCAATCTTACTGGCAGCAATATCCTTGCCTGTGAAGCCCTTTTTGTGCAAAGCAATGATGATGGCACATGTTTCCTTGCAGTTAACCATGATTGACAGAGGAAGAACAATGTTTCCAAGCACCACCCTCCTTTTCAAGCTTCCAGTCTGTTATTCGAACTCAATCAGCATGACAGAGTGATCTCCAGCTTTGTCCTCGTCAACACTCAGCTGGTCCTTTTGTGGCAGGGCTGAAATGCAGTGGAATTTTTGGGGGGGTTATTCAGTTCATTTGCATGGCAAAAAGGGACTTTGCAATTCATTGAAATTCATCTGATCACTCTTCATAACATTCTGGAATATATGCAAATTGCCATCATACAAACTGAGGCAGCAGACTTTGTGAAAATGTATATTTGTGTCATTCTCAACTTTTGGCCACGACTGTACATTGTAGCACTGTTTAGAAGCATAATATGTTGATGACTGCAACTGTGCTGTCAGATTGTCAGATTGCCTTGGCTTGATTTATTCCAAATGTTGTTGTTACAGCCTGAATTCAAAATGGATTTTTTTTAAATGCTCTCACCATCTAAACACAATACCCCATATAGATGAAATGAAAACATGTTTTTAGACATTTTTGAAAATGTATTGGAAATTAAATAGAGATCTAATTTACATACAGTGGGGCAAAAAAGTATTTAGTCAGCCACCAATTGTGCAAGTTCTCCCACTTAAAAAGATAAGAGAGGCCTGTAATTTTCATCATAGGTACACTTCAACTATGACAGACAAAATGAGAAAAAAAAATCCAGAAAATCACATTGTAGGATTTTTAATGAATGTATTTGCAAATTATGGTGGAAAATAAGTATTTGGTCAATAATAAAAGTTTATCTCAATACTTTGTTATATACCCTTTGTTGGCAATGACAGAGGTCAAACGTTTTCTGTAAGTCTTCACAAGGTTTTCACACACTGTTGCTGGTATTTTGGCCCATTCCTCCGTGCAGATTTCCTCTAGAGCAGTGATGTTTTGGGGCTGTTGCTGGGCAACATGGACTTTCAACTCCCTCCAAAGATTTTCGATGGGGTTGAGATCTGGAGACTGGCTAGGCGACTCCAGGACCTTGAAATGCTTCTTATGAAGCCACTCCTTCGTTGCCCAGGCGGTGTGTTTGGGATCATTGTCATGCTGAAAGACCCAGCCACGTTTCATCTTCAATGCCCTTGCTGATGGAAGGAGGTTTTCACTCAAAATCTCACGATACATGGCCCCATTCATTCTTTCCTTTACACGGATCAGTCGTTCTGGTCCCTTTGCAGAAAAACATCCCCAAAGCATGATGTTTCCACCCCCATGCTTCACAGTAGGTATGGTGTTCTTTGGATGCAACTCAGCAATCTTTGTCCTCCAAACACGACGAGATGAGCTTTTACCAAAAAGTTATATTTTGGTTTCATCTGACCATATGACATTCTCCCAATCTTCTTCTGGATCATCCAAATGCTCTCTAGCAAACTTCAGACGGGCCTGGACATGTACTGGCTTAAGCAGGGGGACACGTCTGGCACTGCAGGATTTGAGTCCCTGGCGGCGTAGTGTGTTACTGATGGTAGGCTTTGTTACTTTGGTCCCAGCTCTCTGCAGGTCATTCACTAGGTCCCCCTGTGTGGTTCTGGGATTTTTGCTCACCGTTCTTGTGATCATTTTGACCCCACGGGGTGAGATCTTGCGTGGAGCCCCAGATCGAGGGAGATTATCAGTGGTCTTGTATGTCTTCCATTTCCTAATAATTGCTCCCACAGTTGATTTCTTCAAACCAAGCTGCTTACCTATTGCAGATTCAGTCTTCCCAGCCCGGTGCAAATAATGTGTTGGACTTGCCCCGGACATGAAGTTAATGTCTTTCCCACTTTTTTTGCAGTTTTACTTTAGTGCCTTAATGCAAACAGGATGCATGCCTTGGAATATTTTTATTCCTCCTTTTCACCCTGTCATTTAGGTTAGTACTGTGGAGTAACTACAATGTTGTTGATCCATCCTCAGTTTTCCTGTCACAGCCATTAAACTCTGTAACTGTTTTAAAATCACCATTGGCCTCATGGTGAAATCCCTGAGCGGTTTCCTTCCTCTCTGGAAACTGGGTGTATTGATACACCATCCAAAGTGTAATTAATAACTTCACCATGCTCAAAGGGATATTCAATGTCTGCTTTTTTAAATACTTTTCTACCAATAGGTGCTCTTTGCAATGAATTGGAAAGCCTCCCTGGTCTTTGTGGTTGAAATTCCCTGCTTGACTGAGGGACCTTACAGATAATTGTACATTTTTATATTATATTTAACATTAATTTAACTAGGCAAGTCAGTTAAGAATAAATTCTTGTTTACAATTCTGGGCCAATTATGCACCACCCTATGGGACTCCCAATCACGTCCGGTCGTGATACAGCCTGCATTCGAACCAGGGTAACAGTAGTGACATCTCTAGTACTGAGATGCGGTGCCTTAGACCGCTGTGCCACTCAGGCTGCCCTCGAGATGAGGTAGTTATTGAAAAATAATGTTAAACACGATTATTGCACACAGAGTCCATGCAACTTATTATGGGACTTCTTAATACTCCTGAACTTGTTTAGAATTGCCATAACAAAGGGTTTGAATATTTATTGACTCAAGATATTTCAGCTGTTCGTTTTAAATAGATTTGGGCGGGGTAGGCTGTCATTGTAAATAAGAACTTGATCTTAACTGACTTGCCTAGTTAAATAAAAGAACAAATCATGTTCCCAAACACAAAAGTGCTGAAAGTTTTCACTCCAACCCTAATCTAGCACACATGATTCTTATAATTAGCTGGTTGAGAATTTATTTATTTATTTCACCTTTATTTAACCAGGTAGGCTAGTTGAGAACAAGTTCTCATTTACAACTGCGACCTGGCCAAGATAAAGCATAGCAGTGTGAGCAGACAACACAGAGTTACACATGGAATAAACAATTAACAAGTCAATAACACAGTAGAAAACAAAGGGGGAGTCTATATACAGTGTGTGCAAAAGGCATGAGGAGGTAGACGAATAGTTACAATTTTGCAGATTAACACTGGAGTGATAAATGATCAGATGGTCATGTACAGGTAGAGATATTGGTGTGCAAAAGAGCAGAAAAGTAAATAAATAAAAACAGTATGGGGATGAGGTAGGTGAAAATGGGTGGGCTATTTACCAATAGACTATGTACAGCTGCAGCGATCGATTAGCTGCTCAGATAGCTGATGTTTGAAGTTGGTGAGGGAGATAAAAGTCTCCAACTTCAGCAATTTTTGCAATTCGTTCCAGTCACAGGCAGCAGAGTACTGGAACGAAAGGCGGCCAAATGAGGTGTTGGCTTTAGGGATGATCAGTGAGATACACCTGCTGGAGCGCTGAATCAGGTTAGTTACTACAGTGGTTGTAGCGAAAACCTACAGGACGGTAGCTCTCCAGCAACAGGTTGGGCAGCCCTGATCTAGAATCACCACAGCTCGTCGACACCCACAAAGGTGAGCTACTGCATAGGGCTGTGCATGGCCAACATGCGTTATGGTGTGTGCCCTTATTAAGGGTGAGATCAAAATGACCGTGTGCCTAAGTTCCCTTGAATACATCATGACTGTCAGTCCTCTCAATTTGTATCTTCAAGTTATTTATATGCAGCTAATGTTTCGAAAATCCAATTTGTCCTCTATTCCCTGACAGGATCCCGCCGTGAAAACAGCAGGAGGTGAGATTTTCAATTAAAGCAACAGAAGCTTAGGTGACTAAAGGCCACTCGTCCCCCTCCCTCTACTCCCACGGCTTATCATACGCAAACAACGTGTGATGTGAGAACTCTGATTTCCCAAAACACAACACCGATAAAGTGTTTGTTTCCAGACTCATGATTAGCACCTGAAATTAGCTGGGCCCATGGTCAAAAGTAGTGCACTACATTAAGAATAAGGTGCCATTTGGGATGCACTCTTAAAGTCTGCATCCACATATACAGTAGGTCTAGGTGCTGAAAATGGAGGGAAATGATTAATAGAGATTCAATTGTTGGTGTCTCTATTTGTATAGTGAGCCATAAAATCAAATTTATTTGTCACATACACATGGTTAGCAGATGTTAATGCGAGTGTAGCGAAATGCTTGTGCTACTAGTTCCGACAATGCAGTAATAACCAACGAGTAATCTAACCTAACAATTCCAAAACTACTACCTTATACACACAAGTGTAAAGGGATAAAGGATATGTACATAAAGATATATGAGTGATGGTACAGAACGGCATAGGCAAGATGCAGCAGATGGTATCGAGTATAGTATATACATATGAGATGAGTAATGTAGGGTATGTAAACATACCCTACATTAATAAAGTGGTTGGAGTTGAGTCAGTGTGTTGGCAGCAGCCACTCAATGTTAGTGGTGGCTGTTTAACAGTCTGATGGCCTTGAGATAGAAGCTGTTTTTCAGTCTCTCGGTCCCAGCTTTGATGCACCTGTACTGACCTCGCCTTCTGGATGATAGCGGGATGAACAGGCAGGTTGTTGGGTGGTTGTTGTCCTTGATGATCTTTATGGCCTTCCTGTGACATCAGGTGGCGTAGGTGTTCTGGAGGGCAGGTAGTTTGCCCCCGGTGATGCATTGTGCAGACCTCACTACCCTCTGGAGAGCCTTACGGTTGTGGGCGAAGCAGTTGCCGTACCAGGCGGTGATACAGCCCGACAGGATGCTCTCGATTGTGCATCTGTAGAAGTTTGTGAGTGCTTTTGGTGACAAGCTGAATTTCTTCAGCCTCCTGAGGTTGAAGAGGCGCTGCTGCGCCTTCTTCACGACGCTGTCTGTGTGGGTGGACCAATTCAGTTTGTCCGTGATGTGTACGCCGAGGAACTTAAAACTTACTACCCTCTCCACTACTGTTCCATCGATGTGGATAGGGGGTGTGCTCCCTCTGCTGTTTCCTGAAGTCCACAATCATCTCCTTTTGTTTTGGTGACGTTGAGTGGGAGGTTATTTTCCTGACACCACACTCCAAGGGCCCTCACCTCCTCCCTGTAGGCCATCTCGTCGTTGTTGGTAATCAAGCCTACCACTGTAGTGTCGTCCGCAAACTTGATGATTGAGTTGGAGGCGTGCATGGCCACGCAGTCATGGGGGAACAGGGAGTACAGGAGAGGGCTCAGAACGCACCCTTGTGGGGCCCCAGTGTTGAGGATCAGCGGGGTGGAGATGTTACCTACCCTCACCAACTGGGGGCAGCCCGTCAGGAAGTCCAGTACCCAGTTGCACAGGGCGGGGTCGAGACCCAGGGTCTCGAGCTTGATGACGAGTTTGGAGGGTACTATGGTGTACAATGCTGAGCTGTAGTCAATGAACAGCATTCTCACATAGGTATTCCTCTTGTCCAGATGGGTTAGAGCAGTGTGCAGTGTGGGTGAGATTGCATTGTCTGTGGACCTATTTGGGCGGTAAGCAAATTGAAGTGGGTCTAGGGTGTCAGGTAGGGTGGAGGTGATATGGTCCTTGACTAGTCTCTCAATCAGTGGGCTCTCTGCTATTTTTTTTCAGCACAGCAAATTCTTTTGGACCTTTGAGGGAGGAAATGCAGTCTCTGCTACTGATACCGTCTATACTTTAATAAAATCCTGCCCATTCATGTTGCGGCATTGTCCCCATTCTATTTCTATGGTTGTCCCACATGATCATACAACCATGCTGTGGCCATGACCTACGGGTCTCTGACACTAGAGATCCAGGAGCCTTTTGAAATAATCCATGATGGGCGATAGTAAAACAGCACACCTCCAGTCTCGCATGGAGAAAGTGTCTCAGCATTGCTAATAGGATCAAAGGCATTTTATACACTCTCCTTTCCTGTCACACTCTTATGTTTTAATCATGAAGCGGGAGAGGGGAATATAATGTTACACTGTATGAAATGGCAGGGGGAAAAAGAAGACCTTTAGAAAGTGCTGTGATGCTGAACATGAAGTAATGTTTTTGCCTGTGGATGCCAAAGACATACACTTTGATTTGACAATTTAAAATACATAAAGAAGCCACACCAGGCGTCTAATACATGTACCAAAATTGCAGAGGATTATATACACAAAGTAAAATACTTGTTTCCATTGTGGTCCTCTATTGGTAAGCAAGAGGCTGCAGAGCAAAACAAGTGACATGGGCACTCTGTGCCAAAGATTCAATCATACACAATGTCCACATTTACATATATACAAAAAAAAGAAAATATACCCAAGAAATCCATACACTAGCGCAGATTGGCTTTCCACTTGGCTATGAGGCTATCTCAACATTAACCAAGCCTTGCGGGAGTGTTTGAACCGAAGAATGTCAGAAATCGTTTTTATCTAGTGTTGAATGTCAGAAACCGTTTTTATCTCAGCCAGACGTTTGTTCTTCTCCACTGCCGTATATATAAACGTGTTCTGGCCAGTACCACTCTTGAATGGACATGGCACAATCTGTGGCACTGCCTCTCGTGGCTTAAGAATGAGAGTTCCTAACAGTAGTAAAATAGTTATTTCGATACTGGGGGAGTGTAACATACACTATTTTATGGGCCAATCCCAGCTTCAGCTGAATTACCATTTTATCAAGTGATAGCCACTGTAGTTCACTGCACTGAAAAGGGCTAGCATGAGCCAAGGACTAAGATTCAGAATGACCTTTAACGTGGAGAGCTGTGATTCTTTGTTGAATCTCTCATGACGCAGGATCATTCAAATGGTAATTGTGAGATCTGTGGCTGGGTGTTAGAGTGATGAGGAACAATGACAGCTACTTCATTGAATTCCAAATTAAAAGCAGAACATAAGGATCATTGTGGGACCATAAGACACAGACACTCACAGACAGACAGAGATTAATTTGAGGTGATCGAGTGGGTGAGGAGATGTGAGCCCACGAACAAGCACAAAGAGAATTCAGTTCTTCACTTAAGATGTGTGTGTGTGTGGTTGGAATACAGTACACTGAATGTCCTTGACGTACAGACCTGTATAATTCATTCTTATTTGTTTGAAAGGGCTGTCACCGCTTTAACCAACAGAAACCAATGTAGAGTGGGTGTCTGTGCGTGTTTATGTTCACATTTATTTCTATGCGCACAAAACAAATGTCCTGTAGATATCCATTGGCCATCTAAATGAAGAGGTAATGCACCTCCCTCTGAAAATAAACAAAAATAAAGTTGCATTGCCCTGCAATTTCACATAGAAAATAGAATAGAAAATGTGTCTGGTGCCTGGCCAGCTCACCTGAATCAAGACAAATATTGTCTGTATTCAGATACCTTTGACGCCAACCAAGGCAACTTAAATACTTTACCTTAATTTCTTCTAAAATCATTTTTCATTTAAAGAGCCGTAAAGCAATGGGGCGTGAAGGACATGATCATTAAGTTTGAATACCCCACTGCTCAGCTCTCTCGGAGCACGCGGCATAGTCACTCACGCTAGCTTTAATTACAGCTCTCCTTAACATCTTTCTTTTCTACAGCTCGGGCCTCAGTGGAGCGGGTCTTGCTGTCATTCCAATCTATCATGCACTAGATCGGATTCTAGTCTGTTCACCTCACTGTACTTATTCAACAATGGGCACGGTGTAGTCGGTTTCATTTCTGTGCATCTTCTCACCCAAACATGCCTATTATTAGCGTTTCAGCAGCAAACCGTATTGTATTTGTTTTGTCAGCTAAAATGTTTTAGATTGGTAAATTAGTCTAGCGGCCAGCTATCTAAACTTGTAGTAATCATGGTCAAATTACCGCCCGGGGGCCCCCATTGACTTTATTAGATATCATATTAAAAACTGTAAACATTTCTCTCCACCCTATGGCAAAATGTGTCAAATTGCATGAAATTAATTATAAAATTACAAAATCTTTCATGGCAAAGTATGTAGAATTGCAGCAAACTTGCTTTATAACAGCAACATTTTCTCTCTACACCCCATGGCATAATGTGTAGAATTGCACGGAATTTACGCTAAAACTACAAAAAATAAAATGTATCAGACTCTGTCTCAACCTTTAAATCTTTACTGAAGACTCATCTCTTCAGTGGGTCATATGATTGAGTGTAGTCTGGTCCAGGAGTGTGAAGGTGAACAGAAAGGCTCTGGAGCAACGAACCGCCCTTGCTGTCTCTGCCTGGCCGGTTACCCTCTTTTCACTGGGATTCTCTGCCTCTAACCCTATTACAGGGGCTGAGTCACTGGCTTACTGGTGTTCTTTCCTGCCGTCCCTAGGAGGGGTGTGTCACTTGAGTGAGTTGAGTCACTGATGTGATCTTCCTGTCTGGGTTGGCGCCCCCCCTTGGGTTGTGCCGTGGCAGAGATCTTTGCGGGCTATACTCGGCCTTGTCTCAGGATAGTAAGTTGGTGGTTGAAGATATCCCTCTAGTGGTGTGGGGGCTATGCTTTGGCAAAGTGGGTGGGGTTATATCCTTCCTGTTTGGCCCTGTCCGGGGGGATCATCGGATGGGGCCACAGTGTCTCCTGACCCCTTCGGCCACAGTCTCCAGTATTTATGCTGCAGTAGTTTGTGTCGGGGAGCTAGGGTCAGTTTGTTATATCTGGAGTACTTCTGTCTTATCCGGTGTCCTGTGTGAATTTAAGTATGCTCTCTCTAATTCTCTCTCTCTGAGGACCTGAGCCCTAGGACCATGCCTTAGGACTACCTGGCATGATGATTCCTTGCTGTCCCCAGTCCACCTGGCTGTGCTGCTGCACCAGTTTCAACTGTTCTGCCTGCGGCTATGGAATCCTGACCTGTTCACCGGACGTGCTACCTGTCCCAGACCTATTATTTGACCATGCTGGTAATTTATGAACATTTGAACATCTTGGCCATGTTCTGTTATAATCTCCACCCGGCACAGCCAGAAGAGGACTGGCCACCCCTCATAGCCTGGTTCCTCTCTAGGTTTCTTCCTAGGTTTTGGCCTTTCTAGGGTGTTTTTCCTAGCCAATGTACTTCAACACCTGCATTGCTTGCTGTTTGGGGTTTCTAGGCTGGGTTTCTGTACAGCACTTTGATAAGCTGATGTACGAAGGGCTATATAAATACATTTGATTTGATCAGGTGTGGTGGCGCAACTGCGGCTCCCCATGATGAGTGAGTTCAGATTTTTTGTGACCCCAACCCCCATCAAAGTTGTCCATCCTTGATCTATACCCATAATAAACTGTACCTCTCAAACAAGGTGTACACACTGCCCGTCTGGTTCCCATCTGTAACTACTCTGCTAATATTTAGTAGATAATAGGTGAAATGTCTAACATTTTCCAAAAAATCGGGACATGATTACCTAGGGGAATCTAAGTAAGCATCTCTTGAAACCAGGACATGTTACTTTCCTTTTTCGGGATCGGTGTCCCTTTCACGGGACGGTTGAGCTAACATGAGGTTGTAAGTAACAAGAATTTCCCAAGACATAGACATATCTGATATTGGCAGAAAGCTTCAAATCTTGTTAATCTAACTGCACTGTCCAATATACAGTGAAAGATACAGCCTCCATGCTGTGCCCTTTTGGCACTGAGGCACATCCCCGGCAGCTCCCCGTCCTGGACCTTGTGAACCTGGGTAGAGAGTGCTGCAGAGAGAACCGTCAGTTTTTTCACATAATTAGACATTACAATTTGTTGTTCATCAAGAGCGGGCATATGACCTCCCTCCCTTGGTGGACCAGGCATGACTCTTACCAGTCACTTTTGCTATCTAAGCTTTCAAAATCTGATTTAGCGTTCCACCAGACCTTGGGACCGGGGGGTGGTACACAGAACCAAATCTGTGTGTTAAGCCAAATCTTTCTTCCACCTGTCTCAGGTGTTTGTTATTGAAATGTGAGCCATTTGTCAAATTAGATTTTTCTTTGGATGCCATACCTGGGTATTAGTTTGGTTTGTTAGCCACTTAACGACTGACCTAGCATCCCTCTTTTGCTGTTGGTATTGCTTCTACCCATTTGGAGAACCTATCTACCATAACTAGGAGATAGCGTTTGCCTTTAGATACATTTTGGGGGCCCATGTCGGTGTAGTCTATACTAATGTCCTGAAAACATGCATTAGGTACTAAGTATGAGCCCATTGGTGTTTGATATGGTTTCTTTGGGTTGTGTCTGTCACAAACATTGCATTCGTCATAAAATAAGTCATCGTCATAAAAAATTTTAAAAAAATAAATAAATAAATAAAAATACAAAAAAATCTGTCATATTTTCATGTGAGGGTGCCACTAGATGTGCGAGACCTTTTGTAGGGTCTTTAGTTTGGCTTCGTGTGTGGGGCCATGTGCTTCTCGTAAAAGTTCTGGGTCCATCAGTGTGGACTGCTCCATGGGCATAGGCTGAGTCTGTATAGATATTCACAGTCTTTCCTTTTCCTCTGATGAGGGCCTGCGTCAATCCGATGATTTCAGCTAATTGGGCAGGTGCTGGTTGAGGGATGATGGCTGATTCAAGGGTAACGTGTGAGCCGTCTGGGAGTTGTTCCACCATCGCATAGGCTGCTATGTTTCCTCCTTCTCCTTTGTAGCAGCAGCCATCAGCGTACAGCCATTGGTCGGGATTGGTCAGTGGTTCATTCTTCAGGTCTGGTCTCAGTTTGACCTTGTGGCCCTTGGTGGCTAGGAAGTCTGGCAGTGTTTTTGTTATTTGTAGGCAGAGGTCAGATGTAGGAGCGCCTAGTAGTAGATCGTCAACGTATATGGAATCAGATGACAGCATTTGGGGGAACTTGATAGCAGAATAGGTGCATCCTGTGTCTACCAGGAACTGATGGGGGACACCCTCAACTTTGCACATCATTGTTGGTTCAGTGTGCTGTTGAAAATGTTGTCTCC
The DNA here is from genome assembly GCF_018296145.1 of Oncorhynchus tshawytscha. Taxonomy (NCBI): domain Eukaryota; kingdom Metazoa; phylum Chordata; class Actinopteri; order Salmoniformes; family Salmonidae; genus Oncorhynchus; species Oncorhynchus tshawytscha. The sequence goes on from NC_056458.1 coordinate 33,575,601, forward strand.
CTTCTCCTGCCGTGGGTGGTGCGCATCTTTATGGCCAGGGCATGGTGTTCCCTGCCATACTTTGGAACTGTGGTTGGTTGTAATCTTGCTGTTGGTTGTAGTATAGATGAGGAGGGGGTCCTCCTCTTCCTCTTCCTCTCCATTGCTGTTGCTGCGGGGAGAGTGGTTTCCTGCAATCTCTGGCAAAGTGACCGGGAATTCCGCAGTTATAACACTGGTAGTTTCCCCCTCTGTATGGTCCAGTGTAGGGGCCTCGTTGAGCCCGTTGCTGTTGCAGGATATACCGCTGAGGGGGAGGGTATTGGGGTGGTGGGGCTGCCTGCTGTTGGATCATCTGAGAGACAGTCTGTGCTACGATCTGAGTGTTATCTGGCTGCTCCCCTTGGTCTTGAGTTTCTACTGCAATCATTTGTTTGGGCGTGGTGGCTGCAGACATTTTATCTAAGTCGTCTGATAATGTGTATAATGCGTTTATCTAAGTTTTAGTCAGTCCTTTGTGTGGTATTTATTTCTATCTTTGTATACCCAGCCCATACTGTGGTGTTAGCTCAGACTCCTCGCATGCGCCCCCACCCTCGCACACAAAAGATTTATCAGTGTGTGGTGACAGCTACGTGTGTTTCTCCGGTAGTAATTTGAAATTGTTCAGCGATTTATTTAGGTATTTTCTAGAAATGATTGAGCAATCCCCTGTTGGGACAATATGTTAGCAAATTCAAGCGGTTCTATAACATTTGTCAGAATAATTATATCTCTTTAGGAAATATCGAAAAATAGAAGAACTCAAAAAAAAAAAATTCTGCGAATTATTTAAATACTTTCTGTAAATAATTCAGTAACTTCCTTTATGAACTTATATCAGTAAATTCCAGCGATTCTATAGCAATTGTCAGAATAATTTTATACGTTTGGGAACCTGTATTTTTTAATTCGGATTTGTTCAGTGATTTATTTAAATAGTTTCTGAAAATAATTCAGCAATCACCTTTTGGAACAATATATCAGTAAATTTAAGCGGTTCTATAACAATTGTCAGAATAATTTTATCTCCTGGGGAATACCAACAGCGGAAAGAGAGAAAAAGGAAACCGTCAATATTTTAGCACGGCGGCTGGGTTAATTCACGACTGATCAGTATTTTGGCTCACCGACCGTCAATCTTACACCGTTTATGTATTCAGAGTATGGCAATCATTCCTCAACAAATGTTTTCTCTGAATTGGGCACAACAAAATCGCGGAACATCAAAACTGGTTATATTATGTTATAGTGTGATGTGCAATGGTCACATCATTCCCGATCTCTGTCTTGTGGAACGCTAAACTTACATATACTATGTCTATTCGACTACACCTCTAACATAACCAATTAAACAGTATACCACTTATTTTAATAGGATATTTTACATGCATTAACTACACCTCTAACACAACCCATTAAAATAAATCACGCAATTCATTCACTCAGTTTACATTAATCTTAGTATCCATTATACACTAAAACACAGCCTCGATTTAACCTCACCTCACACACAACCTATATATATTATAGGACAGTTTTCTATGCAGATTTCAGAACAAATCGGATTCCAGGGGGAAATCTAGTGTATTGGTCAAAAACAATTTACCCAGTTACATTGGTCAGTTTACATTAATTTCAGTATCCATTATACACTAAAACACAGCCTCGATTTAACCTCACCTCACACACAACCTATATATATTATAGGACAGTTTTCTATGCAGATTTCAGAACAAATCGGATTCCAGGGGAAATCTAGTGTATTGGTCAAAAACAATTCACATATTCCATTTAAAAAAACTCAGTATAGGCCAATTAATAAAAATATAAAAATAAAAACAAGCAAAACAACATATCCTTGATCAATGCCTTAGGTTTTTATGTAAAAAAAAATTTGGGCAACGATTCATACTCACGTCAGTACTTTCTGATCAAAATTTGGTTTAGACTATAATACAATATGCAGATTTCGATTTAACAGGCTCTGCTCACCTTTTAAGTAGAGCGCTCCGATCAGATTTCCTGAGGCAAGACGAATGGCTGATTGTCTCTTGGACAGGTCACACTTCCGTCTGATTTTGAGCCATTGATCTGTTTCGTCCTCTCACACTAACTTATCATAGATCGAATCCAGGAATAACCATCCTCTGCTACCATTTTGTTAGTGTTTCATACTGGAGAGGGAATGCAAAACAACGACGCTGGACAGAGTGGAATCAGGTGTATCAAAAAGGCAGTTTATTGGTCAAAGTTATCTTGTTCTACATCGTGCACGGACCTAAGGAATGTGACTCTGTGAGGAGTCAGAATAATTAGGCTGCACAGCCAGAGTTTACAACAGAATGTATACAAAGAATAATGTAGGTGGAGTCTCCTCGTGTTGATCTTCTGACTGGTCCTGAAGAGTTGGAGGCGGGCCCCATTGGTGCACAGCAAAGTCCTTTGCTCTTGGCACCTGACCAGTAGGGGGTAGAGTGTGAGTGTACAGTGCTTCATGAGATGTGTGTGTGTCAAGGAAAACGTGGATTTTATGGACTGGTAATGTCTGCTTTAGGCTCAGGTGTTTCCTGTTTATGCAGGAGTGCATGTAGAGTTCAATGTCAGTGAGATAGCTTGGCACTTCTAAGCTCGTTAGTGTTGCAGGCTGCTCTTTGTAGTTTTACAGGGGAGTATATTTGCGTGATGGCAGCTGTGTGTCCTTCGGATAATCATGTTATTGCACGTAGGCTCTAAACTTGACTGAGGACACTGGGCCCAGAGTTGTCTGAGGGCATCCGGTTTAACCAGAGCTTTGGTCTGCTAGTAACGCTTTATATTAGATTATTTATATAACACCTGCAGAAATAAATTTGGGTAGGTGAACACCACTTGTGGCAGGAGCAGAAGGGACAGAACGTGGTGCTGTGGTGCTGTAGCCAGCAAGCTCCTTGATGAGCAGCTCTCTGAAGGCTAGCTGTGAGATGGGGGGCTTTCCACAGCTCTTAGCCATTTCCTTGTGTAGGATGAATGCATTCACCACAGCAATGTTGATGAAATGATAGAAGAAGGTCTTGTACCATTTCATCATCTTATGGAGAACATTGTAATAGCCTATCAGCGCATCTGACAAGTCCATACCTCCCATGCTCTTGTTGTAGTCCTTTATTGGTGTCCGGCTGGATGAACCAGCTTCAGTGGGGGATGGACACCTTGGCACTGGGGGCTCCCATTCAGAGTCAGTGTCACTGTGAAAGAAAATGTTCAGTTAGAATAGATTCACATATGAGCCCTGTATCAACAGATATATATATATATATATATATAGAGAGAGAGAGAGAGAGAGAGAGTACAGGGAACATAAGGTTGAACATATTATTATAGACCTGCTAGATCTACTGTCTCATTTATATTATGACAGACCAGCTAGATCTACTGTCTATTTTATATTATGACATTTTCAGCTAGATCTACTGTCTCTATTATATTATGACAGACCAGCTAGATCTACTGTCTCCATTTCACTTTGGCTTTCATGTGGGGGTGGGGTGGAGCGGCAGACACGCATCTCGGCCATGCTCCCTCTAATCCACAATATGTATATATACACACACAAACAGGCTATGGGTCATACACATACAGTACATACAAACATACCACCACCCACAATGTATAGCCAACGTGTACTTTACACATTTCATTTTTATATATTGCTTCTAAAATTTAAAAAAAATCAAATAATATTTTATATTATTAATTTCAAACAACGGCATTAGCATGAGAAGAACTTACCAGTCCAAAACGATGTCCTCTCCGTTCAAAAAATATTCCTCCATTTGGGAATCGCTAAATGAATCGTCCTCCAACAATCTCTCTCGCTTTCCCGATCAGTTTCTTCTAAAATTGTGTGCACATCTGTATATCTAGACTTAGATTTAGCTTTCCCTGACTTAGTCGCCATAATGATTGATATATAAACAGCTGAAGATGCGCTTTACCAAAATAATGCTGTGCGTAACATGCGTGGCTCCTTCCGGTATGAATCTTCAATGGCGAATGACCCTCTTTACGCCGGAGTTTACCACATGGGTTGGTGTTCCAACACAACCATTACATATTGCCGTTTACCTCAGCTCATTGGCTATCTACCCAGCTAGATTTCAAGACTATCAGTGGTCATTGGGTTAAAATACAGTCAATCAACGAAACAGAGGTCATATCATTGGTGCACAATGATGTCATTACTTGTTGTCTTCAAATCGGTTTCTTTCAGTCAATACGTCCCGCGAAATGACCCATCAGGTTTGGGTGTGTTACAAACAAACCAGTTGATTGCAATGAAACCAAACATGACTGGATAAAGTCACGTTTAGTGTGTGTATTTACATCGAATGTGTCATCGAAAATGGAATGAGACGGAATTCACGACACAAGCGGTTCACAAAATGTTTCGTGTTCGGCTATAAAAATGGATTTGATCACACAAAACCCTTCACTGTGTAACAATGAGCATTGGGATTGCAAACAGAGGAAGATCGTCAAAGGTAAACAATTTATTTGATTGCAATTTGTGATGTTACGCCTGTGCTGGTTGAAAAAGTTTTTTTTATGGGGCTTTGTTCTCAGATAATCGCATCGTATTCTTTCGCAGTAAATCCTTTTTTAAAATCTGATACGCAGTTGGATTACCAAGATTCTAGGCTTTCGACCCAAGTGAGACACTTGTATTTTCATGAATGTTTAATATGACTATTTATGTAGCGATCACCATATGTTGTCGAATTTAATCCCGCTAACGGGTTCGGTGCGCAGAGAGGTTAATATGGCTAACTCTTTGGAAATCCTAGCAAATAGAACAACTGAGAGTCTTGAGTTAATTACGGCTGAGATGGTTGCCATTCAGACTGTGGTGATGCAAAATCGTTTGGCCCTTGATTATCTTCTGTCTTCACAAGGGGGTAGATGTGCTGTTATTGGTGCTGAATGCTGTACTTACATTCCTGATAATTCTGAAGAAATAACTGACCTAATACAAAAATCAGGACTGAGGGCGCAAAATATCATGATTACAATCCAGATGTTTTAGACTCAGTCATGTGGTTGTCTTCCACATTCGGTACATGGGGAAGTTTTTTGGTGAGCATGATACCTCCAATAGTGGGAGTTGTGGTTATTTTTCTCATCCTCATCCAGGCCATCAAGCGTGCTATTGCCCAATGTTTGTCTGCTAAAATCTGACGGTCCAACTCATCCCAAACCATTTCAATTAGGTTGAGGTCAGGGGATTGTGGAGGCCAGGTGATCTGATGCAGCACTCCATCACTCTCCTTCTTGGTCAAATAGCCCTTACATAGCCTGGAGGTGTGTTGAAAAACAAATTATAGTCCCACTAAGTGCAAACCAGATGGGATGGCGTATCGCTGCAGAATGCTGTGGTAGCCATGCTGGTTAAGTGTGCCTTGAATTCTAAATAAATCACCGACAGTGTCACCAACAAAGCACCTCCACACCTCCTCCTCCATGCTTCACGGTGGGAACCACACATGCAGAGATCATCCATTCACCTACTCTGCGTCTCACAAAGACACGGAGGTTGGAACCAAAAATCTCAAATTTGGACTCATCAGACTAAAGGACAGAATTCCACCAGTCTAATGTCCATTACTTGTGTTTCTTGGTCCAAGCAAGTCTCTTCTTCTTGATGTCCTTTAGTAGTGGTTTCTTTGCAGCAATTTGACCATGAAGGCCTGATTCACGCAGTCTCCTCTGAAAAGATGTTATGTGTCTGTTACTTGACTCTGTGAAGCATTTATTTGGGCTGAAATCTAAGGTGCAGTTAACTCTAATGAACTTGTGTTCTGCAGCAGAGGTAACTCTGGGTCTTCCTTTCCTGTGGCGGTGCTCATGAGAGCCAGATTCATCATGGCCCTTGATGGTTTTTGCGACTGTACTTGACATTTTCCAGATTGACTGACATTTTCCATTTTCCAAATTGACTGACTTCATGTCTTAAAGTAATGATGGACTGTAATTTCTCTTTGCTTATTTGAGCAGTTCTTGCCATAATATGGACTTGGTATTTTTCAAATAGGGCTATCTTCTGTATACCACCCTACCTTGTCACAATACAACTGATTGGCTCCAATGCATTAATAAGGAAATAAATTCCACAAATAAACTTTTAACAAGGCACACCTGTTAATTTAAATGCATTCCAGGTGACTATCTCATGAAGCTGGTTGAGAGAATACCAAGAGTGTGCAAAGCTTTCATCAAGGGTAAGGGTAGCTACTTTGAAGAATCTCAAATATAAAATATATTTTGATTTGTTTAACACTTTTTTTGGTTACTACATGATTCCATATGTGTTATTTCACAGTTCTGATGTCTTCATTATTATTCTACAATGTAGAAAATAGTACAAATAAAGAAAAACCTTAAATTAGTAGGTGTGCCCAAACTTTTGAATGGTACTCTCTTATCTTAGAATATGTTAAATCAGTGTGGGAAATAATTTAGCAGAGTGCTCTTCACAGAATATTCAATAGGATACTACTACAGAGTAAAGTCATCTCAATTCCAATGAGATTTCTGAATAATAGGCTACTTAACCGTTCATTGACTTTGCCTACTCATCAGGACATGCATATTTGCCGGGCTGCGCCATGCATGGTTTTGACTAGATTTATTAGTAAGATGAGACAGACAACGGTATATGTCTTCAGTCGAAAGCTGAGTGGCTTCTCTGCGCGGCAGGAGCTTGAAACTGCGTGGATATTTATCCGTGGCATTCACTCTTCTTTATCCACGGCAACGAGAGGAAGAGTAGTAGCCTACCGTGAGAAAAACCCACAACACTGAGACCGGAATGGCTTGATTTTCATCAGCTCGATTCTATCAGCTGGACATGGCAGAAATGATCAACAACCTCATCATGCTTTGATGCGAAGATTTTCTCGCGTTCTCTCAGGAGACCCTTAACTTCCAGACAGCAATAGACATGCCACGAAAATTTAAACATTTCCACTATTCAACAGCAGCAGGTGCAAGAAATCAAGACAAATAAATACCCAACCAAAAACTCAAGCCGTAGAACAAGCGGGAAACGTCATCTTATGAATGGTCGGGTAAGCAGCCGCCGGTAAAGACAGTCATTTTTCATGGATGCTTCTTTTTCAGTTTAAGTTTTTGTGATATACCCCACATCTGAACTATTATTTTCGCATATGGAGTGGTTCCCGTATGGAAAAGAAAAATACATTTTGATTTGTATCTTCTATGCACAAGTTGATAATGTGTGAAAGAAAAATCGAATAAGAATCTGTAGTGCATGATTTGACAATGAAGATAAAATAAAGGCTTTAAACGAAATAAATGCTTTCCTTATAGGCTCCACATTACAAACCATGACAAAAAAGGAGAAAAAATGTCATATTTGTATAGGCCCATGAACAAAAAAAATCAGATATGAGTTTCCATGGGGAGATAACATATGCATTTAATATAATGTTTACAAGACTATTAACTATCTCATTGTAAACTTGTCACTTCAGAATATAAACCCTGCCAGGAAAGAACCCAAGGGGGCATAAGTAGTGATAAAGGCGTATTTTTCATGACATCTTATACCAACGTTTTTGGTGCAGTCTGGACCAGCCTTGATTTCAACGTCCAAGGACGTAATTTTTTTGTCCAGACCAATCTTAGACTACGATGTTTGGTTTAGATTTTGTCCGGTTTGGACTGGCCTTGAGTTCAATGTCCACAGACCTCCGGTCCGGCCTATATTTGGCCCAAACATAGTCTATAATTGATTCAAATTTGGTCCAGACCATCCATGATTTGGCCCAAACATAGACGTCTATAATAGGTTCAGACAAAATCTGAACCAATATTAGACAACTATGTTTCACAAGTTTGGACAGCACAGTACATACAGTACAGTAGAGCACAGCAGAGTACAGTACAGTAAAGTATAGTACAATATAGTAAAGCACACTAGAGTAAAGTATAGTGTGCCATACCCTACTCTACTCTACTGAATAAAACCTTACTATTCTGTACCATACTGTACTATGCTCTACTGTAATATTCAAACTTGTGAAACAACCTAGACGTCTATGATTTGTTCAGATTTGGATCGCACCGAACAAATTTGTACTGGCTTGGGGTTCAAGTGCATTCGAATAATATCCAGCATACTTTGCAAGTGTTTGTTTTTACATTTACATTTTGTTTATTCAGCAGATACTCTTATCCAGAGCAACTTAGAGTCATTGCATTCAACTAAGGTAGATAAACAAAAATGTTATTCTAGTTGAAGGGGTCTGTTGGTTTATTCTGTAATAATGACTAAATCTTACATGAATATTAAACATGAAATATCAAAACCAAATGTGCACGCCTTTGTTAATATGTATTGGCAATAACTAACTTAATGGTGAGGCATAAAATTTATCTTTCGTCAGGCTGGATGTTTGAAATATGAGTTTTTTGGACTACTTTGAACATCATTGCTGCCAGTTTCAAAGCTTTTGAAAAAGCTAACATAAGTGCATGTGACCGATGGAAACAATAATAACAAGACTTTTTTTTATATATCAAGAGGCTTGAAAAATTATTATTGTGATATAATGCTTATTTAATTGAATGTATGTGCAGTTGAAATTTGGCCATAGAATTAATTTCCGTAAACTTCTGTAACTTCTGTAAATTATGCCTTTTCAGTGTCTTGAAAATATGTATTTTTGTCACCTGGAAAATACATATTTTCACCTTTTCATTCAGCACCCAAATTCAACGTACTGAAAATACGTATTTTCAACGTCCATAAAGGTAGTCTTTTTGACGTCCGTATAAGATATTTTTTTCAACATCCAGAAAATATATTTTCTAAACTTTCATTCAGCACATGAAATGCACGTTTATTTTATATATTGTATTTAACCTTTGTTTAACTATGCAAGTCAGTAAAGAACAAATTCTTATTGCTTACACATGTCAATGTCTGGAACTTACTGCTTACACATGTCAATGTCTGACGTCTTTTCAACATAATTTTGCTTACTGGGTGGTAGTTTGGGTATGTGTTGGCTTCTAATGGTAATCTTTTGTCTGTGTAATTGCACTGTTTTGCTGCACATTTCCTTCTGATCCACTGAATGCAATTTTGATGTTCTATTATGACTAAATTTGTTTTCAGAATTTAACAAATAGGCCTATGTATTTTATTTCATTATCCTATACAATCCACCATGATTTACCCCAAAAATATTTTTATCCTATTTATTTCCACCAATAATTAGTCAAATTATCGCACCTTAATTTGACCCTGGAAATACAGTATGACAATTAGATTTTCCCGTAATGTTTTTAAGCAATTAACATAAATACGTGCAGTAATTTTATTTACATTTCTGTATCTAAATAAGCAGGTAGGCATATCAGTTCCAACTTAAACTTGGATTGGAAACTATGCCTTGCCGCAGCAATAGATCTCTGCATGCAGGCAGCCTTCTTGCTCAAGCGTCAACATTCCATACGGCCATTGGGACAGAGCGCCTGGTAGGTTACACAACAACACAGCTGGAAAATGACAGTTTCTCGACATTTGCACAAAAAATAATAATATTTGACTGCTAAGTGGTCATCCATGTTCTCATGCATTCTTGTTTTACTTTTGTAAGTAAATTGGCAGTTTGTTGGGGAGAAGAACGTCAAGGAAAGTTTTGCTAGCTGGCTAGCTAACGTTAGCTCTCTGGCTAATCCTCGATGGACATGGTAAGTTAAATTTCAATTTGTACCCATTGTAGCTAGTTAGCTATCTAATGTTTTGACATTTGATATGTTTAGCTATTAATGACAGTAAGAGTGTGTGTGCGTGCGTGAGAGAGAAATTATGATCACAATAACTTTGTGCGCGCGAGAGAGGGTTGATAAATGCAAATAGGAAACATTGACTGTGTGTGACATTGTTATCTAGCCTAATTCTTGAAACATGTACCTCCCAATACGAATGTGAAGTTTTTATTGATTCATCAGGGATCCTTGCCTATCCCCCCTCAACACTCATTCTAACACCTTTCAACTACCTTCTTCAATTATTGATTCTCTTTATTGCAGTAATCTTCTAGCTTGGATGGCAGACAGAAGTTATCTAGCCGGCTGACTAAGAAATGTAAAAAGCTTATGTTTTGTTGTCGCTCTCTCTCCATCTTTCTGCTTATTATTCGTTAAAAAAAATGTTTTACCAAGTTGACTGAGAACACATTCTCAGCAACAACCTGGGGAATATAGTTACAGTTGAGATGAAGGAAGCAATTGGAAGCTAGGGATGATTAGGTGACCATGATGGTATGAGGGCCTGTTGGATGAATCTAGTCTTGTGTTCATTAACCAATTCAATTAAAACACTCTGTCCATTTCTAAGGATTTGTAAGGTTCTTATTTGCATGAAATGGACAGAGACCAGCCACCAAGATTAGCCAATAGCGTTTATTCTCGTGAGCTCTGCCCATCATTTCATGTACATTGATTTATATACCTCTCATTTCATCATAAATGTCCCTCCTCCTCTCAGACAATGACAAAGCTGCTTTTCAATTCCATTCCAACACATACATATTGCTTATCATATGCTACCACATGTTACACAATCTACTGCAAGCCCAACGGTTTCTCCCCTCCCTGGTTGGGGACCAGACATCTTTCCTGTTGTTAGTTTCACTGTGGTCACAAGTTGTCTGTTAACACTTCCTCTTTGCCTATATATAAACATATTCTTCATCAGTCAGCATAGAATTCTGTTAGTTATAATTCTACGTTAGATGTATACATCATATAGTCATTATTGATAAAAATCCTTCAACAGGGCCAGATTGGGATTAACACCCTTACATTTACGATAAGTGCCATGGGATCTTTAGTGGCCACAGAGAATCAGGACACCCGTTTAACATCCTATCCAGTACCCTACACAGAGCAATGTCCCCAATCACTGCCCTGGGGAATTGGGATATTTTTTAAGACCAGAGGAAAGATTGCCTCCTCCCTTTTTTAGACCTTCCTTGGTGAGTCACGTAAAGTTTCTCCCCTTTCTCTTGCTCATTCTCCCTGTCGCTCACTCAAACATGTTGCAGAGATGATGAAGAGATTTGCGAATTACACCCATTTCTAACTAGCAATGTTTGCTGCAGGAATGATATGACAGACACACAACTTCTGAAAAATATAATATTTTATTGTCTCTATTTGTCTCTTTACATATACTTAAATTTTTTCTTTCTTTTTTTAAGACTGCCAAACTGTCCTGGATTGGGGGAACTGTCTGGGATAATGTCCTCGGGATTATAGAGTGGTGTGTTTATAAAAAGTTGTTGTAATATTAAAACATGTATTAGGATTAAGCAACACTCTATCTTATTTAGCGACAATTTAAACAATGTAATGATCCAACTACTGTCTAATTTTAAAATGTTTCAGATTGATGACCAATGAATTAATGTCCCACTTCAATATGAAGGGACAGAGGAGCAAACATGCCTTTGCTACCACTCATGTGTGTTCCATTGTAATTGGTATATAAATGTGAGCAGTTGAGACATTTGACATAGACAATGCAACATTTTAAATATATTTTACTGTGCGTTACTGTTGTCGTGTCCTGCATGCCCACATTATGCCAATCTGTAATTTATTCTCTTTTTATGCTTACATTAAGTGTCATGAAAAACCAGAAAACTTGGGAGGTTGATGTGTTGCGGGCCGTCGGTAAAGTCCTTAAATGTGCACCTGACCGCTGTGGTGGAGGAGGACCTAAAGTATGTATATGAGCAAGTTGCTCTTGTTTGAAGACATCTCTAAGCTATAACTAGTTAAAAAATCTCTAAATCGATAAAGTTCTAATGCGCTGATTCTCATCACTGCAGATCTGACTCATCACACCACTCTTCAAAAGGGCCATTGCGCTCCAGATCACCTTCTTTGCTCAGAGGTCCTTGATGAGGATCTTCCTCACCACACCACTCTTAATAATCATCAATAATAAAAAGCAATACGCCTTCATATACTCTGCCCCAGTCTTTCTATGCATGTAATGTCTGTGGGTAAATTATGAAATAATTACTGTATGCAGATGTGCATAGAATTGTTTGATTTATTTTAAATGTAAGAATGTTTTGCAGATTGAAACTAATTGGTGACTATGGAAACAAATAAATGTAATGAACAATGTTTTCAATATCCAACTTTATCCCCTGCAATACTTTTTACAGTAGGTAATAAGCTGTAGTCAGGTGGTCATTACCAGGTTATGATGAAGTCTTAACTATGACCAGTACATTATACCGGTAGCAAATAATATAGTGGTCAGAATTATCACCAGCTGGTCGTATGGTGGTCAGAAAAATATGTAGTATTCTGGTCGTAAAACATGTTTGCGACCAGAATAAGAGTTATTTAAAAGACGTCATACAGACGTCTTTCAACCAGGTTTTTCCCACTGCGGATGAATCACGCAGTTCAGTGTCCATTATCCAATGAGGTTTTGATTGACAGTGCAGTTTACTTTGGGGCAAGTTTAATGTAAATAAGCCTTAATGACAAATTATGATTGCTGACATGCTGAAAAATCTTATTGTCTAGAAGAGCAATGGTTAGAAATAAAAACAGTGTTCTGGAGCACTTAGGGGACTAGTCTATTGTTGTATTAATTTATTAATTTATTGCAAGTGTAATTACTACAGAAGGTTTGACTAGATTCCCATCAGCTAACCTTTAGCTCGGAAAGCTCTCGCCAGTTCATACAACGCGTTTCAAACCAGAGCATAACAGACCTATTTTTCTCCCCATATCCCCGGATTCCTACCAAAAACTCTGAACATTTTCATCTGGATCTTCGCAACTAGCTAACCGCAATCCCGGGTGACCACTCTTGGCTAGCGTTTTCATCCTGGAGCAAGCACCAATTAGCCTGAAGCTAGCCCGGCCAGGGCTCCTGTGCTACCACCGAAGCCCACTCATGGGCTACAATATCCGGACCCCTTCTACTGCCGGTACGGGGCACGGAACCCCGCCGATCCTCTACAACTGGAATACCGACATAATCTGCCCAAGGATTCCAACAGGTCCTTCAGGCGCGACGCCCGCTGAAGGCCCATTCTGCTAACCAGCTAGGCCTGCTAGCTACCAAGAACTACTTGGAACCCTACTAATTCCACGACTGGTCTATCGACGTCACCGCATGAAGAGGCAAAAACAGACTTACCCCCATCACGACATCCCCCAAAGGCTAACTTGCTAGCACCGGTCTGTTAATTGCTAGAAGGCTTGCCCCGGTCTGCTAACTGCTAGCCCCTGCTAACTGCTTGCTTGCCAGCCCCGGTCTGCTAACTGCTAGCTTATTTAGCCCCGGCCTACTAACTGTTAACGTGTTAGCATCGGCCTGCTACCTGTCTGAATCTCCGTGTTCCCAGTCAGCCCAACCACTCACTGGACCCATATGTTCACTTGGCTACGCATGCCTCTCTCTAATATCAATATGTCTAGTCCATTACTGTCCTGGTTAGTGATTACTGTCTTATTTCACTGAAGAGCCTCTAGCCCTGCTCAATATGCCTTAACCAACCATGTTGTCCCACCTCCTACATATGCGATGACATCACCTGGTATAAACGTCTCTAGAGACTATATCTCTCTCATCATTACTCAATGCCTAGGTTTACCTCCAATGTACTCACATCTTCCTTACCTTTGTCTGTACACTATGCCTTGAATCTATGCTATTGTGCCCAGAAACCTGCTCCTTTTACTCTGTTCCGAACGTGCTAGACAGCCAGTTCGTATACCATTTAGCCGTACCCTTATCCTACTTCTCCTCTGTTCCTCTGGTGATGTAGAGGTTAATCCAGGTCCTGCAGTGCCTAGCTCCACTCCCCAGGTGCTCTCATTTGTTGACTTCTGTAACCGTAAAAGCCTTGGTTTCATGCATGTTAACATTAGAAGCCTACTCCCTAAGTTTGTTTTACTCACTGCTTTAGCAAACCCGGATGTCTTAGTCGTGTCTGAATCCTGGCTTAGGAAAACCACCAAAAACCTTGAAATCTCCATCGCTAACTATAACATTTTCCGCCAAGATAGAACTGCCAAAGGGGGCGGTGTTGCAATCTACTGCAAAGATAGCCTGCAGAGTTCTGTATTACTATCCAAGCCTGTACCCAAACAATTCGAGCTTCTACTTTCCAGAAACAAGTCTCTCTTTGTTGCCGCTTGCTATAGACCTCCCTCTGCCTCCAGCTGTGCCCTCGATACCATATGTGAATTGATTGCCCCCACCATCTATCTTCTCAGCTTGTGCTACTAGGTGACCTAAACTGGGACATGCTTTTAACACCCCGGCCATCCTACAATCCAAGCTTGATGCCCTCAATCTCACACAAATGATCAATGAACCTACCAGGTACAACTCCAAATCCATAAACACGGGCACCCTCATAGATGTCATCCTAACTAACTCACTCTCCAAATACACCTCTGCTGTTTTCAATCGAGATCTCAGCGATCACTGCCTCATTGCCTGCATCCGTAATGGGTCTGCGACCAAACGACCACCCCTCATCACTGTAAAACGCTCCCTAAAACACTTCTGCGAGCAGGCCTTTCTAATTGACCTGGCCGGGGTGTCCTGGAATGACATTGACCTCATCCCGTCAGTAGATGATGCCTGGCTATTCTTTAAAAGTGCCTTCCTCACCATCTTAAATAAGCATGCCCCATTCAAAAAAATATAGAACCAGTCTGCCCTTGACCAGCACAAAAACATCCTGTGGCGTTCTGCATTAGCATCGAATAACCCCTGTGATATGCAACTTTTCAGGGAAGTTAGGAACAAATATACACAGGCAGTTAGGAAAGCTAGCTTTTTCAAACAGAAATTTGCATCCTGTAGTACTAACTCAAAAATGTTCTGGGACACTATAAAGTCCATGGAGAATAAGAGCACCTCCTCCCAGCTGCTCACTGCTCTGAGGCTAGGAAACACTGTCAACAAAATAAATCCACTATAATTGAGAATTTCAATAAGCATTTCTCTACGGCTGGCCATGCTTTCCACCTGGCTACCCCTACCCCGGTCAACTGCCCGGAACCCTCCACAGCAACCCGCCAAAGCCCCCACCATTTCTCCTGTACCCAAATCAAGATAGCTGCTGTTCTGAAAGAGCTGCAAAATCTGGACCCCCTACAAATCAGCCGGGATAGACAATCTGAACCCTCTATTTCTAAAATGATCTGCCGAAATTGTTGCAACCCCTATTACTAGCCTGTTCAACCTCTCTTTCGTATCGTCTGAGATTCCCAAAGATTGGAAAGCTGCCGAGGTCATCCCCCTCTTCAAAGGGGGTGTCACTCTAGACCCAAACTGCTACAGACCTCTATCCATCCTACCCTGTCTTTCTAAGGTCTTCGAAAGCCAAGTTAACAAACAGATTACCGACCATTTCGAATCCCACCGTACCTTCTCCACTATGCAATCTGGTTTCAGAGCTGGTCATGGTTGCACCTCAGCCACGCTCAAGGTCCAAAACGTCATCATAACCGCCATCGATAAGATACATTACTGTGCAGCCGTGTTCATCGACCTGGCCAAGGCTCTCGACTCTGTCAATCACCACATTCTTATTGGCAGACTCGACAGCCTTGGTTTCTCAAATGATTGCCTCGCCTGGTTTACCAACTACTTCTCTGATAGAGTTCAGTGCATCAAATCGGAGGGTCTGTTGTCCGGACCTCTGGCAGTCTCTTTGGGGGTGCCACAGGGTTCAATCCTCTGGCCGACTCTCTTCTCTGTATACATCACTGATGTTGCTCTTGCAGCTGGTGATTCTCTGGTACACCTCTACGCAGACGACACCATTCTGTATACTTCCAGCCCTTCTTTGGACACTGTGTTCCAGACGAGCTTCAATGCCATACAACTCTTGTTCCGTGGCCTCCAACTGCTCTTAAATACAAGTAAAACTAAATGCATGCTATTTAACCGATCACTGCCTGCACCTGCTCGCCCATCCAGCATCACTACTCTGGATGGCTCTGACTTAGAATACGTGGACAACTAAAAATACCTAGGTGTCTGGTTAGACTGTAAACTCTCCTTCCAGACTCACATTAAGCATCTCCAATCCAAAAATAAATCTAGAATTGGCTTCCTATATCGCAACAAAGCATCCTTCACTCATGCTGCCAAACATACCCTCGTAAAACTGACCGTCCTACCGATCCTCGACTTCGGTGATGTCATCTATAAAATAGCCTCCAACACTCTACTCAACAAACTGGATGCAGTCTATCACAGTGCCATCCGTTTTGTCACCAAAGCCCCATACACTACCCACCATTGCAACCTGTACGCTCTCGTTGGTTGGCCCTCGCTTCATGATCGTCGCCAAACCCACTGGCTACAGGTTATCTACAATTCTCTGCTAGGTAAAGCCCCGCCTTATCTCAGCTCACTGGTCACCATAGCAGCACCCACTCGTAGCACGCGCTCCAGCAGGTATATCTCACTGGTCACCCCCAAAGCCAATTCCTCCTTTGGTAGTCTTTCCTTTCAGTTCTCTGCTGCCAATGACTGGAACGAACTGCAAAAATCTCTGAAGCTGGAGACTCATATCTCCCTCACCAGCTGTCAGAGCAGCTCACAGATCACTGCACCTGTACATAGCCCATCTGTAAACAGCCCATCTATCTACCTACCTCATCCCCATACAGTATTTATTTATTTATCTTGCTCCTTTGCACCCCAGTATCGCTACTTGCACATTCATCTTCTGCACATCTACAATTCCAGTGTTTAATTGCTATATTGTAATTACTTCGCCACCATGGCCTATTTATTGCCTTAACTCCCTTATCTTACCTCATTTGCACTCACTGTATATAGACTTTTTGTTTTCTTTTGTTTAACTGTATTATTGACTATGTTTTGTTTATTCCATGTGTAATTCTGTGTTGTTGTATGTGTCGAATTGCTATGCTTTATCTTGGCCAGGTCGCAGTTGCAAATGAGAACTTGTTCCCAACTAGCCTACCTGGTTAAATAAAAAAAATAAAACACTTTCACAATCTTAGCTAGCAGTCATCATCGTGAATCAAGTCTACTGGCAAATCATTTTTAATCCTTGTCATATGAAGAGAAAATATGATAAAACATATCGGTGTTCATCGGCCATTGGATATAAACATTTCACAACAAGTTGTAAATCGCAAATTCAACAATGAGTTGTTTGGCGGGAATCGGTGACCTTGGCTAACCGCAAGCATTGCAACTGGGAAGTCAGACTGCGAAAACACGTTTTGAACGGTCTTCCAACTCGGAACTGTAAATATTTTTCTTTGATGTCAAAATTTGCCAATGAAGGACTGCCGCACACAACAAGGGGAGTCCAAAAATGTCTTATATGCTGCTGCATAAATTATGTACTATGCCAGGGAGATATGGTCAGCCGTATCAGCTATGTTTTTAAAAAAGGCAGTAAATGAGGCTGAATGAATTGTGTCACTACCAGACAAGGCTCCGCTGATAGCCAAGTGTAGCAGTGGTAATGATTCACTCCATTGTGCTGGAAAGAAAGCTCTGCTGTTGGGACAGCTTTATGTAGGCCCTAAATGTTTGTGGGAACCGCTTGTCGCAGAGTTTGCCCCACCAAGACTTACATGCTAAAATCGCCACTGATTAGGGTTAAGTGCCTCACTCAAGATGGGCCGATATTAATTAATGTCTCTGAAAATCAAAAGATCTAGGTTGAAAGGAAACATAGTTCTAATGGAGAAGAGTCTACCTGAGGAAATCCAACAGAAGTGATCTTTGGTGGGTCTCATGTATACTTCATGATATTTAAATTTAAAAAGGCTCTTCAGATTTGGACATTTTCTTTATTCAATCATTTAAATAATTATCTGATGAGTGTCTTCGAAAAGACACACCTCTATATCTTGGGAAGAAAGAATTTCATGTGGCTTGAAAGCTGTTATTCATTCTGTGTGGAGAAAGATTCAAACAACAAAAAACCTAGGTGGCAGCTGTCTATAATTTTTGTAGCTTAATGTTTGCTTTGGGAGAACTGTAGGATATGATAGATATCCTTCATCCCCATTGTGAATGAAAACCTAGTGTTTCTAACACGAGGCAGGGTATTAAACCAGTTTGATAGAGATATTAGAATATATTTAGTACCTTTAATTACCTTGTGTCCAACCTGCCACCTGCTTTGCCATAATGCCTTTGATGTTTGAGGAGCTGGTTATTCATGTTATGCAAAGTAGTATATTATTTTAAAATAGATTATTTTTACTTTTAGGTAATGAGAAGGTTATAAGACATTGTCAGTCATGCAGCTTGTGAGTACACTACTCTAAGGGTGATCTAAACCCATCCTTCAACCATGTGACTGACTTACTGTCTGGTAGGGAAGACGTGTCGACCTGAACTGATGAACGCGTTTGAAGTTACCTGAACCAAGGAAGCTGCAGCACTGTACTGAGGCTGAGATCAAAGCAGTGTCTCAAGGACTAGCATGGTCTGATGGCTAAGAGATATGACAGGTATGAATATAGGGAACCTAAAAATGGAGAGCCTTACTTGCTTAACTGTGGAGTGAAGGCCTCGAGAATTGCAAATTTGGTCACGTTGGAAATATGCAACATCTAGAACTCAAATGCACCTTAGGCCTAGACCAAAGAAATTGTTCAGAATTGTATTGTTAAAATGATTTGATATGAAATCTGTACATTATATTTAGAGTGCACCACCGTACCTAATATCATGTAAATGTATATTGTATTATGATTTTTTTACACTAAAATAGATAATACTTCGGTCTATTGTGCTTTCATACATTTTTTAAAGATTCAGTTAAAGACTACAAAGCATCAAGCACGTCGGAAAAATCATGTTATCTTATAAGTAAGGAACATAGACATATTGAATTGGAAAATACTGTGCTACCGAGTTCAACTAATGAGCTAAAAAGCACCGTTTTTTTCTGACGTTTTTTTCTGAGATGCTGTGGAAAGAGTGGAAAGGAAACCACAATTAATTCACGCACACTATTCTATTTTTTTGATTAAAAGTTTAATTCAAAGTTGCCATTTTGAATAGCCTACATCTCAGGATATTGTGTTAAAGGAACATTACTATACTTGCTGACTTTCTGGACACCATCATTAGTTGTCTTTCATTATCTTTCGAATACTAATGCCTTGAAGTAATGGTGACATCTAGAATAACCCTGTATATCAGGCTCGTTCCACATTCTTGGCCATATTGTGTCTAAAATGAAAAGACCTGTTACTCACTATTGCATAAACCATTGATTATTCATGCCAATAAATCTATTGAATGGTTATCCATAGGTTCTTTATTGTTAGGCTGCAAGCTAGAAGCTTTATAATGACTGTGATAATATGCCTGCCTTCCTGGGACTTTAAAATTAAATCGTCTTGGCCTGCCAATGCCCTGAAGATTTGAGTCGATGACGTGGGCTGACTGTTCCTCATTTCAGTCACGTTTTCCGCTGCCAAAGAGAGTAGAGTACTATTGCCATTCTGTTCCCCAGTCTAACACCTTCCCTCTGCAGTTTCTGTGTTTTGGCTTATGCTAACACCACGTTTCCTGAGGCACTTTCATGACTAGAATTTTTAAATCAAATCATGTAAATCAATAAACATCTTGAAATGGAGCCTTGTAAAATAATCATCCCTTTCCTAAACCATTTCACTTCTCTTTGAATAAAATGTCACAATGCATGTCATTCCAGGTGCAATATTTGCTGTTTTCAAATGGCTCATATTGTAGTTTACCTGAGTGTTACCTGATAACAGTTTAGAAAAGGTAATGCATTGTGGGTATTATGATAATGTCTTGTAACAGTCTTATTTAAAACTTGGAAATCTGTCAGTGAACTTTGATGAATCTGAGATTCAGGTGGAAAAATCTAAAATGATGTGCACAGCACGATTGATTCTTTAGAACAGTGGTTCCCAAACTTTATACAGTCCCGTACCCCTTCAAACATTCAACCTCCAGCTGCGTACCCCCTCTAGCACCAGGGTCAGCGCACTCTGAAATGTTCTTTTTTGCCATCATTGTAAGCCTGTCACCCAAACACACACATTTATTAAACATAAGAATGAGTGCGTCACAAGCCGGCTCGTGGGAATTGACAAAGAGCTCTTATAGGACCCGGGCACAAATTATAATAATCAATAATTTTGCTCTTTATTTAACCATTAAATATAAAACTTTATTTGTTCATCAAAAATTGTGAATAACTCACAAGGGTGTGCTTGAAGGGTGTACTCAATATACAGTCGTATGAAAAAGTTTGGGCACCCCTCTGAGGCTGCATAATAATTTACTCTGTCGTCACAGAAAATGATCACAGTGGCATGCCGTTCATTTTCTAATAAAAGCTGAGTACTGGGGTATTGTCCAGACAACGATTTTTAGTGTAGCAATATTAAGTTGTATGAAATTAAATCAGATGTGAAAAATAGGCTATGCAAAAATGTGGGCACCCTTGTCATTCTGTTGATTTGAATACCTGTAACTACTCAGCACTGATTAATTGGAACACACAATTGGTTTGGGGAGCTCATTAAGCCTTGAACTTCATAGACAAGTGCATCCAATCATGAGAAAAGGTATTTAAGGTGGCCAATTGCAAGTTGTTGTTCTCTTTGACTCTCCTCTGAAGAGTGGCAACATGGGGGCCTCAAAACAACTCTCAAATGACCTGAAAACAAAGATTGTTCAACATTATGGTTTAGAGGAAGGCTACAAAAAGCTATCGCAGAGATTTAAGCTGTCAGTGTCCACTGTGAGGAACATAGTGAGGAAATGGAAGACCATAGGCACAGTTCTTGTTAAGGCCAGAAGTGGCAGGCCAAGTAAAATATCTGAGAGGTAAAGGCGAAGGATGGTGAGAACGGTCAAAAACAGCCCACAGACCACCTCCAAAGACCTACAACATCATCTTGCTGCAGATGGTGTCACTGTGCATCGTTCAACAATTCAGTGCACTTTGCACAAGGAGAAGCTGTATGGGAGAATTATGCGGAAGAAGCTATTTCTGCACACACGCCACAAACAGTCGCTTGAGGTATGCAAACGCACATTTGGACAAGCCAGCTTCATTTTGGAATAAGGTGCTGTGGAATAATGAAACAAAGATTGAGTTATTTGGTCATAACAAGGGACGTTATGCATGGCGGCAAAAGAACACAGCGTTCCAAGAAAAACACTTGCTACCCACAGTAAAATTTGGTGGGGGTTCCATCATGCTGTGGGGCTGTGTGGCCAGTGCCGGTACTGGGAATCTTGTTAAAGTTGAGGGTCGCATGGATTCCACTCAATATCAGCAGATTCTTGGGAATAATGTTGAAGAATCAGTCACAAAGTTGAAGTTATGCCGGGGCTGGATATTTCAACAAGACAACGACCCAAAACCCTGCTCAAAATCTACCCGGGCATTTATGCAGAGGAACAAGTACAATGTCCTGGAATGGCCATCCCAGTCCCCAGACCTGAATATCATTGAGAATCTGTGGGATGATTTGAAGCGGGCTGTCCATGCTCGGCAACCATCAAACCTAACTGAACTGGAGATATTTTTGTAAGGAATGGTCCAAAATACCTTCATCCAGAATCCAGACACTCATTAGAGGCTATGGGAAGCATCTAGAGGCTGTTATTTTAGCAAAAGGAGGCTCTACTAAATATGAATGTGATTTTTCTATTGGGGTGCCCAAATTTATGCACCTGTCTAATTTTGTTTTGATGCATATTGCACATTTTCTGTTAATCAAATAAATCTCATTTCACTACTGAAATATTACTGTGTCCATCAGTTATTTGATAGATCAAAATGAAATTGCTGATCCAAACACCCAATTATTTGTAAATGGAAATCATGGAAATTGTCAGGGGTGCCCAAACTTTTTCATACGACTGTAACTCTGCAACGTTGAGCTGTATTCCAAGATGGCGTAGCAGTCGGACGTCTATTTGTCTTGTCCCGTCAGTCCTGTCCCATGTATATATCGTTTTCTTCGTATATATTTTTAATCTCAATTTCCATCTACGGACTGAACATACACTCCTTCAACCCGCCCCACGGATCTGATATTTTTTTTAAATTTAGAACCCCCATCAAAAGCTAGCCAGCTACTAGCTAGTAGTCAGTTAGCCACTGCTAGCGGTCATCACCATTAACTCAGACATCAGCCAGCCTCAGCCCAGTCAATTCCTTCCAGTCTGCACAACGCGATATCAACCCAGAGCATATCGGACTGCTTTTTCTCTACCACATCTCTGGATTCCTACCGCAAGCTCTGAAACTTTACACTGGCTCATCGCAGCTAGCTAGCTGCTATCCGAGTGGCTGCTCCTGGCTAACTGGCAAGCACCAGTTAGCCTGGAGCTAGGCCCATCTCCCGGCTAGCCGAAGAGGTCCTTCAGCCAATTCTTGGGCTACAAAACTTATTTTGCCAATTGGCCCGGACCCTTTTACTGCCGACACGGAGCCCCGCCGATCCAACATGACTGGTCTACCGACATAACAGTCTGAGGGGGTCTCAACAGGCTATTCTGTTACAATGTCGCCGAAGAGCCATCTACTAGCGCCGACCTGCTAGCTTTTCTGAACGCTGTGTTCCCTGCTCACCTATTGTAGTGGTGTCTGCCAAATGGCACCCTGAGTCACGTGTTGCTGCTCTTTTGACCCTGTGATCACTCGGCTACACAGCTGATGCCCCCTGGACCGTTTCATAACACGGTACCTCATTTTGTTTACCTTTCGGCCCAGCCTCGAACTCAGGTCCTGTATGTACCTAACTAACCCACTCTGCCCATTCATCGCCATTTACCCGTTGTTGTCTTAGCTCTCCTGATCAACACTTGTGTTTGCTTTATGCCTCTCTCTAATGTCAATATGCCTTGTGTACTGCTGTCTTGGCTAGTTCTTACTGTTTTATTTCAATATAGAGCCCTCAGTCCCACTCAAAATGCCTTAGATAGCTCTTTTGCCCCACACCACACACATGCGGAGACCTCACCTGGCTTAACTGGTGCCTCCAAAGACGAAACCTCTCTCATCGTCGCTCAACGCCTAGGTTTACCTCCACTGTACTCACATCCTACCATACCTTTTGTCTGTACATTATGCCATCAATCTATTCTACCACACCCAGAAATCTGCTCCTTTTATTCCCTGTCCCCAACGCACTAGACGACCAGTTCTTATAGCCTTTAGCCGTACCCTATCCTACTCCTCCCCTGTTCCTCTGGTGATGTAGAGGTTAACCCAGGCCCTGTAGCCCCCAGTTCCATTCCTATTCCCCAGGCACTATCTTTTGTTGACTTCTGTAACCGTAAAAGCCTTGGTGTCATGCATGTTAACATCAGCAGCCTCCTCCCTAAGTTTGTTTTATTCACTGCTTTAGCACACTCTGCCAACCCTGATGAATCCTGGCTTAGGAAGGCCACCAAAAATTCTATAATTTCCATCCCCAACTACAACATTTTCCGCCAAGATAGAACTGCTGAAGGGGGTGGAGTTGCAATCTCTGCAGAGATAGCCTGCAGAGTTCTGTCATGCTATCCAGGTCTGTGCCCAAACAGTTCAAGCATCCAACACTCATGCCTCCAAACATACCCTCGTAAAACTGAATATCCTACCTATTCTTGACTTCAGCAATGTCATTTACAAAATAGCCTCCAACACTCTGCTCAGCAAATTGAATGTAGTCTATCACAGTGCCATTCATTTTGTCACCAAAGCCCCATATACTACCCACCACTGCGACCTGTATGCTCTTGTTGGCTGGCCCTCACTTCATATTTGTCGCCAAACAAACTGGCTCCAGGTCATCTATATGTCTTTGCTAGGTACAGCCCCGCCTTATCTCAGCTCACTGGTCACGATAGCAGCACCCACCCAGCACCCAGCCACTTGGGTACACTGCAGCATCCACTGAGAGGCTCTTGCTGCCAAGGGAATGCATGACCGCTTGAAAGACGTTTTGGACACTACAGTGAAAATGGTTATCTTTGGAAAGCCTCTGAACTCTCATGTAATTTCTGCACTATGCAATGTTATGGGCAGCAATCATGTAACGCTTTTACAACATACATAAGTGCGCTGGTTATCAAGGGGCAAAGTATTGACCCATTTTTTTTTAAATTGACAGACGAGCTTAAAGTTCTTTACTGACCATAATTTTTTTCCCGCTTGCATGATAACGAGTTTCTCACACGACTGGCCTATCTGGGTGATGTTTTTTCTTGCCTGAATGATCTGAATATAGGATTACAGGGACTCTCTGCAACTATATTTAATGCAGTACAAAATTGAGACTATGATTAAGCAGTTGGAGCTCTTCTCTGTCTGCATTAACAAGGACAACACTAAGGTTTTTCCATCATTGTATGATTTTTTTTGTGTGCAAATGAACTCAAGCTTTGGGTTCTTGGTTCAGAGATTACTATTTTCCTGACCAATAAGACCTGGATGAAAGCACACCACTGTAAAGTGGTAAAGGCTACAGAAGTAAACGATTTGGTTGAATAGCTGCTAGATGAGAGGGATCAAATTCACCCAGCCATGCTTTTTGGTATGATGCCATGTCACCACACCACATGGAAGCATAGCCAAAGAGGATTGTTTCTTCAAACCTCTGCTGGATTGTTAGACTAAAGGGCTTTCTGGCAACAATTTGCTCCAACTCTGCATTTTGACTGACATTTTTAGCCAGACATCAATATTAAAAATAACTCTTGCTCTCTGCTATCTAGCCAGAAATTGAACTTTGTCAGAAATAGTTTGCACCAGAAAGGCTGTATTAGAGTTGCATTAGTGACATTTCGCTGCACAAAACTGATATCACAGTCCTGGTATCTTCCTGTTCAGCTTAATCCTATTGTGAATCCCACCACCTGTCTTGTTTCTGTTTATGCAGTCCGCATATTAAAAAGGTGATTCTTCACACCACTATTTATTTCCAGGGAGAGTCAAACACCACAGATGGGGGATGAGCCCGGAGATGTATCAGCTATATCTGTCTCCTGCAGCTTGCTCGGGATTTTCTCACCGTGTTTTCTTTCTCCTGTGGATATTATTTAATGTGCGTCTTCAATCAGGGTCATGGCAGTGTGTACTGCATTTCCTCTTCACTTGAAGGGGAGATGTTTGAGATCAGTCACAGGGTGTATCACTGCTGCCCAGCAGAACAAAATATTATCTCAGGTTCACCTTTTGCAAATTAGTTTTAATGAATACTGATGAGATTCCGGCATGGAACCCTGCACTTGATTTACAACCAACAACAGCTTGGGTGAAAGGTTGCAATAAGGGAACATTATTTCAAAATTGATTGAATTTCAAAGCCACAACCTCTTTTTAGTTCATGAAATAGCCACTAATATTGTGCCCGCTAATCTTCTAAAGTGGTTAATCTGAAATGGCAAAATCACGTCTGTAAAACAGTTATGCATAATGAAATGCAAATTAAAGAGTCCAATTAAGTCTTATTTCAAATAGGTCCTTACTTCGTTCAATGATGTGTCACGGCTCCACAGTCCATTGGGTTTCTGAGCTCCCTAAGCTTTCCTTACTTCAGAAGTGTCAATGTCAACATTTCGTCTCCAAAACTTCATTAATTCCTCACGGTGTCCTCTCAACAATGTTCCTAATCTCTGCTGAGAGTATTCTCATGTTAGAAACATCGGACCATGGCCCTGCATATCAATTCGGAGGCATTGAACTTGAACTTTGGTGTCTTGGAGCCAGGATCGCATTCTTTAGTCATTTAGCAGACACTCTTATCCAAAGCGACTTACAGTAGTGAGTGCATACATTTTCATACTTGTCCCCCATGGGAATCTACTGTAACCCACAATCCTGGCGTTGCAAACGCCATGCTACCAACTAAGCCAGTAACATGACTCTCGCAGATCCATTAACTTAAAGGTTAACGTCCAAAATGGTAGTTTCATTATGCAAATGGAATATGTCATTGGCATTTTATCTTTTGATTGCAGCCATAATATGTTTAATACTGTAGAGCTGCGGGAATCATTCATTTTTATATATAAGAACAGGCCAAGAGGAGTATGCTGCTTCTCTTTTACATTGTTGCATTTCCAACGCAGACTTGCTATTGTTTCCAAATAGCCTCCATAGGATTTTCATTTAAATCAAAATGCTGCCTGTACATGACAATGACTGCAGTGCTTTTTATTACCACAAGCAATGGTTGTTCCAACGTATTACCTTGCAAAGCCAGCCCAAGGTTAGCCAGCTAGCTGAGCACTATTGCCTTCCACATGCTCTGGGAGGCAGCTGGCAGCTAATGTTAATGCCAACGGACACATTGAGAGCACGATGCAAAAATAAAAACCACCATAAAAATCATTTAAACCCATGAGAATATGTTACCCATATGAACTATTATCATAAAGTTAGTAGACCATTTTTCAACAGACACCTAAAACTTACCTAGCTACAGTGATGGAAAAAGTACCCAATTGTCATTCTTGAGTAAAAGTAAAGATACCTTAATAGAAAATTACTAAAGTAAAAGTGAGTCACCCAGTAAAATACTACTTGAGTAAATGTCTAAAAGTATCTGGTTTTAAATATACTTAAGTACAGTGGTGGAAAAAATTAATTGTCATACTTGAGTTAAAGTAAAGTATACATCAACATTTTCTTGTTTTGTTACTGCCAGACAAGGGCACACTCCCAACACTCAGACATAATTTACAAATCCAGTATATGTGTTTAGTGAGCCCCACCTATTGATAGGTGGTGAATTATTCCATATTGCTGTCCTGCCTGCGCATTCCAAATGTAACAAGTACTTTTGGGTGTCAGGAAAAATGTATGGAAGAAAAATGTACATATTTTCTTTAGGAATGTAGTGGAGTAAAAGTTAAAGTTGTAATAAATATAAATAGTAAGGTAAAGTACAGATACCCCAAACAAATACTTAAGTAAAAATAGTTTGAAGTACTACTTAAGTACTTTACACCACTGACTAGCTAGCATACTGTATTTCCCACAAAAGTTAGATTGCAGTCCTACCTTGGTAACAGTTAAATGAATCCATAAGAAAGTTTGTCCTGGCATTCTTTCTACAAAAATATTTTATTTAGAAAGTGGCTGTGCTACACACTAGACAGGGTTCAGCCACGCACTCGACTGCTTTCCAAAAATGTCCCAAAATCAGTTTGTTTTCATATTTATGTGATCCTATAGACTGTTAGGCGGAATGCTACATTATGACACTGTTAGTTTTGAGAAGAAAATAGCGATACCTTTTTACCAGGCCTTCATTGTAAACAAGAATTTGTTCTTAATTGACTCACCTGGATAAATAAAGGTTAAATATATTAAACATATTTTCCTGCGTTCTATTTATAAAGCAGATAAAAAATGTATAGCGGACCTCATGGAGAAAGACCCTTTATATTCTAATCCAACAGTATCAAGTGTTCTGTAAATACCAGCCCGGGAGGAAGACAACATCAGCGGTTACAGAATTACATAGTGTCATGGACATTATCAGTGTACCCTCGGCCCAGTTTGACGTCAAACTTTAACCATAACATTCAACATTGGCAGACATTTGATACTGGGAGTTAAACATGTCAAAAAGGTAGGAATATAAGTGCTTACAGGGCCTTGCAAAAGTATTCCTCCCCCTGGGAGTTTCCCCTATTTTGTTGCATTACAACCTGTAATTTAAATGGATTTTATTTGGATTTCATGTAATGGAAATACACAAAATAGTCAGAATTGGTAAGTGAAATGAAAAAAAGACTTAGTTATAAGTAAATAAATAAATAAATAAATAAATAAACGGAAAAGTGGTGTGTGCATATGTATTCTCCCCCTTTGCTATGAAGCCCCTAAATAAGATCTGGTGCAACCAATTACCTTCAAAAGTCACAAAATGAGTTCAATAAAGTCTACCTGTGTGCAATCTAAGTGTCACATGATCTGAGTATATATACATCTGTTCTGAAAGGCCCCAGTCTGCAACACCACTAAGCATGGGGCACCACCAAGCAAGCAGCACCATGAAGACCAAGGAGCTCTCCAAACATGTCAGGTACAAAGTTGTAGAGAAGTACAGATCAGGGTTGGGTTATAAAAAATAACCGAAACTTTGAACATCCCACATAACACCATTAAATCCATTATTAAAAAAATGGAAAGAACATGTCACCACAACAAACCTGCCAAGAGAGGGCCGCCCAACAAAAGAGGCAACTAATCAGAGAGGCAACAAAGAGACCAAAGATAACCCTAAAGGAGCTGCAAAACTCTACAGCAGAGATTGGAGTATCTGTCTATAGGACCACTTTAAGCTGTACACTCCACAGAGCCGGGCTTTACAGAAGAGTGGCCAGAAAAAAGCCATTGCTTAAAGAACAAAATAAGCAAACACGTTTGGTGTTCGCCAAAAGGCATGTGGGAGACTCCCCAAACATATGGAAGAAGGTACTCTGGTCAGATGAGACTAAAATTGAGCTTTTTGGCCATCAAGCAAAACGCTATGTCTGGCGCAAATCCAACACCTCTCATCACCCTGAGAACACCATCACAGTGAAGCATGGTGGTGGCAGCATCATGCTGTGGGGATGTTTTTCATCAGCAGGGACTGGGAAACTGGTCAGAATTTAATGAATGATGGATGACGCTAAATACAGGGAAATTCTTGAGGGAAACCTGTTTCAGTCTTCCAGAGATTTGAGACTGGAACAGCGGTTCACCTTCCAGCAGAACAATGACCCTAAGCATACTGCTAAAGCAACACTCGAGTGGTTTAAGGGGAAACATTTAAATATCTTGGAATGGCCTAGTCAAAGCCCGGACTTCAATCAAATTGAGGATCTGTGGTATGACTTAAAATTGCTGTACACCAGCGGAACCCGGAGCTGGAGCAGTTTTGCCTTGAAGAATGGGCAAAAATCCCAGTGGCTAGATGTGCCAAGCTTATAGAGACATAGCACAAGAGACTTGCAGCTGTAATTGCTGCAAACGATGGCTCTACAAAGTATTGACTTTGGAGGGGTGAATAGTTATTCACGCTCAAGTTAATTTTTTTGTCTTATTTCTTGTTTGTTTCACAATAAAAAATGTTTTGCATCTTCAAAGTGGTAGGCATATTGTGTAAATCAAATGGCACAAACCTCCCCAAAATTCTATTTTAATTCCAGGTTGTAAGGCAACAAAATAGGAAAATGCCAAGGGGGTGAATACTTTCACAAGCCACTGGATAGTAAATAAAATACAGGAGATGAATTTAAATCAAGTAATTCTCCATTACAGAATAGTACTGTGAAATTGTGCAAATTAGGTTAATGCATTTTTAGTGTAAAAGCTTTTTGAAAAGACCGCCTGAAATTTCAGGCTCTTTTGGTGGGATGTAGTTTTGGCATGCCTGGTGACATCACCAGTTGGTACATTATTTAATAGACCAATATCAGCTAGATTTCAGTTATCCCCTCCCCACTCAGACCACTGCCACAACTGGCTATGTGGTTATTACATCTCAATGGGTGTAATTTTGTTGACAATTTCAATACCTTTTGGAAACAAAACAAGTTTTATAAGGAGGATAGGATCCACCCAAATCATTTGGGTTCCTGGATCCTTTCACAGCATTATAAGGCTGTGTTGAGACAATGACTTATCAATGACCCAAGCCCAGCTAATCTCTACCATTGTGACGCAGAGTTGTCATAATGCTTCAGAAGATGTACATTACATCAGCGGCATTGGTAGACAATGTAAGTAACCTAATGTATGTCCCTCTAACTACCCTGAATGCCTCTGCTGATCCTACAGCTATTTTATGCAGTAATCATGTGCATATGAACCAAATGTATACTGCTAGCACTGAGCAGGTGTGCCCTAGGAGGAAGTCCACTGTGTGCAGCTCACCTTGCACTAACATAAATGACATGAGCACATCTACTTCTGCTAAGCTTCTCAGTAAAGCAATAAAAACAAGTAAACATCCCAGAAGAAAAGTAATCAAAATAGCCCACGTTAACATATGTAGCTTAAGAAACAAGGTTCATGAAATCAATAATTTGCTGGTAACAGATGGCATTCCTATTCTGACTATATCTGACACTCACTTAGATAATACCTTTGATGATACAGTGGTAGCAATACAAGGTTATAACTTTTACAGAAAATATATAATTGCCAATGGGAGGTGTTGATTATATTCATAACCACATTCCTGTAAAGATGAGAGGATCTCAGGATCTCATCTCTCACTGTTGAAGTAATAGACCACCAAGCGCTAACAGTCATTATCTGGGTAACATGTGTGAAATGCTTGATAATGTATGTGATAAACAGAGGTATATTTTTTCAAGCTACCCACTCAAGAAAAAGCTTCAAACTATAACCAGTGCCTGGAACCTGGTTCAGGTTATCAGTCAACCTACCAGTGTAGTTACAAACAGCACAGGAATGAAATCACCATATATTGATCACGTCTTTACTAATGTTGTAGACATTTTCTTGAAAGCTGTATCCAAATCTATAGGGTGTAGTGATCACAATATAGTAGCCATATCTTGGAAAACAAAAGTTCCAAAGGCTGGGCCTAATATAGTGTATAAGAGGTCATACAATACGTTTTGTAGTGATTCCTATGTTGTTGATGTAAAGAATATTTGTTGGTCCATGGGTGTGTAAAGAGGAGCAAACAGACACTGACACATTCATGAAATAGCTTGTTCCAGTTACTAATAAGCACGCACCTATTAAGAAAGGGACTGTAAAAACTGTTAAATCCCTGTGGATTGATGAGGAATTGAAAAATTCTATGGTTGAGAGGGATGAGGCAAAAGGAATGGCAAATAAGTCTGGCTACACAACCGATTGGCAAATGTATTGAAAATTAAGAAATCCTGTGACTAAACTGAATAAAAAGAATAAACTACACTATGAAACAAAGATAAATGACAAAGATTTAAAGTAAAACGTTTTGGAGCACCTCAAATGAAATTTTGTGTAAAGAGGAAAACTAAGCTCCATCATTCATTGAACCAGATGGCTCATTCCTCACAAAACCAACTGATATTGCCAACAACTTTAATTATTTTTTATTGGCAAGATTAGCAAATTTAGGCATGACATGACATGGCACTACACATTCAAGTATATCTGACCAAATTATATGAAAGACGAGCATTGTAATTTTGAATTCTGTAAAGTGAGTGTGGAAGAGGTGAATTTTTATTGTCTATCAACAATGAAAAGCTGACAACTTGGATGGAAAATTACTGAGGATAATAGCGGACGATATTGCCACTCATATTTGCCATATTTTCAATTTAAGCCTACCAGAAAGTGTGCCCCCAGGCTTGGAAGGAAGCAAAAGTCATTCCTCTACCTAAGAATAGTGAAGAATAATACAATTGTGTTTAATCCGACACAATGCTATTTTACAGTAAACTAATTAACAAACTTTCAGCATGCTTATAGGGAAGGTCATTCAACAAGCACATCACTTACACAAATGACTGATGATTGGCTGAGAGAAATTTATGATAAAAAGATTGTGGAGGCTATTTTGTTAAGACTTCAGTGTGGCTTTATACATTATTGATCATAGTCTGCTCCTGGAAAAACATATGTGTTATGGATTTACACCCCCTGCTATATTGTGGATAAAGAGTTACCTGTCTAACATAACACAGAGGGTGTTCTTCAATGGAAGCTTCAACAACATACAGGTAGAATCAGAAATCCCCAGGGCAGCTGTCTAGGCCCAATACTGTTTTCAATCTTTACTAGTGGCATGCCACTGGCTTTGAGTAAAGCTGGTGTGTCTATGTATGCGGATGACTCAGCACTATACATATCAGCTACTACAGCGACTGAAATGACTGCAACATTCAACAAAAAGTTGCAGTCACTTTCAGAGTGGGTGGCAAGGAAAAAGTTAGACCTAAATATTTCTAAAACTAAAAGCATTGTATATTTGGGACAAATCATTCACTAAACCTCAACTAAATATTGTGGAAATTGAGCGCATTGAGGTGACTAAAATGCTTGGAGTAACCCTGGATTTTAAACTGTCATGGTCAAAACATATTGACACAACAGTAGCTAAGATGGGGATAAGTATGTCCACAATAAAGTGCTGCTCTACCTTCTTAACAGCACTATCAACAAGGCAGGTCCTACAGGGCCTAGTTTTGTTGCACCTGGACTACTGTTCAGTAGTGTGGTCAGATGCCACAAAAAGGGACTTTACAATTTCCCCCAAAAAGGGAAAATTACAATTGGCTCAGAACAGGGCAGCACGGTTGGCCCTTGAATGTACACAGAGAGCTAATATGAATAATATGCATGTCAATCTCTCCTGGCTCAAAGTGGAAGAGGGATTGACTTTATTACTACTTGTAGTTATGAGAGGTATTGACATATTGAATGCACAGAGCTGTCTGTTTGAACTACTGGCGCACAGCTCAGACACCCATGCATACCACACAGTCCCCAAGTCCAGAACAGACTATGAGAGGCGCACAGTACTACATAGAGCCATGACTACATGGAACTCTAGTCCACATCAAATAACTGTTGCAAGCAGTAAAATTAGATTTTAACACCCACCTAGACAAAAGGAACACCTATGTGAGAATGCTGTTCATTGACTACAGCTCAGCGTTCAACACCATAGTGCCCACAAAGCTCATCACTAAGCTAAGGACCCTGGGACTAAACACCACCCTCTGCAACTGGATCCTGAACTTCCTGACGGGTCGCCCCCAGGTGGTAAGGGTAGGCAACAACTGCCCTGCTGATCGTTAACACTGGGGCCTCTCATGGGTGCGTGCTTAGTCCCCTCCTGTACTCCCTGTTCACCTACGACTGCACGGCCAAACGCGACTCCAACACCATCATTAAGTATGCTGACGACACAACAGTGGTAGGCCTGATTACCGACAATGATGAGGCAGCCTACAGGGAGGAGGTCAGAGACCTGGCAGTGTGGTGCCAGGACAACAACCTCTCCCTCAATGTGAGCAAGACAAAAGGAGCTGATCGTGGACTACAGGAAAAGGTGGGCTGAACAAGCCCCCATTAACATCGACGGGGCTGAAGTGGAGCAGGTCGAGAGTTTCAAGTTCCTTTGTGTCCACATCACCAACAAACTATCATCGTCCAAACACACTAAGGCAGTTGTGAAGAGGGCACGACAACACATTTCCCCCCTCAGGATACTGAAAATATTTGGCATGGGTCCCCAGATCCTCAAAAAGTTCTACCTCTGCACCATCGACAGCATCCTGACCGGTTGCATCACCACCTGGTAAGGCAACTGCTCAGCATCTGACCGTGAGGTGCTACAGGGGGTAGTGCGTACGGCCCAGTACATCACTGGGGCTAAGCTTCCTCCCATCTAGGACCTATATATTAGGCTGTGTCAGAGGAAAGCCCAAAACATTGTCAAAGACTCCAGTCATCCAAGTCATAAACTGTTCTCTCTGCCACCGCATGGCAAGCGGTACCGGAGCTCCAAGTCTAGGATCAAAAGGCTCCTTATCAGCTTCTACCTCCAAGCCATAAGACTGCTGAACAATTAATCAAATGGCCCCCTGGACTATTTGGTAAATATTTTCTTAACTCGTTCTTGAAAGGCATTGTTGGTTAAGGGCTTGTAAGTAAGCATTTAAAACCTGTTGTATTTGACACGTGACAAATAAGGTTTTATTTGATGCATACACACGCACACATGATAACATACGCGCTATACACACACGTACACATGGATTTTGTACTGTAAATAGGTGGTAGTGGCGGAGTAGGGGCCTGAGGGCACACAGTGTGTTGTAAAATCAATGAATGCATTGTAATATTTTTAAAATTGTATTAAACTGCCTAATTTGGTTGGACCCCAGGAAGAGCAGTTGCTGCCTTGGCAGCAGCTAATGGGGATCCATAATAAATACAAATACACAGTCCTAGCTAAATTCTTGCTTGAGAAATTGCTAAGAAGCTATTTCTGTTTCTTTTTGACCATTCGAATTGAAAACGATCAATGTACTTAATTGTTACCCAGAAATAATTTGATATTGAGATGAAAGCAGCTGCATTGGGATCTTTAAGTCAAATTGTCACATGCCTTCAGAAAGTATTCATATCCCATTGACCCTATTCCACATTTTGTGTTACAGCCTGAATTCAAAATGTATTCAATTATTTTTCCCCCTCACCCAACTACATACAATACCCCTTAATGACAAAATGAAAACATGTTTTTAGATTATTATATTTTTTATGTATTGAAAATGAAATACAGAAATCTCATTTACATAAGTATTCACACCCCTGAGTCATGTTAGAATCACCTTTGGCAGCGATTACAGCTGTGAGTATTTCTGGGTAAGTCTTTAAGAGCTTCATGGATTTGACAATATTTGCACATTATTCTATATAAAAAAATCTTCAAGCTCTGTCAAGTTGGTTCTCTGTCAAGCTCTGTCATTGCTAGAAAGCCCTTTTCAAGTCTTGTCTTAGATTTTCAAGCCGATATAAGTCAAAACTGTAACTATGCCACTCAAGAACATTCAATGTCTTCTTGGTAAGGAACTCCAGTGTATATTTGATATTTGGCATTGTGTTTTAGGTTATTGTCCTGCTGAAAGGTGAATTTGTCCCAGTGTCTGATGGAAAGCAGACAACCAGGTTTTCCTC
This sequence comes from Oncorhynchus tshawytscha, assembly GCF_018296145.1. Classification (NCBI taxonomy): domain Eukaryota; kingdom Metazoa; phylum Chordata; class Actinopteri; order Salmoniformes; family Salmonidae; genus Oncorhynchus; species Oncorhynchus tshawytscha. The sequence continues at coordinate 33,610,385 of NC_056458.1, forward strand.
TCTAGTCCTTGCCGATGACAAGCATACCCATAACATGATGCAGCCACCACCATGCTTGAAAATATTCAGAGTGATACTCAGTGATGTGTTGTGTTGGATTTGCCCCAAACATTCTTTGCAGTTTTACTTTACTGCCTTATTACACTCAGGATGCATGTTTTGAAATATTTTTATTCTGTACAGGCTTCACTCTGTCATTTAGGTTAGTATTGTGGAGTAACCACAATGATGTTGATCCATCCTCAGATTTCAATGGCTGTGACAGGATAAAACTAACTGTTTGGCTCCATGGTGAAATCTCTGAGCAGTTTCCTTCCTCTCTAGCAACTGAGTTAGAAAGATTGCCTGTATCTTTGTAGTGACTGGGTGTATTGATACACCATCCAAAGTGTAATTAATAACTTCACTATGCTCAAAAGAAAATTATTTTTTACCCATCTACCAATAGGTGCTCTACTTTGCGAGGCATTGGAAAACCTCCTGGTCTTTGTGGTTGAATCGGTGTTTGAAATTCACTGCTCGACTGAGGAACCTTGCAGATAATTGTATGTGTATGGTATATAGAGATGAGGTTAAACATGATTATTGCACACTGAGGCCAACTTATTATATGACATGTTAAGCACATTTTTACTCCTTAACTTATTTAGGCTTGCCATAACAAATGGGTTGTATACTTATTGACTCAAGACATGTCAGCTTTTAATTTTGTATTAATTTGTAAAAAAGACATTTCACTTTGACATAATGGAGTATTGTGTGTGGGCCAGTGACACAATCTCAAGTTAGTCCATTTTAAATTCAGGCTGTAACACAGCAAAATGCAGAAAAAGTCCAGTGGTGTGAATACTTTGAGGGCACTGTACATGCTCAGGTGCACTTGAATGATGTTTGAAACTCTTTGTACCTATATTTTACATGTCTTAATAATAACTGAGGTACTGTGTCTGTGATGTTTTGAGAAGTGTATTTCTTTAAAGTTGAACGTAACCCTATACAAACCAAGCCAAAACAGATATGTGACTAAAACATAAATCATTTCAAACCTTGCTTACATTTGTATACAATCACATGTTTCTCCCTATTATGCATGGGAGTACTTGGGAATAGATTCTTAAATTAAAATCACTTGGAGATGATTTGCTGTTTTTTGTCTGTCTTGTCCAACAATTTATAGCCTATCGTGCAAGCTCTGTTACAACATACATAGGTTGTTACTGCATAGGTGGTATACACTCACAGACATCTAAGTCTGGTCTCATAGACGTAACATAATAGGTGTAAATCCGGGACGCTAAAATTTGTATGATAAAGTAAGTTACAAGAAAGATGGTTACTTAAGGCAAAAACAAACGTAGGGTGGTTGGTCGGGGTGGATGGGTCTGCATATAATGCAAACGTCTAGCAACCCAAAGGTTGCGAGTTCTAATCTCATCACAGACAACTTCAGCATTTTAGCAACTTTTCAACTACTTACTACTTTTTGTCTACTTTGCAACTATTTAGTATGTTAGCCAACCCTTCCCCTAACCGTAACCCTTTTAGCTAAACCTAACCCCTAGCCTAGCTAATGTTAGCCACATAGCTAGCTTTAATTAACTAATTTACGGTTTGCCAATTCGTAACACATTTTTAGATTAGCAAATTCGGAACATATCATTCGTAATGGGTGATAGACATCCTCAAATTAATACACACCATACCAAACGTAATATATCATACTAAACGGAGTGTCTCAGATTTACATACAGAATAATACAAAATGCTCCGAGACCAGGTTGGACATCCCATTATTCAGTATTCTATAGGCCAATGGCTGTCTACACATGGGCCATTTAAAGCCATTCACGGTGATCTGCAGTAATTGCATATGGGAGAATTGATTGAGCATTGTGTGTGTTTGTTTAATTGCCACTTCCCCATTGTGATAAATGAATTAGCAGCATATTAGTGGTAGACTGCCCAGTAATACAACCCTCAAAGACCAGAGCAGGTTTTCAAATGAAAACATTGAATGTTCTGTCTCTCTGGTTAATAATGCATGTGTATTACTATTTACTTGACAAAAGAAGCAGCTGTATTATAGTTATGACGGCGTAATACATTAAATTTTTCCCAGCTTACAACCTGAGAATGAGGACCCAAATATGGTGCCGTTGTGTGCTGCTGCGGTAGAGTAAATTCAGTTTATAATACATTTTATTTGACAGGCCTATTTTTTTATTTAGTGCATTGTATGCCAATTTGTTGATAAGTTATTGATTATGCATTGTCCATTTATAGTACACACAATAACAATGGTCACTGCTTCCCAGGGAGTCCTGGGATACCACAGTGTTGATGAGAATAGAATAGTTCTCTATTCTATCTATGCTGACGGTTTCTTCTTGTTGTGTGCAGCTGGCTGTGAGAGGGGCACCCCCAAGGTAAGCCCCATGAGGAGTCATAGAAGATGCACCCGGTGTGGGCCGCTCTGCTGCTCTTAGCCATGTGTGCAGGGCGCATATCCAGCAATCCATTCACCTTGAGACTGGGTAAGTAATGCACCAAACTATCCCCCTGCCTGTGCAATTGCAGTGCACTATCATGCCAACACTCCTCTTAAGGATTTGGCATTTTTTGGAATGTGGAAAATACTAAAATCGGTGAGAGCTATTTTTGCTTATACCACAGCTTGGCTGAATACTCAACATTGTTTTAAATTAGACATTTGCATACATTGGAAATCATCCTATTTGGAGATGTGACAACTGGCTTAATTTAATTTAATACTCGTCTACTGCCTACTGTGCTGTATTAACTAATATAGTTTGTGATGGTGCCAAAGGACTTGGCACCTTCGGTTACAATGTGGCTTGTGTTGCTTTTCTATTAGCAATCTCAATTTGAGCTCCTGTCACTTCCTTGCACGCTCTAGTGACTGAATGCATTTGTGAAGCAGAAAATTGCTTTCTATCTTAAAGGAAAAAATAACACAAAAAACAGGGCATTGTCTGACCCTGCATAACTTGTTTATTTAACAGCAACATTCACTATGACAAGCTTCTCATACAGGTCAACATTTCACTGAATGGTATATGAACGATAACTAAAAGTTTGTCTGTGTATCCCTCTCTGCTTGCCATCCAAGCATTGGCTTACCTTATGAAGTGGATCAAATCCCACTGTTGGGGGGGGTCAAAGAATGTAACATTATTGGAGAGCAGTAAAGTCGTCATTGCATTTCTGTGTTAGGTTGCACTACTTTTGAACTCCCTCACACTGGACTGCGAGTGTTATTTCATATTCAGTACATGACATTTGGGGAAAGAGAGAAAACCCATGACATTTAACATAATAAACTTTTTATCACAGACAACTGCAGTCTGTCTCTCTCCTTTGTTCTAGCTCTGCCTCTAGAGAAAATGCATAATGGGGGACATTTTACATGAGCAAACAGCAGTGAGCAAAATAACCAATATTTCACATAGGCGGGAAGGGATTAATATCCATTGTGAGTTCCAAATACTGCAACTCACAAATGCATTGTGTGTATTGCATGCATCGTTTCGTGATTAAAAAACCACCTAATTTTAATGCACATTGTTGTTGAAAATTGATTAAATCATGCTGCAGATTGTTATAATTTTGACTGTATATTTTGCACAGATCTGTGCTATTTTGCCTGTGAAATACAGCCTGTGCTATAGAAATATAGCAATAAAAAGGTATACTCACTGATCATGCTTGGGAGAAATTCACCCCAAAAAGATGTTCAACAAAATAAAAATCCGCTCATTACAAAATATTTTCCCAAATATGTTAATTATACCAACCTATAGGTCCTCACAATCAACACAAATGGGAGAATACTATTGCAGTTCAACTGTAATGTTTGGCAAGATAGTGGCCATAGGAGTTGGCTATACAGCAGAAACTGATCTGGCACCAGGCTATGGCATTGATGGCATAGTTAGGGTTTAAAAAGCTGGTAACCTGGTTGGAGGATTCCTTATTCCCTCCTGATTCCAGGAATATTCCAACTGGAATTTCTGGGAAAACAGGTAATTTGGGGAAAGTTACCAAAACTTTGCAACCCTAGGCATAGTCCTCAAAATGGCAGAACCGTAACACACCCTGTGTCTTGTAGCTGCTGTTCTGGATGACCCGATGGAGTGCAGTCGTGGTGAGCGCCTGGCTATCACCCTGGCCAAAGAGGGCATCAACCGTGTTAGTAACCTCTCTGTGATGGGCAAAGTGGAGGTGGACATTTTTGAACTCCTGAGGGACAGCGAGTACGAGACAGGGGACACCAGTAAGTCAGGATAATGATATACAGTGCTAAAAACTGAAGTATTTTCTATGTGGCAGAACACTTGGAGGGCAGTGATGAGAGAAAATTCATAGAGGCTCAAGACAGAGGCAAAGCTGGTGTTTATTAAAAGTAAAAGGTTTTAATACAAAGGTTCCAACTGTAACTGGAACCAAGTTCCCTCAGGGCACAAGCTAATGAACTTGATATTTGTTGCTTACTTCATACGTTTTTACTAAACAGTACGTTCTAAATAGTATGTAGAGTGATTAGTACAGTATGTAGTTTTAGTAAGTAGACTAGACAGCTTTGGGATACGGCCAAAGACTTACAGCTAGAAACAAATCCCCTTGTCCTATGTACCATTTACACAACAAGCTCTAACAGTCTCATGTCAAAATTAGATGTTCAGCCATGTTTCCCAAATTTCAAAGTTGTTCCAAACGTCAAATTTCAAAGTGTTTATGGTTAAGCTTAGGCATTAACTCTGAATGGTTAAAGTAAGGTTTGGGATAGGCTTAAAACAAAAAAATCTCAAAAACAACTTTCTATTGCTGAATTCAAATATTCAACCTTTGACACGAGTAGCAGATGTTTACACCCATCCGCCATCCCCGTCCAAAATGCCTTAGCAAAACCCAAACCTACTTGAGTGGCCGTGTGGCCGTGTTCCATGTCATCTCCCAACATGGATCAACATCAGACATGGATGGACATCGAATACTGACTTGTATCACGGATGACCTGGCTGCATTTCCAATGCTTGCTCTAGTCTAGTGGATGTAAAGTATTTTTTTAATTTATCTGAAGCCTTGAGAGAACATATTGGATGCATCCCAAATGCCACCCTACATTATACTATTTATGCACTATATGGGGAATAGGGTGCCATTTGGGATGTAACCCTTTAGTTGACCGGCAGGAAGGAAATGACAAATGCATTTCCCCAGTTCCAATAAAGGCCCAGGCCAGTTTGGCCTCTCCATGGCTGGTTGGCTGTGGAAATGGATACCGCTGAAACAGGATTAGAAATGGACTGCTGACTATTTGTCTTGATCCCAAACAGCACCCTATTCCCTATATAGTGCACTACTTTTGACCAGAGCCCTATTGGCCCTGGTTGGGACACAGGCATTTAAAAGTGGAATTCTCACTTTTAATACTTGATTCAGACAGTAGTGAAGTAGACGGGGAGACAGAAGGGAAGACAGTAGGAAGGGTGTACAGTAGGAAGGGTGGACAGTGGACACAGGGATTGAACCCTGGTCTCTGGTGGGGAGATATACACTGCTCAAAAAAATAAAGGGAAATATTAAACAACACAATGTAACTCCAAGTCAATCACACTTCTGTGAAATCAAACTGTCCACTTAGGAGCAACACTGATTGACAATAAATGTCACATGCTGTTGTGCAAATGGAATAGACAACAGGTGGAAATTATAGGCAATTAGCAAGACACCCCCAATAAAGGAGTGGTTCTGCAGGTGGTGACCACAGACCACTTCTCAGTTCCTATGCTTCCTGGCTGATGTTTTGGTCACTTTTGAATGCTGGCGGTGCTTTCACTCTAGTGGTAGCATGAGACGGAGTCTACAACACACACAAGTGGCTCAGGTAGTGCAGCTCATCCAGGATGGCACATCAATGCGAGCTGTGGCAAAAAGGTTTGCTGTGTCTGTCCGCGTAGTGTCCAGAGCATGGAGGCGCTACCAGGAGACAGGCCAGACATCAGGAGACGTGGAGGAGGCCGTAGGAGGGCAACAACCCAGCAGCAGGACCGCTACCTCCGCCTTTGTGCAAGGAGGAGCAGGAGGAGCACTGCCAGAGCCCTGAAAAATGACTTCCAGCAGGCCACAAATGTGCATGTCCACAGGTGGGGGTTGTGCTTACAGCACAACACCGTGCAGGACGTTCGGCATTTGCCAGAGAACACCAAGATTAGCAAATTCGCCACTGGCGCCCTGCGCTCTTCACAGATGAAAGCAGGTTCACACTGAGCACATGTGACAGACGTGACAGAGTCTGGAGACGCCGTGGAGAACGTTCTGCTGCCTGCAACATCCTCCAGCATGACCGGTTTGGCGGTGGGTCAGTCATGGTGTGGGGTGGCATTTCTTTGGGGGGCCGCACAGCCCTCCATGTGCTCGCCAGAGGTAGCCTGACTGCCATTAGGTACCGAGATGAGATCCTCAGACCACTTGTGAGACCATATGCTGGTGCGGTTGGCCCTGTGTTCCTCCTAATGCAAGACAATGCTAGACCTTATGTGGCTGGGGTGTGTCAGCAGTTCCTGCAAGAGGAAGGCATTGACACTATGGATTGGCCCGCCCGTTCCCCAGACCTGAATCCAATTGAGCACATCTGGGACATCATGTCTCGCTCCATCCACCAATGCCACGTTGCACCACAGACTGTCCAGGAGTTGGCGGATGCTTTAGTCCAGGTGTGGGTGGAGATCCCTCAGGAGACCATCCGCCACCTCATCAGGAGCATGCCCAGGCGTTATAGGGAGGTCATATAGGCACGTGGAGGCCACACACACTACTGAGCCTCATTTTGACTTGTTTTAAGGACATTACATCAAAGATGGATCAGCCTGTAGTGTGGTTTTCCACTTTAATTTTGAGTGTGACTCCAAATCCAGACCTCCATGGGTTGATAAATTTGATTTCCATTGATCATTTTTGTGTGATTTTCTGTCAGCACATTCAACTATGTAAAGAAAAAAGTATTTAATAAGAATATTTCATTCATTCAGATCTAGGATGTGTTATTTTAGTGTTCCCTTAATTTTTTTGAGCAGTGTATATATAGTGTATATATATATACACACACACACACACACACACACACACACACACACACACACACACACACAGTGCTGCATGAAAGTATGTGAACCCCTTGTGCAATTAAAGATTTATTTTTAAACCATGAAATCTTCATTTTATCAGAACCAGTCTTTTTGATCTGACATAACAGGTTCATATTTACCAATACCATATGTTGGTGTAGAGGAAATCATGTGTGTAGTAGATAAAAAAAGGAATTAGAGCAGGTGCCAAAATAAGTGAACCCCAAGTTGTATTGGTTAAGTCAAGTAGAATCAGGTGGGTAAACAATTGGGTACCAAATGAACCCATCAAAGGAGAGATCGTTAGGAAAGAGTTTGGGCAGGGCATTTACCTGGATGGTGTTACCTATCCAGTTAAATGCAAAGCACACCATGCCGAAAGGAAGGTAAAAGGAGAGCTCAGAGGACATCAGGACGAGGGTAGTGAGAGCACATCAGTCTGGGGAAAGATATAAAATCTCAAAAAGGTTTGATAACCAAATAATTTACAAATGGAGAGCATTTAACATGACATCAATTCGCTTGCTAGGAAGAAGCCTCTGCTGTCAAAAAAGAAACAAACTGCCTGCCTTAACTTTGCCAGAGACCACCTGGACAAACCTGAAGGTTTCTGGAAGTCCATTCTCTGGACCGATGAGTCCAAAATTGACCTTTTTGGTCACAGTCAACACCTCTATGTTCCTCGAAAACCCAACACTGCCTACCACCAAAATAACCTTATCCCAACAGTCAAGCATGGTGGTGGGAATGTCCAGATCTGAGGCTGCTTTTCCTCCTGTGGAGGAAACTCCACATCATTAAGGGAACCATGAATTCTGAGGTATACCAGGAGATTCTTGAACAGAACGTAAGGCCATCAGTCAAGGAGCTAAAGCTGGGCTGAAAATGGGTCTTCCAACAAGACTACGACCCAAAGAATTCATGCAAATCTACCAAATAATGACTCAGGAGAAAGAAGATTTGTGTTTTGGCCAAGTCAAAGTCCTGACCTAAATCCAATCGAGATGCTGTGGCAGAACCTGAAGTAGGCAGTTCATGCCAGACACCCCTCAAGCCTCACTCTATTGGCATTCTGTAAGGAGGAGGTGGGCAAAAATCCCTCAAAGCAGATGTCAGATTACTGGCTATAGGAGGCATTTACTCCAAGTTGTCGCTGCTAATGGAGGTGCCACAAGTTATTGACTGAAGGGGTTCACATATTTTTGCACACATCAAATCTGAGTTTGCTTATTTAACAAAAGTGGTTTATTTAACAATGAAAATATAATTTACTTGGAATGTCTTTATTAAGAATTTGGGTATAGATACGGATGTTTATTTAATAGCAAAATAATGACCAGCCCTGTAGGGTTCATATACAGTGCTGCTTGAAAGTATGTGTACCACTAGACCATTGTAAATGGGAAAATTTGTAAACAGGGTATTGATTCATCATTGTCCAATTTACACTACAAATTAAATTATGGAAGCTGTACAGTGCATTCGGAAAGTATTCAGACCCCTTGACTTTCACATTTTGTTACGTTACTGCCTTATTCTAAAATGGATTTAATTATTTTTCTCCCTCAATCTTCACACAATACCCCATAACGATCAAGCAATGTAAATGTATTAAAAATAAAGAGAAAATAACAGATACCTTATTTACATAGATATTCAGACCCTTTGCTATGAGACTAGAAATTGAGTTTTTTTCACCTTTATTTAACCAGGTAGGCAAGTTGAGAACAAGTTCTCATTTACAATTGCGACCTGGCCAAGATAAAGCAAAGCAGTTCGACAGATACAACGACACAGAGTTACACATGGAGTAAAACAAACATACAGTCAATAATACAGTATAAACAAGTCTATATACAATGTGAGCAAATGAGGTGAGAAGGGAGGTAAAGGCAAAAAAGACCATGGTGGCAAAGTAAATACAATATAACAAGTAAAACACTGGAATGGTAGTTTTGCAATGGAAGAATGTGCAAAGTAGAAATAAAAATAATGGGGTGCAAAGGAGCAAAATAAATAAATAAATTAAATACAGTTGGGAAAGAGGTAGTTGTTTGGGCTAAATTATAGGTGGGCTATGTACAGGTGCAGTAATCTGTGAGCTGCTCTGACAGTTGGTGCTGAAAGCTAGTGAGGGAGATAAGTGTTTCCAGTTTCAGAGATTTTTGTAGTTCATTCCAGTCATTGGCAGCAGAGAACTGGAAGGAGAGCCAGCCAAAGAAAGAATTGGTTTTGGAGGTGACTAGAGAGATATACCTGCTGGAGCGTGTGCTACAGGTGGGAGATGCTATGGTGACCAGCGAGCTGAGATAAGGGGGGACTTTACCTAGCAGGGTCTTGTAGATGACATGGAGCCAGTGGGTTTGGCGACGAGTATGAAGCGAGGGCCAGCCAACGAGAGCGTACAGGTCGCAATGGTGGGTAGTATATGGGGCTTTGGTGACAAAACGGATTGCACTGTGATAGACTGCATCCAATTTGTTGAGTAGGGTATTGGACGCTATTTTGTAAATGACATCGCCAAAGTCGAGGATTGGTAGGATGGTCAGTTTTACAAGGGTATGTTTGGCAGCATGAGTGAAGGATGCTTTGTTGCGAAATAGGAAGCCAATTCTAGATTTAACTTTGGATTGGAGATGTTTGATATGGGTCTGGAAGGAGAGTTTACAGTCTAACCAGACACCTAAGTATTTGTAGTTGTCCACGTATTCTAAGTCAGAGCCGTCCAGAGTAGTGATGTTGGACAGGCGGGTAGGTGCAGGTAGCGATCGGTTGAAGAGCATGCATTTAGTTTTACTTGTATTTAAGAGCAATTGGAGGCCACGGAAGGAGAGTTGTATGGCATGGAAGCTTGCCTGGAGGGTTGTTAACACAGTGTCCAAAGAAGGGCCGGAAGTATACAGAATGGTGTTGTCTGCGTAGAGGTGGATCAGAGACTCACCAGCAGCAAGAGCAACATCAGTGATGTATACAGAGAAGAGAGTCGGCCAGAGGATTGAACCCTGTGGCACCCCCAAAGAGACTGCCAGAGGTCCGGACAGCAGACCCTCCGATTTGGCACACTGAACTCTATCAGAGAAGTAGTTGATGAACCAGGCGAGGCAATCATTTGAGAAACCAAGGCTGTCGAGTCTGCCGATGAGGATGTGGTGATTGACAGAGTCGAAAGCCTTGGCCAGATCAATGAATACGGCTGCACAGTAATGTTTCTTATTGATGGCGGTTAAGATATCGTTTAGGACCTTGAGCGTGGCTGAGGTGCACCCATGACCAGCTCTGAAACCAGATTGCATAGCAGAGAAGGTATGGTGAGATTCGAAATGGTCGGTAATCTGTTTGTTGACTTGGCTTTCGAAGACCTTAGAAAGGCATGGTAGGATAGATATAGGTCTGTAGCAGTTTGGGTGATTTGGAAAGGCATGCACCTGTCTATTTAAGGTTCCACCATTGACAGTGCACATCAGAGCAAAAATCAAGCCATGAGGTCTAAGACAGGATTGTGTCGAGGCACAGATCTGAGGAAGGATACCAAAACATTTCCGCAGCATATACGGTCCCCAAGAGCACAGTGGCCTCCATCATTCTTAAATGGAAGAAGTTTGGAACCATCAAGACGCTGCTTAGAGCTGGCTGCCCAGCCAAACTGAGCAATCTAAAAAACATTATGGAGTATTGTGTGCAGATTGAGGGGGGGAAAAACTATATAATATTTTTTACAATAAGGCTGTTATGTAACAATGTAGAATATGCAACGGATCTGAAAACTTTCAAACGCACTGTATGATTCCGTAGACCGCAGGCTCTGCACATGGTTACACAATTCTGGAGATAGCGCCCTTTGATACGCCTCTCAAACCAAGACACGCTTGTCAGCCTGATATGCAAAAAAAAAAAAAAAAGTGTTTATTCTGGGAGATTATTTGTTTTTTGCATAATGTAGTGTTGTGATATCCCTCCATATTGGGCCCATGTAGGTGACACTACAGTATGTCTAGGCTGTGGTTGGAGTCTTTCTATTTAGCCTTCAATGAAAACTAATGGTAGAGCCTCCTTCACAATGTTTGCCTCAGCAGCGCCGGGTGCTTTCTAGCACCCCACACACAGTTCAGAGTAGTAGCCAGTCCTCCTCACTACGAGCCCTCTGCCTCAGCACTGCATTCCTCTACTGCATCTCCCATTCCTCTCAAGCGTTAGGTAACTCCTCAATTGATGGTTTCAAAAGATCAGGAACCAGCAGCCAGGTGAAACAAAAAAAGCTGGTACAGTGTCCAGACGCATCATTCAAACAAAAACAATTAGCGAACTGGCTAGTCAAGCCAAAAAAAGAATTGACCTGCCAGTCTATCTGCAAATTTGTGGGTCAAAACAACCAGAAACATGCAAGAAAACAAAATGTACATATTTACTTGTATATTGTAAAAGTAAACAATACTTTCATATTCTGCTTTTATATTGTATTAAATTGCATTGTACTCTGTATCAATATGCAACCAGTGTGTAATTCAATGCCATTGTAAATTCTATGTTAATGCTCATTTGGTTCCCTGTTTTCTCCTCTCCCTCCCAACAGTGTGCCAGATTATCTCTAAGGGAGTATTGGCGGTCCTGGGACCCTCTGCTAGCCCAGCTTCCGACACCATCATCAGTAATATCTGTGGAGAGAAAGAGGTGTGTGTGTGACCAATACACTTCTGTGAACATGGGTGCACATGCAGGTATCGGTCTGCGTATTAGCAAGAAAACCAAATAATGTCGCTCAAACAGAAGGTGGAACCTTCAAAGAGTTACTGACCACAACCAAAATGGTGGGGGTTTTAGGAAGGGTTCTGAAAGACACTCATGGGTGTGTCCACTGAAAGGTCACTATCAACAACTGGGACCTAAAAGACACCCACCATGAGCACCCACTAAATTTGTCCAAAATTAAAACCCACACCAAACTTAGATAGGAAGCAGATCAAAAAGTACAACAAAACAAAAACAGGGAAGATAAGATAAAGACTCAAATAGGGAGTACCAACTAAAAAGGCATTAACTCTCCACCTCTCTCAAGACAACAGAATCACTGGGCCAGCACAGGTGAAACACTTTCCCACTAACGAGATGACAAACCAGCACAGGTGTAACACATACTGACTAACGAGGTGATGCCAATCGGTGCACCCTACATGCTTATGTCCAACCTCAAAAAATGATTTTCTGGATTTTTTTTTTCTCTTCTCATTTTGTCTGTCATAGTTGAAGTGTACCTATGATGAAAATTACAGGCCTCTCTCATATTTTTAAGTGGGAGAACTTGCACAATTGGTGGCTGACTAAATACTTTTTGCCCCACTGTGTGTGTATATATATATATATATTTATTTCAGCAGGGTTCTGGTGGACTGTGTTGGTTCTTTTCCCGAAGCCAAGAGTGGTAACCAGTTTCTCGTAACCATGTGTGCTGCTACTCGTTTCCCTGAGGCTATTCCACTGAGGAAAATCACAGCTCCCAGTATTAAGGCCCTGGTGAAACAATTGTCAACGTTTGGACTTCTGCGGATTGTGCAATCAGACCGAATTTGAATTTCATGTCAAAGGTCTTCCAGCAAGTTCTACAACAGTTGGGTGTAACTAATTTCCCCTCTAGTGTCTACCACCCAGAGTCTCAATGTGCTATTGAGAGATTATCAGACTTTGAAGTCTATGTTGAGAGCTTACTGCTTTTAGTTTGAGAGACTGGGATGATGGGGTCCCTCTTGTGCTGATTGCAGCGTGGTTGGTCAGGAATCTCTCGGTTTTAGTCTGAATGAGCTTGTTTGGACATCATTTAAGAGGTCCTTTTGAGCTTGCTGAGAGCGAGGTTGTTGCAGGGCAACACCTTAATCACGAACAAACTAATCCGTTGGAGCACGTTAGCGCCATAGTGAAGTAGAGTTTATACTTGAGCACAGCATTGCACAACATGGCAACAGTCCGTAGAGTTCGCCCAGTATATTTGTAACAAAGGGGATGTTTTTTCCCCGATTTTCGCAAAGTCAATACCGTTACTAAGTCAGACTCGTACCCTTTGCCTAGGGTCGACGATTGTGTGGACTGTGTTGGCACTGCTAAGTACATTAGCACGTTTGATCTGCTGAAGGGATATTGGCAGGTCCCTCTAACTGAGCACGTCAAAGAGTTGTCTGCTTTTGTCACTCCTGATGGTTTGTTTTCCTACCTTCATCATCTGATCAGGTTACGAAATGCTAAGACCCTTTGGTCTCTGCACCGGTGCTAGCAGCTCCGGATTTCCATCGGCCATTTGCTTTGTACACCGATGCCAGCGACGTAGAAGCAGGGGCTGTCCTACAGAAATACAATAACAATGTTGAGCACCCTGTGGGGTACTTTAAAAAAAAATGGCCTCATATCAAAACCACTATCGAGAAGGAGGAGCTCGTTTGGTACTGGCTCTTCAGCACTTTGAGGTTTATGTATGAATCTCTACCCTTCTGATGGTCTATACCGATCATAACCCTCTCGTTTTCCTGCAATATGGGACTCCAGCGAAGGAGTTGGCGGTTCGTGGAGCTCGTATTCTGGACTAAACTGTCAAATCGAGGCAAAGGTAAGAATCTCTGGATTAACTATCTAATGTGAATCCAGAGTTTCTTACCTTTGCCTCAATTTGGCAGTCTAAAAGTGAGGACTCATAATTTCTTCCTGAGACCAGCAGACCAGTGAAATAAAAAAACTCATAATTATCAGCTTTCATTCAGTCAGTGGATAAAACCGCTTAGCCAGGACAAATATATATAAACTCCTTTCTTGAAACATTATCTTAACAGCCTTTATCTATTATAGACATGTTTGCGCAATGGCAAACCTATAGGCCTTCAGTGTGTGACAGGTTCATGATTCTGTCATAGCCTACACAATCGCAAAGCATGTGAAATATATTCACATGTGCGCTCTCAAATGGCTTTGGCATGGAGCGGCTCACAGAAGAATGCCATCGGAAGCCGGTAGGGTAGGAAAGAAGTTTCAATGTATGATATCTACTAGTAAATGCTAACTAAGGAAACAATGGGTATGCAAACCAGGTATTAAACAAGTTTAGTCCGAAGTATTTGTTAGTATGCTATTTGTGGTGTGCTATTGTTATCATGCACTGTTTGCATCAGAGGTGTAGACATGAATGGGCCTGGGTGCACTGAGGCCAATCAGATTGATGTGGTTTAAGCATTGTTGTGGACTTAGACCATCACATCGTTTAAAAAATAAATAAATCTATAAAAAAAAATGGTGATCTTTGAGGTTGACAATCTGAAACATCTATGGGAAAACTCATACAAAAAAACATAGGAAACAGGATTTTTCACACGGGGTGCCATTTTCTTTTGCTGGACTGGCCGTTTGGAAATTTTCTTGCAAAATTACAGTATACCCATATCTCCAGGTACCACTACACCACGGCATAGGGCCGATGGAAAGACAGCAGTCACACACAGCATTATGTTAAAGGTTAAGCAGTCCATAAATTCGGACATAATAAGCCAGTAGGTAGCAAATCATAACACAAAAACACAACCATTAAGCTTTCCCAATTTAAATGTATTACTATTACTTCCCAAAAATAATTTCACATGTAGCACACAAAGTGTGACTTAAAGTGGAACTGACTGTGTTTTGAATGATATGAAAGAGACCATCATAATATCAGTAAAAAATATCCAATTCCCAGTTTATGCTACAAAGCCAGCTTCATAAGAGGTTTTAATAATAGCTTATTTGACTCAACGTTCCATGACGTACACGAAGGCATTGATGGCAGAATAAATAGATGCATGATTAATATAATTCACCAATACATTTCTTGGTCGTCCAAAAAATATTGCTGTCAGGTTGTAAATCACAGCTGGCCTGGTACATTGTTTGCTGCCTCCATTCTGGATGCGCTGTTTCAGTTTCAATGACTCAATATTCTGGTCAAATACGGACAAATGTAACTAACGCTGAGAATGTCAATACAATCGAACTAGCAAGGGCAATGATCTCAAGTCAGTCAAAATGTTGCTAATAGGCTAGTGTATATATTTATGTAGCAAGCTTAAAACACGGAACCTAACGTTAGCTAGCTAGCTGCTTAGAGGATGTCATGCCAATGGAGGAGTGGGTGAGTCTTTTCTCATGTCGTTTTTTGGTGGATATACACAGCTAGAGATGCAGGTATCATTTGGTTATCCAGTTGGCATATCTCTTGCGTTCGCAAATTCACTCTTTTTATCTACTCCAATTTCAGAGCACTCTCGTCCAAGTGTGCCAGAGCACAGAACTGATGAATTTACATGCGCAACACCCGCTGAATATGACCGGTGTCAGGAAACATAGTCAAGAACGCTCTAGATAACATGTAAACAGCTAAGATTAGATTTAAACTCATCTTGCTCTGCCTAGCATTGGTTGTTGATATTATAGTTGTTGATGTGCATAACTGAGTAAGAGAGCCTACCTTTTCATGGTTGTTTGATCAATAGAACTGTAAAGTTTCCAAATGTGAGAGGACTTCAGTGGTGTTTACATTTTTGCAGAAATTCAGGTGTATTTTGTGGCTTTTGGGGAATGCGTTCTAATGATCTAAAGTTGCGCTATTGCAACTGCCTGGAAACACAGGAAGGTTGAAGGGGTATGATGGCAGGCCCGTGTGGCAAATGGCTTGTTCATATGAAGGCCTACTGTAGCGCTGATTGCTTATAGTGCACTGGTCTGTGTAGACTCCGGTCCTGGACAAAACAGATGTTTCTGGTCTTAACTCGTTCTCGGACTCCTTGTCCCCCTTCTGGTCTTGGTCTTGACTCTGACTCAATTTGCTCTGGCTTTGGGTCGGTCTCGCTTTAGGTGGTCTCGAACACAACACTGGTTATTTTATGATAACTACATTAGCATTTCATTTTGGGGGCGGAGTGGGTAAATACAGGCAAATATATTGATAAAAGTCACCTTGGTAACTGCCTACATGTACATATTGCCTCAACTAACAGGTGCCCACGCACATTTACTCTGTACCGGTACACCCCTGTGTATAGTCTCGCTGTTGTTATTTTGCTGCTGCTCTTTAATTACTTGTTAGTTTTATTTCTTATTCTTACTCATATTTTTTTTAAACTGCTTTTTTGGTTAGGGGCTCATGAGTAAGCATTTCACTGTAAGGTCTACCTGTTGTATTTTGCGCATGTGACTAAATAACATTTAATTTGTCCTAGAGAGATTTACATGGTTATCAAAACGTCTCGTCAGGGTAAGCCTACACGAAACACGGCCTTTATTTTAAGTGTTTCTAAAATTCCCTATGGCAAAAATGAATGGTGAAAAACCATTGGAACCATTTCCTTGTTTGATTGCCAGGTTTTATGGGTATTATGACTCATATGGTTGAGTGGTATGGTACTCTATATCCCTAGTTGTGCTCACTGAAATTACCATATTTCCTTAATTTATAAACACAATTTTTCTCCACACAGATATTATATATGGAATAATCGGGATATATTGTATAAAAATACTTATTTGTTTTTTCGAATATTGGTTCCGAAATAATATCCTATTGGTGAGCCAACTGGTAAATGCAGAGGGTCTTTTACTCAGTTATAAGGAATTCTTATCACTTTACAAGGTCCCTGTAACACCTAAAGATTTTGCAATTGTTTTAGATGCCATTCCCTCAGGTGTTGCTCTATTATTCAGGAATGTGTCAAGACCTGACCCTCAGAGCCTACCTTCTATTGACCCTGTTGACTCATCAGTAGGAAAGATTTGTTTCTCTTTAGGTCCATTCAACAACAGAGCGATACGAACCTTGTTTCAGCAGGATGTCATGCCTTATTGGAATGGATTTATTGATAATATCTGTTGGAAAAAAGTTTGGGATGTTGCCACACACATTGTTAACATACATAGCATACTTGTTAACAAAATTAAGGAAGTTTCCTTTAAAATTATTCATAAATATTATCCTGCCAACCACCATATGAAGAAGTTGAAGGAAAACATCAACTCAAATTGCTCCTTTTGTAATGACCACCCAGAAACAGTGTTGCATCTTTTTTGGCATTGTATTCATGTAAGAAAACTGTGGCAAGACATCAGTAGATTTATAATTGAACACATTTATGAAGATTTTACACTATTGTGGAGAGATGTACTGCTTGGATTCTTTACATACGATAGAAATAAGCTGAAACATTTTTATGCAATTAATTTCACTATTCTTTTGTCTAAATTTCATATACACAAATGTAAATTTGCAAACAAAAAAACATATTTTCTTCCCCTACAAAAAGAAATTGAACTGTATTTTAAGACCGTTAAATACTCTTCTAACAAAAAAGCTGTTAGAATTGTAAGTGTATGTCCCTTAAGGTCCTTGTGTAATTGTAGTGTGATATTGTACCCCCTAGCTCGATTGTCCATTGTATATAATCTGTATATACTTGTGTTCCCTCGTGTACTTTCTGTATTGATTTGTTAATTAAAAAAAAAAAAAAAAATTAAAAAAAAGATATATATTTTTTTTTTATTGCCATATTGGCGCACATTTTTAAGGACACACCTCAAATATTGTTTCCTCAAAGGAAGATAGGTAAATTATTGAACCTGGCCTAGGGGTTGGAAAACACCAGTGTGCCAGTTTTTACATTACAAAATGTCTAACTAACATGCGTTTGATACTTGCACATCCAGCCAAAAATAGAGCCTTCAATGACATTCGGTAATGGCTGTTTTTCAGCCAATTCCCCCATTAGCCGTGTCTCACCTTGTGTCCTAGCCTAATGGCCGTTGGGATGTTTTATTATTATTAAAGCAGAGCATTGTCCTGCTGTGAGCAGAGCTGAGCAGCTGTTGAAGCTTATCATGGTCTGTCTCGCCGTATGGCAACACATTACCACTGGACCGCTGAGACAATTAAGGGCTAGGTAGAAGTAGGCAGGCACGAAGTCAACTCTATACTTATAACATTATGCCTATGGTGATGAGGTGTAACCAATGAGTGTAACCTTCTAGCCAGCCACAGTGTTGTTGATTCACTTAGTGGGTTAATGCAGGAAACTATTGGTTCTACTCAAGTGGTTTTTCACCCATAGCTACAGTGGATACTAGCTCTGTTTATTACAGTCGTGACTTCATATTCTATCATCCCCCTGTGTGCCCTATAGATGCCATATTGACTTAGACTAGCAAGCAGCTTGATGTCTTCAATTTACAGGTAAATGCCAAAATAAAGGAAACACTTGAATAAATGAGGGATACAAATTATATTGAAAGCAGATGCTTCCACGCAGGTGTTGTTCCTGAGTTATTTAAGCAATTTACTTCTCTAGGGTAGGAGGCAGCATTTGGAATTTTGGATGGAAAGCATTCCCAAATTAAACTGCCTTCTACTCAGGCCCAGAAGATAGGATATGCATATAATTGGTAGATTTGGATAGAAAACACTAAAGTTTCCAAAACGGTTCAAATAGTGTCTGTGAGTATAACAGAACTGATTTGGCAGGTGAAAACCTTTTTGTTGTTGTAGATTTCTATTCAATGTCATTACAGTATCCATTGACTTAGGACTCAAATTTCAGTTCCTATGCCTTCCACTAGATGTCAAGTCTTTAGAAATTGTTTCAGGCTTGTATTCTGAAAAATGAGGGAGTAAGAGCAGTCGGAATGAGTGGACCCTGCTGTGTCACAGAGCTTTTTCATGCGCGCAACCGAGAGAGTGTCTTTTCTTGTTTACCTCTTTTTTTTGACAATGTTAATTGTCCGGTTGAAATATTATCGATTATTTAGGCTAAAAACAACCTGAGGATTGAATATAAAGATTGTTTGACATGTTTCTATGAACTTTACGAATACAATTAGGATTTTTTTTGTCTACCTGTTGTCACTGCGTTTGAGCCTGTGGATTACTGAAGAAAACACGCAAACAAAACAGAGGTTTTTGGATATAAAGAGAGACTTTATCAAACAAAAGGAACATTTATTGGATAAATGAATGTCTTCTGAGTGCAACCATATGAAGATCATCAAAGGTAAGTGATTAATTTGATCTCTATTTCTGACTTGTGTAACTCTTCTACTTGGCTGGTTACTGTTTGTAAGGATTTGTCTGCTGGGCTATGTTGTCAAATAATCGTAAGGTATGCTTTCGCCGTAAAGCATTTTTAAAATCTGACACCGGTGGTTGGATTCACAAGAAGTTCATCTTTAAACCTATGTCAAATAGTTGTATCTTTTCTGAATTTTTGTAATGAGTATTTCTGTATTTGAATTTGGCGCTCTGCAATCTCACTGGATGTTGGCCAGGTGGGACGCTAACGTCCCACATACCCTAGAGAGGTTTTTAAGTTCTCCCATCATGCATAGTCATTTGTAAAAATCCCCAGTTGCCCACTATTTTGTCTACCATGGCTAAAAGATCTGTGACTTTGAAAGAGGGGACACAAATAAGCATAGGGGGTTTAATGTGTGTGTGTGTGTGTGTCTGTCATTCACCAGATCTCAACAGAATTGAACACTTATGGGAAATTCTGGAGTGGTGCCTGAGACTGTTTTCCATCACCATCAACAAAACACCAAATTATGGAATTTCTCGTGGAGGAATGGTGTTCTAGAGTTTCAGACACTTGTAGATTATATGTCAAAGATCATTGAAGCTGTTCTGGCAGCTCGTGGTGGCCCAACTCCCCGTTAAGACACTTTATGTTGGTGTTTCCTTTATTTTGGCAGTTACCTGTGTGTGTGTGTGTGTGTGTGTGTGTGTGTGTGTGTGTGTGTGTGTGTATACAGTATTCATCCGTGTATGGCACTAGAAAGAGCTGGCCATGGTCCTGAAAACATCTCAGTGGGCAGCTTCAAAGGGGAGAGGCACTGGTTTGTCGATACATAGCTGTAGTATATTCTTACTGCACAGTACATCTCCCATCTCCTGCAGCATACTGTATAGACTTTTGTATACATATTTTCAGGACTACTTATAGTTATAAGTATTATAGTTCTCATTCACAAGGCATTAGTTTGTCAGCTGCTTAGAAACGGTACATTTTAAGTTACCCAGTTGAAATGCACTTGATCACTGTGTTTTCCTAGAGTACTCTAAAAATCTAGTCTGCTTTAGTAGTTAAGGGGCGAATCCTAACTTTTTTGACAATTGGAAATTAGGATTCGCCCCTATTAGGGTAACCTGGGACTGTATGTACTAGAGGTCGACCGATTAATCGGAATGGACGATTAATTAGGGCCGATTTCATGTTTTCATAACAATCGGAAATCAATATTTTTGGGCGCCGATTTAAAAATAAATAATAATAATAAATTTACTTTTTGAAATATTTTTTATATAAAAAAACATTTTTTTACACCTTTTATTTAATCTTTATTTAACTAGGCAAGTCAGTTAAGAACACATTCTTATTTTCAATGACGGCCTAGGAACGGTGGGTTAACTGCCTCGTTCCGGGGCAGAAACAGATTTTCACCTTGTCAGCTCGGGGGATCCAATCTTGCAACCTTACAGTTAACTAGTCCAACGCAATAACGACCTGCCTCTCTCTCGTTGCACTCCACAAGGAGACTGCCTGTTACGCAAATGCAGTAAGCCAAGGTAAGTTGCTAGTTAGCATTAAACTTATCTTATAAAAAACAATCAATCATAATCACTAGTTAACTACACATGGTTGATGATATTACTAGGTATTATCTAGCGTGTCCTGTGTTGCATATAATCTGACTGAGCATACAAGCATCTAAGTATCTGACTGAGTGGTGGTAGGCAGAAGCAGGCGAGTAAACATTCATTCAAACAGCACTTTCGTTTTTTGCCAGCAGCTCTTTGTTGTGCGTCAAGCATTGCGCTGTTTATGACTTCAAACCTATCAACTCCTCGGCATACACATCACAGACAAACTGAATTGGTCCACTCACACAGACAGCATCGTGAAGAAGGCGCAGCAGCGCCTCTTCAACCTCAGGAGGCTGAAGAAATTCGGCTTGTCACCAAAAGCACTCACAAACTTCTACAGATGCACAATCGAGAGCATCCTGGCGGGCTGTATCACCGCCTGGTACGGCAACTGCTCCGCCCTCAACCGTAAGGCTCTCCAGAGGGTAGTGAGGTCTGCACAACGCATCACCGGGGGCAAACTACCTGCCCTCCAGGACACCTACACCACCCGATGTTACAGGAAGGCCATAAAGATCATCAAGGACATCAACCACCCGAGCCACTGCCTGTTCACCCCGCTATCATCCAGAAGGCGAGGTCAGTACAGGTGCATCAAAGCTGGGACCGAGAGACTGAAAAACAGCTTCTATCTCAAGGCCATCAGACTGTTAAACAGCCACCACTAACATTGAGTGGCTGCTGCCAACACACTGACAATGACACTGACTCAACTCCAGCCACTTTAATAATGGGAATTGATGGGAAATTATGTAAATATATAAACAATGCTACCTTATATAATGTTACTTACCCTACATTATTCATCTCATATACATACGTATATACTGTACTCTATATCATCGACTGCATCCTTATGTAATACATGTATCACTAGCCACTTTAACTATGCCACTTTGTTTACATACTCATCTCATATGTATATACTGTACTCGATATCAGCTACTGTATCTTGCCTATGCTGCTCTGTACCATCACTCATTCATATATCCTTATGTACATATTCTTTATCCCCTTACACTGTGTATAAGACAGTAGTTTTGGAATTGTTAGTTAGATTACTTGTTGGTTATTACTGCATTGTCGGAACTAGAAGCACAAGCATTTCGCTACACTCGCATTAACATCTGCTAACCATGTGTATGTGACAAATAAAATTTGATTTGATTTGAGGCTGGTGTGACCGAAGTGAAATGGCTGGCTAGTTAGCGCACGCTAATAGCGTTTCAAACTTCTCTCGCTCTGAGCCTTGGTGGTTGTTTCCCTTGCTCTGCATGGGTAACGCTGCTTCGATGTGGTGGCTGTTGTCGTTGTGTTGCTGGTTCGAGCCCAGAGAGGAGCGAGGAAAGGGACGGAAGCTATACTGTTACACTGGCAATACTAAAGTGCCTATAAGAACATCCAATAGTCAAAGGTTAATGAAATACAAATGGTATAGAGGGAAATAGTCCTATAATAACTACAACCTAAAACTTCTTACCTGGGAATATTGAAGTCTCATGTTAAAAGGAACCACCAGCTTTCATATGTTCTCATGTTCTGAGCAAGGAACTTAAACGTTAGCTTTCTTACATGGCACATATTGCACTTTTACGTTCTTCTCAAATCAAATGTATTTGTCACATACACATGGTTAGCAGATGTTAAAATGCAAGTGTAGTGAAATGCTTGTGCTTCTAGTTCCGACAATGCAGTAATAACCAACGAGTAATCTAACCTAACAATTCCAAAACTACTACCTCATACACACAAGTGTAAAGGAATAAAGAATATGTACATAAAGATATATGAATGAGTGATGGTACAAAACGGCATAGGCAAGATGCAGTAGATGGTATCGAGTACAGTATATACATATGAGATGCGTAATATAGGGTATGTAAATATAGTGGCATAGTTTAAAGTGACTAGTGATACATGTATTACATAAAGATGCATTAGATGATATAGAGTACAGTATATACATATGAGATGAGTAATGTAGGGTATGTAAACCTTATGTTAAGTAGCATTGTTTAAAGTGGCTAGTGATATTTTACATCAATTTCCATCAATTCCCATTATTAAAGTGGCTGGAGTTGAGTCAGTGTGTTGGCAGCAGCCACTCAATGTTAGTGGTGGCTGTTTAACAGTCTGATGGCCTTGAGATAGAAGCTGTTTTTCAGTCTCTCGGTCCCAGCTTTGATGCACCTGTACTGACCTCGCCTTCACCCCGCTATCATCCAGAACAGGCAGTGGCTCGGGTGGTTGTTGTCCTTGATGATCTTTATGGCCTTCCTGTGACATCGGGTGGTATCGGTGTCCTGGAGGGCAGGTAGTTTGCCACCAGTGATGCGTTGTGCAGACCTCACTACCCTCTGGAGAGCCTTACGGTTGTGGGAGGAATAGTTGCCGTACCAGGCGGTGATACAGCCCGACAGGATGCTCTCGATTGTGCATCTGTAGAAGTTTGTGAGTGCTTTTGGTGACAAGCTGAATTTCTTCAGCCTCCTGAGGTTGAAGAGGCGCTGCTGCGCCTTCTTCACGACGCTGTCTGTGTGGGTGGACCAATTCAGTTTGTCCGTGATGTGTACGCCGAGGAACTTAAAACTTACTACCCTCTCCACTACTGTCCCAACGATGTGGATAGGGTGGTGCTCCCTCTGCTGTTTCCTGAAGTCCACAATCATCTCCTTTGTTTTGTTGACGTTGAGTGTGAGGTTATTTTCCTGACACCAAATTCCAACACTTTGTTTTTGCATTATTTAAACCAAATTGAACATGTTTCATTATCTACTTGAGGCTAAATTGATTTTATTGATGTATTATATTAAGTTAAAATAAGTGTTTAATTCAGTATTGTTGTAATTGTCATTATTACAAAACCTTTTTTTTTTACCAGTCGATTAATCGGCATCAGCTTTTTTGGCCCTCCAATAATCGGTATCGGTATCGGCGTTGAAAAATCATAATCGGTCGACCTCTAGTATGTACCAAGGCTCTTAGAGTCGGAGTGCTGATTTAGTCCATTGTCGTTATGATATAAAAGTCTAAACTGATCCTAGATCAGCACTCGTACTCTGAGAAGATTGATACTTACAGTCCCTGTTCTACGGTATGATTTAATTTGCTTTTCATTACACCCCCAGGTGCCTTACGTGAGGGTGGCGCCTGAGGACCTCCTGAGGGCCCGCTTCCCGCGCTTCTCGCCCCTGGACCTGCGGCCCACCAATGCACATGTCAGCCTAGCCGTGGTGGACTTGCTCTCCTTCTTCAACAGCACCAGCGCCTGTCTACTCTGCGCCAGGGCTGACTGTGAGTTGCCAACCATAGAAATGGAAATTACTAGATGGACATTCCCATTTAAGTAAACAATCCTATAGAAATACAATTACTCAATGAACTCAACTATGTTGTGATGGATGGACCCATAGAAATATAATTACTGTAATGGAAATTCCACTGGGTTTTATATGATAACAATACACCTGTACAGTTTAACTTTAGGACATGCATGCAATCATTGCATATACAGCAACAGGAGGCGATGTAGTGAGATGGTAATTTAGCAGACTCATAAAATTGGTGTTGACTGTTTTCTGACCAACTGAGTCATTGGAACCACCAGTCTTCCTCTAGCAGGTCAGTCATCTCTGTCAGTCTGCCCCTTAAGCACTCATCTGCCCAAAGCTGACTATTATTTGTTTCATTCACATCACGCACTCATCATTCATCTGCAGGTCATTATTGATCCAATTGAGCTTTTCTGTCTTGCCGTGGTCATTGGGACGTTTGTGAGTGTGTCACCATGCGTCTGTGTGACAGGCCTATGGAGCCAGGCCACCTCAGGGGTATCACCCAGAGACAAGGGCAGGTGTGGAAAGAGTGAAATTATGAGTTAAGCTTTGCTTTGGTTCCCAATGCTTATATATTTATTTTACCTTTATTTAACTAGGCAAGTCAGTTAAGAACAAATTCTTATTTTCAATGACTGCCTAGGAACAGTGGGTTAACTGCCTTGTTCAGGGGCAGAATGACAGATTTTGTACCTTGTCAGCTCGGGATTCGTTCTAACCACTAGGCTACGCTGCCGCCCCATATAGAACGTGGATAAGGTGAATCCCTCCAACCTAAAAATATACTTAGGCTAACAGCTGGTATTTTCTCTATAACAATATGTTATCTTAACTTAAAATAGAATGCCTATTTCCTAGTGAAATTGCTTTCACAGTGTTAGTTGGGCACTGGAAAGATGATGTTGCTTACTTATGACAATGCATCAATTTTGTTATATTTTGAAGATGGTAATTTACATACTGTATGCTGGTCTTTTTGGACAGACTTGAAATACAGAAATCAAGCATTTAGAGCATATGTAAGGAAATACGGCCAACAAAGGAGTGATAGTATAAACCTACAATGGCTGTATGGATAAAATACTTCCTATGATTAACTTAAAGGACTAGCTGAGTTGTAAAATGTGGTACTTCTATCACCAAAGGCAGAATTCTTTGCAATAGTCTCCTACTGGCCATTACTTAGACGATTAGGCTTTAATAGAAGATATTCAGATTATATTGTAGTGACCTGATGTTCATAAGAAAGTGTATCAACGTTGTGGGCTGTGGGATACAATATTACACTTTCATGGCCAATTGTTGCTGTTGTCCCAGGTTTGATGAACCTGGAGCAGTTACTGCGTCAGTTCCTAATCTCTAAGGAGACGCTGACTGTTCGTGTGCTGGATGACAGTCAGGACCCCATGCCTGTTCTAAAAGAGATCCGCAACGACCAGACTGACACCATCATAGTGGACGCCAACGCCACTGTGTCCCACCTCATCCTGGAACGGGTAAGCATCCCAAATGGCCTCTTACTCCCTGATATTCCGGTGTCCCATTGTGACATAGCTATGCGGCTCTGAGACCACCATCCGCGTGGATGCACAGCCCGAACGCACACCTTCCCACAATTCCCAACCAACGCATCTCTGGTATGCGTTTTATATTCATTTGAATGTGTTGACAGTTGGAGAAATTGCTTGAGCTGCGCTAAGATTTCGAAAAGTATGAAAGGCAACAGTCCAATATTCTAGTACACTGCTACGCGTACCCTCTTATAGACGCTTAGCTAGTAATATGGTAAGACATCTTTCTACCTTGACATCTGATAGGTTCAGTGGAATTTTCACCATATTGCTTACATCTATCAAATCCTCTCAGATCTCCACAGGTACATAGAGTGTTGAGTCTAGGGGGCAATTTGGGATTGGGAATACAGTATGACTAATAGTGGCTACATTCATTACACTAACAAGCTGGGTTCAAACAAACCGGGTTGGGTAGGTTACTTTCTAAAGGTAATCCGTTACAGTTACTTGTCCAAAATTGTAATCGGTAACGTAAGTTTTTGACTACCCAAACTTAGTAACGTAGTCTTAAAGAAAAAAATATTGAACCTTTATTTAACTAGGCAAGTTGGTTAAGAACAAATTCTTATTTCCAATGACGGCCTACCAGGGAACAGTGGGTTAACTGCCTTGTTCAGGCAGAACGACAGCTGCCCCAGGTAGCCTATCTGATTACATTCATTAATCTGATTATTCAGTTACTTTTAGATTACTTTCCCCTTAAGAGGTATTAGAAGAAGACAAAAAAGTATGTTACCAATTGAACGACATCTATTGCAGGATAAATCAATGTTAAAGTTTACATAGCTGGCCATATGGATGTTACATTTTACTTTATGGGTTGGTTATATAGGCTTCTTATAACTATCGCTTTCTACTACATATAATACGATTTAAATTTTATCTTTACATTAATAACCAAAGCCTATCAGAATTCCAGTCATTCCAATAAATGTTATACCCTTTGATCTTCAAGAAATCGGACTTGGAAATATGGAAGTATAGATTAGACATTGTTTTACCTGAGCATAACCCCAAAACTAAGGACTTATTAGCCTTATTGTGATTTTGTTATTATGGAGGACTGATTGGGCTCATTGATTTGAGTTGAAAAATAAATGCTTCGATCATGGAATGGCATGCTTTGAGCACTACTGAAAAGAGCTATTTACATGTGAAAAATGAATGCCATATGCAGTATTTGCTATAGGCCTATTGTTTACCTTTTTGTTGGTGACACTGATATTGTGATAATATGCAGCTGTTTAAAGGGCAAATCCACAGATGAAACGATAACAAAATATTCGCCCCGCCTGAGGGAGGGATGAGTCTGGAGGGATGTAACCACTTTCAGATTAATAGACAGCGCTATGGGTGCAAGGATGGACCATTCATGATATCAAACGTATTGTTTTAACTCTGTTATGAGGCTATAAAAAGTGTGTTTACATTTACACTGTTTACAAACATTGGAGAAAAACAAGCTTATATTTTGAGTTCTCATGGAATGTGACAGTTGAACTGAGCTCATTAGGCATTTATAAGTTATATTCTTCAAGAATATATACAGGTTGGAGATATACACAGTACCAGTCAAAAGTTTTGACACACCTGTTCAGTCAATGGTTTTCCTTTACTTTTACTATTTTCTGCATTGTAGAATAATAGTGACGACATCACTATTACATCACCCTTTGCCTTGATGACAGCTTTGCACACTCTTGGCATTCTCTCAACCAGCTTCACCTGGAATGCTGTCTTCAGCAACAGTTTTCAAGGAGTTCCCACATATGCTGAGCACTTGTTGGCTGATTTTCCTTCACTCTGCAGTCCAACTCATCCCAAACTATCTCAATTAGGTTGAGGTCGGGTGATTGTTGAGCCCAGGTCATCTGATGCAGCACTTCATCACTCTCCTTCTTGGTCAAAAAGCCCATACACAGCTTGGAGGTGTGTTGGGTCATTGTCATGTTGAAAAACAAGTGATCGTCTCACTAAGCCCAAACCAGAAGGGATGGTGTATCACTGCGTAATGCTGTGGTAGCCATGCTGGTTAAGTGTGCCTTGAATTCTAAACAAATCAGACAGTGTCACCAACAAAGCACCATCACACCTTCTCTTCCATGCTTCACAGTGGGAACCACACATGCGGAGATCATCCGTTCACCTACTCTGCGTCTCCCAGAGACCACACAGAAGTTGGAACCAAAAATCTCAAATTTGGACTCATCAGTGGACAGATTTTCACCAGTCTAATGTCCGTTGCTCGCGTTTCTTGGCCCAAGCAAGTCTCTTCTTCTTGGTGTCCTTCAGTAGTGGTTTATTTGCAGCAATTTTCTGTTGTGCGTAATGTGCAGTAGCCTATATCATATATGTATTGGATAATGGCACAATCATTTGTGCTTTTATGAGCTTGGATTCATTAAATGTCTTTAATGTGGTGCTCATAAAATGTATGGCTTGTCAGGCTCAGGCTTGAATTTTTGTTTAGACATATTATTTCACTGTATCACAATTCCAGTGGGTCAGAAGTTTACATACACTAAGTTGACTGTGACTTTAAACAGCTTGGAAAATTCCAGAAAATTATGTCATGGCTTTAGAAGCTTCTGATAGGCTAAATTATATCATTTGAGTCAATTGGTGGTATACCTGTGGATGTATTTCAAGGCCTACCTTCAAACTCAGTGCCTCTTTGCTTGACATCATGGAAAAATCAAAAGAAATCAGCCAGGAACTCTGAAAAAAAATTATAGACCTCCGCAAGACTGGTTCATCCTTGGGAGCAATTTCCAAACGCTGGAAGGTACCACGTGCATCTGTACAAACAACAGTACGCAAGTATAAACACCGTGGGACCACGCAGCCGCCATACCGCTCAGGAAGAAGACTCGTTCTGTCTCCTAGAGATGAACGTACTTTGGTGCAAAAAGTGCAAATCAATCCCAGAACAACAGCAAAGGAACTTGTGAAGATGCTGGAGGAAACAGATACAAAAGTATCTATATCCACAGTAAAACAAGTCCTATATCGACGTAACCTGAAAGGCCGCTCAGCAAGGAAGAAGCCACTGCTTCAAAACCGCCATAAAAAAGCCAGACAACAAATGACAAAGTTCGTACTTTTTGGAGAAATGTCCTCTGGTCTGATGAAATAAAAATAGAACTGTTTGACCATAATGACCATCGTTATGTTTGGAGGAAAAAGGGGGATGTTTGCAAGCCGGAGAACACCATCCCAACAGTGAAGCACGGGGGTGGCAGCATGAAATAATTTTAACAAGAAAAACAAGTGTTAATGACTCCAACCTAAGTGTATGTAAACTTCTGACTTCAACTGTATATACACACACACACAGCAAAAAAGAAACGTCCTCTCACTGTCAACTGCGTTTATTTTCAGCAAACTTAACGTGTAAATATTTGTATGAACATAACAAGATTCAACAACTGAGACACAAACTGAAGTTCCACAGACATGTGGCCACCGGCTGCATTAAGTGAAAAACTAGTTTTTAATGACTCCAACCTAAGTGTATGTAAACTTCCGACTTCAAGTGTGTGTGTGTGCGGAGCAACTACAGATTGGAGCTTTAAATCTATCATAAGTGTTTGAGCTTGTGTCCATTAGGCCTATGGATTTTTTTGTTTTTTTTAAATCAGCATGAATTAGATTGCGAAATAAAAGCACCACTGGGATCTGCACTATGCAGCCATTTCAAGAGCACATTTTTCACTGGCTGTCCACTGGTTTCAAAACAATGATTGATAGGCAGCTTAAACTTCTTGAATTCAACCATTATTGGGTTCAAATACACATTTTAGATTTGTGAACAGCCATCCACAACCACAATGTGTTCGGCGCAAATAGCTAAATGAGAGAGCAGCAGTGTTATTTACATCATTGCACAATGTAGATATCAATAACAAGTTATATCGGTATCGCCGTAGACTACACCACTGCTGTCATCCTTACCTCCAAACGTTTATTCAAGTTGGATAATCTTTGGATGCCGACAGCAGTCGCACTATTGGAAGACATAGCTTGGACTGTAGCCTACAAAAGTGTATTCCTGCTCTTTTCCCGCGATCCATCAAACACATTTGGTGTGTTATCATAGTGGTCTCTGACTTGTGGTCAGACTCACTCAGGCAGAACAAACTTTAACTTGCGCCTTTCTTTCAATGTTGATTTGAATGTCATTGAGAAAACAACAGAAGTGTCAGATTATTTTTTTTCCACGAACATCCTCTCTCAAAAGTAATACTCGAATTAATCATGTAGTAGTTCAAAACTATCTGTAATCTGATTACAATATTTTTGCTGGTAACATAACAGATTAGTTAATGTTTTTTGTAATCCCTTACATGTAACAGATTACATGTACATTATACAAATTGTATAAATGTTTAACATTTTCCCATTCAATATCTGTTTATATGACTCACTATGCTTGTTTGTATCCAATAATACCTACATGGTAACGATTGCATGCTTGGTAATAACATTACTAAAAGCATTACTATTTTAACACATGAATAGTAAGCACTAGTATTAGACAGCTTCTGTTAAGCATCTAATAGAAGTTTCAAAGATCCGTGGAAAAGCTTTGGGTCATGTTCTTATGAATTTATAATAACCAAAATTGGCATGACTTATTTATTTGACTGGCTTTATGATTGGTTTGCAAAGTAAAAAGTTGTCAAGTAAAAATGTCACATTGTTTTTGGAATTTTCTCTTCCTTTAAAGTAATCCCAAGGGACAGGAGGAAATGAACACTTTGAAAATATGAAACTATAAAATATGTTTTCCCAGGCAAATTTCCCAACCATCATAAAGAGAATACTAATGTCTGCTGACAACATGGAATACAGAATTTATTTTTTCTCTACTATTCAAGAAGTTTAGGTAGATGTTTCGGACTGTGGCCTGGGGTGTTCTATCGGTTACTACAGCGTCTTCAGAGCTTATATGTATGTCAGTGCTGGCGTGTGTTGGAATTCGAGCCCCACTCCCCTCTAGCACATCATCTCTCCTCCCTCCTTTCCTGTCCCTCTTCCATGCCTCTCTGTCCAATAAACTTGAAAAATCCCCCAAAATAAAATGGATGTCTTTCCAATGGCAATAATTGAAGTGGTTTCCCTAAAAGCACATCATGTTAGTGTGAAAAATCTTGATTATGTTACAGACAAGAAGCTGCTCGGGCTTGAGGCATCATTATTTGTGAGCTAACCAATGATGTGGATTCAGGAAGCAGCAAATTGAAGTCAGGTGGATTGTGTAGAGGAAATACACATTCAAAATAGTTTTATGTGCCGGCTGCTTTGAGGGTAATGTAAAAAGCATAGAGGCATTGTAACTGGAACAAAACAATACGCTTCACAATCTCCATCCACATTGTATGGAGACAATGTATTGGCTGCAGATTCTGACCTTAAAATTCTAGAAAAACATTATGCAGAAGAAACTTTTATCAAATTATTATTATTTTTTCCCCCTTGAAAAACCTTACATTTGTTCATTATAAAATCTGATCAATTTCCTTTATAAGATGGGCAAATAAAGTACTACTCTAAAAGTTTGAAATATTCTAAAGCACAGCTACGGTTTCTTACTCTTTGGCTTTGTCTGAAATGGCACCCTATTCCTAATATAGTGCGCTACTTTTGACCAGGACCCATGATGACCTATGGACCCTGGTCAAATGCAGTGCACTCTATAGGGAATAGGGTGCCATTTCAGACGCATTCCTTATCTCCTGGTTGTAAAGTTTACCTTTAAGTTGTCGTTTGCCTCAGTGTTGACGGCAGATGATGCAGAGCAAACTTGACAACCTTTTTCTCAATGTGATTTTTGACCAAGCCTGTCAGAAGCCAATTGACTTGTGTGTCTGCCTGTGCACCAGCTTGATTTGTACTAGTGCTCTACAAAACTGGGCTAAAAGTCATATGGCTGCAATTCTGATCATGTGTTATCTGTTGTGAGGTTAAACGTTTGGGTTTATCAAGTTTAGCCATTTTTCATTATCAATTTGACAGCACAGTCTCTCATGGCAAATATATTCTGGACACAGACAAAAATGGAACTCTCCTTGCTTTTCTTTGACTTTAGTTTATTAAAGTATGTTTCTCAGGCATTCTACAGAAATTAAGTCATACACTGACCCCTAGACAAATGATATTCCACTGTGTAGACTACTGCTGAGAGAATGTACTATTTTGGGGTGAGTGAAAGCAGACTGATTCTACAGCCCCCTTCCTCCCTCCCTCTATCTCTCTCCTTCCCGCCACCATCTCTCCCTCTCTCAGGCGTCAGAGTTGGGGATGCTGTCCATCTACTACACCTACATCTTCACCACAATGGTAAGAGGCCAGATGTAAATATTATTTTACCATGGAATTAGGTCAATAAAACTGAGTTCAGTGCTACTCTGTATGCAATGTGTCTCATTCTAAGTACAGCCTGTTTCAACACAAAACCGTGCTTGATCAGACTGGTTCTTTAGCTGTGCATGCATTTCAATAGTGACTAGTTACTTATCTCATTTTCCTACATCTGCATTTATGTCAAAGCACTGAACAGGTGAAAGCAAAGCTCAGAGGGTGATTGCGTGTGGTATGCTTTTCCACAAGTTATGAGTTTTCTTAAAATACATCACTCACTGCCTCGAGTCCCACCTAAAGATCAGTGTTCACACGGCCACCATACCCACCAAATGGGAAAATATACCTCAAAGAATGTTGAACGAATGTGCTGTTCAGTATGTACACGCAGCAAAATGTTAAACCGACTGAACTGGTGTCTCTTCTGGCATACAGGAGTTCTCTCTGCTGCAGTTGGATGACATCCTGGTGAAGCGCTGGGTCAACATCCTTGGCTTCTCTGTCCTCAACCACAGCCATCCTTACTTCCCTGACCTCCTCCTCAGTCTCAACCGCTCCTGGCAGGAAAACTGTGACCATGCCCCTTTCACTGGGGTCCCGGTGAGCAAAGCTCCATTTGGATTGTTTTTGATTTAACCAGGCAAGTCAATTAAGCACAAGTTCTTATTTATAATAACGGCCTGGCAAGTGCGGGCTAAATAAGTAAAAGTAAAGGCACAATATGAGACATAGGAAGACATCACAACACAAGGTCAGAAAGACATGGGAACAACACGTAAACGATCAGCCAATATTTGTGCTTTACATGGTTTGGGAAAATGTATGTGATTGCTCAGTTACTTGTAAGAATAACATGTAGGCCTTTCATAGCAATTTCACAAATGGTGCCCGTAATTGAGTCCTTGAAAGTAGAGATGGATACAAATTCACAGGTAGGGTTAGGAGATATTCTTGACCACGTGACCTTCCAGGAAATACTATTACTAGGGCCCAGAGTTTTCCCTGAGCAGCTCACATGCCCCCTTACCATATATTGTTAAGAGCTGACATGGTGATTCCCTAGCCTTGACATGACAAAAAATCTACTAAGCCCCAGTTGCCTCGCAACAACAGATGAAAAGCTTAAAAGCTTTTAGTACATTCACTCAATCAAGTGTACTCACTTAACAGTCCTTCTCGGCTAAGGTTTCAAACTAACCCCAGCCAGTAATTGCATGTTTATGGCACAAAGAACACAAGGCACAACAACACTCTTCCCAATCAAGCTGAATGTGCAATTAATACCCTGGGGTTTTGAGTTTTGCCTCAACACATTCTGATTAATTAAGTGATTTCAAATTATTTTTTAATTAATGGACTTTTCATTGGATTGAAGATGCTGTGTTGTGCTTTCTGACGTCAACATTAAGGAGACATAGAATCCACATTGAATCTCCCCCTACAGTTTGGGCTTTGTTAATCAATGTTACATTACAACAGAGCTAGCTGTGTTCCTACTGTAACTACTAGGTTGTTTTTACTCTATTGTAGAATATTAATTTATTTGCCTACTCTCTCTCCCCATTCTATAACACGACTCTGTGTGCTTACTTTGTATTCACCAGCAGTAAGCGAGCTACCTTCTCTTATTCAGATGGGTATTGTTATATATCTTTCTGGAATCCACCCTGCCATTGTGCGGAACATTTTAAGGAGGATTATTTTCTTAGTTTCCTCCCACTCCTACAATGAAGCTCTTTCAGACTTAGAGAGAAACTCTATCACTGGATGGAATATCTAACTATATAGCTTAGTATCGAGACTCTCTAATTTCCTAATCCAGCATTTGAGTGTGTATCTTGCTCTCTCTCTCAACCCTGTATTTTCTCTCATTCTTCCTTGCTCTCCTTTAACCCTCTACCCATCACCTCTTTTCTCTCTCCCCTTTGTCTATATATCTCTATCAACCTTCTACCTATCTGTTTTCTGTCTCCCTCTCTCTTTCAACCATGTACCATCTCCTCTCTATATCTCACCCCCTCTGTCCCCCAGCTCTCCCCGGCCCTGCTGTTTGATGCCATGCATGTGGTGGTGTCCGCTGTGAGGGAGCTCAACCGCAGCCAGAGCGTGGGCACCACACAGCTAACCTGTCAATCACCCAAAATCTGGGAGCACGGCACCAGCCTGATGAACTACCTACGGATGGTGAGCGCTGACAACTCGCATGCATGTGTACACACACCAGGGTTGGGGTCAATTAGAATTGAAGGCAGTCAATTCAGAAGGTAATCTGAAATTCCAATGATTGAAATGCATGCACAGCTAAAGAACCAGTCTTATCAAGCACAGTTTTGTGTTGAAACAGGCTGTACTTAGAATGAGACACATTGCATACAGAGTAGCACTGAACTCAGTTTTATTGACCTAATTCCATTTTTGTTTTAGTGCGTAAATGGCGCATAACCTGAAAGTTTAAGTTTAGCGGAGTCACTGACAAAAGAGAAAATACTAGGCCCAAGACGAGGAGCTCGAGTTCTTCAACAAGTGGGAACAGTGGCTCCTCCCCTCTGCAAAAAAATTACACAGAGGATTTGAAGGCCGAGATTCTTGCTGCCCTCAGAGCGGACATTTAATCTATACTCAAGTCGTAACTCAAGGAGGCGCTCAGTGAGGACTTTAATTTCATTAAGTCGGAGTTACAAGCAGTCAAGAATGAACTCGCAAAGCATACAGCAATAATTTGTACAGTTAAGAAAACGGTCTCCGACATGGAACAAGGCTTGTCAACATGCACAGACGACATGTCTACACTACAAACCACAGTTAAGAAGCTCAAAACTGATGTGGCTAGCCTAAAGGAACAATGCACACATTTACAAGGTCATATGCAAAGATCCAATATCAGGATTATGGGGGTAGCTGAGGACCTGGGCTCAAGTTCTACTTCATCGGTCTCAAAGTTATTGAAGGAAACCCTCAAATTGGATAAAGACGTCCTTGTAGACCGCTCACATCAGGGCTCTCAAGCAAGAAAGCCTGGTGAAAAACCTTGTGACATTGTGGCTAAACTACAATACTATCAGGATTGTATTGATGTTCTTCGGCGTGCCAGAGAATTTGGCCCACATCGATGCAACGGAGCACCCATCTCTGTCTTCCCAGACTATGCCCCCAGCGTTGCTTGTGACCGTGCCACTTTCAACCATGTCAAGAGTCTGCACCGTGGATGAACCGATGTTCGGTATGGTGTCGCTTTTCCCACCCGCCTCCGTAAAACAGACAACAGCACTGAGAAAGAGTTCCTAGACCCCCGTAAGGTGATGGCCTTCAAGAAGGCAACATTCTACCGAGGTCGGATGAAACAAATGGCTGAATGTTCACCTATTTTTGGCGATTTAGGGTAATGGACGAATGTGTCTACCACTGCAGACTCAGTCTCTCTTTTGTAGATACTGTATAGCGTTGCCAGTGGTATCAGTTGATTATTATTATTATTATTATTATTAGGTTACATTAGTGCCTTAGTCTTGGTGAGTCAATTCTCCTTTTGTTTTAAAGTTTTATTTTATTACCATGAAGATGCTCCTTTCTATTTATCGATGGTACCAGTATCCAGGGTAGATAAAGCTTTCTATTTATCGATGGTACCACTATCCAGGGTAGATAAAGCTTTCTATTTATCGATGGTACCACTATCCAGGGTAGATAAAGCTTTCTATTTATCGATGGTACCACTATCCAGGGTAGATAAAGCTTTCTATTTATCGATGGTACCACTATCCAGGGTAGATAAAGCTATTTATCATGGTTTATCCAGGGTAGATAAAGCAATCGATAGATAAAGCTTTCTATTTTTTATTCTATTTATCGATGGTATCAGTATCCAGGGTAGATAAAGCAAAGTTTTATTCTATTTATCGATGGTATCAGTATCCAGGGTAGATAAAGCAAAGTTTTATTCTATTTATCGATGGTACCAGTATCCAGGGTAGATAAAGCAAAGTTTTATTCTATTTATCGATGGTATCAGTATCCAGGGTAGATAAAGCAAAGTTTTATTCTATTTATCGATGGTACCAGTATCCAGGGTAGATAAAGCAAAGTTTTATTCTATTTATCGATGGTACCAGTATCCAGGGTAGATAAAGCTTTCTATTTATCGATGGTACCACTATCCAGGGTAGATAAAGCTTTCTATTTATCGATGGTACCACTATCCAGGGTAGATAAAGCTTTCTATTTATCGATGGTACCACTATCCAGGGTAGATAAAGCTTTCTATTTATCGATGGTACCACTATCCAGGGTAGATAAAGCTTTCTATTTATCGATTGTACCAGTATCCAGGGTAGATAAAGCAAAGTTTTATTCTATTTATCGATGGTACCAGTATCCAGGGTAGATAAAGCAAAGTTTTATTCTATTTATCGATGGTACCAGTATCCAGGGTAGATAAAGCAAAGTTTTATTCTATTTATCGATGGTACCAGTATCCAGGGTAGATAAAGCAAAGTTTTATTCTATTTATCGATGGTATCAGTATCCAGGGTAGATAAAGCAAAGTTTTATTATTAGGTTTCGTCATTTCTTTAAAGACATTTCTGCCAACTTAGTGGTATTGCTGTAAGATGTGATTTATAAAATGTTTTATACTTTCTTTTAAAATAGCCTAGTTTTGAGTTGTAAATAAGTATTTCTTATTTATTTATTATGCGCAACTTGTTTTTAAACCCTTCACTATTTCAGCAGGGCTCTCTCCTGGATAGGTTTAGTGTTCCCCACTACAAGCACATTATGTGTGGATATCTGCGTCGGGATTACCTTGTTCTTTTAGGTGACCAGGGTGTGTTTCTTTTTCATACCAGACTTCAGAATATTGTTGTTGTTTTTTTTATTGTTCTTCTACCTTTTTTTTATTAGCTATTTTTTGAAAAATGTTATTGTATATTGTCATCTGTAATCTTTTTCCACCTGAATTTATATGCTAGGCCTAATATCATGAGAGGGACAGCTGGTTGCTCGGTCACTTTTGCAAGCCATAATGTTAAGTTTCACTGGGTGATTTAAGGTTCCTTTTCTCATTTAAATCACCTTAAAGTATAAAAATATAACTTTTTGGTAAAAACTCAACTCGTTGTGTTTGGAGGACAAAGAATGCTGAGTTGCATCCAAAGAACACCATACCTACTGTGAAGCATGGGGGTTGAAACATCATGCTTTGGGGCTGTTTTTCTGCAAAGGGACCAGGACGACTGATCCGTGTAAAGGAAAGAATGAATGGGGCCATGTATCATGAGATTTTGAGTGAAAACCTCCTTCCATCAGCAAGGGCATTGAAGATGAAACGTGGCTGGGTCTTTCAGCATGACAATGATCCCAAACACACCGAAGGAGTGGCTTCGTAAGAAGCATTTCAAGGTCCTGAAGTGGCCTAGCCAGTCTCCAGATCTCAACCCCATAGAAAATCTTTGAAGGGAGTTGAAAGTCTGTGTTGCCCAGCAACAGCCCCAAAACATCACTGCTCTAGAGGAGATCTGCATGGAGGTATGGGCCAAAATACCAGCAACAGTGTGTGAAAGTCTTGTGAAGACTTACAGAAAATGTTTGACCTCTGTCATTGTCAACAAAGGGTATATAACAAAGTATTGAGAAACTTTTGTTATTGACCAAATACTTATTTTCCACCATAATTTGCAAATAAATTCATAAAATCCTACAATGTGATTTCCCCTCATTTTGTCTGTCATAGTTGAAGTGTACCTATGATGAAAATTACAGGCCTCTCTCATCTTTTTAAGTGGGAGAACTTGCACAATTGGTGGCTGACTAAATTCTTTTTTGCCCCACTGTATATACTGTTTTCTACTATTTTCTACTATACTATTCTACTGTATCTTAGTCCATTCCGCTCTGACATTGCTCGTCCATATGTATATAGTCTTAATTCATTCCTACTTAGATTTGTGTGTATTGGGTATATGTTGTGTATTTTGTTAGATATTACTGCACTGTCAGCGCTAGAAGCACAAGCATTTCGCTACTACCGCAAAAACATCTGCTAATCACTTGTATGTGACCAATAAAATTTGATTTGATCCAAGAGGCCAAATTATTTCGTACAGCGCAAGATTAAGGAAGGATATTCCATACCTAGGGGAACTTACAAATAAATCTTGATTTGGAAATGGCATATTCACACTCTCCATCCCCAGATTTACTAAAACAACGTTTGACACTTCATACAGAGTTTGATCTTCTTTCAACTTGACAAGCTGAAAAAAGCTGCTCAGAGGACCGCAAATCAAACCATACCTGAGAACTGATGGGCTGGGTAACGCATGTATTGATCATTTAGAGCTCAATTAGAGGTCACAATTATATCACAATTATATACTTCGGAATCCACTGGTAATGTCACCTTACTTGACACCTTCTTTGAGAATTTAGATATTCCTACAGTTGACCCTGAGAACTGCTGAATTAGAAGAACAGTTCTCTGTAGAAGAGATTGTGTTGGCAATTAAATCTATGCAGTGTGGTTAATTCGACGGACTTCCAAGCTAATTATTTAAAAAATAATCAGATGAACTCTCTCCTCTCTTGGTTTCCATATTTGAGGAATCATACTCCTCAGTCTTTACCCTCAACAATGAGGCAAGCATGTATTTCACATATAATGAGAATAAAAACAACTTGAGTGGTTCATAGAGGCTGCGCCTTCTTCACGATGCTGTCTGTGTGGGTGGACCAATTCAGTTTGTCTGTGATGTGTACGCCGAGGAACTTAAAACGTTCTACCCTCTACACTACTGTTCGATGTGGATAGGGGGGTGTTCCCTCTGCTGTTTCCTGAAGTCCACAATCATCTCCTTGGTTTTGTTGACGTTGAGTGTGAGGTTATTTTCCTGACACCACACTCCGAGGGCCCTCACCTCCTCCCTGTAGGCTGTCTCGTCATTGTTGGTAATCAGGCCTACCACTGTTGTGTTGTCCGCAAACTTGATGATTGAGTTGGAGGCGTGCGTGGCCACGCAGTCGTGGGTGAACAGGGAGTACAGGAGAGGGCTCAGAACGCACCCTTGTGGGGCCCCAGTGTTGAGGATCAGCGGGGTGGAGATGTTGTTACCTACCCTCACCACCTGGGGGCGGAACATCAGGAAGTCCAGTACCCAGTTGCACAGGGCGGGGTCGAGACCCAGGGTCTCGAGCTTGATGACGAGTTTGAAGTGTACCATGGTGTTAAATGCTGAGCTGTAGTCGATGAACAGCATTCTCACATAGGTATTCCTCTTGTCCAGATGGGTTAGGGCAGTGTGCAGTGTGGGTGAGATTGCATTGTCTGTGGACCTATTTGGGCGGTAAGCAAATTGGAGTGGGTCTAGGGTGTCAGGTAGGGTGGAGGTGATATGGTCCTTGACTAGTCTCTCAAAGCACTTCATGATGACAGAAGTGAGTGCTACGGGGCGGTAGTCGTTTAGCTCCGTTACCTTAGCTTTCTTGGGAACAGGAACAATGGTGGCCCTCTTGAAGCATGTGGGAACAGCAGACTGGGATAGGGATCGATTGAATATGTCCGTAAACACACCAGCCAGCTGGTCTGCGCATGCTCTGAGGGCGCGGCTGGGGATGCCGTCTGGGCCTACAGCCTTGCGAGGGTTAACACGTTTAAATGTTTTACTCACCTCGGCTGCAGTGAAGGAGAGTCCGCATGTTTTGGTTGCGGGCCGGGCCGTGTCAGTGGCACTGTATTGTCCTCAAAGCGGGCAAAAAAGTTATTTAGTCTGCCTGGGAGCAAGGCATCCTGGTGCGTGACTGGGCTGGTTTTCTTTTTGTAATCCGTGATTGACTGTAGACCCTGCCACATACCTCTTGTGTCTGAGCCGTTGAATTGCGATTCTACTTTGTCTCTATACTGACGCTTAGCTTGTTTGATTGCCTTGCGGAGGGAATAGCTACACTGTTTGTATTCGGTCATGTTTCCGGTCACCTTGCCCTGATTAAAAGCAGTGGTTCGCGCTTTCAGTTTCACGCGAATGCTGCCATCAATCCACGGTTTCTGGTTTGGGAATGTTTTAATCGTTGCTATGGGAACGACATCTTCAACGCACGTTCTAATGAACTCGCTCACCGAATCAGCGTCACTCGAGAGACGTATAGAACCTTCTGCCATTATAGCATAATTTGGAGTGGCACCACAGGAGGCCCCTGTCGTGTCTTTGGCATCATTAAAGGTGAAGACTGTTATTTTATCAATTCTCTAATTATTATTACGTGATTAAACTAATCATGTAAATTTAATTAACTAGGAAGTCGGGGCACCAGGGAAAATCTTCAGATTACAAAGTTATAATTTTCCGAATATAACTCTTCAGATATTTTAATATCTGATCAATTAGTCTTCTATTCATGAATTATTCTTTACCTTTACGTCAGTCTCATTCCAAATGTTGTAAATTGTTGGTTATCTGCACGAACCCAGCCTAAACTACGCTGCTCAAAAAAATGAAGGGAACACTAAAATAACACATCCTTAATCTGAATGAATGAAATATTCTTATTAAATACTTTTTTCTTTACATAGTTGAATGTGCTGACAAAAAAATCACACAAATTATCAATGGAAATCAAATTTATCAACCCATGGAGGTCTGGATTTGGAGTCACACTCAAAATTAAAGTGGAAAACCACACTACAGGCT
Source organism: Oncorhynchus tshawytscha (assembly GCF_018296145.1). NCBI lineage: Eukaryota > Metazoa > Chordata > Actinopteri > Salmoniformes > Salmonidae > Oncorhynchus > Oncorhynchus tshawytscha. Next base: position 33,651,170 of record NC_056458.1, read on the forward strand.
GATCCAACTTTGATGTAATGTCCTTAAAACAAGTCAAAATGAGGCTCAGTAGTATATGTGGCCTCCACGTGCCTGTATGACCTCCCTACAACACCTGGGCATGCTCCTGATGAGGTGGCGGATGGTCTCCTGAGGGATCTCCTCCCAGAGCTGGACTAAAGCATCCGCCAACTCCTGGACAGTCTGTGGTGCAACGTGGCGTTGGTGGATGGAGCGAGACATGATGTCCCAGATGTGCTCAATTGGATTCAGGTCTGGGGAACGGGCGGGCCAGTCCATAGCATCAATGCCTTCCTCTTGCAGGAACTGCTGACACACTCCAGCCACATGAGGTCTAGCATTGTCTTGCATTAGGAGGAACCCAGGGCCAACCGCACCAGTATATGGTCTCACAAGGGGTCTGAGGATCTCATCTCGGTCCCTAATGGCAGTCAGGCTACCTCTGGCGAGCACATGGAGGGCTGTGCGGCCCCCCAAAGAAATGCCACCCCACACCATGACTGACCCACCGCCAAACCGGTCATGCTGGAGGATGTTGCAGGCAGCAGAACGTTCTCCACTGTCATGCTCAGTGTGAACCTGCTTTCATCTGTGAAGAGCACAGGGCGCCAGTGGCGAATTTGCCAATCTTGGTGTTCTCTGGCAAATGCCAAACGTCCTGCACGGTGTTGGGCTGTAAGCACAACCCCCACCTGTGGACGTCGTGCCCTCATACCACCCTCATGGAGTCTGTTTCTGACCGTTTGAGCAGACACATGCACATTTGTGGCCTGCTGGAGGTAATTTTGCAGGTCTCTGGCAGTGCTCCTCCTTGCACAAAGGCGGAGGTAGCGGTCCTGCTGCTGGGTTGTTGCCCTCCTACGGCCTCCTCCACGTCTCCTGATGTGCTGGCCTGTCTCCTGGTAGCGCCTCCATGCTATGGACACTACGCTGACAGACACAGCAAACCTTCTTGCCACAGCTCGCATTGATGTGCCATCCTGGATGAGCTGCACTACCTGAGCCACTTGTGTGGGCTGTAGACTCCGTCTCATGCTACCCACTAGAGTGAAAGCACCGCCAGCATTCAAAAGTGACCAAAACATCAGCCAGGAAGCATAGGAACTGAGAAGTGGTCTGGTCACCACCTGCAGAACAACTCCTCGTGTCTTGTTAATTGCCTATAGTTTCCACCTGTTGTCTATTCCATTTGCACAACAGCATGTGAAATTTATTGTCAATCAGTGTTGCTTCCTAAGTGGACAGTTTGATTTCACAGAAGTGTGATTGACTTGGAATTACATTGTGTTGTTTAAGTGTTCCCTTTATTTTTTTGAGCAGTGTATGAATCCTCTTTACACCAATTGGCTTAAACATTTATTTACTAACTAAATAATTACAGAAATACATAACAAACAGTAGATATTGGTTACTAACAATGATAGGGGAGATACATATGCTATACAAAGAAAAGGGGGTGTGGAGCGAGAAAGACAGACAAAATGGATCACTACACACAGTGGATAATTATATTCATTGAAATGCTAATCCTTTGCACCTGAACGCTCGCTCTTTTGGGAATAATTGCAATCAATATATTTATGCCCGTATGTCGTTGTCTTCTCTGTTGGAATCGTCGGTCCGTCTGCTGGAGAGTCAGTTCATCAGAGTCTCTGGTTACTCATTGTGGTAGCTCTATCGGCGGCTCCTGATAGTGTCTGTTGTAATGGATACGTCAGGCGTCCAATGTTCTTAGAGTAGATGTTATGGCGGTTGTCGGTATTCACATCCCAGGTTTACATCATTTTTTTTTAAATTTGGTGATTTTTAAATTCAAATCAATTCTGAATTGACTGTCTTCAATTTGAATTGAGCCCAACCCTGACACACACAACCCATGTACACACACACAATGTGCTCTGTCTCTCTCACACAGTATGCACTCTATCATGGCTGTTATCCAGGCCTGTCATTTGCCTGTCACCTAGTGAATCACACTGCTCCTGGAGTAAAGGTCTCCAAGATACGATTATGAGCGTCGGCAACATGTTGACTTTGTCCGGTTCTTAGTCATAAACTTGGAATGCTCTCTCCAGAATAGCTCAGTACACACTGTCAACCATATGCACTAAAAGCAATGATTTCCCAACCAAAACATGATTCTCTGAAGTACCTTTCTGTCCAGACACTACTTTGCGTGTAGACATTTTACGGAGTGGCTACCTATACAGAATTTCTGTATCTCAATTTGCCCACGCTAAAAATACAGGTATTTCAGCAACTACACAATATTTGTTTTTCCTTAGCTGAGTGTCCACTCCGCTGCCTAATTAGCTGCTGTGCTGAGTGCTCCACTGCCGCTCCCCCTACTTGATTGCCTTTGTCTCGTCACTAGCGTATCCTACAAACTTCATGTTGCACACAAAACAGTTCGAACTATTGCCTTCCATGCCTCACTAAGTAAAAGCACAATTGCATGTTTGTTTTTTTTCAGGAGAGAAGTAGGCTACATACAGCTATTTACATGTTTTACACAAAATACATGTTCGTACAAACATAAGCATGACACAAATAGGCAGTCTAGCGATTTTATGTTCTTAGCTGCTGAGGTACATGCAGCTATTTACTCTCGCCACGATATCAGCATATGGCAATTAACTATGGCACCCGGCGATGCAAAATGAACTTGCCCATCACAGTCTAATTAGCAAATGAATGTTCTTTTTTCATCATCATTGCAAACATTGGCTAAACATGGTTCAGGAGAGTGTAAAGGGAGGGGGACTGTGAGCAGCAGCTATGTTAGAGAAATGAATGTGTGTATAAAATAACACATGCGCAAGAACAGGATCCGGATCCTTAGCTTTAAAGAGCCACTGCCTTTTAAAAAGCAACAAATTCCTAAGAACATGAAATCGATATGAGTCAGAAACAGTTATTCTTGTGTCAAAATTAACTACGAAGTGTAAATTTGATCATTTTGGTCATAGTCAGTCTCGTCTAAAACATAGTTTGGAACATCCATGCGTCGCACTAGGTAATTGAAGGTTGGGTTTTGATTTGATGATGTCCATTTGCCCACTAACATGAGGTGAACAGCTGCGGCGATTGCTCTCTACCCAATAGCATAGAGGCAGACCTGCCCAGCAGCAATGGCTGTTTACATGAGACAACACGTCACGCATTTATGTTACTTGAGAAATACTGCATCAAACACCCTAGTTAGATATAAAATTGTGCATCTAAAACATCATCGGCCAAAATAACAAGAAGTCAAAATGAATTACAGATATCTTAGATTCATTCTGGGGATTTTGAGGAAGCGAAATAGGCTTCCCTGTCTACAGTGTCTCATGGGGGGACAAACCTCATTAACCAAACGCGGAATTGATCAGGAAACACACTTCCAAGACTGAATGAGCAACAGAAAAACACACGTGCCAATCGGTGTGTTCTATGGTTCTAAGAAAGAGGTTTCTGGAGGGGCAAGAACTCTGGATCCATAGCCAACATTTTAATATGTGAATGTGATCCAATGACTTCATCCCTGTGGGAATTGAACCCACAACCTTGGTATTGCTAATGCCACGCTCTTACCAACTGAGCCAGACCGAGACTATATATACTGTATTGTGTTTGTATATGTTTTAATGCAATACCATTTGGAGCTCTCATTGAGATGCACAGCCCAGTATGTCCTCTCCTTTTGCTCTGTCTTTGACAGGTAGAATTGGAAGGTCTAACTGGACACATAGAGTTCAACAGCAAAGGCCACCGCTTCAACTACTCCCTGAGGGTCGTACAAAGCAGCTCAGAGGGGCTAAGGCAGGTAAAGCTACACTGCACACACAATAACCACTGACTTTGTAACAGACTGGGATTTACTGTGTATAACTATATATAAAGAGCTACAGTCTGAGGCCAAGGTTTAGGCTCACTCCCAAATGGCACCCTATTTTCTATGTAGTTCCCTACTTTTGACCATGGCCCTGGTCAAAAGTAGTGCACTAAATGGGGAATAAGGTGCCATTTGGCAGACATTTAAAGGGGAAGTTGTGAGATGGAGCTCTAGCTCGTAAATTTTTCATGAAGGCATCTTGAAAAAGAAGTTACCATATGAAACAATGTTTGAAAGAACTTCTTTTGATCCCTCACCATGAAGAGTGCATTTGTAAACAAGCCGTGGCAGACATAGATGCAGGGCCCAGTGCTATTCTGTCACGATGCCTGCCTCCAGTTAATGTGACATGTTTGACTCCACCATTTAATTTTACATTTTTAATAGCTTTTAGATTTGCTTTTAGATTATATACTAAGATTAAGATAAATTATGGCAGAGCTTTCAAAAACCAAGCTTCACAACATAGTCGGGTTGAGGTGTAGACTGCATTTAGGTTTTAAAAATATTTTTGCATAGCCTGTAGTCAGGGATTTTATCACTCTTTTAGTTGTTGTTTTATCAATGTTTTTTCCCCAAATGTTTTCTTTACTTTTAAGATGTTCTCTTAATTGTTCCCATGTATACTTTTCTGTTTCTTACTGAGATGTCTCCTTCTGGCTAAGAATACATGACAATATCAATATTATTGATTCTGTGATATGAAAAGATGTCACGGAAAGTCAGATTTGCTGTGCCCTCCCTAGATACTGTAGCATTGCAGAGGACACAAAGACATTGTGTGTCTGCCTGCCAGTGTTCTTTTCAGAGGTATCTTACAATAGGAACCTGTGAATAGTGAAAGGATTAAGTATGAAATTGCAAGCATTTGTAGTTGTGCATTTCCAGTCAACAGGCCAAATTTCATCAGACATCCAAATGTCGAAAGGGGGAAACTTCAATGTTGGTCTACAGGGCATGACTTGTAAAGGTAGTAATTTATCTTTAGGCTTTGAAGCAGTGTTTTGCGCATGAAATTAAATGTATGACGACGTGCACTTTCTGCAGTGTTTGTAACCAGGGGTTACATTTGGGATGGAACATACTGCATGATGTAATGTCATTTGCATTTTTTCCCCCGCTACCAGAATATTATGTGTGACCCAAATTAATACATTTCTTAAACTCTTGCAAACCCATATCCAATATCTATTTATGTGTATAGTGTACTGTATAGTTAACCTGCAGGTACACACATAAAAATACTATAGTTTACTATAGTATAAATACTATAGTTTAAAAGCTATTGTGTGTGTATATACTCTAGTATTTACTCAAGTTTTTTTGTGGACATTACTGTAGGATTCACTGTAGTGTTTTTTAATGGATATTACTGTAGTATACTATAGTATTTACTGTTATTTTTGCAGACATTACTGTAGTATTTGCTATAGTGTTTTTGTTTCATTATCTTCTAGTTAGAAGTGGGGGCTTTCCCCTTGAGGATACCTACTGGACAAATACTAAAAGAGCACATTTTCCATAACCTGTAGGGAACACAATAATATGGTCTATACATGGCATGTGGGTTTCTCACTCATGGTTGGCATAAATTGGTTTATTTAACCGGTTGAGTTTTTTTTGTCACCCTTAGTGAACATAACTCAGAGAAAATACACATCACATATGGCGTTCCACAAGGTTCGATTTTGGGTCCGATACTGTTCAGTTGATATATGTTACCCCTTGGCAGCATTATCATAAAGCACTGCATTTATTTTCACTGCTATATTTCTGTGTCACCAGAGTATTCTAGCTCCACGGATAAATTAGACTTAGTGATTTAAATACTTGGATGCTCACAACTTCCTCCAAGACCAGGCCTCCTCAGTGGCGCAGTGGTCTAAGGCACTGCATTGTAGTGTTAGAGGTGTCACTACAGACCTGGGTTCAATGCCAGGCTGTAGCATAACTCAGAGAGAATCTAGTTGCATATTTTAATTAATGGGCAATAAAGATAAAACACCAGGTAAAAAAAAACTATGTGTTATTTTAGATTATAAATAAAATTTTGAATCACACATTAGCAATGTGATCAAAATAGTTTTTTACCACCATTGACAATGTGCGGCCGTTTCTCTCTCAGGGTGATGCATCCATGCTTTTATTACAAGCAGGCTTGGCTACTGTAATGCTCTCCTGTCTGGTCTACCCAAGAAAGCCATTGGTTAACTGCAAAACATACAGAATGCTGCAGCACGGGTACTGACCAAGACCAGATGGAGAGCACACATTACACTGGTTTTAAGGTCTCTGCACTGACTGCCTGTGAGTTTTAGAATTAATTTGAAGATTCTTCTATTGTTTTTTAAATCAATCCACGATTGTACACCCCAATACATCTCAGACATGCTTTTAAGTTATATACGCAGTAGGTCCATCTGGCACTGGCCTTTTAACCATCCCAAAGCCTAGGACCAAGAGGGATGGAGAGGCAGCCTTTAGTTATTATAGCCCCAGCCTCTGGAATAGCCTGCCAGAGAACCTGAGGGGTGCTGAAACTGCAAAAAAAGAAATGTCCCTTTTTCAGGACCCTGTCTTTCAAAGATAATTCAAAAAAATCTAAATAACTTCACAGATCTTCATTGTAAAATGTTTAAACACTGTTTCCCATGCATGTTCAATGAACCATTAACAATTAATGAACATTCACCTGTGGAACGGTCGTTAAGACACTAACAGTTTACAGATGGTAGACAATTAAGGTCACAGTTATAAAAAATTTGGACACTAAAGAGGCCTTTCTACTGACTCTAAAAAACACCAAAAGAAAGATGCCCAGGGTCCCTGCTCATCTGTGTGAACGTGCCTTAGGCATGCTGCAAGGAGGCATGAGGACTGCAGATGTGGCCAGGGCAATAAATTGCAATGTCCATACTGTGAGACACCTAAAACAGCACTACAGGGAGACAGGACGGACAGCTGATCATCCTCACAGTGGCAGACCACGTGTAACAACACCTGCACAGGATCGGTACAGCTGAACATCACACCTGCGGGACAGGTACAGGATGGCAACAACAACTGCCCGAGTTATACCAGGAACGCACAATCCCTCCATCAGTGCTCAGACTGTCCGTAATCGGCTGAGAGAGGCTGGACTGAGGGCTTGTAGGCCTGTTGTAAGGCAGGTCCTCACCAGACATCACCGGCAACAACGTCGCCTATGGGCACAAACCCACCGTCGCTGGGTCAGACAGGACTGGCAAAAAGTGCTCTTCACTGACGAGTCGCGGTTTTGTCTCACCAGGGGGGGATGGTCGGATTCGCGTTTATCGTCAAAGGAATGAGCGTGACACCGAGGCCTGTACTCTGGAGCGGGATCGATTTGGAGGTGGATGGTCCATCATGGTCTGGGGCGGTGTTTCACAGCATCTCTGACTGAGCTTGGTGTCATTGCAGGCCATCTCAACGCTGTGCATTACAGGGAAGACATCCTCCTCCCTCATGTGGTACCCTTCCTGCAGGCTCATCCTGACATGACCCTCCAGCATGACAATGCCACCAGCCATACTGCTCGTTCTGTGCGTGATTTCCTGCAAGAGAGGAATGTCAGTGTTCTGCCATGGCCAGCGAAGAGCCCGGATCTCAATCTCATTGAGCACATCTGGGACCTGTTGGATCGGAGGGTGAGCGCAAGGGCCATTCCCCCCAGAAATGTTCTGGAACTTGTAGGTGCCTTGGTGGAAGAGCGGGGTAACATCTTACAGCAAGAACTGGCAAATCTGGTGCAGTCCATGAGGAGGAGATGAACAGCAGAACTTAATGCAGCTGGTGGCCACACCAGATACTGACTTACTTTTGATTTTGACCCCCCCTTTGCTCAGGGACAAATTATTCAATTTCTGTTAGTCACATGTCTGTAGAACTTGTTCAGTTTATGTCTCAGTTGTTGCATCTTGTTATGTTCATACAAATATTTACACATGTTAAGTTTGCTGAAAATAAACGCAGTTGACATTGAGAGGGAGACGTTTCTTTTTTTGCTGAGATCTTAAAACAAATGTTTGGCTTTTCCTTTTTTATCTGGTTTGTTGTGTAGTAAATATTTTTACTCTTATTTTCATTTGTCAAATAAAGCCTGATTTGATTTGAAATTGGGATATGGGGGAGGGGAATTGATGTGGTATATGCAAATTAAATATCAAATCAAGGTTTATTTGTCACGTGCGCCGAATACAACAGGTGTAGACCTTACAGTGAAATGCTTAGTTAAAGGCTCTAACCAGTAGTGCAAAAAAGGTATTAGATGAACAATAGGTAAGTAAATGCCGTCCCTGGAAGGGGTGCGTCACCTGAGTGGGTTGATTCACTGATGTGGTCGTCCTGTCTGGGTTGGCGCCCCACCTTGGGTTGTGCCATGGCGGAGATCTTTGTGGGCTATACTCAGCCTTGTCTCAGGATGGTAAGTTGGTGGTTGGAGATATCCCTCTAGTGGTGTGGGGGCTGTGCTTTGGCAAAGTGGGTGGGGTTATATCCTTCCTGTTTGGCCCTGTCTGGGGGTGTCCTCGGATGGGGCCACAGTGTCTCCTGACCCCTCCTGTCTCAGCCTCCAGTATTTATGCTGCAGTAGTTAATGTGTCGGGGGGCTAGGGTCAGTTTGTTATATCTGGAGTACCTCTCCTGTCCTATTCGGTGTCCTGTGTGAATCTAAGTGTGCTCTCTCTAATTCTCTCTTTCTTTCTCTCTCTCGGAGGACCTGAGCCCTAGGACCATGCCCCAGGACTACCTGTCCACCTGACCTGACCGTGCTGCTGCTCCAGTTTCAACTGTTCTGCCTTATTATTATACGACCATGCTGGTCATTTATGAACATTTGAACATCTTGTCCATGTTCTGTTATAATCTCCACCCGGCACAGCCAGAAGAGGACTGGCCACCCCACATAGCCTGGTTCCTCTCTAGGTTTCTTCCTAGGTTTTGGCCTTTCTAGGGAGTTTTTCCTAGCCACCGTGCTTCTACACCTACATTGCTTGCTGTTTGGGGTTTTAGGCTGGGTTTCTGTACAGCACTTTGAGATATCAGCTGATGTATGAAGGGCTATATAAATAAATTTGACTTGATTTGATTTTGATTTGATGAACAGAGAGTAGCAGTAGCGTAAAAGAGGGCGTGGCGGGACACAATGCAGATAGCCCGGTTAGCCAATGTGCGGGAGCACTGGTTGGTCGGCCCAATTGAGGTAGTATGTACATGAATGTATAGTTAAAGTGACTATGCATATATGATAAACGGAGAGTAGCAGCAGCGTAAAAAGAGGGGTTGGGGGAAGCACAAAATGCAAATAGTCCGGGTAGCCATTTGATTACCTGTTCCGGAGTCTTATGGCTTGGGGGTAAAAACTGTTGAGAAGCCTTTTTGTCCTAGACTTGGCACTCCGGTACCACTTCCCATGCGGTAGTAGAGAGAACAGTCTATGACTGGAGTGGCTGGGGTCTTTGACAATTTTTAGGGCCTTCTTCTGACACCGCCTGGTGTAGAGGTCCTGGATGACAGGCAGCTTATCCTAGTGATGTACTGGGCTGTACGCACTACCCTCTGTAGTACCTTGCGTTCAGAGGCCGAGCAATTGCCGTACCAGGCAGTGACGCAACCAGTCAGGATGCTCTCGATGGTGCAGCTGTAGAAACTTTAGAGTATCTCAGGACCCATGCCAAATCTTTTTAGTTTCCTGAGGGGGAATAGGCTTTGTCATGCCCTCTTCACGACGGTCTTGGTGTGTTTGGACCATTCTAGTTTGTTGGTTATGTGGACACTAAGGAACTTGAAGCTCTCAACCTCCACTACAGCCCCGTCGATGAGAATGGGGGCGTGCTCGGTCCTCCTTTTCCTGTAGTCCACAATCATCTCCTTAAGATGTCAATACAGTCTGTAGTGTATATATACAATGTTTTATTACAGTTTAATACAGAATTATATAGTAAGTACTACACATGATCGAGGGCTACTACAGTGTGTAGTATAGTATGCTACAGATTACTAAAGTATGTCCTGTAGTATTATTATTATTTTTTATGTGTGTAGGGTTGCAAAATTCAACAAACATTCACAAATTTTTCAGAAATCCCAGTTGGAGGATTCAGATTTCCTTCTTATTCCCTCCTGATTCCAGGAATATTCCAACCCGGATTTTTGGGAAAACCTGGAAATTCTGGAAAAGTTAAATGAATTATGCAACCCTAACTGTATAGAAGACTACTGTAACACCTCCCTCTCACTCAGCACAAAGCATGGTGTGAGAAGGAAAGGAGCCATACCCTATATTCTCAAATGGCACCTTAATCCCCAACAGTGCACTACTTTTCATACTACTTTGTTCAAAAGTTGTGCACTTCACAGAGAATAGGGGAAGAAACCATGCCATTTGGGATGAAACCTATGAGACAGCCAACTGTATCTTCAATTCTGATTCAAATCCAACCATGGCCACTCAGACGGAAGCTGTCAATTTGAATGAGCTTGCACTTTCTCTTCTGAGGAGAACATTGAAGATGAAAAGAAATTCAGCAACTCTGAAATATCCTGATGAAGGTATTTGCCGAAACACTTTGGTTTTAACAATAACATATGAATTTTTCAAACATACCTCAATTTCTACTACTGAGTTGCTGAATATGTTTTCACCTTCATTTTGCTGTGCATGCACCTTGGTTTGAAAGCACAGCACCATCCTGTTTCTCTCAATCTCTTTCCTTCAACCCTCTACCCATCTCCTCTTTTCTTTCTGTCTCCCTCCCTCCCAGGTTGGTGAGTGGCATTCGGAGCACGGTCTATCCATGGAGAGCGACATCAACCTCCTCATCATGGGCGGCACCATCTTCAACACCACCCTCACCATCACCACCATCTTGGTGAGTGCAGCTTCTTTTTTCGCCACACTATTTCAACATTTGCAGGGGTGTATTCATTAGTGCACACTGTAGAAAAAGGTTTTGCAACGGAAAGCGAAAACAACCATTTCTTATTGGACAAGTTCAGGTAGTCCCGCCCTGTTTCAGCCTGTTTGCTTTCGCTCCTAGTGAACACGACACTGTTTTTGCCTATACTACTTGTTCCTTCTTCTTCTTGTTTTTAATCCATCTGCCAACTCAATTAAGCACAAGCATACCAAGTGTTCCAGACGCTTTCACCGTTGACCTCGGTAGATGAGAGACTGGCTTTTCTTCTTATTTGAGGCACAATCTAATTGGTGCCCTTAAAAAAATAGAAATTCCTCAAGGCTCATTCTCCATGGACTCTGTCTCTTCTTCATTTGCATTTGCTTGACCTGGTCCACTGGGTATGAAATACCGGCGCATGACTAGAATTTTCTCATCATTTTGTTACAAGGAGACAGAAAAATGATCAGATGAACCTCTTCCCTTCAATCAACTGTAGATTCAGCCAGAATACTGTAGTTGGTAGCTACTGTTTTTAATTGGTAGACACTGTGTGTGTGTGTGTGTGTGTGTGTGTGTGTGTGTGTGTGTGTGTGTGTGTGTGTGTGTGTGTGTGTGTGTGCGGCATTGCTATTTGGTTGTCTTGGCTACATACATAGGCTTACTGTACATGGCCTTCAGCTTGCATATTGATTGACTGGCACAATGGAACCAATAGAATAGCTGCGAAACTGCTGACCCCGCCATCTGGCATCCCAGGCAACCTAAAGCAGGCTGCTTCATTACCTCAAGTCTCAAATGAACACAGGTGGGAAATGTTGAGTCATTATCTTAATGAAGTGAGTTAAATATATTGTGAATTAACGACTGTGTGTGGCTCATTAAGGGATAACTGAGAGAGAAACGCATTGGCTCAGAGCTTTAATAAAGCAGCCTAGTCAGAAACTGATGGAAACACAGAGAAGAACTGAGGGAGGCCCAAGGGAGGGCATGAGTCATGGTCGAGAGACCTACGAATCACACTAGCACGGCTAGCCTAACACACACACACACTCTCCCATTCTCTTTCTCTCATAGACATGCATACACACGCACACACACTTCCTCTCTCACAGGCATGCGCGTGCACACACACACACGTGCACACCCACTCTCCCATTCTCTTTCTCTCACAGACACACACATACACTCCCACTCTCTCTCTGACACAGACATGCATACACACACATGCACACACTCCCTCTCTCACAGACACAGGCATGCACATGCACGGAAACACTCTCCCATTCTCTTTCTCTCACAGACACGCACACACACTCCCACTCGCTCTCTGACACAGGCATGCACACCACACACACACACACAAGGTTACATCAGTTTGAAGCCTCTTGCAAGATAGCTATTATTTGGTGCTGAGTCTGAACCATGCAAATACACTCAACCACAATACACACATTCATATTCAGAGTGTTAATATTCACATGTACAGGGTTGCAGGTTGGATTGTAGGGTACAGCGAAAATATTAGACTTCGAGCTCCAACATGCAGGATTAAGTGAAATAAAATTAGGAAAATAGTCATAAAAACAACAATATAAATAGCACGATACATAATACATACAGTGCCTTGCGAAAGTGTTCGGCCCCCTTGAACTTTGCGACCTTTTGCCAAATTTCAGGCTTCAAACATAAAGATATAAAACTGTATTTTTTTGTGAAGAATCAACAACAAGTGGGACACAATCATGAAGTGGAACGACATTTATTGGATATCTCAAACTTTTTTAACAAATCAAAAACGGAAAAATTTGGCGTGCAAAATTATTCAGCCCCTTTACTTTCAGTGCAGCAAACTCTCTCCAGAAGTTCAGTGAGGATCTCTGAATGATCCAATGTTGACCTAAATGACTAATGATGATAAATACAATCCACCTGTGTGTAATCAAGTCTCCGTATAAATGCACCTGCACTGTGATAGTCTCAGAGGTCTGTTAAAAGCGCAGAGAGCATCATGAAGAACAAGGAACACACCAGGCAGGTCCGAGATAGTGTTGTGAAGAAGTTTAAAGCCGGATTTGGATACAAAAAGATTTCCCAAGCTTTAAACATCCCAAGGAGCACTGTGCAAGCGATAATATTGAAATGGAAGGAGTATCAGACCACTGCAAATCTACCAAGACCTGGCCGTCCCTCTAAACCTTCAGCTCATACAAGGAGAAGACTGATCAGAGATGCAGCCAAGAGGCCCATGATCACTCTGGATGAACTGCAGAGATCTACAGCTGAGGTGGGAGACTCTGTCCATAGGACAACAATCAGTCGTATATTGCACAAATCTGGCCTTTATGGAAGAGTGGCAAGAAGAAAGCCATTTCTTAAAGATATCCATAAAAAGTGTTGTTTAAAGTTTGCCACAAGCCACCTGGGAGACACACCAAACATGTGGAAGAAGGTGCTCTGGTCAGATGAAACCAAAATTGAACTTTTTGGCAACAATGCAAAACGTTATGTTTGGCGTAAAAGCAACACAGCTCATCAACTTGAACATACCATCCCCACTGTCAAACATGGTGGTGGCAGCATCATGGTTTGGGCCTGCTTTTCTTCAGCAGGGACAGGGAAGATGGTTCAAATTGATGGGAAGATGTATGGAGCCAAATACAGGACCATTCTGGAAGAAAACCTGATGGAGTCTGCAAAAGACCTGAGACTGGGACGGAGATTGTCTTCAAACAAGACAATGATCCAAAACATAAAGCAAAATCTACAATGGAATGGTTCAAAAATAAACATATCCAGGTGTTAGAATGGCCAAGTCAAAGTCCAGACCTGAATCCAATCGAGAATCTGTGGAAAGAACTGAAAACTGCTGTTCACAAATGCTCTCCATCCAACCTCACTGAGCTCGAGCTGTTTTGCAAGGAGGAATGGGAAAGAATTTCAGTCTCTCGATGTGCAAAACTGATAGAGACATACCCCAAGCGACTTACAGCTGTAACCGCAGCAAAAGGTGGCGCTACAAAGTATTAACTTAAGGGGGCTGAATAATTTTGCACGCCCAATTTTTCAGTTTTTGATTTGTTAAAAAAGTTTGAAATATCCGATAAATGTCGTTCCACTTCATGATTGTGTCCCACTTGTTGTTGATTCTTCACAAAAAATACAGTTTTATATCTTTATGTTTGAAGCCTGAAATGTGGCAAAAGGTCGCAAAGTTCAAGGGGGCCGAATACTTTCGCAAGGCACTGTACATAATGACAGCTTAGTGGCAGTGATGAATAAATAAATGTCCATTGGGGTGGAGGCAGATTAGACTGTTGAGGGGGTGGAATGACCATAGGGGGAGCAACAGCATGACCATTGAGTAAAAACAAAACAAAATTATTAGATATTTTTTTTATTTTATTGAACCTTTTATTTAACCAGGAAAAGCCCATCTCCCTTTTTCAAGGGAGGCCAGGCCAAGATGGCAACAACAATCAATACATTAAATAATTAGAACATACAACAATATGATACAGCCTATAAAAAGCCTTTACACATCTCTGTAACAGTCTCCCATCAATATTTTAAATTCATTCAGTGGCACTAACATATCTAGATGAAGCATGGACTGTAGATTATTCCATGCGTCTGGTGCACAAGAAGAGAAGGCAGTGTTGCCTAATACTGTGAATGTCCTGGGGACTTTAAGTAGCAACCACCTAGCAGACCAGGTATGGTAACTGCTGGTGGTGAAGGAGACCAGACTACAGAGGTAAAGAGGGAGTTTATCCAAAACGGCTTTGTAGATGAACACATATTTGTATCTTTCTGTGCATATAAAGTGAGGTCCAACCTACCATTTGGTACAATGTGCAATGGTGGGTGAGTGACTTGGCATTTGTAATAAAGCGCAAGGATGCATGATAAACAGAGTCCAGTCTCTGTAAGACGGAAGAGGTTGCATGCATATACAACAAGTCACCATAATCAATTACAGAGAGAAGTGGCCTGAACAAGCTTCTTTCTAGCCATAAGCGGGAAGCAAGCCTTATTACGAAAATAAAAAACAAATTTCAATTTAAGCTTTGTCATAAGATTATCCACATATCAACAACTGTGACAGTGATGAATGTTGTTTTTGTGGGGGAGAGGGCAGCAGGAGAAAGAATGTCCATAAGGGGAGCAGCAGGTAAGGTAAATGAGAGTTGAGTGTGTGGGCGGGTAAATTTCCATGAGGGGGATTAATGAGGGGTGGGGGAGGGTCCATAAGGGGAGTAGTGGCTATTCAGCAGCCTAATGGTCTGAAGGGTTGAAACTATTGGCCAGTCTTTCAGTTTTTGCCATGATGCTCCTGTACTGCCCCCATCTAAATGATTAAAGCGGGGATAACAGGACATGGCTTGGGCGCTGGGGTCCCTGATGACCTGGTGCGTGGGGTTAGACCATTTCAGCTTCTCTGAGATGTGTATGCCAAGGAATTTGAAGTTATTGACCAGCTCCACAGCGGCCCCGTTGATGAGGATGGGGGCGTGTCCAGCCTGGTTCCTCCTGAAGTCCACAATCAGCTCCTTTCTTTTGCTAACGTTGAGGGAGAGGTTGTTTCCCTGACACCATGTTATCAGAGTACCTATCTCCTCCCTGTAGGCTTTCTTGTCATTGTTGGTGATCAGGCCTACTGTTATATTGTCAGTGAACTTGATGATGGAGTTGGAACTGTGTGAGGCCACGCAGTTGTGGGTACAGGAGGGGACTGAGGACGCAGCCTTGTGGGGCCCCCGTGTTGAGGACCAGTGTCAAGGAAGTAATGTTGCCTACCTTCACCACCTGGGGGTGGCCCGTCAAAGTCCAGGACCCAGTTGCATAGGGAGGAGTTCTGACCCAGGGTTCTGAGCTTTGTAATGAGCTTATAAGCCACTATGGTATTGAAGGCCAAGCTGTAGGCGATGAGCAGCGTCCTCGCATACGTATGCATTCCTTTTGTCCAGGTGTGTAAGGGCAGTGTGCAGTGCAATACTATTGCATCATCCATGGATCTGTCAGGGCGGTAGGCGGATTGGAGAGGGTCAAGCATGTCGGGGAGGGAGGAGTGATATGGTCTTTGACTAACCTCTCGAAGCACTTCATGATGACGGAAGCACTTCATGATGACACACCAGTGCATGCGAATTCACGTTAACACATGCACAAACTGCCCCCCCCTGCACACACACACACACACACACACACACACACATCTCAGCTTGCACCAGTCTGATGCCCCTTCATGCAGGAGAACCCCTACGTGATGCTGAGGTCCGAACATCAGGCCCTGGAGGGCAACGAGCGCTACGAAGGATTTTGTGTAGACATGCTGCGAGAGCTGGCCGAGCTGCTGCACTTCAGCTACCGTCTGCGGCTGGTGGCGGACGGCGTGTACGGCGTGCCCAGTGCCAACGGCACCTGGACGGGCATGGTGGGTGAGCTCATCTCTAGGGTGAGCACTGAGTGAGTGTTGCAGTGTGATTGTGGCTAAAAATCTTCTCCCTCTCTATTCACTTATGTTTGTATAGTAAGGGTAAGGTGATGTCTTGATGTCACAGGTACTGCAGTCACAAGTTATACCACCTGTAGGTAGTAAAAGATAAATGATATAAAAACCCTGTTGTAGTGTTATTGTTTCATACCCAGCCATCACCTGTGTCTCAAGACGTCTCAAAACATGGTGATGGCTGAGTATGTTTTTGCTGATTACACAAGATATGTTTACTACTCATCCTCCTGAAATAGTCATTGGAAGGGGATTGTCCTTTAAAGATAACATTCCAGATAACAGATAATAAACATAAATTCATGTTAGGATCCAAACAAGATATCTTGATTTTTAATTGAATCTGAATCAAGAATCAAGATATTGTGAATTAGCTGTTGAGGTACAACAGCCTTCAGAAAGTATTTATAACCTTTGACTTACTCCACGTTACAGCCTGAATGCAAAATTGATTAAATATGTTTTTCTCACCCATCTACACACAATACCCCATAATGACAAAGTGAAAACATGCTTTTAGAAATGTTTGCAAATTTATTGAAAATGAAATACAGAAATATCACGTTTACAGAAGTATTCACAGCCCTTTGCCATGACACTCCAGATTGAGCTCAGGTGTATCTAATTTCCTTTGACCATCCTTGATGTCACTACAACTTGACTGGAGTCCCCTGTGGCCAATTTCATTGTTTGGACATGATTTAAAAAGAAACACACCTGTCTATCCCACAGTTGACAGTGCATGTCAGTGGTAACTATACCATGAAGTCCAAGGAACTGTCTGTAGAGCTCTGAGAAATGTGCTTCATCACAATTCTTTCTGGGGAAGGGTATAAAACAATTTCTAGAGTGTTAAAATTTTCTAAGAGCACAGTGGTCTCTATCATTGGGAAATTGAAAAAATATGTTACTACCCAGACTGTCTACCCAAAAGCTGCCCACCGACCAAACTGGGCAACCGGGCAAGAAGGACCTTGATCAGGGAGGTGCTAAGAACCCAATCACCAACCTTACTGTGAAGCATGATGGTGGCAGCATCATGCTATGGGGAAGTCTTTCGGCAGCATGGACTAGGAGACTGGTAAGGATAGAGGGAACAATGAATGGAGCCAAACACAGGCAAATATTTAATGAGAACCTGCTTCAGAGTGCAAACGACCTTTGACCTGGGGGCAAAGATATACGTTCCAACATGACAATGACCGCAAGCATACAGCCAAAGCAATGCTGCAATGGCTTCAGAACAAGAATCTGAAAGCCCAGACTTGAATTCCCATTGAAAATCTGTGGAAAGACTTGAAGATTGCTGTTCACCACCGATCCCCATCTAACTTTAAGAAGAAAGTCCCCAAAGCTGATACAGCATTGAGCCATCTTGGTTATGTCTGTAATTGCCGCCAAAGGTGCTTCTACAAAGTATTGACTCGGGTGTTAATACTTATGTAAATGAGATATTTCTGTATTTAATTTTCCACAAATTTGCAAAAATGTCTAAACATGTTTTCACTAAGTCATTATGGGGTATTTTGTGTGTGTGTGTGTGTGTGTGTGTGTGTGTGTGTGTGTGTATGTGTGTGTGTGTGTGTAGGTAGGTGAGAAAACCCCCAATGTAATCCATTTTGAAATAAGGCTCTAATAAGTCAAGGGGTATGAATACTTTATGAAGACACTGTATACATTGCAGTATATAGTTTATACCATCCACCGCTCCTTCCAATTTTTGTAGAGAAATTCCAATTTGGAGGGAAATTTCAGAGTTGAGGGAAATTCAGATTTGAGGAGGTGACGGAGGATAAAGAAGAGAAGGACGGGGACGTCAGTAGGACTTTGTCCTCTGCCTCAATCTCTCCACTTATTGGCCCAGGTCTCTGTAATATGACTGAAGCCTTCATGGACACTTCCTTTAATGAGCAGACCTGTGTTCAAATACTATTTTAAATCATTTAAAACGCTTTATCTTTGCTTGAATGAGTTTGCCTCGTGCAATGGAACCAATAGAATAGCCCCAAAACTGTAAACCCTGCCCATCTATGATCACTAGGCAGGCTAGAGCAAACTCTCAAAGTATATGAACATTTTAAAATTGTATTTGAACCCAGGTCTGATACTAAGATCTATGGGGGTCACTGCTTTGCACTTTCATTTGCTACCTACTGCACTGTGTGTGTGTGTGTGTGTGTGTGTGTGTGTGTGTGTGTGTGTTGTCATTTGTGATCCATTCCAATGGGAGACCATGGGAATTTTTACTGCCTCATGGAAACTGCACTAGGCTAACAGTATGGCTACGCCCCAAATGGCACTTATGGGGCCCTGGTAAAATAGTACTACACTACATTTGAAGTCAGAAGTTTATAATACACTTAGGTTGGATTCATTGAAACTCGTTTTTCAACCACTCCACAAATTTCTCGTTAACTAACTATAGTTTTGGCAAGTCGGATAGGACATCTACTTTGTGCATGACACATATTTTTTTCAACAATTGTTTACAGACAGATTATTTCACTTATAATTCACTGTATCACAATTCCAGTGGGTCAGAAGTTTACATACACTAAGTTGGCTGTGCCTTTAAACAGCTTGGAAAATTCCAGAAAATGACATCATGGCTTTAGAAGCTTCTGTTAGGCTAGTTGACATCATTTGAGTCAATTGGAGGTGTACCTGTGGATGTATTTCAAGGCCTAACTTCAAACTCAGTTCCTCTTTGCTTGACATCATAAGAAAATCAAAAGAAATCAGGCAAAAAAATGTAGACCTCCACATGTCTGGTTCATCCTTGGGAGCAATTTCCAAATGCCTGAAGGTACCATGTTCATCTGTACAAACAACAGTACGCAAGTATAAACACCATGGGACTACGCAGCCATCATACCCCTCAGGAAGGAGACGCATTCTGTCTGAATGTACTTTGGTGTGAAAAGTGAAAATCAATCCCAGAATAACAGCAAAGGACCTTGTGAAGATGCTGGAGGAAACGGGTACAAAAGTATCGATATCCACAGAAAAACGAGTCCTATATCGACATAACCTGAAAGGCCACTCATCAAGGAAGAAGCCACTGCTCCAAAACCGCCATAAAAAGCCAGACTATGGTTTGCAACTGCACCTGGGAGCAAAGATCATACTTTTTGGAGAAATGTCCTCTGGTCTGATGAAACAAAAATAGAACTGTTTGGCCGTCATGACCATCATTATGTTTGGATGAAAAAGGGGGAGGCTTACAAGCCAAAGAACACCATCCCAACTGTGAAGCATGGGCGTGGCACTTCATGTTGTGGGGATGCTTTGCTGCAGGAGGGATTGGTGCACTTCACAAGATAGATTGCATCATGTGGAAGGAAAATTATGTGGATATATTGAAACAACATCTCAAGACATCAGTCAGGAAGTTAAAGCTTGATCATAAATGGGTCTTCCAAATAAACAATGACCCTAAGCATACTTCCAAAGTTGTGCAAAAATGGCTTAAGAAGTCATGGTCTTGGAGTGGCCATCACAAAGCCCTAACCTCAATCATACAGAACATTTTTCGGCAGAACTGAAAAAGCGTGTGAGCAAGGAGGCCTACAAACCTGACTCAGTTACACCAGCTCTGTCAGGCGGAATGTGCCAAAATTCACCCATCTTATTGTGGGAAGCTTGTGGAAGGCTACCCGAAACATTTTGATCCAAGTTAAACAATTTAAAGGTGCTACCAAATACTAATTGAGTGTAGGTAAACGTCTAACCCACTGGGAATGTGATGAAAGAAATAAAAGCTGAAATAAATCATTCTCTTTACTATTATTCTGACATTTCACATTCTTAAAATAAAGTGGTGATCCTAACTGACCTAAGACAGGGAATTTTTACTAGGATTAAATGTCAGGAATTGTGAAAAACTGAATTTAAATGTATTTGGCTAAGGTGTATGTAAACTTCTGACTTCAACTGTATATAGGGAATGAGGTTCCATTTGGGACACAGTTTATGTAATACTGTATGTGTTCTATTTGGCACTTGTATAATGCTGCCACAGGAATGTAATAGATGGTCATGGTGGTTATGATGATGAACCTGATAATTGCTTTGGCTTTATTTATTTGAATGGTTTTAAGAATGAGCCAAGGAAACTTTGTTTGACCCCTCTTCATCGATGAATGGGTTGTTTTATAAGATTTTGACGTCAGTCCAAGTATCAGTAGAAACATTTTGAAATGTTTTGAAATATAAACCATGCCTCAAGGTCCACTACACTGCTGGGTTGTGTTTTATTAGAGCATGCAATGGAAACTGTTTTGCAACAGAAAATAAAAATGAACATTTATTTTTGGGCAATTATAGGTAGTCTCTCCCTGTTTCAGTCTGTTTTCTTCCATTTGATGCCGAATGAACATGACCCTGGTTTTCATCTGTCACCTGTAATTAGGGACTAATTCAAAATTAGGTCACCAAATAAATGAATTCTCTGGCCAATTAATGACATAAATGAACTTACCAGGGAGCAAAGATCACCGGCTCTACTTAGATTCTTGAGGCCTGGATTTTGAATAACCTTCTACACACATTTAGCAGACACTTTTATCCAAAGCGACTTAGTGGTGCATGCTGAATTTTTCTGTGTGGGTGGGCCCCAGCAGGAATCGAACCCACAATCCTGACGTTTCATGTGCCACTTACTGAGCCACACAGGACCAGTTTGCCATATTTACCTTTCGCTAACTGCAGTAGGCTAACACTGCAGTTGGCTAAATGTTATCTCTTCCAGAAAGCTGACCTGGCTGTAGCGGGGCTCACCATCACCTCAGAGAGAGAGAAGGTCATTGACTTCTCCAAACCCTTCATGACCCTGGGCATCAGCATCATGTACACAGCACACATGGTGAGACACACACACACCTACACACACACACACACACACAACCATGCTTAGAGAACATGTTAAACAATGGTAACCAACTTTAGTCCAGGAGGAAATAAAGAATGAAGTTGCCCCTAGACTCTGATCTTGGGTCAGTTTTTTTGCAGCTGATCCTAGATCAGTTCTCAAATTGTGTGCAAAAATATTTGAGACTCAAAATTGAGCTCAGGTGCATCCTGATTCCATAGATTTTTAAAATTGAACTAGGCAAGTCAGTTAAGAACAAATTCTTATTTACAATGACGGCCTACTGGGCCAGTAACCTTTCGGTTACTGGCCCAACGCTCCAACCACTAGGCTACCTGCATCCCCCATTTGATCATCCTTAAGATGTTCCTACAACTTGATTAAAAGTCCACCTGTGATAAATTCAATTGATTGGACATGATTTCGAAAGGTACACATCTGTCTAAATAAGGTCCCACAGTTAACAGTGCATTTCAGACCAAAAACCAAGAAATTAGGTCGAAGGAATTGTCCGTTGAGCTCCAAGACAGGATTGTGTCAAGGCACAGATCTGGAGAAGGCAAATGTCTGCAGCATTGAAGGTCCCCAAGAACACAGTGGCCTCCATCATTCTTAAATTGAAGAAGTCTTGAACCACCAAGACTCTTCCTAGAGCTGGCCGCCTGGCCACAGTTCCCCTGTGGAGATGGGATAATCTTCCAGAAGGACAACCATCTCTGCAGCACTCCACCAATCAGGCCTTTATGGTAGAGTGACCAGACTGAAGCCACTCTTTAGCAAAAGGCACATGACAGCCTGCTTGGAGGCACTAAAGGACTCTCGGACCATGAGAAACAAGATTCTCATGGTCTGATGAAACCAACATTGAACTCTTTGGCCTGAATGTCTGGAGGAAACCTGGCACCATTCCTACAGTGAAACATGGAGGTGACAGCATCATGCTGTGGGGATGTTTTTCAGCAGCAGGAACTGGGAGACGAGTCAGGATCGAGGGAAAGATGAACAGAGAAAAGTACAGGGAGATCCTTGATGAAAACCTGCTCCAGAGTGCTTCGGACCTCAGGCTGGGGCAAAGGTTCACCTTCCAACAGGGCAATGACCCTAAGCACACAGCAAAGACAACGAGTGGCTTTGGGACAAGTCTCTGAATGTCTTCAAGTGGCACTGCCAGTGTCCGGACTTGAACCCAATCGAACATCTCTGGAGAGACCTGAAAATAGCTGAGCAGCGTCACTCCCCATCCAACCTGACAGAGCTTGAGAGGATCTGCACAGAATAATGGGAGAAACTCCCCAAATACAGGTGTGCCAAGCTTGTAGCATCATACCCAAGAAGACTCAAGGCTGTAATTGCTGCAAAGATGCTTCAACAAAGTACTGAGTAAAAGGTCTGAATACTTATGTAAATGTAATATTTCATTATTTAACTTTTTATTTTATTTTTAATATCGACAAACCTGTTTTGCTTAGTCATTATGGGGTATTGTATGTAGATTGATGAGGGGGGGAAACTATTTAATCAATTTTAGAATAAGGCTGTAGCATAACAAAATGTTGAACAAGTCGAGGGGTCTTAATACTTTCCGAATGCACTGTATGTATATATATTTTTTACTCTTCTTGTCATAGTAGAATGCATAAGGTACAATTTCAAAATTGGGCAGTGCATCATCAGTTCCTCTTGTCATGTTAGTCATTGCATACCTTAGAGAGCTGTTTATAACTTTTCAGACATGTCCAGATCAACTAGCCCATGTCAGCTAACGTTTTTATATTTTTTTTGCTGCAATTTTATACGTGACAAAATGTGTAGAATTGCAGGAAATACGGTTTAAACCTGCAAAATTTTACACAATTCTTGAACCGTGCTTGTGCCCATGGGAATAGACGTGACTATGTTCCTCATTGCTGGTAGAGGGGCCCCGAGTGAAAAAGTTTGGGAATCCCTGTCCTAGATCATATTGCAACTTCTACCCGGAGCATCCTGGAGTGCCTACAGGTAGTGCAGCCTTTTCTTCTAGCCTAGTGCTAACACACCAGCTTTGAATCATCAACTAATTCTCAAGACCTTGATTGGGTGAATCCAGTCTGGGGTGGAACACAACCCTGCACACCCTGAAGCTCTCCAGGACCAGGGTTGGTGGCAATTGGGCTCTCCAGGTTGGTGGCAACTGTTGTAAGAGGCGCTAGATCATAAGACTGACTCATAAATGTAATATATGACTATGCTGAAACTTTGAGTGTACCCCAATTCATTGTTTCTCATCAACCATATCAATGAGTGAATATAACTATCCTGGCAACTGTTGAATCTCCATGGAATTGCTTTATAGCCTGGTGGATCCAGACTGAACACTACTTTCACTATTTGTTTCACTCCGCTTATCAGTCTGGCTTCAAAACAATAGATGGTCGAAGTGAAAACATAGTGAACGTAGGTACTGTCCAAGCTAAATTATTTATGTTCTTGCTTCTTTAGACACGTCGACCAGGCTACTGGTCCTTCCTAGACCCCTTCTCTCCAGGCGTATGGCTCTTCATGCTGCTGGCCTACCTGATCGTCAGCTGTGTGCTCTTCCTGGTGGCCAGGTAAGTGTGCAGCTCAACACTGACACCTACAGATGAGGTCATACTGTACAGTTGAAGTCGGAAGTTTACATACACTTAGGTTGGATTCATTAAAAATATTTTTCAACCACTCCACAAATGTCTTGTTAACAAACTATAGTTTTGGCAAGTCGGTACCGACATCTACTTTGTGCATGACACAAGTATTTTTTCCAACAATTGTTTACAGACAGATTATTTCACTTATAATTCACTGTATCACAATTCCAGTGAGTCAGAAGTTTACATACACTAAGTTGACTGTGCTTTTAAACAGCTTGGAAAATTCCAGAAAATGTCATGGCTTTCGAAGCTTCTGATAGGCTAATTGACATAATTTGAGTCAATTGGAGGTGTACCTGTGGATGTATTTCAAGGTCTACCTTCAAACTCAGTGCCTCTTTGCTTGACATCATGGGAAAATCAAAAGAAATCAGCCAAGATCTCAGAAAAGAATTGTAGACCTCCGCAAGTCTGGTTCATCCTTAGAAGCAATTTCCAAACGCCTGAAGGTACCACGTTCATCTGTACAAACAACAGTACGCAAGTATAAACGCCATGGGACCACGCAGCCATCATACCGCTCAGGAAGGAGACGCGATCTGTCTCCTAGAGATGAACGTACTTTGGTTAGAAAAGGGCAAATCAATCTCAGAACAGCAAAGGACCTTGTGAAGATGCGGGAGGTACAAAAGTATCTATATCCACTGTAAAACGAGTCCTATATCGACATAACCTGAAAGGTCTGATGAAACAAAAATATAACTGTTTGGCCATTGTTATGAGGAAAAAGGGGGAGGCTAAAAGGGGGGTGGCTTGCAAGCCGAAGAACACCATCCCAACCGTGAAGCACGGGGTGGCCGCATCATGTTGTGGGGGTGCTTTGCTGCAGGAGGGACTGGTGCACTTCACAAAATAGATGGCTTCATGAGGAAGGAAAATTGTGGATATATTTAAGCAACCTCTCAAGACATCAGTCAGGAAGTTAAAGCTTGGTCACAAATGGGTCTTCCAAAGTTGTGGCAAAATGGCTTCAGGACAACAAAGTCAAGGTATTGGAGAGGCCATCACAAAGCCCTGACATCAATCCTACAGAAAATGTGTGTACAAAACTGAAAAAGCGTGTGTGAGCAAGGAGACCTACAAACCTGACTCAGTTACACTAGCTCTGTCAGGAGGAATGGGACAAAATTCACCCAACTTATTGTGGGAAGCTTGTGGAAGGCTACCCAAAACGTTTGACCCAATTTAAAGGCAATGCTACCAAATACTAATTGAGTGTATGTAAACTTCTGACCCACTGGGAATGTGATGAAAGAAATAAAAGCTGAAATAAGTCACTCTACTATTATTCTGAAATGTCACATTCTTAAAATAAAGTGGTGATCCTAACTGACCTAAGACAGGGAATTTTTACGAGGATTAAATGTCAGGAATTGTGAAATTGTGAAAATGTATATACTGGCACCCTTGCATGATTCACTTTTTATTCTAAAATAGGTTGAAATTGAAAAAGCATTGGATGTTGACACGTTTGATTTACAACTACACAGGACACACACACAAATGTATCTAAACTGAAATTGAGATTTTTCATGTCAAAAATGGGCTGGACTAAATTATTCAAAATTCGAATTCATTTGGTTAGAGGCAATGATTCTCGTTTACTCTGTAATTTCTCAACTGTGGTAAATAACAGTTGCCTACAGGGTAAAAATATTCAACCAGTTTTGAAAAGGAAATAAAAAACAGAACATTCTGTACCTTTCCACTCCATTGTAAAGTGCAAGGGTGCCAAAATATTTGACCACATCTGTACTGGCAGTGATGTGGAAGTGCAGCAAGTGCTCTATTCTGAAGCTGCTGTCTACTTTCCACACCACATTTTGCGACCTGTCTGGTAGGCACAAAAGGGAGGAAATCATTTGAAAACGGCAAATTAAAATTAGCAAACTTATTGGTCAAGTTGTAACTTATCTCACGTGTTTTCAAATCGTTTTCTTCTGTTGTGTGCTTATTCAACATGATCATAAATATAATTTTTCCCTATAATTTTCCCTATAATGACAACACGGTTTTTATTCCCAAGGCTAACGCCGTATGAGTGGTGTAGTACTGAGCCATGCTTGCGGGGGCGCTGTAAACTGGTGCTGAACCAGTACACTCTGGCAAACAGTCTGTGGTTCCCTGTAGGGGGGTTCATGCAGCAAGGCTCAGCCATCACCCCCCATGCCCTGTCCACACGCTGCCTCAGCGCTGTCTGGTGAGTAGACTGCACAAGAAACCCCTACATAGGGACTGAATTGACCCAACGGCACGCAAATACGCACACAGACGTTGTACATTTGCCAACACAAAAATAACAATTGGCCATTCACATTGATACACACACACAGGTATTGATGCACTCCATGCTTACCACTCTGTATGAACCAATTTGACTGTCTAGCACTAAACAAGACTCGCACCTCAATACGCAAATGGAGCTTGCGCTTAATGGGGAGCCTTCCTGTGTACTAAGCAGCTTGTGCTGTTCCTTCCTGCTGCAGGTGGTTCTTCACCCTGATCATAGTGTCCTCCTACACAGCCAACCTGGCTGCCTTCCTCACCGTTCACAGGATGGAGGTGCCCATCGAGTCTGTGGAAGACCTGGCAGACCAGACCACCATAGAGTACGGCACCATGCAGGGAGGGTCCACCATGACCTTCTTCCAGGTAGAGAGTGTGTGTGTGTGTGAGAAAGGAGTCATAATGCTTGCTATCTCACACTTAGTTTCCCAGCGGACAAAACTTCTATCACAGTAACATTGTTTCAACCAGTTTTCCTTCTGGGTTATAGCCCACTGATTTTTTTCTTTTTTACAGCCGTCTTTATCGCTCTTGCTTGCCCACAGAACTCTCAGTACCAGACATACCAGCGCATGTGGAACTTCATGCATGCCAAGCAAACCAGTGTGTTCGTGAAGAGCACGGAGGAAGGCATCGACCGGGTGCTCAAGTCCAACTACGCCTACCTGTTGGAGAGCACCATGAACGAGTACTACCGCCAGCGCAACTGTAACCTCACCCAGATAGGAGGCGTGCTGGACACCAAAGGCTACGGCATCGGCATGCCACTGGGTAAGACCTGTATCTTCAGAAGTGAAGTGCACAATGTAGCTTTTTTTCGGACTGCCTTAAAATAGTTTCAATCTTTGAACCTTCTGGATCGTCCAGTGTTTGCTGCACCAAGAGAATAAAGTGTTATATCTGCAAATACAAAGAACTGAGAGGCTGAGATTCCATACTTCTGTAGTTGGTCAAATGAGAGCAGTGACCGCTTGTCATAAAGAAATTATTCACTTTTCTGCCCAAGAGTATAATATGCTGTCTTTTGTAGGGAGAGATGGATTATTGCAACAGTCTGTATAAAGGGATAGAGGGTTATTCCATTTCATAAATCTGTGCAGTTTCTAAATGCCTTATTGAGTCTATAATAGGATTCAGACACGGGTTATGTAGCTCTTTGAGAAAGAAAACATCTGAAAGTTACCTTCAGTGTTCTTATTGGAGAAGTTCATAGTACCACCTTTGTTGCAAAATGTTTCTCCTGTTTTGTGCCCACTGAACACAACCCTGCTGACAGAATGTCTATAACTAGGTGATCTGAAGTCATTTGCAGTTTATTCATAATAAACTGTATTCTATGTTATCAGGCTCAGTGTACCGGGACGAGATCGACCTGGCCGTACTCAAACTCCAAGAGGACAACAGGCTGGAGATCCTTAAGAGGAAGTGGTGGCGGGGAGACAAGTGTTCCAAAGAGGATGACCGTCGAGCACAGGGTACACTTTCATACACGATCTTAATTACTGTCCATAGACAAGAAAATATACAGTATCAGTGCATCTGGTCTCTAAACTGAAGTTATAGAACTGCTGGAATTGGAACCACAATCTGCTGACTTAAAGTCAAGTATATTTATTTAACATAGTACACAACAGAAGACAACACTGTGGGGAAAATCTCCAAGCATTCAACAACTATATACAGCGATGGTGATGCACATCAATGTCAAAAGAGTAAGGCTGGGATTCAATCTGATCGCCAGTCATAGGCATTGCAGCTTTTAAAGGCCATGTTCCTGTGTTTGCGGAGCTTACATTCACGGTAAACGCTGCATATGCTGGCTCAATTTGAAATAGCCTTTAAAAGCCGCAATGCCTTTAGCCTGCGATTGGATTGAATCACGGCCTAATTTATCACCATTAAACCACTAAGAGCTCTTCTCTCTGTGGTAGGGCTGGGCATGGAGAATATAGGTGGGGTCTTTATTGTCCTGTTGTCTGGTCTACTGCTGGCTGTGTTCATGGCGGGGCTGGAGTTTTTCTGGGTGCAGCAACACTCTCCGAGGTCAGAGGTGAGGTGTCATCTGTAGCTGCTCTCCCAGCTTAGTAGCCAGCTGCCCTCTTAGGGTCAAATCCTAACTCCCACTTAAGTCAATCTTCACTCATGCCGTGATTCAACCCTAGGAGCATTATAGAGCAGCGCACTATACAGCCAAAAACACATCTTTAAGGCATTTTCCCTGGCGTTCGCATTCATGGTAAAAGCTGCCCGTCACATATTGAAAGACAGACAAAAATAATTTACAATTTGCATACATTTATGCTTTTGTTCTTCAGTATGTAAGGTTTCACACTTTGACAATGCAACTTTACATCTGAAGTTAAACCAATTTCCACCTAGACCTCACGAAGAATGTAAAGGGGAGGGGAAAAAAAGCTTTAAACCAAAGCACTGATAACCAGCAATCCATCTCGTTGCAAAAGTTGGACTTATGGTTCTGCCCTTTCTGTTCTAGTTGTCCATGTGTACAGAGATGCTGAGGGCTCTCCATGGGATCCTGCTGTGCGAGGACAGTATGGCACTGCATGGTTTACGAGGCCCAGGGATATTACTACAAACACACACTTCACTCCCAGAGGAGCATGGCGGGACCAAGACAGCCACTTGCACCCTCAGTAACGGCATGGACAACAGTAGCAGCGGTCCTATGGAGTCACAGTCTCATAGACTGGCACAGGAAGCCATTTTGGGTCCACGGGGCTGCACTCACGTCCGCATCTGCCCAGAGTGCAGGGGATATAAAGGACTGCGGGTGCAAACACTGCTACCCAGAAAACACTCACCAGACCTCAGAGAGGAGAATGTTTAGTGCAGGGTTCCCCAACTGGTGATTTTATTTGGCCCTCCCAAGTTTGAGCAAAACTAAATATTATTTATTGTTGGACATAAGACTGAAAACACATCTCCAAGTGATTTTAATGTTGGAAACCTGTTCCAAAGTGTAGAGATGTGTGATCATATACACATGTAAAAGCAAGGTTTGAAATTATTTTAGTGAAATATTTGTTTGGGCTTTTTGCAGTTTACAAATGTGTAATTATGTTCCGGCCCCCTGACCATTGCTCAACATAAAATCTAGTTGATGATCCCTGGTTTAGGGGGGCGGTGGCACTGACAACTGAGGTGAATGTTTGAACTAGAGACAGCGTCCATTGTTTTCAATGTATTCTACTCACGTTCACACATGCCGTTTCGTGATTGTCTAGATCGGGTTTTATAGAGAGCCGATTACACCTGCGCACTGACGGCATCACATCATCCAGAAACATTATAGACAGTGGATGAATATAAAATGTATCTTTGCCTGTGTGAGTGACAAAAAAAAATGACTTGAATAATTTAATGGATGTTTTTTGTACAATGATGACTAAAGTTTTATTTGCAATTTTCACATTTGACTTCTACGCGGCCATCTTTTTGGACTTGACTTCAGCTAAAATGCAATACCGAAAGTGTCCTGGGTTCAGTGGAAAGCGTGCTTCCAGACTGGAACCCTGGGGCCTTGGACAAGTGGCCCAGGGTCAGTGCTGTCTTTGCACTTTATTTCATTAATGTTCAGACAGGTTAATAAACCCTGAACCCAAAGATTGAAGATGGCGAAACGCCATCTAATGAAATAAAGTGCAAAGACCAACAAGTGGACCGGGGTCCATGCTAAGGCCCCAGGGTTCCAGTCTGGAAGCATGCTTTACATTGAACCCAGAGGACACTAGGACAGTATTTCAAAGACCCAGCCCCAACTAACGGCTAATGCCGCTCCCCACATATGTGAGACACAGGGGTGTGGCTGTAGTCCAGTTCATTATTTTATTTTAAAACAAGTGCCAAAAACATTGGCCGGGAATCAAATTTGAAACGGGCATAGTGAGCTTGACATTTAAAGGTAATTTACAATTGAGCCTAGTTCATTATATCCTGAAATAAAGGCTTTTCATGGTTTCCAAACAAATGTCATGTTTTTTTAACTGCTTTGTTCAATGCATACTATAGTCACTGTTCAGGCGGTTTGGTTTCTTTGTTCCCTCAGCACCCTGATCCCTCTTTCTCTTTTGTCTGTTGGTCTGTCCCTCTTCCTCTCTGAACTGGTGCCTAGTAGAGCAAAACAAAGTTAACTTCACACAAGATGATAATTTCACTTCCATGTAAATTGAAACTCTGTATAGTCAGTTTTTGCAGGACAAGTACATCACCTGGATTGCCAGCGGCGTCCGCTGTTCCACACCCGGCCGAAAGAGGGCAGCCAGTTGGCATCTGTCTGGGAGCTATGGTCAAAGTTGGCCCCCACCCGGTTAGGGGGGAGTTTCTTCAGCTTCTCCTGCTCCTCTGTGTGGGGAGAGATGGCAACATGAGTGTCAGGGGTTGTATTCATTTGGCACTGAACGAAAGAGGGACAACCTGGACTTGTCCAATAAGAAATGCTCATTGTTATTTTTGCATTGCAAAACATTGTCGCGTATTAATTTTGCCGATTCTGTTGCAAAACATTTAAAACTGAAGAAAACGAAACGGGGAGGGACCTACCTCAATTTGTCCAATAGACTTGTTTAAGTTGTAAATCATACCATTTTGCCACTGTTTGGACTAATAAATTACAGCCCTGGGCCCAGTTTCCAAAAAGCATCTTAAGGCCAAGTTCGTTAAAAGCATCGTTACATCTGAGCGGTTTCCTAAAACCAAAGTTATTAACGTTGCACTTTAAAAACGCTCGTAATCTAAATGCCTGCTTCAGACCACTCGTAGAACAGCTAAGTACGTCGTTAGATGCATTTTTTTGCCCTCCCGCGTCACATTATACACAGATCTCCGCTAAACAAACTAAATCAAATTGCACTTCTCACATGTGCCAAATACAACCAGGTGTAGAACTTTGAAACGCTTACATTATTGGTTAAGGGATTGTAAGAATATACCTTAAAAAAAGAAAAGTAACAAATGATTAAAGCGCAGCAGTAAAATAATGCAATGGGTAGCCATTTGATTAGATGTTCCGGAGTCTTATAGCTTGGGGGTAGAAGCCTCTTGGACCTAGACTTGGCGCTCCAGTACCGCTTGCCATGTGGTAGCAGAGAGAACAGTCTGTGGCTGGAGTGTTTAACAATTTTTAGGGCCTTCCTCTGACACCGCCTGGTATAGAGGTCCTGGATGGCAGGAAGCTTGGCCCCAGTGATGTACTGGGCCGTACGCACTACCCTCTCGTGCTTTGCGGTCGGAGGCCGAGCAGTTGCCAGGCAGTGATGCTCTCTCTGGTGCAGCT
This sequence comes from Oncorhynchus tshawytscha, assembly GCF_018296145.1. Taxonomy (NCBI): domain Eukaryota; kingdom Metazoa; phylum Chordata; class Actinopteri; order Salmoniformes; family Salmonidae; genus Oncorhynchus; species Oncorhynchus tshawytscha. The sequence continues at coordinate 33,682,594 of NC_056458.1, forward strand.
GTAGAACCTTTTGAGGATCTGAGAACCCATGCCAAATCTTTTCAGCCTCCTGAGGGGGGATAGGTTTTGTCACGCCCTCTTCATGACTGTCTTGGTGTGCTTGGACCATGTTTGTTTGTTGATGTGTACGCCAAGGAACTTGAAGCTCTCAACCTGCTCCACTACAGCCCCGTCGATGAGAATGGGGGCGTGCTCGGTCCTCCTTTTCCTGTAATCCACAATCATCTTCTTTGTCTTGATCATGTTGAGGGAGAGATTGTCCTGGCACCACACGATCAGGTCTCTGACCACCTCCCTATAGGTGGTCTCGTTGTCGGTGATTAGGCCTACCACTGTTGTGTCATCAGCAAACTTAGCGATGGTGTTGGAGTTGTGCCTGGCCGTGCAGTCATGAGTGAACAGGGAGTACAGGAGGGGACTAAGCACGCACCCGAGGGGCCCCCATGTGGCAGATGTTACCTACCGTTACCACCTGGGGGTTGCCCATCAGAAAGTCCAGGATCTAGTTGCAGAGGGAGGTGTTTAATCCCAGGGTCCTTAGCTTTGTGATGAGCTTTGAGGGCACTATGGTGTTGAACGCTGAGCTGTAGTCAATGAATAGCATTCTCACATAGGTGTTCCTTTTGTCCAGGTGGGAAAGGGCAGTGTGGAGTGAAATGGAGATTGCATCATCTGTGGATCTGTTGATAATGGTGTTTGTGAGCTATGACCAGCCTTCCAAATCATTTCATGGCTACAGACATGAGTGCTACGGGTCGGTAGTGATTTAGGCAGGTTAGTGTTCTTGGGCACAGGGACTATAGTGGTCTGCTTAAAACATGTTGGTATTACAGATGTTGAAAAAGGTCAGTGAAGACACTTGCCAGTTGGTCAGCGCATGCTCAGAGTACAAGTTGACCTGTTTAAAGATCTTACTCGCTGTGGAGAGCGTGATCAGTCATCTGGAACATGCATGTTTCAGTGTTGGTAGGCTTGTGTCACTGGGCAGCTCTCGGCTGTGCTTCCCTTTGTAGTCTTAGTAGTTTGGAAGCCCTGCCACAGCCACAGCCACAGTCCTGTATTGACGCTTTTCCTGTGATGGTTCGTCGGTCCCGCTCCGTGAAAGCGGCAGCTCTACCCTTTAGCTCAGTGCGAATGTTGCCTGTAATCCATGGCTTCTGGTTGGGGTAAGTAGTGGAAACGACATCCTCAATGCACTTATTGATAAAGCCAGTGACTGATGTGGTATACTCCTCAATGCCATCGGAAGATCCACAGGGTTTACCCGTTTCTCTGACCACTGATAACTTCAGAACATAGTTTACTATAAATACATGGCCAATGTCTTTGCAATTTTGATATGTCAAATGAAAATCGAGATGACTGCATTAAATATTGAAATCATTCTAATGTTAAAAGGTAAGATTTTAATTGACAAAGCTGGTCTGAGAGCAGCACTGCCTTTCTTTTGATCTTATGCTCCAACGACGCACTTAGTGACTTCTCTCTGCATGCTGTTTTGGGAAACGCATGTTACATATTTGGCTGTTGTGGGAAAGAAGCATTTTTAAAAACATTCAAGCCTAAGTTCTAACGCTATCGGGAATACGAGCCCAGGTCTACAGATTGCACACGACCCTGATCTACCAAGGACTAAATGGGCTGTGGTCAAAACCAAACCTAGTACGGACTGAATTTAGAGCCCTTTCACCAGGTGGTCCCCAAAATTAACTGTCTACTTGAGGAGTTAAGTAATTTGTGGGTGGATTTGTAAAATGGTAGTTTGAGTCGGTGCTTTTTCAATGGGTGTCATCCATCCATCCAGTAATGACAATGGAAATGATTGAACGACACAGGGAAAAATGGTCCGTCTTTTCACATAAGTCAACTATTTTTCAGACTAGTTGCATAAATCAGATTAAAACGGACAATGATATGTCATACACGATTTCATCTGTGTTTGTCTGAACCCTAAAGGACCTACTCTGTTTGAGGAAGTCCTGGAGTGATGGACCGATCGCCTGCTCCATTGTCCCAGACCTGCCCTCATTGGGGTCCTCCTGTAACCATGGAGGGATGGCTCCTACAACAGTCATCAAAACCTATTCACCAACTTACACAGACAACAATACAGTGACTAATAGACGCTGAAGTATCGTTTTAATTTTCAATTACCTGTGTGAACATTTCCACTGTTGGAAGAATCCTGCCATCCAAAAGGAAATAATATTAGTAAAGTATTTTATTATTTGACAGGTCACTTACTCATGAAGAGAAAATATAGTTGTCATGATTGACGAGCAACGTGTCAGCGTACCTGGTAGCCAATGAAGGTCAGGCCCTGTCCAGGGCCTGCCCACTGCCTGGCCACCATTTGGTCGACCCGACCAGACCTGGCCTGCTCATCGGATCCAGGGGCCCTGAGGTTAGAGCTACTGCCAAAGTTCAAATTAGGTGATACAAACTCACACAAAGACACTGAATAATATTACATACAGCCCATTTACAGGTGCATTCTGTAAGTTTTACAAATGCAAGGAGACCCTGATGTCTATAATATATCTGCCCTGGTCCATGGTGTACCAACAGCTTCTTCCTGATTAACTTAATTTACATTTTACTGTATGTTACCATCTCCATGCAAATAATGTTAAATTAGTTTACTAAGCTAAGTGAGGCAAAACATATAGGGGGGTATTTCAGCCATTTGGAAAGACCTTCGAGCAATGGGATTTAGGGGTCGTAGGTTCAATTTGGGAAAACATCTGGGCCGTGTTAACTAAGGACTAAACAGGTGAAATCCCAAATCGACCACTAGACCCTTATCACTTTTGAGGATCAGAGGATTTGACAGCACCACTTGCTCACTGATAGGCTAGGTGGACGTTTAACCATATTGCTTATACATATCCTCTTAGGTCTCCACAAGTGCATACAGTGCTTGTCAGTTAAAAGTTGCAGCGTAGTGCAGCACAGGTTGCATGGTGCCGCAGAATTCTATGGCACATTATTTAAGTGCCAACCACTGGTACCATTAAATGCTAGTTAGTCCTAGTTTGACCACCAGAGGGCATCTTTGAGAAGCATTTGATAGCCTTCAATAGCAGCTGTAATAAAGAATAAAGTTAGTTCTTTTGTAAGAACATAGTATATGGGAATGATTAAGAAATATGGTGTTTCTATTCCAAGAAAAACCCTCTGTTTCCAAAGGAGTAGGCTGTTAACTGACTTGCCTTGTTAAAAAAGGTTACACTAAGAACATAACATTTCCCCACCATAATTGTAGTCTAACCAATACCCAAACGGAGATTCAGTCAATAATAAAAAATCTAATTGATTAATCAAGACCAGTCCCCATGCTTGTCTTAGAGCAGCGCGAAACAGTTATAGGAAAATGCTTCAAATCCTATTGCTTCTAACTTCAATATGCTCTTTAAATAAATAAAACAAAACATTACTCAACACTAGTGAGACTCATGTCGCCTACGGTACTCTCTGCCAATAATAGAGGATTTGAGGAATATAAATTAAAACCAAAAGCCGCCTCCTGGGTCTCCCGGTGGCAGCCGGCACGGGTATCAAACCCGCATCTGTGGCAACGCATTTTCCATTGGGGTGACAGACAGCTGCGCCACTGGGGAGGCCCCATCCACAAAGTATCAAAACAAAGAGAGATGTTGGTAAAGGTATATTGTCCTGCTAATAGCCCATAATTGGCTATTATAATACTGTACATGGTGTCCAGGTCAGGATAACCAAAACATTTCTTTATTAAAAGACCAACAGAAAGAATGTTGGAAAGTTGGAGCCATGACCAATATATATAGTCCTGCTAATAACAGGGTTAATATCTGTGAGAATGTCCAAGGGGCTTTTATATACTAAATTAATAAATCACTTTGTTTAAAAATATATACTATTTTGGAGATGATTTTGTTTTCAAATAACATAAATTGAGTGAGGAAAAAGGCCATTCTTGAACATGGGGTGAGACATTGTTACTAATTTGTAAATAAAGCCTGTTTGTTATTTAGAATTAATTATTTCTGTTTTTAGAGGGAGAGAAACCAAAAACCTAGTTCTCATGGGTCTCCCAGTCAAGCCAGCACAGGTATTGAACCAGCATCTGTAGCAACACAACTTGCACTGCTTAGCAGTGTTTTAAACGCTGAGCCACTCAGGCGCTGTACAACATGACTGGTCAGGAGTGGGCTACAGTAAGAGCAAAATAATCCTAACAAAATAAAATAACCTTAGTGTAACAGTTTTAGTAAGTAATACTTAAGTCATGTACAATTATCAGTTTCTATTTAGGTTTATATCTCCCATCAGTTAGAGACACAGTAGGACACAAAAGCATAATCAGTGCTCTAACTCCCCCTTGCGCTGGTCTGGAGCAATGAAGTGGTGACGCAGGGTACCATACTAAACCACAAATTACCTCAGCATAATCACAAAACTTTTAGTCGAGCAACCACAGTAGGGTGGGGTTTAGGGGTCAATTTGGGATTGGGTAATCGACAAACAGGAAGGGACTACCTGGACTTGTCCAATAAACAATTTTTTGTTCACTGCTTCAAAACATTCTGCTACGGTGTCCTACTGAACAAACCCCAGTATATCATTAGAACTACAGTACAATAACATTAACACCATCTTATAGAAGGACAACAACGTCTTACCTGGAAGCCTCGTCCACTGAGTTGCAAGGGCCCTCTGTGTTCAATAGCTCCAGCTCTGCCTTAGGCTGAGGTTGATTCAGGAAAAGCCAACAGTGGTTCATATACCAGACTCCAACAACATGGCGTAACTTTACCTCATAGCTTCCAATAATGTGACAAAATGTGAACTTACATCAGAGCATCTACACTGAATAAAAATATAAATGCAACAATTTTACTGAGTTACAGTTCCTACAAGGGAATCAGTCAATTGAAATAAATTCATCAGGCCCTAATCTATGAATTTCGCATGACTGGGAATACAGATACGCATCTATTGGTCACAGATAACTTAAAAATGGGCCTCGGGATCTCGTCACACCGATGCATTCATGCCATCGGTAAAATGCAATTGTGTTTGTTGTCCCTAGATTATGCCTGCCCATACCATAACCCCACCACCCCCATAGAGCATTCTTTTCAAAACGTTGACATCAGCAAACCACCCACCCATACGACACCATACACGTGGGCTGCGGTTGTGAGTCCGATTGGACGTACTGCCAAATTCTCAAAAACTATGTTGGATGCGGCTCATGGTAGAGAAATGAACAATATTATCTGGCAACAGCTCTGGTATACATTCCTGCAGTCAGCATGTCAATTGCACACTCCCTCAAAACTTGACATCTTGGCATTGTGCAGTTGTCACAACACAATTGGCCTTTGTATTGTCCCAAGCACAAGGTGCACCCGTGTAATGGTCATGCTGTTTAATCAGCTTCTTGATATGCCACACCCGTCATGTGGATGGATTATCTTGACAAAGGAGAAATGCTCACTAACAGGGTTTTAAACAAATTTGTGCACAACATTTTAGAGAAATAAGCTTTTTGTGCGTATGGAAAATGTCTGGGATCTTTGATTTCAACTCGTGAAACATGGGACCAACACTTTACATGTTACATTTATACTTTTGTTCAGTGTATGTACAAAACATTATTGAATATAAAAGGTGTATCAGATTGTCCCAAATGGCACCCTATACATATAGCTCTGGTCAAAAGTAGTGCACAATGAGTCCTAGTCAAAAGTAGTGCACCATGTAGGGAATACAGTGCAATTTTGATACCATCGCACTACAAATATCACACTTGATCAAACTATGGAGGTCACAGCGATATGGATACTGTTGTTGCATCCTGGGTAAACAAACCTCTATGAGAGACTGAAGGACCTCCTGGCGATGCTGTTCCTGAGCTCGGATATGAGTGGCTTGCTAGGGGACAAACACCCACAGTCAGATGTCACCATGGCTAGAACAGAGTTCTCACATTCACAGTATGGACCAGTATTAATAACACATCCCAGAGTCACTAAAAGAACATTACATGTCTTCTAGAGGAAAACGTCAGGGCCTGTATTCACAAAGTGTCTCAGTCGGAGTGCCTTTCCAGGATCAGTTTTGCCTTTTAAGTCAATGAATAAGAGGCAAGACCTGATCCTAGGTCAGTATACCTACTTTGAGACGCTTTGTGAAAGTGGCCCTTACTTTTTCCTCTAGAAAGTCATACAATGCAATTATATCACTCTTTAAAAGTAATTCTGAGTTATTTCATGTCCTACCTGCTTGATAAGCCCATCCTCCTTATCCTCAAATGAGCCTAAAGCTTTTGCCACCTCCGTTTTAAATCTAAAATGAAAACAAAAAAGGTTGAGGCATATTACACATTTTCCAAAGCGAACTTGTTGGCTGAAACAACTTTTAGCTAACAGTAGAGGAGTTCTTACCTCTCCATTTCATTTTCTGTGATTATAAACTTGTCCCTCAGTTTGGGATCAGCTTTGTTCTCCCACCAGAACGTGTGGGTGCCCTTCCTGTGGTCAGGCCTGAAATGATAATTGACCCCTGAGAAATATGCCAAACCACATTTTTACAAGCACATTGGTCAATAATAATGCCAGCCATCAGAAAAGTCCATTAATAGAGAAAAGCAAATAAAAACTGCGTGAAAGCGTCCCATCTTTATATTAACATGAACATTAATTACATTAGTTAGTACTGTATCTTACCTGGCCATGTGTTCCAACAAGCCCCCGAACAACACAGTGATGTCGCCATCAGTGACGTCTCTCTCCACCTCGAGGCCGCAGCAGTAACACCAACATTTGCGTTTGTGCTGAGTGCAATCGAACCTCTCCACCTGGGGATTTTTTATCGTTCGACGCGCCTCTTTCACCTGTAAAACACAGGCATGTCTTTCAGGAATAGTTTATATGATTTGCATCTCATTGAGCAGGATACAAACATTTGTAGTAGCTAGGCGTAGCTAACGTTAGCTAGCTGGCTATGCTGGTATTGATGAGGCAGGCAGTTGCCAATTTTACCTTCTCAAGGAATTTAACAAGGACCACTTTGAGTTTGCTCTGGTGACTTTTCCCGAAGATGTGTGCTTTTCCGGAGAAAGATGTTTGCCTACATATCGCACAGTAAAATGCACCCATTTTCGACACGTCCCTTGTTTTCTAGACGTTAGACCAACTCCATCCCCAAAATATGCATTGATCTGAAGACGCAGAGTTGTTTATCTGGCTGGCTAACTAGATTACGTTACTGTAGCTTATTTGCTAACCGAGCTCTCCCTGCCCTGTCTCGTGCAATATATTGCGTCTGTTTATCATACATTGATCGATAAGGTGCAATTGCACACCATGCTCTTACTAAAATATTTAGTTACAATAGCTTTGGTAAGAACTAGTGTGTACACAAAATGCTAATTTAGACCGTTGTATCACTTCCGTGTCAAGTTGTCGTTGAACTTAGTTCTTCTTCGATAAGGTTTAACGGCGGTCGGCATCCAATAAATGTTGCATTACCGCCACTTACTAGACTGGAGTATACCTCCCTTTACACTAGAAAAAATGCAACAAACACCCTACCATCTAATCCTACACTCACAAAAAACCCACCACCCTACTCCACTTTTTAAATATATCTAGTCCTACCTGCATACTTTTCACACCTAGGAACCTCCCTTCTACACACTGCTGCCATATGCCCATGAGCTTGACACCTGTAACAACATAATGTATTCAGCACCAAAGCTTGTACAGTATAACGTATATACCCAAACATCACTTTCTTGGACAAAGACTCAACATCAAAAGAACAGATAACATCAAAAGAACAGATAATGACTCATGTTTCACCACTCACAACTTAAAAATAATGGTCGCCCATGTTATAGTAGAAAATCATCAAAACACATTCATCATTATATGCTATTTTTTTTCTTCATATTTCTGATTAAACAGCATGATCATTACACAGGTGCACCTTGTGCTGGAGACAAAAGGCCACTCTAAAATGTACAGTTTTGTCACAACATAATGCCACAGATGTCTCAAGTTTTGAGGGCGTATGAAATTGGCATGCTGACTGCAGTAATGTCCACTAGACCTGTTGCCAGATAATGTAATGTTAATTTCTCTACCATTAGCCACCTACAATGTGATTTTTAGAGAATTTTGGCAGTATGTCCAACCGGCCTCTCAACCGCAGACCATGTGTAACCCCACTAGCCTAGGACCTCCACATCCGGCTTCTTCACCAGCGGGAGCGTCTGAAACCAGCCACCCGGATAGCTGATGAAACTGAGGACTATTTCTGTATGAATAATGCACTTTTGTGGGGAAAAACGAATTCTGAATGTCTGGGCCTGGCTCCCAAGTGGGTGGGCCTATGCCCTAGCTGCACCCCTGCCCAGTCGTGAAATCCATAGATTAGGGCCTAAAGAATTTATTTCAATAGGCTGATTTCCTTATAAGAAATAGTTGCATGTTGTGTTTATATTTTTGGTCAGTGTATATATTTTGTTTAATGTGCATTTTATATTTGTCACATCTACTCCCACTCCTCCCTTCCGGCGTTCGCCTGGGATTCATCATTACACACACTTGGCATCTATCATTATGTGCACCTGCACATCATCATGAGGCATACCTGGACTCCATTACCTCACTTATTACCTCCTCTATATCTGGCACTCCCTTAGGTTCCTTCCCCAGTCAGTATTGATCCTGTGTTTATGCAAAGATGCTACTGTTATGTTGTTTTGGTCCATGTTTGTTGTTTTATTAAACGGTTCAGCTGCTTCTTGACAAAGTGTATTTGTTACAATAGCTCCACAATGAAATAGGGTGCAGGCCTGCCAGCTTAGTGGAGTCTGCCACTAGCACAGTCAGTGTAGTCAGCTCAGCTATCCCCAATGAGACCGTGTCTGTGCCTCGACCTAGGTTGGGCAAAACTAAACATGGCGGTGTTCGCCTTCAAATCAAAAATCAAATCAAATTTTATTTGTCACATACACATGGTTAGCAGATGTTAATGCGAGTGTAGCGAAATGCTTGTGCTTCTAGTTCCGACAATGCAGTAGTAACCAACAAGTAATCTAACTAACAATTCCAAAACTACTGTCTTATACACAGTGTAAGGGGATAAAGAATATGTACATAAGGATATATGAATGAGTGATGGTACAGAGCAGCATAGGCAAGATACAGTAGCTGATATCGAGTACAGTATATACAAAGGAGATGAGTATGTAAACAAAGTGGCATAGTTTAAGTGGCTAGTGATACGTGTATTACATAAGGATGCAGTCGATGATATAGAGTACAGTATATACGTATGCATATGAGATGAATAATGTAGGGTATGTAAACATTATATAAGGTAGCATTGTTTAAAGTGGCTAGTGATATATTTACATCATTTCCCATCAATTCCCATTATTAAAGTGGCTGGAGTTGAGTCAGTGTCAGTGTCAGTGTGTTGGCAGCAGCCACTCAATGTTAGTGGTGGCTGTTTAACAGTCTGATGGCCTTGAGATAGAAGCTGTTTTTCAGTCTCTCGGTCCCAGCTTTGATGCACCTGTACTGACCTCGCCTTCTGGATGATAGCGGGGTGAACAGGCAGTGGCTCGGGTGGTTGATGTCCTTGATGATCTTTATGGCCTTCCTGTAACATCGGGTGGTGTAGGTGTCCTGGAGGGCAGGTAGTTTGCCCCCGGTGATGCGTTGTGCAGACCTCACTACCCTCTGGAGAGCCTTACGGTTGAGGGCGGAGCAGTTGCCGTACCAGGCGGTGATACAGCCCGCCAGGATGCTCTCGATTGTGCATCTGTAGAAGTTTGTGAGTGCTTTTGGTGACAAGCCGAATTTCTTCAGCCTCCTGAGGTTGAAGAGGCGCTGCTGCGCCTTCTTCACGATGCTGTCTGTGTGAGTGGACCAATTCAGTTTGTCTGTGATGTGTATGCCGAGGTACTTAAAACTTGCTACCCTCTCCACTACTGTTCCATCGATGTGGATAGGGGGGGTGTTCCCTCTGCTGTTTCCTGAAGTCCACAATCATCTCCTTAGTTTTGTTGACGTTGAGTGTGAGGTTGTTTTCCTGACACCACACTCCGAGGGCCCTCACCTCCTCCCTGTAGGCCGTCTCGTGGTTGTTGGTAATCAAGCCTACCACTGTTGTGTCGTCCGCAAACTTAATGATTGAGTTGGAGGCGTGCGTGGCCACGCAGTCGTGGGTGAACAGGGAGTACAGGAGAGGGCTCAGAACGCACCCTTGTGGGGCCCCAGTGTTGAGGATCAGCGGGGAGGAGATGTTGTTGCCTACCCTCACCACCTGGGGGCGGCCCGTCAGGAAGTCCAGTACCCAGTTGCACAGGGCGGGGTCGAGACCCAGGGTCTCGAGCTTGATGACGAGCTTGGAGGGTACTATGGTGTTGAATGCCGAGCTGTAGTCGATGAACAGCATTCTCACATAGGTATTCCTCTTGTCCAGATGGGTTAGGGCAGTGTGCAGTGTGGTTGAGATTGCATCGTCTGTGGACCTATTTGGGCGGTAAGCAAATTGGAGTGGGTCTAGGGTGTCAGGTAGGGTGGAGGTAATATGGTCCTTGACTAGTCTCTCAAAGCACTTCATGATGACGGATGTGAGTGCTACGGGGCGGTAGTCGTTTAGCTCAGTTACCTTAGCTTTCTTGGGAACAGGAACAATGGTGGCCCTCTTGAAGCATGTGGGAACAGCAGACTGGTATAGGGATTGATTGAATATGTCCGTAAACACACCGGCCAGCTGGTCTGCGCATGCTCTGAGGGTGCGGCTGGGGATGCCGTCTGGGCCTGCAGCCTTGCGAGGGTTAACACGTTTAAATGTCTTACTCACCTCGGCTGCAGTGAAGGAGAGACCGCATGTTTTCATTGCAGGCCGTGTCAGTGGCACTGTATTGTCCTCAAAGCGGGCAAAAAAGTTATTCAGTCTGCCTGGGAGCAAGACATCCTGGTCCGTGACTGGGCTGGATTTCTTCCTGTAGTCCGTGATTGCCTGCAGACCCTGCCACATGCCTCTTGTGTCTGAGCCGTTGAATTGAGATTCTACTTTGTCTCTGTACTGACGCTTAGCTTGTTTAATAGCCTTGCGGAGGGAATAGCTGCACTGTTTGTATTCAGTCATGTCACCAGACACCTTGCCCTGATTAAAAGCAGTGGTTCGTGCTTTCAGTTTCACACGAATGCTGCCATCAATCCACGGTTTCTGGTTAGGGAATGTTTTAATTGTTGCTATGGGAACGACATCTTCAACGCACGTTCTAATGAACTCGCACACCGAATCAGCGTATTCGTCAATGTTGTTGTCTGACGCAATACGAAACATCTCCCAGTCCACGTGATGGAAGCAGTCTTGGAGTGTGGAGTCAGCTTGGTCAGACCAGCGTTGAACAGACCTCAGCGTGGGAGCTTCTTGTTTTAGTTTCTGTCTGTAGGCAGGGATCAACAAAATGGAGTCGTGGTCAGCTTTTCCGAAAGGGGGGCGGGGCAGGGCCTTATATGCGTCGCAGAAGTTAGAGTAACAATGATCCAAGGTCTTTCCACCCCTGGTTGCGCAATCGATATGCTGATAAAATTTAGGGAGTCTTGTTTTCAGATTAGCCTTGTTAAAATCCCCAGCTACAATGAATGCAGCAATCTCACTAGGATAAAGACCTCCTCCATTCCTGCCATTATTGAAAGAGATCGTGATACCTCACATCTCGAAATAGGGCTACTTATTAATGTTAGATCCCTTACTAAAAAGGCAGTTATAGTCAATTAACTAATCACTGATCATAATCTTGATGTGATTGGCCTGACTGAAACATGGCTTAAGCCTGATGTATTTACTGTGTTAAATGAGGCCTCACCTCCTGGTTACACTAGTGACCATATCCCCTGTGCATCCCGCGGAGGTGTTGCTAACATGACGTTTTCGTCTTTTGAGCTTCTAGTCATGAAATCTATGCAGCCTACTCAATCATTTTTTATAGCTACTGTTTACAGGCCTCCTGGGTCATATACAGTGTTCCTCATTGAGTTCCCTGAATTCCTATCGGACCTTGTAGTCATAGCAGATAATATTCAAATTTTTGGTGACTTTAATATTCACATGGAAAAGTCAACAAACCCACTCCAAAAGGCTTTCGGAGCCATCATTGACTCAGTCGGTTTTGTCCAACATGCCTCTGGCCCTACTCACTGTCACAGTCATACTCTGGACCTAGTTTTGTCCCATGGAATAAATGTTGTGGATCTTAATGTTTTTCCTCCTAATCCTGGACTATCGGACCACCATTTTATTACGTTTGCAATTGCAACAAATAATCTGCTCAGACCCCAACCAAGGAGCATCAAAAGTCGTGCTATAAATTCACAGACAACCCAAAGATTCCTTGATGCCCTTCCAGACTCCCTCTGCCTACCCAAGAACGTCAGAGGACAAAAATCAGTTAACCACCTAACTGAGGAACTCAATTTAACCTTGTGCAATACCCTAGATGCAGTTGCACCCCTAAAAACTAAAAACATTTCTCAAAAGAAACTAGCTCCCTGGTACACAGAAAATACCCGAGCTCTGAAGCAAGCTTCCAGAAAATTGGAACGGAAATGGCGCCACACCAAACTGGAAGTCTTCCGACTAGCTTCGAAAGACAGTACCGTGCAGTATTGAAGAGCCCTCATTGCTGCTCGATCATCCTATTTTTCCAACTTAATTGAGGAAAATAAGAAGAATCCGAAATGTCTTTCTGATACTGTCGCAAAGCTAACTAAAAAGCAGAATTCCCCAAGTGAGGATATGGCTTTCATTTCAGCAGAAATAAATTCATGAACTTCTTTGAGGAAAATATCATGATTATTAGAAAGCAAATTACAGACTCATCTTTAAATCTGCGTATTCCTTCAAAGCTCAGTTGTCCTGAGTCTGCACAACTCTGTCAGGACCTAGGATGAAGAGAGACACTCAAGTGTTTTAGTACCATACCTCTTGACACAATGATGAAAATGATCATGGCCTCTAAACCTTCAAGCTGCATACTGGACCCTATTCCAACTAAACTACTGAAAGAGCTGCTTCCTGTGCTTGGCCCTCCTATGTTGAACATAATAATCGGCTCTCTATCCACCGGATGTGTACCAAACTCACTAAAAGTGGCAGTAATAAAGCCTCTCTTGAAAAAGCCTAACCTTGACCCAGAAAATCTAAAAAACTATTGGCCTTTATCAAATCTTCCATTCCTCTCAAAAATTTTAGAAAAGGATGTTGCGCAGCAACTCACTGCCTTCCTGAAGACAAACAATGTATACAAAATGCTTCAGTTGGGTTTTAGAACCCATCATAGCACTGAGACTGCACTTGTGAAGGTGGTAAATGACCTTTTAATGGCATCAGACCAAGGCTCTGCATCTGTCCTCGTGCTACTAGACCTTAGTGCTGCTTTTGATACCATCGATCACCACATTCTTTTGCAGAGATTGGAAACCCAAATTGGTCTACACGGACAAGTTCTGGCCTGGTTTAGATCTTATCTGTCGGAAAGATATCAGCTTGTCTCTGTGAATGGTTTGTCCTCTGATAAATCAACTGTAAATTTCGGGGGTTCCTCAAGGTTCAGTTTTAGGACCACTATTGTTTTCACTATATATTTTACCTCTTGGGGATGTCATTCGAAAACATAATGTTAACTTTGAATTTAAGTATGCTCTCTCTAATTCTCTCTTTCTTTCTCTCTCTCGAAGGACCTGAGCCCCAGGACCATGTCTCAAGACTACCTGGCATGAGGACTCCTTGCTGTCCCCAGTCCACCTGGCCGTGTTGCTGCTACAGTTTCAACTGTTCTGCCTGCGGCTATGGAATCCTGACTTGTTCACCGGACGTGCTACCTGTCCCAGACCTGCTGTTTTCAACTCTCTAGAGACAGCAGGAGTGGTAGAGATACTCTTAATGATCGGCTATGAAAAGCCAACTGACATTTACTCCTGAGGAGCTGACTTGGTGCACCCTCGACAACTACTGTGATTATTGTTATTTGACCATGCTGGTCATTTATGAACATTTGAACATCTTGGCCATGTTCTGTTACAATCTCCACCTGGCACAGCCAGAAGAGGACTGGCCACCCCTCATAGCCTGGTTCCTCTCTAGGTTTCTTCCTAGGTTTTGGCCTTTTTAGGGAGTTTTTCCTAGCCACCGTGCCTCTACACCTGCCTTGCTTGCTGTTTGGGGTTTTAGGCTGGGTTTCTGTTCAGCACTTTGAGATATCAGCTGATGTATGAAGGGCTATATAAATACATTTGATTTGATTTGATTTATTATACAGGGTGCATTTTGAAAAGCGACCTAGGTCCTAATATGTCTTCCCTGTCAAAATAAAGGTTAAACAAGAGAATTATTGCAACTGTTTTACAACCAATATATTTGCTATGGCTTTGAGATATGGAGTGGTGATCACACTAAAAGTGCACCGGCCATTGCGATGGGATACAGTAGGTCTCATGGGTCGTACCCTACAACTACAAAGTTTTTTAGGAACTTTTTTTTTTTTCACCTTTTGGAACTTCAATTTACTGTTGGATGAATACTTAGCTACTACCAGTAGTAGGTCCTGGGACAATATATTTGACTCTGAATGACAACAATGATGTTTGTTTCCAACATTAGGGCTGTTTTCCTAAAGAAGTTCAATCTGCTTCATGTTTTGCTTCCTTGCCATGATACTAACGAGTATCGCAATACTGGTATTGTCCCGACCCAAACCAGCAGTGTGTATTATATAGAGTTGGCGATCTAGTTAGTGTTTTGAGTTTCTACTTCCTCAGGTGTTGAACCACAAGTTAATTATGCGTTAGTGCACATAAAGATGTATGAAAATGTATATTTTTACGCTACTGCTACTCTCTGTTCATCATATATGCATAGTCACTTTAACCATACCCACATGTACATACTACCTCAATAAGCCTGACTAACAGGTGTCTGTATATAGCCTTGATACTCTTATTTTCAAATGTCTTTTTACACTTGTTTTATTTCGTTACTTACCTACACACACACACATTAAAAAAAAATCCTCCGCACTATTGGTTAGAGTCTGTCTGTCTGTCTGTCTGTCTGTCTGTCTGTCTGTCTGTCTGTCTGTCTGTCTGTCTGTCTGTCTGTCTGTCTGTCTGTCTGTCTGTCTGTCTGTCTGTCTGTCTGTCTGTCTGTCTGTCTGTCTGTCTGTCTGTTCTTCTTCGGTGGGGTTTATCGACGGTTGGAATCCAACGTTATGGTGCATTACCGCCACCTACTGTACTGGGTGAGGGCCAGAGACAGGGAGAAACGAAATCCTACCTGCCAGCCCCATTGCGCTTAAAAAATAGAACATAATATTTGAGACTATATCCAATGACGTTCTACTCAATATACTCTTTAAACTAATTTCCTCTATCCCCTCCTCCCTGATACTAGATCTCAGCCTCTCTCTTTCCCTTTAATACTGTCCACACTGTAGCAATACATGCTCCATGGTCTCTGTTTCCTGGCAATAATAACACTTTCCTTTTGGATGCTTTCCTATCACATTTAAGGACTTGTAAAAATAGCCTCGTCTTTTCTGTCCCTTCCTGCCGTCCTCCTCTCCATGACTTTCCTCTGTACATGAAGTAAATGCCTTCCCTTGTTTGTTTTTTTTTCATTTTTAATTTAACCTTTATTTAACTAGGCAAGTCAGTTAAGAACAAATTATTATTTACAATGACGGCCTACCAAAAGGCAAAAGGCCTCCTGCGGGGATTGGGACCTGTGATTAAAAAACAAATATACAATATAAAAATAGGACAAAACACACATCAGAACAAGATAGACAACACAACACTAAATAAAGGGATACCTAAGACAACAACATAGCAAGGCAGCAACACATGACAACACAGCATGGTAGCAACACAACATAACAACATGGTAGCAACACAAAACATGGTATAAACATTATTGGGCACAGTCAACAGCACAAAGGTCAAGAAGGTAGAGACAACAATACATCACACAAAGCAGCCACAACTGTCAGTAAGAGTGTCCATGATTGTGTCTTTGAATGAAGAGATTGAGATAAAACTGTCCAGTTTGAGTATTTGTTGCAGTTCATTCCAGTCGCTAGCTGCAGCAAAACTGAAAAGAGGAGCGACCCAGGGATGTGTGCGCTTTGGGGACCTTTAACAGACTGTGACTGGCAGAACAGGTGTTGTATGTGGAGGATGAGGGCTGCAGTAGATATCTCAGATAGGGGGAGTGAGGCCTAAGAGGGTTTTATAAATAAGCATCAACCAGTGGATCTTGCGAAGGGGTATACAGAGATCACCCGTTTACATAGGGGTATAGAGTGCAGTGATGTGTCCTATAAGGAGCATTGGTGGCAAATCCGAATGGTAAAGAACGTCTAGCCGCTCGAGAGCACCCTTACCTGCCGATCTATAAATGATGTCTCCATAATCTAGCATGGGTAAAATGGTCATCTGAATCAGGGTTAGTTTGGCAGCTGGGGTGAAATAGGAGCGATTTCGATAGAGGAAACCAAGTCTAGATTTAACTTCAGCCTGTAGCTTTGATATGTGCTGAGAGAAGGACAGTACACCCACCCACCCAAAGCTTGTGTTCTGTCGTCGCTCATGTTCCCAGCATGCCTGTAAAATCCCTTTTGCAGGATGATACACCCCATGTCCCTGTAAATTGACCCAATAATTAATTGCCAGCTGCTGTCTCCTAATCTGCAATGGCATATCCCCCATCTCCGTGTATGTGTGTTGAGAGAGCACTACAGTTATTGGCTGAGTCACGTGAACGAGAGGCGAGAGAACAGCATGTGTGCACGTTGTGACAACTTTTTACCAGTTGTATGTAGGTCATTTAGATTGTCATTATGGAGACACCTATTTCCAACCCCTTTTTCCATAAAACATAATAATATGCTAGAACTGATACACATCAAGAAAGAACGGATATAAATCCCTGGAAAACGACTTTGGGCGCACTAGAGCACATTACATAAATTCACTTGGAGGTGGTATAAACTGCATTCTAATATTTACTGCTTAAAGAAAACGGTATCAAGCGAAGTGCTTTATGTATGCTCAGTTCTTGGGTCTCCAGGGCTCCTCGAGTGGAAATTTGAATGGAAGTAATGGAACTCCTTCTGCATGGTTCTTTTTATGGGGAAAAGTCCTCAATGAAACTGACATTAGGCTAAATGTGGAGAATTATACATTTATCTCTGTCGGCCATCAGGTAACCTATTAATGTGTATGCCAAATTGTGCCTGTCCTTGTGCTTGTGTCGCCCATTATCCCCATTATCCCCTGTGTATTTATACCTGTATTTTCTGTCTGTCTGTTGCCAGTTCATCTTGTTTGTTCAAGCCTACCAGCGGTTTGGCTCAGCTCCAGGGTTTCCCCTAGTCTCGCTTTTCTCGACCTCCTGGTTTTTGACCTTTGCCTGTCCTGACCCTGTACCCGCCCGCCTGACCTCTGCCTGACCTGAGCCTGCCTGCCGCCCTGTACCTTGGCCTCTGCTCTGGATTATCGACCCCTGCCTGCCTTGACCTGTTGTTTGCCTGCCCTGTGGTTACAATAAACATTGTTACTTCACACAGTCTGCACTTGGATCTTACATTGACTCCTGATAGTTAATATTTAATTCAGTGATTTAAATTATGACCCCATCCTCAGGAGCCTATTGCAGCAGGCTATTGTAGGCCCATTAGGGGCTATAGGCTACCTGCCTTTAGGAAACTATGGTAAAATGTAATTACAATCATAAACCCAGATTTTAGTCTGTAGCCTATGCCTATTGACATGATAAATTAATGTTGCAAATGGGTTGTAGTCTTACCATCTGGCACATAATAACAGCACAATTGCCAGAAAATAGACCGACATTTTTTTTTTTTTAATGTTCATCCAAGTGTTTCTTGTTCAGATATTTCGAGATCCTCAGTCCAACTTTCATCACTCAAACTCTCCTGTCAGATTTATCTATAGTTATGCACATGCGCAAAGGGGATTTAAAATGTATAAACCTGGTTTGATCCCTGAATGCTGATTGGCTGAAAGCTGTGGTATACTTTTTATTGTTCTAATTACAGTGGTAACCAGTTTATAATAGCAACAAGGCACCCCAGGGGTATGTTGTATTTAAGTGATAATGCCCTCGAAGCCGGTGTTTGGAGGATATATTGGCACAGGTCGGCAAACCATACATATTTTTATTAATCTATTCATAGGCCTACTATTTCATCCTTCCACAAGATGTAGTCCCAACACAAATCTAGGGTTGCTAGAGATGCGACCCAGTCGTTCAGTCTTTTTGTTCTTTATCTATGGACGCGACCCAGTCGTTTGATTTAAATGGCTGGCAACGTTCGTATCCCTTGCTTGCTAGCTAGTCAATTACGGCTAATTTACAGTCACATCAAAAAGTGCAGCCAGAATAACAGTAAAGTAGCTGCATTTGCAATTGTTTAAAACCTCTTAGGGATCCCTTAAAGCGCCAATCCCGTTAGCGGGATAGATTTGACAACATCCGGAGAAATTGCAGAGCGCCAAATTCAAACTACAGAAATATATAAATATTCAACATTCACGAAAATATAAGTGTAATACATCAAAATAAAGCTTAACTTCTTGTTAATCCAGCCGCTGAATCAGATTTCAAAAAGGCTTTACGGCGAAAGCACACCATGCGATTATCTGAGGACAGCGCCTCGCATACAAAAACATGAAAATCATTTTTCAACCAAAAGTCAGAAATAACGATATAATAAATGCCTTACCTTTGAAGATCTTCATCTTTTTGCAATCCCAAATGTCTCAGTGACACAATGAGTGGTCGTTTTGTTCGATAAATTCCTTATTTATATCCCCAAAATGTCCATTTATTTGGCGCGTTTGATTCAGATATACACTGGTTCCAACTCGCCCAACATGACTACAAAGTATCTAATAAACGACCTGTAAACTTAACTTGGTCCAAATATTTCAATCAGCGTTTTTAATCCAACCTCAGGTACCCTAAAATGTAAATAATCAATCAAATTTAAGACGGGATAAACAGTTTCTAAAACCGAAGAAAAACAACATGGAGCACGCTCTTGTTCAAGAGCACCAAAATACTATTTACTCTGTTCCATCTGACTGCACAATCCAACCTTCTGAGTGACACATAAAGAACAGGACTACTTCTTCATTTCTCAAAAGAAAAACATCAAACAATTTCTAAAGACTGTTGACATCTAGTGGAAGCCATAGGAACTGCAATCTGGGCCCTAATAAATCAGGTTTCCCATAGAAAAACATTGGAAAGCACAATGACCTCAAAAACTGCCCCCAAAACTGCCCCCTATACTGAAGAAGTTTAATCTGTTTTCTATTTATTTTGATACATCCATAACAATAAACTGATGAGGCGCAATTTCACCTGGCATAGAAAATGTGCTCACTCATTAGGATACTGTCATTCAGAGGAGCTATTCAACAACACAGCTACAATAACACAATCACTTCAAATGACTGCAAATTACCTGCGTTTCATTGAACCTTTTTTCAATTGGTTGGATTGTGCAGTCAGATGGAACAGAGTAAATAGGCATTTTAACTTCATAGATTTAGCCAGTGGCAATTTGTGCAATAGACACTGGCTGGAATGCGGTTTTAACCAATCAGCATTCAGGATTAGACCCACCCGTTGTATAAATGGCCAAAATACCACAGCTAATGGCTGTATTCAGGCGCTCTGCGTTGAGTCGTGGAGAAGAACAGCCCTTAGCCGTGGTATATTGGCCATCTACCATACTGCCCTACCAAGAAAAAAGGCAGTAACTGCTCATAGCGTGGAAGTGAGAAAATGGCTTTTATTTACCTTAGTTTCACAGTAACTTTATGCAGTTACTTTTTGTACATTTCCACAAACTTCAAAGTGTTTCCTTTCAAATGGTATCAAGAATATGCATATCATTGCTTCAGGTCCTGAGCTACAGGCAGTAGGATTTGGGTATATCATTTTAGGCTAAAATTGGGAAAAGGGTCAGATCCATAAAAGGTATTAACATTGACCCACATCTTCTCCAAAACACAATACAATAGAGGCAGGATACTTGTCCACATGATTAAGCATGTATTTAATGTGGCAAAAATGACATTAACTAATTTTCGACCAAATGAGCAGTTACTGCCTTTTTGCTTGGTAGGGCAGCATACCCCTTGTGCCTTATGACGTAATAAAGGAATTTGCATATGTGTCAAGAAAAAATATAATTTGCCCTTATTAAACTTGCCAGATCATTTTCTATCAATGGATGTTGATTTAACTTGTTTGACTGCTATTATTAAGCAATGTCATAGCATTCAATAATTATTCTTTGGAGGAAACCCACATTTTTCTTTCAAAGCCGTCACAAGTTACTATGATGTTCCTCCTTAATTGGTTCGATAATGTTATGGAAAAATAGGTTATTGTATAGATATTTAATCTCCCTTCATCATGTGAAAAAAATTGTTCTGGCTACTTTTCAGACTCGTAGTTTTTGTGTGGTCACCGGCCAAGATATTGTGCTTGACCTGGCAACCCTGCTTGCCAATGACTGTATGGAATGAGCTGTTCAATGGTGTATTGAGAAGCTTCCCACTGTTGCTGCGTCACATGTCGCTGGCGGTAGCTAACGTGGCCAATTTGTTCCATCTCACTTGATTATATTTTGAGTAGGATTGCCGCCTACACGAGAAATAACTTGTAATATTGATAGTAAATTTAAATCTGTTACGAACAGAGTGGACTAAGTTTTGTAGACTTTACCCTTTGCCAAAAAGTGCGTTGTTTAGAAGGAATGCAAGCGTGAATGTAGTTAATTTTTACGTCACAGAGTAGGCGTTCCCTAACGGAAATATGCTTTGCTCTGCCAACCACCTTGCTTGTTCTGCCCACTATGATTAATTTGCTCCCATTGGAAAGGACAGGCGGTGGTCTATCTTGGGTTAGTTATACGAAGCTTTGACGAAAGTGTCTGTTCTGAATAGTAACTTATAATATAGCTATACTTCGGTTTTTCGAAATCTATTTACGGTAAGACCTTCATGAGTAATAAGACATTTTTATTAAATGTAACAATTTCTGGACCAAAATACTTGCCATTGTTTACATTTGGAATCTTTGGCATGCATAACAATATTGTCTAAAAAACCACACAGCTTTACTTTACTGTATAATCTATGGAATTCATTAAAAGTATGGTAGGCTGCATTTAAGCATAACATTTTAACTAATGTACTATAATGTACCTTTTTTCTGCTCTGTCTCTGTGTGTGTTCAGAGAGCAGGAATCGATCAGTTGTCCGATCTGTCTGGATCCACTAAGGGATCCAGTGACTATTCCTTGTGGACACAGCTATTGTATGGGCTGCATTATAGGCTACTGGGATCAGAATTATCTGAAGATGAGCCACAGCTGTCCCCAGTGCAGACAGCTTCATTCCACAGCCTATTTTGAGGAAAAGCACCATGTTAGCCGAATTGGTGGAGAAACTGAAGAAGATAGGACTTCAAGCTGTTCCTCTTGTTCACTGTTATGCTGGACCTGGAGATGTGGAGTGTGATGTCTGCACTGGTAGAAAATGTAAAGCTTTCAAGTCCTGTTTGGAGTGTCTGGCCTCTTATCCTGTTACTGTCATTTTGAGCTATGGCTAGGTTAAGCAAAGCTACTATTTAATTGAGTTATTTCAAGTGTCAAGTGTCTTATTTCAAGACATCTCCAGCCTCACTATTAATATCCTGCTTTTAAGAAGCACAGGCTGGTCAAAGCCTCCACACAACTACAGGAGAGGATCTGCTCTCGTCATGACAAGCTGCTGGAGATTTACTGCCATTCCGATCAGCACTGTATCTGTCTGCTGTGTCTGATGGATGAACATAAAGGCCATGAGACAGTCTCAGCTGCATCAGAAAGGACTGAGAAACAGAAGCTGCTGGATCTGAAACAGACAACGTACCAGCAGATGATCCAGGAGAGGGAAAGGGAGCTGCGAGATATTAAACTGGGTGTGTTCCACATAACAACCTTTACAGATGAAGCAGTGGAGAACAGTGAGAAGATCTTTACTGAGATGATCCGCTCCATTGAGAGAAGGTGCTCTGAGGTGAAGGAGCTGATCAGACCCCAGGAGAGGGCAGCAGTGAGTGGGTCTGAAATACTCCAGGAGCGACTGAAACAGGAGGTTGCTGAGCTGGGGAGCAGAGGTGCTGAGCTGGAGCAGCTCTCACACACAGAGGATCACATCCACTTTCTCCAGATTGTCCAGTCTCTCATTGCCCAGCTGGACTCTAAGGGTGTACATAGCCCCTCCTGTTGCCCACGCCTATGGTTCAAGGATGTGACAAGGAGTGTGTCTGAGTTGAAGGAGAGACTGGAGAAAATCTGTCAGGAAGAGGTGGAGAAGATACCTTCTAAACCCAATGCCTGGCCCACTACTCAACCCCTAGCCACAGCAGCTTGCCCCCCTGCACAGCCCCTAGCCCAGCTCCAACCTCAGCAGAGAACCCAGCTTGACCCACACTCCATGTCCTTGGGTCTTGACTCTGTGGACGTCACTATGAGCAGCAATCAGTACAAGCATCTGAAGGTGACCCTGTACAAATCAGATACGGACACCTGCTTTGGATTTAGACTCTTAAGGTGAACTAACCTATTAGAACCTATGGTAATATCAACTATACTAAACAACTCACCAACCCATGGGTGTTTGCAAGGAGATGAGGTGGTGACTGTGAACAACGTGCCAGTGGGATATTATGATTTGTTTGAGCTCCAAGATGTGCTTGAAAGGGCTGATCTGATCATTGTGGTCTGCTGACCCTGACCGTGTGGAGAAAGGACTTGATAGCAAGTCCTGCTATAGTCTCCACCTGGGCTGGATCTATACTCTGACTCCTTTGACTATGTGAGAGCGCCTGCTCAGTGCACTACGCAAGGCAAGGTAGCCTAGTGGATAGAGCGTTGGACTAGTAACCTGAAGGTTGCAAGTTCAAACCCCTGAGCTGACAAGGTACAAATCTGTCGTTCTGCCCCTGAACAGGCAGTTAACCCACTGTTCCTAGGCCATCATTGAAAATAAGAATTTGTTCTTAACTGACTTGCCTAGTTAAATAAAGGTTAAAAAAAAAAAATTCAAAGGCGATAGAGTTGAACAAGGGCTCGGATATGACAAATTATAAGAATTTGAAAATGTGTTCATTTTTATCAAAAGTTTTACAATGCTAAGAAGTTGATGTAGGCTGACTAATTATGTTTGTTGCTATTAATAATAATGAAATGTAACATTGGAATGTTGTTTAATTTTTGCTTCCACATAGATATCATATATAATCTGTCAAAACTAAGCGGCGCAGTAAAACAAACATTTCATATTCAACATGTGAATGGTGTTATAATAATCCATCAGCCTTTGTAATTTATGACAATCAATTAATAATTAAGTGGGATTCTTAGTATGATTAACAAAAATACAATTCACTTTTCAAACCATTTGAATTCAGTCATACTCCAAATAAGCTAACACTATAGACAGCAGTTGAAACTGCATTAAACACTATAATGCAAGGTTTTAAATGTACTATAAAGTTCTGGAAACAGATTCTTCATAGAATATTGTTCAAAGGTACTGTATCATTAAATAATGTGCAGTGTGCGTGTTTGCATATGAAGTGTTTGTATATGCGTGTTTGCATATGAAGTATAAATGTATCCATATCAAATCTATTATAAATGTGAAATTCAGACTTTATAGATGTGTTTTAATCCCCACCAAGGGAATGGGCAACAGTGACAATGAGGGCTACCAGCAAAATGAACATGGAAACAGACAGTATGACAGTGATGACCACCATGGCTCCACTGCGTGCTGGCAGGCCAGAGTCTATTTGGTTGGGGTCTTTGACTGAAATAAAGAGCATACAAAAACTATGTTTCAGGTTTTGTTTACTTGCAACTGGAGTCAGAAACCTGTATGTGACGGTGGTGAATACAGACTCCAGATATAAAGGTTAGTAGAATGACATAGAAAGACAATGGGTACTACTGTCTTCAAATACCTTGTCTTGTAGAGACCTCCAGAATGTTGCTCTTCTCTGCCCCTACCACATACTGAAGCCTTGAAATAAATAGAACAGCTATTTAATTGTGGTCAAAAATCTTGAGGGAAAAAAAGATAAATACAGGACGATGAAAATGTAAGGGGAAAATAGCTCTATCTACCTGTATGTTGAGCCAGTGGTGAGATTTGTCACTTGATAACCCAGGTTTCTGCTGGTAGTGAACTGGCCATTATTTTCAATGGTTGAGATGATGTCCCTTCTGAACCGACAGGGGAGCACTTTGAATATATTGACCAAAGTTTCTGTGTAAGGAGACATTCGTACCCCGGTACTATAAATATTACTAATGAAAACAATGAAAAAATATCACTGGTTTAGTATTTTCGAAATGACCATTGTCTATTGTTACCAAAATAATATTTGGAAACCAAAATAATTGGTTTTAGCAATTGAATGGAGAGTTATGCAAGATTCCTCCCATAATCACATTTATATTAGGAGACAAAAGGCCAAAAGGAACACTCACTGCTCTCGTTGGTGTCGGTGTTGTTGTACTCCAAAGTCACACTCTGTGTTGCCAAAGCACATGGAGGCAGGCTCAAAAGTAAAGAGTCAGCAAACCTGCCTGTTACAACTCCATCTGACTCTTTCAGAAGGCTCACTTGGAATTCTAGAGTAAGCAACAATTTGGAAAAGGAATAACCACATGTTATGAATAATGAATCATCAGTGTTGCTTAAAAAAACTTCCCAAAAGATACAGTAATGCACTGTTTTTTTTCCAAATGTTTAAGATGAGGATATGTTCGATCAAATTCTGACATAATTGTGACTTTGTGTGTTACAATTTCTAAGTCAGAAAGGTTTTGACAAACTGAATATTCAATCTTATAGAAATGTAAATGTGTCACAACAGACCCTGGTTCAATTCCAGGCTATATCATAAAAGGCTGTGATGGGGCAGTGCACAATTGGCCCAGTGTCGTTAGGGTTTGGCCGGGGTAGGTCGTCATTGTAAATAATAATTTGTTTTTCACTGACTTGCCTAGTTAAATAAAGGTTCATTAAAAAATATCAAAATCATAACATACCTGCATTTGAAAGGGTGAAAAGCATTCCAAAGAAGATGAACATTGTCCTCATTGCCGTGCTGAACAGGTGAGACTCGTGTGAACGCAACATTATATGGAATGGGAGCGCTGGAATAACTAGAATTGACCTGGACATCCGCGAATCAGGGACAAGGTGCTGCCTGGGAACAATAGAGGGAAACCAGTTTGACCAGGTTTATCTGTGTACTGTCACAACTATTGTTTATCCTATTGTGTTTTCTTCAGCCTAATGGTCCACATAGTGTTAAACGTCCCAGTCTTATATATAGTATAGTCCACAGGAGGTTGGTAGCACCTTAATGGGGGAGTTCATGGTAATGGCTGGAGTGGAATGGTATCAAAAACATCAAACACATGGTTTCCATGTGTTTGATGCCATTCCATTGACTCCAATGCAGTCATTATTATGAGCCGTCCTCCCCTCAGCAGCCTCCACTGGTATAGTCAGGTACTAATGAAGGGCCAATGGCTCCTGCCTTATTCCTATTAGATGAAGGTCTAGCCATTTTGTGAGATGATAAAATTTAAAGTCCTCCTGACTTCACTACATTGATGAGGGAATTTGGATGGCACCCGCTTATGGCCATCAACCGTGTCCGAAGGCTGCAGGCATGAGCAACTTTCAGGAGTGAACCGTGCAGACATGGGATCTTCTGTTGAATCTGACAATTAATCTTGATGTTTGTACAGTTGTCACAAATAAAACTGTGAAGGACCTCGGTGTTACGCTGGACCCTGATCTCTCTTTTGACGAACACATCAAGACTGTTTCAAGGACAGCTTTTTTTCCATCTACGTAACATTGCAAAAATCAGAAACTTTCTGTCCAAAAATGACGCAGGAAAAGGAATCCATGCTTTTGTCACTTCTAGGTTAGACTACTGCAATGCTCTACTTTCCGGCTACCCGGATAAAGCACTAAATAAACTTCAGCTAGTGCTAAACATGGCTGCTAGAATCTTGACTAGAACCCAAAAATGTGATCATATTACTCCAGTGCTGGCCTCTCTACACTGGCTTCCTGTTAAGGGAAGGGCTGATTTCAAGGTTTTACTGCTAACCTACAAAGCATTACATGGGCTTGCTCCTACCTATCTTTCCGATTTGGTCCTGCCGTACATAGCTACACGTACGCTACGGTCACAAGACGCAGGCCTCCTAATTGTCCCTAGAATTTCTAAGCAAACAGCTGGAGGCAGGGCTTTCTCCTATAGAACTAAATTTTTATGGAATGGTCTGCTTACCCATGTGAGAGACGCAGACTCGGTCTCAACATTTAAGTATTTATTGAAGACTCATCTCTTCAGTAGGTCCTATGATTGAGTGTAGTCACGGAAAGGCACTGGAGCAAAGTGAACGGAAAGGCACTGGAGCAATGAACCGCCCTTGCTGTCTCTGCCTGGCCGGTTCCCCTCTCTCCACTGGGATTCTCTGCCTCTAACCCTATTACAGGGGCTGAGTCACTGGCTTACTGGTGCTCTACCATGCCGTCCGTAGGACTCACTTGAGTGGGTTGAGTCACTGACGTGGTCTTCCTGTCTGGGTTGGAGCCCCTCCTTGGGTTGTGCCGTGGCGGAGATCTTTGTGGGCTATACTCAGCCTTTTCTCAGGATGGTAAGTTGGTGGTTGAAGATATCCGTCTAGTGGTGTGGGAGCTGTGCTTTGGCAAAGTGGGTGGGGTTATATCCTGACTGTTTGGCCCTGTCCGGGGGTTTTCATCGGATGGGGCCACAGTGTCTCCTGACCCCTCCTGTCTCAGCCGCCAGTATTTTTGCTGCAGTAGTTTATGTGTCGGGGGGCTAGGGTCAGTCTTTTATATCTGCAGTATTTCTCCTGTCTTATCCGGTGTCCTGTGTGAATTTAAGTATGCTCTCTCTAATTCTTTCTTTCTCTCTCGGAGGACCTGAGCCCTAGGACCATGCCTCAGGACTACCTGGCATGATGACTCCTTGCTATCCCCAGTCCACCTGGCCGTGCTGCTGCACCAGTTTCAACTGTTCTGCCTGCGGCTATGGAACCCTGACCTGTTCACCGGACATGCTACCTGTCCCAGACCTGCTGTTTTCAACTCGCTAGAGACAGCAGGAGTGGTAGAGATACTCTGAATGATCGGCTATGAAAAGCCAACTGACATTTACGCCTGAGGTGCTGACTTGCTGCACCCTCGACAACTACTGTGATTATTATTATTCGACCATGCTGGTCATTTATGAACATTTGAACATCTTGGCCATGTTCTGTTATAATCTCCACCTGGCACAGCAAGAAGAGGACTGGCCACCCCTCTTAGCCTGGTTCCTCTCTTTCTTCCGAGGTTCTGGCCTTTCTAGGGAGTTTTTCTTAGCCTCCGTGCTTCTACACCTGCATTGCTTGCTGTTTGGGGTTTTAGGCTGGGTTTCTGTACAGCACTTTGAGATACCAGCTGATGTAAGAAGGGCTTTATAAATACATTTGATTTGATGCTTGATCCAACATGTTAGCCCAACACATACTGTACATTTCTGAAATCCTCAAGATGTTTCCTAATCAAACAAAAAACGAATGTGGCATCTTTCTAGAGCTCCGACTTTCCGACTTTCCGACCTGGAGATCACTGACATGATTTGACCTTGTTTTTAAAATTTTTAAATCCAAGTTGTCTTGAAAGCACCATTAGTAACAATAGTTTAGATTCTCTTGTCAGACCAATAAATAAAAGTGTCAGGACATAGTCATGGGACATAGGGGTGCTGAGGGTCCTGCAGCACCCCCTAAAATAATTATTCACAAAAGTAGTGTGCTGGGCCCTTACTAGTCCTGTATTAGCAGACTGATATAGCTGTCTGTAGGGCACACAAAAAAACACCCTCAAACATCTTCCCGTGGCTATGCATCAGGATTAAGCTGTCCCAGTTTATATGATGTCCCACTCTTGCCGAATTCACGCTATAGCGAAAGTGGTTTGGTTATCTTGGCAAAAGACCTACTGTTGAGCCAGTAACAAGGGGGCTCAGTCGGCCCTTGAGGTTGCTTCAAGACGTTCACAAAAATTTTAGTAAAATATCCTTTCATTTTGGGTTATGATGGGGTTAGGTTAGTTGAACTAAGCACCGCAGTCATGGTTTAATATTCAATAAATCGGTAGGCCTATATTATTTAATATCAGATTGGGTAATTATACAACACATGTTTATGCCCTTAAAAGTTTGACTGCCGTTAGCAAGTAATGATTTATTTAAGTTTCAATAATATTATCAGGACTTTTATTTTGACGTTCAGAAGAACATTTCGGACCGGAAGTCCTCCAACCAACACAGATACGGAAGCGGAATGTGCGGGTTTATGGAGCGTGTTGGTTGATGTTTAGGGTCTATTTAGACGTGCAATTGATAACTCATAGGTGTACCTAATTTTAATTTAATGTTGGTGAAACACGTTCACCTAGCTAGTATGCAAAACTCCGACAATGTATTATGTGAGTAACTAGGCAACCTGGCTAAATTAAACAACAAAGGGACAGTTTAGCTAAACATACGTACTGCTACAGACAGTGATTTTCAAGGAATCAATCCCAAGCCCTTTAGGTACTTACGGAGATCTGAGTTGGTATAGTTTTGGCAACAATTCCACCTGGCATATTAGAGCAAGATGAAACTTGTTAGCTAGCTCCCATATTACATCGATCCAATCCACACAGAAGCAATGCTAGGCGTAGCTGTAGGGGTTAGCTCGCTTACTAGGTAACGTTAGCTGGCGCAGAAATTATTATCGAAGCTAATGATCAGGCTAGCATAATTTGCACACAGAGTGAGACATGCCTTGTTTGATTTTCAGACCAGGTCAACTCCTGTGGTCCTGACAGCCACGGTCCAGCCCAGGGCGTACTGACGAAAGAATCTTTGACACTAGTGGACTGTTGCAAAATCCAAAGGGGGTGCATTGAGGCTCTGCATGCCCTTAACATGGGGACTGTGAGGCCGGAAGACTGCCCCCAAACAGAATCAACAAACATGACTGTCAAACAAGTGGAGACTATTGAACCAGTGCATGATGGGTTTATCGTCATATTTCCACGTAAGTGCCAGTTTTGAGAAAAACACTGCTGTACATTTTTCAACTCTTAGTTACTTTGTCCAGTCAGTTGATGTGTTCCATTTCTACTAGCTGTAGCTGTTGATGTGGAGGTTGGAGACACGGCCACTTTTGGTAAGTTACTACTGAGTGTTCCGTCATCTATTGTTGTGCCACATCAAGGCTGTGTTTATTCCAGAAACCAATAGTTGGACAACTTTGTGTATAGGTGTAGCCTACATGTTTTCTCTAGTGTCAGTCAGAGCATGTTTGATTGTGTCTAAACAGTGCAAATGATCAGTGAGTGCCAGGCTCCATTTTTTCATGAGGTTGGTTACACTTTGTCCAGTTAATTTGAACACAACCTTGTACTTCTTACACAGGTGAACACCTATCCAATATTTACATGGGGGATTATGCCTCAGCGTCAATTGACTACATACAAGAGATTTCTGAAGAAGTTTCTGAAGCAACAACGTTAATATCTGATTGTGGAAAGTATTCTGTTCAGTCAAATGACTTGGAACCACAACATGAAGAACAGACTGGAGAGGGCCCTTACTCAGACGGAAAGACTTCTTCTCAGTCTGTGGCACGGGGAAATTGTGGACGAGGGAGATGTTGTCCAAATGAGCCTCCTGGCACTGGAAGAGGTCGTCCAAATGGGCCTCCCGGCCCTCATCCGTGCATAAACTGTCCAATGACTTTCACTCAGTTGGCACACTTGAGGGCCCACGAGAGAACACACACTGGGGAGAGGCCTTATGACTGCTCTGAGTGTGGGAAGCGGTTCACTCAGATAGCTCACCTAAAAGTACACCAGAGAATCCATACCGGCGAGAAGCCGTACAGCTGCTCCACGTGTGGTAAAAGGTTTGCTCAATTGGCATCCTTGCAAGTTCACCAAAGACGGCACACCGGAGAGAAACCTTTCCAGTGCAATCAATGTGACTCCAGTTTCTCTCAGTTAGCAAACTTACTAGCTCATAAGGCAAAACATATTGGCGGAGTGCCTTACCCCTGCTCTGACTGTGGGAAGGTTTTCTCTACTGCAGGGAGTCTGAAGGTGCACCAGAGAGTACACACTGGTGACAAACCTTTCCAGTGCGGTGTCTGTTGTAAATGTTTTACTCAATTAGGAAACTTGAAAGCTCACATAAAAAGACATGAAAGAAAGGGGGAGACTTTGGCTCAGTCTGAATGAGAAAGGAGGAGTAGAAATCCTGAAAATACACAAGTAGAAAATACTAGACATATACTTAAAAGCTTGTGTGGACAGAGGTCTGAATTAGGACACCTAAATTATGTCAATACAAAAACATGGGGTCCCTTTAAATACTTGTGCGTCGTTTCTACATTTATTTATAGATAATTTTGGATTGCAACAGTAACACAACTGATTAAGTCATCTTGTATCAGCAATTTGCTGCATTATCAAGTCTGCATTCTCTAAATGTAATACAAATAGATTTTTAAATCAATTCCACTTCGAATACCAGTATTGAAATATTTATTGGAGGCAAGATTGGACAGATCTTGGGAGAACCAGAACACGGCATAGTCCGTTATTGGAAAGATTAGAAAATACATTAAGAAAAAGGTTTGCAGTTTATTTTAGCAGCAGTGGAGCTCACGGTGATGTTGTTGGAGTGATGTTGGATGGCCACCAGGCGGCTCTTGTCGCTCAGGTCAAAGGGAATCCCAAGGCCCCAGAGCAGTGACAGGGACACTGCATTGTCTTAAGTTAGATATGGCTCCTGGAGACACTTGTCATATTAGAATAACACCATCTGACTGAAGACAATGTGTTAAAGAGTTCTAATTAATGTTCTGCACTTCAATTTTCATACCTCAATTTATAGACCCCTCAAACTCAACTCTGGACCTCGAAGTTAGTGCCCCCCCCCTCCCCATCTTCTGGGGATGAGTAGCAGGCAGTTTAATTTGCATGCCCCGTCACCAAGAAGTTAAGAAGCAGTGCGGCTTGGTTGGGTTTCGGCGGACGCATGACTCTCGGCCTTCGTCTTTCACGAGCCCGTACGGGAGTTGTAGTGATGAGACAAGACAGTAACTACTAACAATTTGATACTACGAAAAAAGGGGGTAAAAATAATTTAAATTAGGAGAAAGAAAAGCAGCAGGCTCCGGCCCTCGTAGGGTAAGTGTTGAATACCCCTGCTATAGACTAAACACTGAGTGTAGAAAACAGAGGAACACCTTCCTAATATTGAGTTGCACCCCGTTTTGTCCTCAGAACAGCCACAACTTGTCGGGGTACAGACTACAAGGTGTCAAAAGCGTTCCACAGGGATGCTGGCCAATGTTGACTCCAATACTTCCACAGTTGTGTCAAGTTGGCTGGATGTCCTTTGGATGGTGGACCATTCTTGATACACACAGGAAACTGTTGAGTGTGAAAAACCCAGCAGTGTTGCAGTTCTTGACACTCAAACTGGTGCCCCTGGCACCTACTACCAAAGCACTTAAATCATTTGTCTTGCCCATTCACCCTCTGAATGGCACACAAACCGTGTCGCAAGGCTAAAAAAATCCTTCTTTAACCTGCCTCATTCCCGTCATCTATGCTGATTTAGGGGGGGGCAACTGTCTGTTTTTTCCCCTGCCACCCTTTTATTTGATTGATTGAAATAAGGTCACTGGTTAGTAAGGAACTCCCCTCAGATGGTTGTCTATGTTTTAATTCAAAGGAAAAAACAAAAACTAGCAGATACTAGGCCCTCCATGGAATGCGTTTGACACCCCTATTTTTAGGTCAAGGAGAGAGCAGGTGTTCCTAATGTTTTGTACACTGTGTAGATTAGATGTTTCACATTTTAGTTTTAACTCTAAACTGGCACACCTGATTCAATTAGTCAACTAATCATCAAGACTTTGCATAATTGCATCAGGTGTGCCTGTGTAGGGTTAAAACCAAAATGTTAAACGTCTCTGGGGGGGCCCAAAGAGAGTATTGGGAAACCCTGGATTAGACCAGGGATGGGCAACTCCAGTCCTCGGGGGCCTGATTGTTGTCACACTTTTGCCCCAGCTAACACACCTGACTCCAATAATCAACTAATCATGCTCTTTAGTTTAGAATGCAATTAGTTTAATCAAATGTGTTTGCTTGGCATTTGGAAAAAGTGACACCATTCTGGTCCACGAGGACTGGAATTGCCCATCCCTGGATTAGACAATATATTCAATGATATAGAGCAGTGGTTCCCAAACTTTTTATAGTCCCGTATCCCTTCAAACATTCAACCTCCTGCTGCGTACCCCCTCTAGCACCAGGGTCAGCGCACTCTCAAACATATTTTTTTGCCATCATTGTAAGCCTGCCACACACACACTATACAATATATTTATTAAACACAAGAATGAGTGAGAGTTTGTCACAACCCGGCTCGTGGGAAGTGACAGAGCTCTTATAGGTCCAGGGCACAAATAATAAACAATAATTCTGCTCTCTTATTTATCCATCTTACATATGAAACTTTATTTGTTCATTGAAACAACTGCTGTTTGGTTTGTCTTTTGTGCTTTGTGGACTGCCGGTGACTAATTCATAGTGGTTATGTGTCACAGGTAACCCATGGGTCATAGGGGTTGGGGATGGCTTGGCAATTTACTTTACAACGTGGTCATCACAGGAATGCAAAAAGGAATGAGGTTGCATGATGGTTTTTTATTTTTTTCTTCATTTATTTTGGTTCACCAGCTAGTAATCTGTTATTTGTCATTGTTATTTTGTTGTCCTCGTGGGTACCGTAAATCCCCAAAAGTCCCTGAAAGGATAGTAAAAACAAGGAACATTTTCCCTCTTGGGGACATTTCCCACATCCCCACGAGAACAAAGGCTATTTTAAACTTAGGTTTACAGTTAGTGTTATGGGGTTAGGGAAAAATATGATTTTTGAATGGAAATCAATTTTAGGTCCCCACTAGGACAGTAAAACATATGCTGTTTTTGTGTCTTTCTTTTGAAGTTAACATTCTGCTGCATCCTGTGTAAACCGTTTTTGTTTACAGTTACTCTCTACAGAATCCAGCCTAGGCTATCATTAACAGAACAATAAAACTATTATTGGAAAGAGGAAGCACACACAGCCAATATGAATTTGTTCGGGTTTCTAAACCGTTTTTTGTTCCTTTTTACCAAATTATGAAACTTTTTGAAATCGCAAACCTTGCTGACGTTCAGCGTTGTAAAAGTCCCGGTGAAACCCAACATTTGTGGCAGCAAGGTTGCTGTGAACAACACTGAAGAAAGTAGAAGTAAAGTATGTGCTACTATGACCCTCTGATTCATTCCTCCTAGTTATATCTTCCTCTGCATTTGGTTCAATGATCTGAATTGTATTCCCCCCTAGCCTCTCCTATGGCGTAGTCAGCTATGATCTATGGATGCTGTATTAACTGTTATTTTTAGATTGAATGTTATTTTAACATTGATCAGAAGCACATATATTTGTTTAGCTCCAAGAGTCAGTCACCCCTCTGTATAAACTTGCCATGTTTCTATATCATGAAAATCCTTGTTAGTGTTAAATGTATGTACATTACCCTGATAAGTGATGCATATAACTTAATTTCTACTGAGTAGATCTATAACAACAACAATATCTTCAGAGATCTGATCTGTTTATTTCTTTGAATCAACATTTGTTATCTCTGTGAGATAAATCAATAAAAAGCTGTTGTGAAATGCACTGTATTCTTGACTATAACAGCTTTATAACTTAACTGAAGTATATTTGAGATGATGGCCTTGAATGAACTCTGAAATCTCACGCATGACGCATAGAAAAAAAAATACTGACATTATGAATTGACCCAATGAACTCATGGATGATGGCAATAAATAGGATCTGTGCAATAGAAGTTATTACCGTTTCTCAGTAAAAGACCAGAGTGATAGCTACGTGAGGATCCCAAGGTATCTGTTGAGGGAAGACCTCCTACAGGGGGTGGCTGCTTTCTGAGCTCACTCTGTTGCTATAAAGCCATCTTCCCTTTTCACCCAGCACTCTTGATTATCACTCTTCTGCATCTCACAATGGAGGAAATCTATGTCAGGCATGTGGAGTTGCTGGGCTTTGAGAAACGCTTCTTCCCCAGCCAGCACTATGTGAGTTTGAGACTACCATTGTTGACCAAAATACACAGTGGTTCATTGGAGGTTCATGCAGTACTTGTGGTTGTTTCACAGACACAGGTTAAGCCTGGTCATAGACTAAAAAATAATGCTCAATGGAGATTCTCAAAAGAGAATGCTTAAAAATATTTAATGACCAGGTATATTTGTTAACATTAAATTGATTTGGTGACATTTTTCATTCAGCAAAAGTAATTTCTGATGAGCATTTGATTGGAGTTCTTCACTTATGTTTTTGACTACTTTATCTGAAGGTCTACATGCTGATGGTGAAATGGAATGACCTGTCTGAGAAGTTGATCTATAGAGGGTATCCGGAGATCTACACCTTTCACGTGAGTAGCTGCCTCACACAACTTAATAATCTGAAGGCAAAAAGTAAGAAATATGGAAATTGTGTAAATGCTTTTGAATGCCTGCCTTCCTACTACCCCCACTGATCTGCAGTCAGTTGATAATGTGTCTGGGTTATAGAAATCCCTGAAGGAGATGTTCCCCATTGAGGCGGGTGACATCAATAAGAAAGACAGGATCATCCCTGTACTACCAGGTGAGGACATGTATCTGCTCTACGGCTTACCCCTCCACCATGATAGCTGATGTGTGGTTAGCGTTCTGGCACTGGTTGCCTGCAGGTTATTAAGTTGTGTGAGGCAGCTACACATGTGAAAGGTGTAGATCTCCGGATACCCTCTATAGATCAACTTCTCAGACAGGTCATTCCATTTCACCATCAGCATGTGGATGAGGTGAGTTTCCACCTTACTATGTCAAGCACTTTGAGCACCTAGGTGGAAAATCATGGTTAAAGAAAGTATTGATGTCTCGGCAATTTACTATAGAAGTGATGTTGTAATCCTAGTGTCCTTTGAGTGATTCCTCACGAAACCCAGGCAAAAAAATCATGATTTTCACAATGTAATCCATAGAATAGGGATTTGGAGAAAGGATTGTTGACATGTATTTGACATTTGTATCTAAAAGCATATGAGAAATAAATGATCAATGTTGGCATATTTATGACATTGTTGGCCTTACCCAGGCCTCATTTAAGATTCCCTAGTGTTTCATAAATAGGTGCTACAAGGCAAACATTGGTGTCATATGAAGTTTTACTGCTTGCTCTGTAATATAAGTAGTATTTCAATTTCAATAAAAAAAATATATATAAATATTGACAAATAAAACAATTTTTGGGGGAATGATTTTTCAATATATTGTTGAAAATTATACTATGCCAATATCTCTGGGAAAAAATGGGCCATAACTTTAAAACTAGCAGAGATCCCACTCTTTGATATGCCCGTATGTTATGTTCAACAATATATTGACAGATTCGCCATATAAAAAATGGTATATTTTCAATATTCATGTTTTATATTTTAATATTCATACATTTATTTAAAAATACAAAAACTTACTGTAATCAAAATGCTACTCATGTTACAGAGCAAGCGTGGTAAAGCTTCATATGACACCCATTTTTGTTTTGTAGCATTATGGAGTCTTAAAGGAGGCCTGGGTAAGGCCAAAATGTCATAAATATGATTAAAGTTTATTAATTATTTCTGTGTTATGCTTTTAGAATCTAATGTCAAATATATGTCAACAATCCTCCCTCCAAAAGGACTTCTATGGGTTACATTTTGTGAAGATCCCCAAAATCATGGTCCTTTTTTTATTTGGGTTTTATGAGGAATCACTTCTTTGCCTTTTTGCTTCATTTGAAAACATTAAAAAGTATACAGGTAAGTGATGAATGCACTTGGGTGAACAGACAAAAATAGGTAGCGTGTTTGTGTTTTTTCTCAGTCAATGCTTTGTGTAAGGAAACACCTGCTGCTGCAATCCAGATGTGACAAATGTACTTCTCGTTTTTTAAACAATTCTAATCAGTAAACCATAACTAATTCTAAATGAAATCATGGTTCTGGGTCGGATCTGATAGTGCGAGTCGGCTTGGTTGGTTTTGGTCAATACCTCCCTGCTGCAAATGTCACTTGCTCATAGTACGGCCCCTCCCCCGCCTGCTAGAGCGGCACCTCTCTACATCCTCTCACGCTTTATCAGCTCCAGTTAATAAAAGAGCTTAAATGAATTTTCTGCTGCTTCCCACATTCGGATCAGACTGGGTCTAGATCTGACCAGGTCTATACGGAACGGGTCTCGTTTTCTTTGCGTCCATTTGGAATGGATCTGTATTTACATTTTTTATTTATGCATGTAGGATCTGGGTGGGAAAGCCCCAGGCCCATTTTGGAACAGGTCCAACTTTTTGGACCGTGAAGACCTCTACTTTACACTTTTAAACTGATGGGTAGTGATTCTGTATGTTTAACACAGGCATATTACATATTTTACACTTTGGATTTTATCAAACATTTTCATTTCTCCCTAAAGGCAGCATGTTTTTAATCCGAAGGCTGTGACCACTTGTGATCCAAACCATATTATTTAGCACGAAAACAAAACGAACTAACACAAGGACTTTCCCTCAACAGGGCTCAAGTGGTTATTAAGGTTGTGTTGATGCAACATGGGAAAGCAGAAGTTGCAGACAAACCTGATAAATTGCAGACAAACCGCATGAGATTTGTTTGGAACTTCTACTTCCCCATGTTGCATCAACACAACGTTAAACTTGAGCCCTGTTGAGGGAAAGTCCTTATGTTAGTTTTGTTTTCGTGCTAAATAATGTTTTTCACAGATAAACATGTAACATCTACATCCACCACTGTAGTATTCAGTTTTTAATATTCCATTAGAAGGAATTGAGGATCTCTGTTTTCTCCCTTTACTTTGGTCCCTCATTCCCTTTGGTCCCTCCTTTCCTCAGCGCCAAAGTGGTTGGACAACCAAAAGAGCACAGAGACCAGGCAGAGCACTCTGGCTGAATATTGCAGTTCTCTCATCAACCTGCCCCCCAAGATCTCCCGCAGCCAGCTGGTACGCAGCCTCTTCAAGGTCCGGCCGGAGGACGAGAACCCACCCGCTCAACACCCGTCAGTACAACTACAAGCAGTCTCACTACACTGTAGCTACATTCTGATTCTCTACCCTTCTCCATACATTTACATTTTAGTCGCCACTCTTATTCAGAGCAAATTACAGTAGTGCATACATTTTAATACTTTTGTACTGGTCCCCCGTGGGAATCAAACCTGCCACTGCAAGCGCCATGCTCTACCAACTGAGCTACACGAGAAATATGTACTCGTACACTCGCCATTATGGATTTAAAAATAATTGACTGGTATGAGGAATATGGTGGCAACTCCCTCCAGCCATGAATGCACCAATCCATTGCTTTTAAATGCATGCGGAGGAGTGAACCAGAGGAGGCTGGTGGACAGAGCTATATGAGGATGGGCTAATTGTAATAGCTGGAATGGAATAAATGGAATAGCATCAAACACATTTACATCGAACCGTTCCTCCTATAGCTCCTCCCACCAGCTTTCCATTGAATTAAACATTGTACACCGTTCTGTCATACTGAACACACCCCTGGAGAAGGGTAAGGAGTTGGAACGCAGCCTGTTTCATTCCAGGAAGATGTTCCCTTCCCTCTTCTCTCGTTCACCCCCTTCCCAGATCTGATAGGACTGGATGGGTGAAAAGCAATATGGCGGAAACTTATGCTTACGCCTACCCTGTTGTATCAGATCCATAAATGGAAATGAACTAGGGAAGTGGACAGCTTCCTGGAATGAAATTCAGCCTGTATTACTTTTTACTTCTGGATTGATAAGTGAGTTCTCAATGTTTCCTATGTAGTTTAAAAAGAAATGAGACCTTTGTGGTGTCCAATGACAAGACGAGAGACAACACTTCTGGTAAGAGCCTGTCTCTTGTCTTTACCCTTTTTATTAACCCACTAATAGACATACTTTTCTAGCCAAACTTGAGGGAATATCAAATCAAATCAAATATGGGCTCTCGTGTGCTATAGTCCTGATCTGTAAAGATTTAAGAGTGTAATTTTTGTCGTCTGTTCAGAGATCTCTGGCCCCATCATATTGGAAAGCTACAGGGTGATTGCTGACTACAGCCACACCTCCAAGTATGAGATCACCCTGCATATTGGAGACTTGGTGGAGATTGTGGAGAAAAGCCCAAATGGTGAGTGTCGACCCAAAGAATGGGCCCAGTCAAGAGCAAAGCCATCTGAAAATGTAGTTGTTGTAATATCAGGGTGTTGTAGTCAGTGTACACTAGATGACAGCACCAAGCATGAACCATGAACATTTTGCATGAAATGATAGGCACAAAAGTGTGCATGTGACAATGTGCACTGAATGCAACATACATGGTGATCCCTAAGGTGATCAA
Organism: Oncorhynchus tshawytscha; assembly: GCF_018296145.1. Classification (NCBI taxonomy): domain Eukaryota; kingdom Metazoa; phylum Chordata; class Actinopteri; order Salmoniformes; family Salmonidae; genus Oncorhynchus; species Oncorhynchus tshawytscha. The sequence goes on from NC_056458.1 coordinate 33,721,374, forward strand.
CCTATTGCTGCTCCTGGGTGATGTTCAATAGGCACAAAACAGAAGACAACAGACTGAAACAGGGAGAGAGTATCTGGACCTACCCCTAAAAACGTTTAACATTGCATTCCCTACTGAACATGACCTTAGTGTTCACTTGACCTTTGACCCCTCTACCATGGCAGGTTGGTGGTTCTGCCAGTGTGATACCAAGCGGGGCTGGGTGCCCGCCTCTTACCTAGAGCCCCTGGATGGACCAGAGGAGTCGGAAGAAGCCGATCCCAACTACGCAGGCAAGTCTCCCCACTTGCCAGGGCTCCAGCTAAAATAAGAGCCAGGGAGGATAATGGTGTCACTAGTGATGGGGGGATCGATAGTTACATATCGGGATATTATTTTTGATGATACATCGTATAGTTTTGACAATATCGCAATATTATTTTTGCGCTAGTTGGCTGTACCTGCACCCAAACTCGTTTTTCTTTCATAGCCTGTTTTCCATTTTCTTTTTAAATAGGGGGCCACTTTTATTTCCATGATTGAGCAAAACTTATTTTCTCATGGTTCTCTCTTGTTCCTCTGCAGCAGACATATGGTGACAATATGTTTGGAATATCGAATCGCAATGAAATCACAGTATTGAATCACAATACATATAGAATTGTGAGAATCTCAATACATATTGTATCTGCACCTAAGTATCGTGGTAATAGCTTATCACGAGGTCCCTGGCAATTACCAGCCTTACTATCTACATTTTAGTCATTTACATTTTTATCTAATATCTGTTGATTCGTGATACTGTTTTCAGTGAGGTCTCAGGAGATTTGTTCAGTTTTGTGTTCGCAGTGTACATAGTATAATATCAACTTTATCCGAAACAAACTTTAAGAAGTTAGGGAAGTCTTTCCTCTAGGTGGTAGACAAGCGTTGACTTCGAGCTCATAATTCCAATGTGTGTTTGTCCCCACAGGAGAACTCTACATAACCACCAAAGCCTACAAGGCAGCACAAGATGATGAGCTGACTCTTGAGACGGGGGAAACTATTGAGGTCATTCACAAGCTCCTGGATGGATGGTGGGTGGTCAGGTATGTAGGCTGATTCTGTACTCTTCTACTCTTCCCTCTATCTATTCGTCTCTATGAAAGTCAGTCCACAGTCAGGCAGCTGTTTGGATCAGTAGTAACTTACATATTTTCTACTGTTGTATCATGTAGCCACAAACACACAGTGTTTCTAAGTGCTTGTTGGGTGCATATTGTCTTGGATAGGAAAGGAGAGGAGACGGGACACTTCCCCTCAATGTTTCTCTACAGAACTGGAGAGAAGAAGGAGATGGTGTCGGAAGAGCTTGTGATGAGAAGACAGACACCCCCACCCAGACGGTAGGACTGCGAACTTCAGGAAATGACTTCCTCTATGGATAAAGAAAGTTATGAGAGCATAAAAACTCAGACGAGTACCTAGTCTTTCCTCTATTGATACTTCTCTTTTTAACGTTTTCTTTTAACTTCTCATTTCCTCTTTTCACATTTCCTTTTGGCTTTCAGTTCAACAATCCGCAATGCACAAAGTATTCACAGCAAAGGGCGCCAGCGCATCAGCCAGGACACGTACCGCAGGAACAGTCGCCGCTTCCTGCAGCAGAAGGGTGGCCGGCCCAATCAGCCCAGGAAGACGTCCAAGGCCTCCACACAGTCCCCGCTGCAGGACTGGAATAACAGAGGTATACCTAGGGTTGCAACGGGAGGGTATATTACTGAAAACATTCCAAGTTTACCAGTAAACTACTAGAACTTTGGTATCAGTTCAAGGATTTTATGTCATCTATAACAAGACATCTAGTGGCCATTTTGGGTACTTCAGATTATCACAGGTGTCTAATAATCTCTGTCCCTCTGTGTGCCTTTATCACATGCAAAATATATTAAATAATTGAATAAGATTTAAAAATAGAATGACAAAGTTGTAAAACATTATCCTAAATAAAAAAACATCAACATAGTCAATAGCAGAGGGTTTCAGTATGAAACACTAAACAAAAATATAAACGCAATGTTAAGTGTTGGTCCAGTATTTCATGAGCTAAAATAAAACATCCCAGAAATGTTGCATATGCACGAAAAGCTTATTTCTCTCAAATTGTGTGCATAAATGTGTTTACATCCCTGTTAGTGAGCGTACATCTCCTTTGCCAAGATAACCCATTCACCTGACGGGTGTGGCATATCAAGTAGCAGATTGAAGAGCATGATCATTACACAGGTGCACCTTGTGCTGGGGACAAAAGGCCACTCTAACATGTGCAGTTGTCACACAACACAATGCCACAGATGAGGCCGGATCAGTCACTTGAAATAAATTAGGCCCTAATCTATGGATTTCACATGACTGGGCAGGGGCGCAACCATCGATGGGTCTAGGAGGGCAAAGGCCCACCCACTGGAGAGCCAGGCCCAGCCAGTCAGAATGAATTTTTCCCCACAAAAGGGCTTTATCAGTTTCATCAGGGTCTCAGACGATCCCACAGGTGAAGAAGCCAGATGTGGAGGTCCTGGGCTGGCATGATTACACATGGTCTGCTGTTGTGAGGCTGGTTGGATGTACTGCTGAATTCTCTTAAACAACGTTGGAGGCGGATTATGGTAGAGAAATTAACATTAAATTCCCTGGCAACAGCTCTGCTGGACATTCCTGCAGTCAGCATGCCAACTGCACGCGCCCTTAACTTGAGAAATCTGTGACATTGTGTTGTATGGCAAAACTGTACATTTAGAGTGGCCTTTTATTGTCCCCAGGACAAGGTGCACCTGTGTGATGATCATGCTGTTTAAATCAGCTTCTTGATATGCCACACCTGTCAGGTGGATGGATTATATTGGCAAAGGACAAATGCTCACTAACAGGGATGTAAACAAATTTGAGAGAAATGCACAAAAAGTGTATATGGAACATTTCTGGGATCTTTTTTTTTCAGCTCATGAAACATGGGACCTATGCTTTACATGTTGCGCTCATATTTTTGTTCAGTATGTTTGTTGTCAATAGATACAGGCAAGCTCTGCTCTAGTCACTCCTTTACAGCTCAGCTGTAAGGAACTTTGTGACAACTGCTGATGTAAATAGGGCTTTATAAAATAAATTGGATTGAGCTCAATCTAATAATCCCACGTGTTTGAAAGATAGATACTACCCCGTCCGAGACCCTGCTTCAAACAGTATCGGCAATGGCCATCCCGGAGATGTACACTGAGTATACCAAACATTAGGAAGACCTTCCTAATACTGAGTTGCACCCCTCCCCCACCCCCTTGCCTTCAAATCAGCCTCAATTCGTCGGGGCATGAACTCTACAGGGTGCCGAAAGCGTTCCACAGGAATGCTTGCCATGTTGACTCCAAGGCTTCCCACAGTTGTGTCAAGTTGGCTGGATGTCCTTTGGGTGGTGGACCATTCTTGATACACATGGGAAACTGTTGTGTGAGTTCTTCACACAAGAACCTGGCACCTACTACCATACCCTGTTCATAGGCACTAAAATCTTTTGTCTTGCCCATTCACCCTCTGAATGGCACACATACACAATCCATGTCTCAATTATATCAAGGCTTAAAAATCCTCCTTTACCTTGGCTCCTTCCCTTCATCTACACTGATTGAAGCGGACTTAACAAGTGACATCAATAAGGGATCATAGCTTTCAACTGAAATTACCTGGACAGTCTATGTCATGGAAAGAGCAGGTGTTCTTATTGTTTTGTATACTCTGTGTGTATTGCAGTCTCCATAAAAGTAGCAATGCGTATGCCCCGACCACCTGAGGATTTAGCTTTTCCTGTGTTTTGAGGGGTGCAAATTCTACTCACTTAAATATCACTGGATTGATTGCTTTCATTTTACTCTTGCGACTATTTCCTACTCTTGTGTGTCGTATGTCATATATATATATATGACACGCAAGAGTAGGAAATAGAGTAAGAAATAGTAGGAAATAGTTGACCTTAATTGCCTACCGTTTGTATATATATACAAACGGTAGGCAATTAAGGTCACAGTTATGAAAACTTAGGACACTAAAGAGACCTTTCTACTGACTCTAAAAAACACCAAAAGAAAGATGCCCAGGGTCCCTGCTCATCTGCAGATATGGCCATGTCCGCACTGTGAGACGCCTAAGACAGCACTACAGGGAGAAAGGACGGACAGCTGATCGTCCTCGCAGTGGCAGACCACGTGTAACAACACCAGCACAGGATCGGTACATCCGAACATCACACCTGTGGGACAGGTACAGGATGGCAACAACAACTGCCCGAGTTACACCAGGAACGCAGTGCTCAGACTGTCCGCAATAGGCTGAGAGAGGCTGGACTGAGGGCTTGTAGGCCTGTTGTAAGGCAGGTCCGCAACAGCGTCGCCTATGGGCACAAACCCACCGCCGATGAACCAGACAGGACAGGCAAAAAGTGCTCTTCACTGACGAGTCGCAGTTTTGTTTCACCAGGGGTGATGTTCGCGTTTATCGTCAAAAGAATGAGCATGACACCGAGGCATGTAATCTGGAGCGGGATCGATTTGGAGGTGGAGGGTCCATCATGGTCTGCGGCGGTGTTTCACAGCATCATCGGACTGAGCTTGTTGTCATTGAAGGCAATCTCAACGCTGTGCGTTACAGTGAAGACATCCTCCTCCCTCGTGGTAACCTTCCTGCAGGCTCATCCTGACATGACCCTCTAGCATGACAATGCCACCAGCCATACTGCTCGTACTGTTTCGGGATTTCCTGCAAGACAGGAATGTCAGTGTTCTGCCAAGGCCAGCGAAGAGCCCAGCTCTCAATCCCATTGAGCACATCTGGGAACTGTTGGATCTGAGGGTGGAGATCATTTCCTCCTGGAAATGTCCGGAAACTTGCAGGTGCCTTGGTGGAAGAGTGGAGTAACATCTCACAGCAAGAACTGGCAAATCTGGTGCAGTTCATGAGGAGATGCACTGCCGTACTTAATGCAGCTGGTGGTCACTCCAGATACTGACAGTTACTTTTGATTTTGACCCACCCTTTGTTCAGTGACACATGTCTGTGGAACTTGTTCAGTTTATGTCTGTTGTTTAATCTTGTTATGTTCATACAAATATTTACACATGTTAAGTTTGCTGAAAATAAACGCAGTTGAGAGTGAGAGGACATTTCTTTATTTGCTGAGTTTAGTACCCCTAGTCTAAAGAGTGCAGTTGAGCGCAGTTGTATAATTAAAGGTAGCCTAGACAGAGGAACGTGGGTGGTTGCAGCCCTATTCCACCTCTTTATGTTAATTTATTAAAGTTGCCAAACAGTATATTCAAATGAGGCCCAACTTTTTAAAATTTCATCTCAGAATATTTAAAACTACCTCATACTAAGAAAATGTATATATGTGTGCATTATAAGACAAAGTGAAATGTTACAATTAATTGAATACCTGAATTCCTACATGCCTGAACTTCATTAATTATTTGTCTCTCCCAGTACAATGTCTTGTGTGCTATAATTCAGTCAATATCTGATGGATTAAAACAATTCTAAAAGTTTGGAGTCTCTTCATCCAATGTCCAAATGTTAGATTTATCAGAATTGTATTTTAATTATTTAGATGACCGTTGCTAATAAAAGGCCTTCATAATTCCCTAACCTCTATAGATTGACTTTCATTAATTTAGGCCTGGTTTATTGTGTTGTTTTTCAGACAACATGCCAAAGACAGCGGACTCTAGTCCAGGGGGTGAGCTGAAAGGGGCTCCCATCATCCCCCCTCGGCCCAGTCCTGAACTCATCATGGAGCGCTGTACAGAGAACACCCGCAAGAAAGTCAGTGTCCGCAAATCGAGCTAAGCTTTAAACTGTGAGGATCTGGACTCCTGTCAGCAATGCAATCAGAGATGGGTTAATCTGCGCATTACAAGCTAAACAGTCGATAAAGCCAACCATGTGTGCCATAGAGGGCATTTTACATTTTGTTCTAAATGTTACCACTTAACTTTTTTCTTATTGTTACTTTTACGTATGCAATGTTTTTTGATAGTGTGTGGTTGTTAAATGTGTTTGACGTAGTATGCGGTTTTTGGAACATAAGATTAGTAATTTATTTGTTGAATTTAGCCATTTGTAACCTACAAAATAAATAATATATTCAGAAAATGTTCTGCAGTCTCTGCATTGTAATCTTCTCTGCTGATGCTCCTTGTGTGTATCTGTATGAATGAATGAATGAATGATTCCAGCCTGGTCGCTCCGACGGGATGTAGCATAGTACACATTTTTTGGGGTACTTCCAATTCATGATGTTACAAATGGTATGGTTACTTAAGACAGAATGTTAAGACGGAAACTAAAGTAGGGAGGTGGGTCCGGGAGGATGGGTGTTAGAATCACACTGGGACTAACTTTAGCGAACCACAACTATAACATCTTGCAACTATACTGAACAAAAATATACACACAACCTGTAAAGTGTTGGTACCATGTTTCATGAGCTGAAATAAAAGAACACAAATGTTCCATACGCACAAAAAGGACAAATACTCCTGTAAGTGAGTATTTGTCCTTTGCCGAGATAGCCCATCCACCTGACAGGCTTGGCATATCAAGGAGCGGATTAAACAGCATGATCATTACACCTTTGTACTGGGGACAATAAAAGGACAATCTAAAGTGTGCAGTTTTGTCACAACACAATGCCCCAGATGTCTCAATTTTTGGGGGGTGGGATATCCAATTGCGATCTTGTCTCATTGCTCCAACTCCACCACTGGCTCGGGAGAGGCTATGGTCGAGTCATGCGTCCTCCAAAACATAACCCGCCTAACCGCGCTCTATCCCGGACAACATGGGGCCAACGACTGGTTGTGACACAGCCTGGGATCGAACCCGGGTCTGTAGTGATGCCTCAAGCATTGCGATGCAGTGCCTTAGACCGCTACGCCACTCGGGAGGCCAAGATGTCTCAAATTTTCAAGGAGTGTACAATTGGCATGCTGACTGCAGGAATGTCCACCGGAGCTGTTGCCAAAGAATGTAATGTTAATTTCTCTACCATAAGCTGCCTTCAATGTTTATGAGAATTTGTCAGTACGTCCAACCGGCCTCACAATCGCAGACTACGTAACCAGCCCTAGATCTCCACTTCCTGCTTCTTCACCTGTGGGATCGTCTGAGACCAGCCACCCGGACAGCTGATAAAACTAAAGGGTATTTCTGTCTGTAATAAAACCCTTTTGTGGGGAAAAATTCCTTCTGATTGGCTGGGCCTGGCTCCCAAGTGGTTGGGCCTATGCCCACACATGGCTGCGCCACTGCCCAGTCATGTGAAATCCATAGATTAGGTCCGAATGAATTTATTTCAATTGACTGATTTCCTTATATGAATTGTATCTCAGTAAAATCTTTGAAATTCTTGTATGTTGAACCCTTATGCTAACTCTAACCTATGATGCAAACGACTAGCAACTTAAAGTTTGCATGTTGTGAGTGGCGCAGCGGTTTAAGGCAATGCATCGCAGTGCTAGAGGCATCACTACAGACCCGGGTTTGATACTAGTCTGTATTGTGATAGAGAGTACCATAAGGCGCCACACAATTGGCCCAGCATCATCCGGGTTAGGGAGGGTTTGGCCGGGGTAGGCCGTCATTGTAAATAAGAATTTGTTCTTAACTGACTTGCCTAGTTAAATGAAGGTTAAATTTAAATTTAAAAAAAGTTGGGAACAACTTTAGATCCTTAGCTAATTAGCAACTTTAGCTACAGTAAGCACAACCATATAATTTAGCAACTACCAAATAAATTCAAATCATGCGAAATGGAGGATCCCCCAAAAAACGTATTATTGCGAATGGGCGTGAGACAGCCTTGATGATTCATAAAACATTTAAAGTTGCTCAGGTATTAAACTGGGATTCAGAATTTACACTCCAGCCCTGCAGGTGGCGTACTGTCAACTGCTTTGTTAGGGATTTGGCCCAGTTGTTGCCTTTTTGAACCGGTTCAAAGTTGAAAGTGCAGTTAGAGATGACTCATGGTTGCCTCTGCACGCCTGTCAGAATAAATTGCATTGAATAAAACCACAACCTATGCCACCCAAAATAATGTAGCTCTGAATATTACGAAGATGAAATCAGTATGTGGGTGTCACATTGAAGCTCGTTTCGTGAATATTACACATAACCATAACAGGTAAGACCATTCCCATAAGTAGCTACCCCATTCATAGACACTAACTGCTTTAGCCCCGATTGAAGATAGTATCTTCTGAATGGGGATATTTTGTTATGAGCCCCGACGCTTGCTCTCAACAGTAACACACATCGCTTGCGGAACACCTGTAAGCATAACTGGGGGAGAAGTGTACCGTTAGCTAGTTCATCAACTGGAGGCACGGCACACACTGCTGGTGGATCTGAGCAAAACTGCTACAGTAAGTGTATATTTTCATTTGAAATATGATTTCTTGCTGATATGAAAGAGGCATATCAGCACATGTTTAGAAACTCGGTTTGAAAGCGATTGCCTTTTTCTAAACGTTAAAACACAGCATTGGAATTGTATTTCACATGGAGCCAAATCTGGGAAAAATTTTGCCGCTGAAAAAAGTGTTGCTTAGCGACTTCCCTGTTTGTGTGTTCCTGCAAGGCTGAGCACAGCTGTTCTGCTGGGCAGACTGCTCCCGCTCGGCCGGCAGGCTGCTGCATGTGTGCACCCATCACTTGCGCCCTCTCCCCGCCGCCTCTCTGCTCTAGCCTCCTCTCCCTGCTGCTGTAGCGCCTGAAGTGAATGTATTAAATCGGTAAAAAATTACTTTTTTAGAAAATATTATGTACTTTACTGCGTTTTTCTGTGCTGTTTAAATATTTAATCTGTTCCTTTTTGTTCTCCTTCAAACATTATTTTACGTTTTGCTTTGGATAATTTCTCATTGATTGAGAGACTGAGGGAGAGCATAAGCAAAGAGTTTTGTATCTAAAATATACCACATCCTGTCGTTTCCATTGGGAACAAATTAGTCATAGTCGGCAGAACAAGTAAAGTGGGCAGAGCAAACACGAGCTAGCAAGATCCTATTGGTGCGTTCTAACGTGTATTTGCATATTTCCGTTAGGGAACGCCTACTCTGAGGTGTGCATGTGCAATAGCTCAGTTTTTTAAAACTTTGGCAAAGGGTGAAGTCTAATGTTCCATTGATTACAAAATTTGCAGAATGTTGGCCAAAATCCATCTCCTTCCTTCCTTCCACTGCTGGCCACTGGGCTTCCTTTCACTGTCATAAATGCTTCACATTTATACTTCCAGTGAAATATCTGTCTCATTGTTCTGTCTGTGGCATATGCAAAAAGAAAAATATTATTTCTTAATGTGCATGTACAAATTAACGTTATGTCACTATTAAGTCATTTAGAGACTTCTAGCGACAAATGAATCAACCAGCTACTGTACTTTCCTTGAAAAATAGTTGGCAACTGCTGAAAAACCCTTCTCTGTATGTAGGGATTTGAGAGCTTATCAATAGCTAGCTAAAGTGACACTTTTATGTGATGATGCGTGACTAGATAAAGGACGTTACACAACTCTGACTGACTCTAACCAAGCCTCTTTCAGTCCTCTCTGTCAAACTGCCAATGACAACCTAATATCTAGCTCATGATGTTTTCTGTTTCATGATTTCTCAGGGGTGGAGATGTCATTGGCGTACCTTCGATTGTGTACCCAACACAGGTTAGCACTCGGAGCTCGGGGATATGCGACCCACACCAGTGACCGCAGGTCTCGGGAGCAAAAGGATGAGGGTCCAGTGTTTCAGTATGTTGGGAAGCAGAGTAAGCCCAACCACAAGGTGTTTGTATGGGGGTTTAGTTACACTGGAGCCCTGGGCATCCCCAGCTTTGTGGTTCCAGACAGTGGCAGGAAAAAGCCTAGGAAATACCAGCTCACTCCTTACCGTCTGGAGACAGAGCAGCAGGTAATGTCTGTTTAACCACAGAAACACTTAACTGACACAATATACATGTTTCTATACAATTTCTGACAACTTTTTTTGTTCAATGCCAGTTGGTCTACACAGCTAGGCCGTGTTTGTTTGGTAGGGCTGGGGCATGTACAAATGACCTCGACTAACCTGTCCCCCCTCACATTGACTCGGTACCACTACCCCCTCCCTGTACATAGCTTCGTTATTCTTATTTTATTGTGTTACTTTTTTTACTTTAGCTTATTTAGTCAATATTTTCTTTACTCTATTTCTTGAACTGTATTGTTGGTTAAGGGCTTGTAAGTAAGCATTTCACGGTAAGGTTGTATTCAGCGCATGTGACAAATAACATTTGATTTGATGAGCAGTTGATTAGCTAAATTAAGTGTGTAAGTACTGGGCTGGAGAAAAAGCCTTGCAGGTCTCAAGGACCAGGATTGGTGACCTGACCACTGCCTACCCACTACTACTTGACAGCACTTAGTTTTGGCCTCATATGTCTTCGCTCACTGTGAAATGCAACTGTATCCATGGCAGGTCCGCAGACCCTGAGGGAGGTACTGTGATGCCGAAATGTTGGTAAATACCCATTAAATTGCTGGGAGATTATTCATGGAGTGTGTGACTCTCTTTATTTTTATAGTTTATTTGCCGTTAGTCAGCACCTCCATACAAACTATTATTCTGGGTGTGCGCCAGCTCATGTTTTTTAGGTACGCATACTTGCCATGCATGCCGTTTTTAAAATGATATGCGACCTGTTGAATACACAAGTGCTGTACTTGACAGTGAGTGACTGACTCCCGAGCTGGTCTCTCTCCTCAGATCTCCTCTGCAGCCTGTGGGTACGGCTTTACCCTCCTCTCCTCTTCCACCAAGGACCTCACCAAGGTGTGGGGCATGGGCCTCAACAGAGACTCACAGCTGGGCTTCCAACGCACCCAACAAGACCGCTGTAAGACACTCATTCATTCTATCGCTCCCCCATCCTCCATGACGAGCACTCTCTCCTTTCTTTTCTTCTACACACGATCTGGGATCTTGCACTTTCAATTAATGACCAATTGATTGATGAAGAATATAACTTAACTAATTGTTTTTTGCATTAAGGATTACAGCTTTAACCTATTCAGCCATGAAAGTGCACCAGCTTGTCAACCGAGAAAGATTGGAGGATGTGCATCATTTGCTCGATGGTGGATGTGTGTTTTCAACAACTGCTGCACACTTTCACCAATCTTTAGTGTATATGAAATGGGATTTTATATTGCCATCAACTGCTTTAGCCGTCCAATATTCAGATGAATTTGTGCAGCGCCTGCCCTGAGCTGATGCCTGTGATCGAGCATGTGCCAGACTAGTCTGGGTGCCAGTCTGTTTCTGCTCTGTTGCCAAGACTTGACAAAGACAGCAATGGAGTTTGCAAGAGCACAAACAGATCTGCGACCAGGCTAGTGTCAGACCATCCCAGTGATGTTTATAATCACCTAGTGTTCCCTCTCTAGATAAGAGCTATGACTATGTACTGGAGCCCTCTCCGGTGCCTCTCCCCCTGGCCAGGCCCCAGCAGACCAGGGTGCTGCAGGTGGCATGTGGCCGTGCCCACTCCCTGGTGCTCACCGACTCAGAGGGAGGTAAGAGGCAACACAGAGGGTGACGTTTTGTTCTCACGTAAAACGACACTGAGCTGTTATGAAAATTCCCATATAACTCCCAGTACTGTGAGCAATGTGATTTGTGTTACACCTTCCTTTTATGATATCCCTGAGAAGGGGACTCTTATTTAAGTCTAATTAAGAGCATGAAAGTGTGAAACCTGTCTTGGATAAGCTCTCGTGACAGACATTCACATACTTGTAAGGAAATGCAATGGAAATCAAGTAAAATAGCTAGCTCAAGATTCGGAGAATTTTTGCCTTGGATAATATGCCTTCCTGTCTGTTTAGGGCTATTTTGCTCACTGTGTGTGCTTTGAGGAAAATGTCACACACAAACTAGGGAAAATAGGGGGAATTGATCTGGGAATTAGAGGGCTGATGGGTTCACATCCTAAAGACATTCCCCTACCGTTGTGCCCATGAACAAGCCCTTAACCTTCTACATGGAACTCTATTCCACATCAGGTAACTGATGCAAGCAGTAGACTCAGATTTAAAAAGCAGGTAAAAATACACCTTATGGAACAGCGGGGACTGTGAAGTAACACAAACATAGGCACAGACACATACACATGATAACATATGATAACATACGCACTATACACACACACAGATTTTGTGTTGTAGATATGTGGTTGAGAAATATGAGCCTGAGGGCATACACACTTAGTGTGAATTCTGTAGTGAATGTATTGCAGTGTTTTTAAAATTGTATAACTGCCTTAATTCTGCTGGACCCCAGGCAGCAGCTAATGGGGATCCATAATAAATACAAATACTACACCTGGATGCAAGCCAGGGCACTCCCATAACTGAGCAGGTCAACTCCGTAGGGTTAAGACATCAGTATGTGGTCCCTTACATGTTGAAAATATTGATGTTAATCCTTCCTACTATTTTTAGTAGATGTGTAATTTGAATCCTGACCTTTGCATATGCACCTTGCAGAAAAACATTTGAGCTGATGATCGTCGAAGAGGGCGACATAGTTGTGTAACGATTGTTAATTTGACAGGACTTTATTATACGGTACTCTTTCCGCTGGTATTTCCCTGGAATTTACTTGGAAGTGATGTGGTAACAATCTGTACTTTGAGGTACTTATCTAAAAGAATATAACAATTGGTAACTACCTGGTGACCGGTTATTCTTGTTTAATTTAATCCCAAATAAACAAACATGTAATTTATAGTTTACTACTGTGTTAATTACATTTTTACAATGTACTTAATAAGGAAATACCTGGTAATTTTTGTACTTCAAAATAAAGTGTTACTGTTCGTTTTACAGACACAGCTCCATTTTCCACATTGTTAACAATGTTGTTAATCTAATCATACCCCTGGATCGTTCTCCCACATGTTTTGTGTGTGTCTCTCTCCTTTCCCTCATTCTCTCTTTCAAAGTGTTCAGTCTGGGAAACAATGCCTATGGCCAGTGTGGGAGGAAGATGGTTGAAGATGAAGTCTACAGGTATGACACCACACACACCGCTATGAATTGTTTTCTCAACATATTACCTTATTACTGACGCAGTTGATCAGGCTGAAACCATGCTCAAAATGCAAAGAAAAGTCTACCTCTGCCGTTGTCATGCAACACGACCGGGTGTATGTTGAGTCATACTAGTGATGACTCATAGTCTCAAATCAATGCAGGCTGGAAATGTATTCACTCTCCAGGAATTTGATTGTGCTTTTCTGTCCAATGACTGCCTAAGTGCTCAGGTTGAACAACAATCCTATTATAAATGTGTGTTCAGGGGTCATATGTATCAGAGTTACTGTGCTGATTTAGGATCGGTTTAACCTTTTGATCACAATGATTAAGATTATAGGGACTGGGGGGGAGCTGATTCTAGATCGGTATGCCTACTCTGATACATATGGCCCCCGGTCTTTAGGGGCCTACTAAGAGTGAGCAGAGGAGAGGCTGACAGGGAGTGGGCAGAGGGGACCTTTTCTGGACAGACGGGGCTCCTTGAGTAATTGATTGATGACTTCTCTCTCCCCCCCCCAGTCCCTGCTGATGACAAACATACCCATAACATGATGCTGTCTCCAAAATATTTGAAAATACAGAGGGTTTCACTCTGTGTTGTTTTGGAATTCACCCAACCCTGTAGTTTAAAATTTGGGCCTAAAATTACATTTATTTGTCTTGCAGTATTACTTAACAACTTTCTTACAAACAGAAAGGATCATTTGTAGTGGATTTTTTTAAACACAGGCTTCTTTCTTTTCACTTTGTCATACAGGCTAGTACTATGGAGTGAATGCAATGTTTGTAATTTTCAAGTATTGTGGTGGCAGCATCATGGTATGGGTATGCTTGTCACCGGCAGGAACTGGGGAGTTTGTTAGGATCAAAATAAATATGAAAGGAGCAAAGCCCAGGTAAAAAGTTGGAGGAAACCCCACCTCAGTCTTCTGAAAACCTAATCCTAGGATAGGGTTTTATTTTTCTGCTGGACAGTTACACAATGTTTTATGCAACAGACACATCAGAATGGCTTTTCAAGAGATGTTGGGTGTTCATTGAGTGGTCTAGTCTCAGTCCTGGCTTAAATCTACTTAGAAAATCTGAGACAAGGTTTAAATATTGCTGTCCATTATTGATCCCTAGCCAAATTTACTGAGCCTGAGCAATTTTGACAAAAACGATGGATACAGTTGAAGTGGGAAGTTTACATACACTTAGGTTGGAGTCATTAAAACTTGTTTTTCAACCACTCCACAAATGTCTTGTTAACAAACTATAGTTTTGGTAAGGTGTTTAGGACATCTACTTTGTGCATGACACAAGTACTTTTGTTGTAAACTTGTTGACAGACAGATTATTTCACTTATAATTCCCTGTATCACAATTCCAGTGGGCCAGAAGTTTACATACACTAAGTTGACTGTGCCTTTAAACAGCTTGGAAAATTCCAGAAAATGATGTCATGGCTTTAGAAGCTTCTGATAGGCTAACTGGAGGTGTACCTGTGGATGTATTTCAAGGTCTACCTTCAAACTCAGTGCCTCATTGCTTGACATCATGGGAAAATCAAAAGAAATCAGACAAAACATTTATTTTCTGGTCTAGTTCATCCTTGGGAGCAATTTCCAAATGCCTGAAGGTACCACGTTCATCTGTACAAACAATAGTATGCCAGTATAAACACCATGGGACTAAGCAGCCGTCATACCGCTCAGGAAGGAGACGCAATTCTGTCTCCTAGAGATGAATGTACTTTGGTGCAAAAAGTGCAAATCAATCCCAGAACAACAGCAAAGGACCTTGTGAAGATGCTGGAGGAAACGGGTACAAAGTATTTATATGCACTGTAAAACGAGTCCTATGTCGACATTACCTGAAAGGCCGCTCATCAAGGAAGAAGCCACTGCTCCAAAACAGCCATTTAAAAAAATCCAGACTACGGTTTGCAACTGCATTGCAACTGCACATGGGGACAAAGATTGTACTTTTTGGAGAAATGTCCTCTGGTTTGATGAAACAAAAATAGCACTGTTAGGCCATAATGACCAGCGATATGTTTGGAGGAAAACTGGGAACGCTTGCATGACGAAGAACACCATCCCAACCGTGATGCACGGGGGCGGCAGCATCATGTTGTGGGGGTGCTTTGCTGCAGGGGGGACTGGTGCACTTCACAAAATAGATGACATCATGAGGAAAAATTATATGGATATATTGAAGCAACATCTCAAGACATCAGGAAGTTAAAGCTTGGTCGTAAATGGGTCTTCCAAATGGACAATGACCCCAAGCATACTTCCAAAGTTGTGGGAAAATGGCTTCAGGACAACAAAGTCAAGATATTGGAGTGGCCATCACAAAGCCCTGACCTCAATCCTATATAAAATTTGTGGGCAGAAGTGAAAAAGTGTGTGCGTGCTAGGAGCCAACCAACCTGACTCAGTTACACCAGCTCTGTCGGGTGAATTTTAGCCCATTCCTCCTAACGTATTGCGGGAAGCTTGAGGAAGGCTATCATAAACGTTTGACCCAAGTTAAACAATTTAAAGGCAATGCTACCAAATACTAATTGTGTGTATGTTAACTTCCGACCCACTGGGAATGTGATGAAAGAAATAAAAGCTGAAATAAATCATTCTCTGCTATTATTCTGACATTTCACATTCTTAAAATAATGTGGTGATCCTAACTGACCTAAGACAGGGAATTTTTACTTGGATTAAATGTCAGGAATTGTGAAAAACTGAGTTTAAATGTATTTGGCTAAGGTGTATGCAAACTTCCGACTTCAACTGTGTATGTTGCCCTAAGAGTTGTGCGAAGTTGGTAGAAAATCTTAATGAAAATGATTCACAGCTGTAATGGCTGCCAAAGGATCTTCCCCCGGTATTAACTCTGGGGTTGAGACTTACCCAATTATTGTTTTTCTTAATTTGGAAAATGTTCTAATAATTTTCTTTCACTTTGAAAATGTGGATTAGGTTGTGTAGATCTGGAGGAAAACAATCCCTTTTTCTGTTACATTTTAAGCCAGCAAAATGTGACTAAAGTTCAATGGTCTGACTATCTGTCTATGTAATATATATATAATCTATCTCCGTTGCAGTGCCAGTCACATCATTCACAAGATGGAAGGCTTTGACAGCCCAGTGACTCAGGTGTGTTCTGTGTAATGGGGACAGAAAGACACCATTATTGCTCCACCTTGGTCATTATTTTAACGGAAAATGTGTTCTACATGACTCACCTTGGTAAATAAAGGCTAAATAAACAAATAATAGGATGGGGGGAGGAGGGAAAGCTGATCCTACATCTGAACATAGGGGAAACTGCAACCCAGAGTGAAAATATGTTGTTTGCGGAATAGGGAAACTGCAACCCAGAGTGAAAATATGTTGTGTGCAGATGTTATATGTGACTGAACACTGTGGATGCCATGTTTTCCTGTAGGTGGTGTGTGGGCAGGACCACAGTCTGTTCCTGACTGAGACGGGCAAGGTATATGCCTGTGGCTGGGGGGCAGACGGACAGACAGGTTAGAAGAGTATTGGAGTATTTTGATGTAATTAATTCAGAAACAATCTACCTACATAAAACAGTATCTTGTTGTACATGATATGCCAAAATACTGGATCCGTACCCAGGTCAATATGGACCGCGGGTCCCAACTACCAATTTATTTAACATTTTTGGGTTGGGTTTGGGAACCCTGTTGGGCTTCGATCCCTGGTATCATATAAAAACAAATGTGTAGAATTGCAGGAAATTTGTTACTATGCCAATAAATTACAATATCAATCTGGACCTATGCCACCTAGGAAATTTGTGTGACCGGACCTTCTCAAATAGTGCTTGAGTACACCTGCACTAGGCTAACAAATAATTACTTTTTTATTTTTATTATTTAATTAACATGCATGTTATTTCAAGTTATCCCTTCAGAGGGCAATATCATATTGTTAAAAATCCTAAATTGGATTTGGCTGTAAGTTGGGCGATTGAAGGCATCATGTTAACTTGGATTGTGTTCGAGGAAAATTATAGACCTTTCAACCATTTTATGAAACATTGGCAAGGGACTTCATGCCTGCTGTGCCAAAGCGATAGAGTTATTAAATGGGTGTGATGAGTGTTGATATAATAAACAATTTTTTAACAACCATTGGAATTGGTTAAAAAAAGGTTATATGCCAACATATTAGGAAAGAATTAAGAGTAGGCAAAGTGATTGTGTCAGGTTAAAATTATATAAAATGTTTTAGCATTGCAACATTTGTATAGTCACATTCACCTTTTTTGTCTGACGCATGGAATAGAGTTCACAGCTGGCGATGCCTCGTCGGGATTGGTTATCCCCCATCATTTACAACAATGTCAATGAGCGTCATCACCATTTTTATTTTGCGGTACCTCAAACTGTTCTAATTACCAACTGAGAAACTCAGTTTGTCTGAGTGTCTTAAAATCATCCTAAAACCTACTCTGAGCTGAAGTTTAAAACAGGATTCCTAGGACCTTTTCTGAGAAGCTTTGTGGACACGGGCCCAAGTCTCTTAGTGCATAAAGAAAGAGCATAATTGTTTCATTAAGACACATGCATAGTTACACACATGCATAGTCTCCCACACACTCAACTGTTTTCTAAAGACAGCTTCAACAAAACATTTCAGGTCTGGGCCACCACAACATGTGTGCCAGGCCGGTGGCTGTAGGAGGGGACCTGGCTGGTGTGAGAGTGCAGCAGGTGACCACCTACGGAGACTGCAGCATGGCCGTGTCCCAGGACGGCCAGCTCTATGGCTGGGGCAACTCTGAGTACCTCCAACTCTCCTCGGTCACTGAGGCCACCCAGGTGAGAAGCCAACGTAGTGCCCATCACAATCTCAAATCAAGTTGACTCTTGCTTCTCACAAGAATATGTTAGCCTGGTGGAACCAGCTGCATTGACTGTTCTATTTCACTTCATGTATTAGTCTGGACTTTCCCCAATAGATGGGTGTTTGCAAATAAGAGAAAATGGCTGTGCTTTGAATCAATCCAATTGCTGAAGATAGTTTTGAATAATACCGCTCAAACAGTTTCAATGAGCAGGAATGCTAGACTGAATTGTGAAATAGAAAGGTGAATGTAGCGTTCAGGCTGGTTCTACCAGGCTAAACTATAGGTACCACTATGTGTTCTATTTCAATGCGTGACCTTTTGTCCAGCTACTGACTTTATGTTCTCCCTCTCCTCAGATTAACTCCCCTCGACTCCTTCCTTTTGAAGGGGTGGGCAAAGTGACCCAGGTGGCCTGTGGAGGCACACAGGTGGCCATTCTGAACGGTGAGTACCGGGCCCTGTTCCATTTCGGCCTCTTGCCACTTCCATTGTTCCTACCTCTTCCATCTCTAGCGGGTTGATTTGCATCTAAAAGTGGGCGTGCCACCAGGATCACTTTGGAGGGCCGCGTGCCTGCCGAGTGCTCGTTGCTAACTGGGATATTTACCAATCCGAGAATGTGAAAGCAATATGGTGGAAGCTCAAATTACACTATAGGAAGGTTAGGCATCACCATATTGCTAAAAATGATTGAGTCCTTTCAGATTTGTGAATATTGGAGGGTGGCTGCCAAAATGGACCTTGGCAGTAAAATAATAGAAGATCACATGAACCATCACCATTAAAACAAAACTAACATTGCTGGACTGTATAGCATAGCTTCCCATTCAATAGACTTGTTTATCATATCCTTTCAATAAATAATATGTAGTGTGTCAGTAAAGGCGTGTTTGTCTTTACAGAGAGAGGGAAGGTGTTTGTATGGGGATATGGCATTCTTGGAAAGGGCCCTAATCTCTCTGAATCCCAAACCCCTGAGCTGGTCCCTCCTACACTGTTCGGCCGCTCAGAGTTTAACCCTGCGGTGACCGTGAGCCGCATCCACTGTGGACTGAACCATTTTGCTGCTGTCACAGGTGGGTTAAGTCGTGATTTTCAGTATGTGGAATGATGTTGTTATGTTGGACAAAAAAACAACAATACATCTTTAGAGTCACAAACTCACAATGTCACAGTTTAAGATGAATATGTTGGCATGCGGGAAGTAGGACTTACCCAAGAACTAGTAATGTGGTGTTATACCATTCAGTGGATGATACAAGTACATGGAAGCATTCATATTTACATATTGTTAGCATTTTATTAACCCATTCCTTTTTCAAGCCATTGGATGAAATAATAATATGAAATATGTAGAATGTCTACCTATTGCTTGCTGTTCCAGATCGTGGGGAGCTCTTTGTTTGGGGGAAGAATGTGAGAGGTTGTCTTGGTATTGGAAAAAAAGAGGACCAGTACTTCCCATGGCGGGTGAGACAAGACAGATTACTTATCAATTTTTTTGCTGATCATTGACATTTTGTGATTTATTCAAATGACTTAGTGATAGTCCACTACAACATTAACAGGCGTATCAACGTAGCAGGCGTAAAAGAAAACGTCTGAGCGGAGTTCCCACATTCGGTTTTCAGTGGAAAAGGCTAGTTTGATTGACATGTATCCCTGAACTGGATGCAACTCCGCTAAGCTTACAACAACGTTTGTCCAATGTTTTCAGACATTAAATGATGTTGCATAGACCCAGCTATATGCCTGAATCTCATTCAAATGAAAAAATGGGCACTGTCTAATATCATAAACTCAGATGGTAACCATCTTTATCATTCATTTGGGATTGAGGCATCTAGCTGGATCTACCCAACAGATGGTATGGGAGGTGGACTCACCTGGATATTAGGCCACTTTGATTTTGGAGTGAATCAGACCTTTTTTAGCATACTTTTTAAAGGATGCATATCTAGTCCATATATGTTTTAATGCTACATAACTGCATCTTATGGTAATATTTTGATGGTGTACTGTTTTCAATGTATTTCAGGTGACTGTGCCAGGTCATGTGGTGGATGTAGCGTGTGGGGTGGACCACATGGTGGCGCTGGTCAAGTCTGTCATCTGAGCGTCCCCAGCCGGCAGGGACAGAGCCAGTAAGCCCTTCTCTTCCCTGTGACCCTCCCCCTCTATTACTGAGGGGTATCCGGGCCTGTTCAGACGCCCTGTTAGCCTCACATCCTCTGGCCGCCAATGGAGACCTGAACCCCAGAGCCAGCTGTCCTCCATGGGTGGTAGAGATCCTCTGTTCCCGGCAATCTGGTGACTGTGTCCGCCGTCGACTGCTTCAGTCTGCTCCCTGTGTGTCTGGCTAGCACAACATGGAGGCTGGGTTTACAGGCAACAGTCACTGCAGCACTCAATTAATCTCTATACACTATTGATCTGACACTAGTCATTGGGCACCCTTGTTGGATGATGTGATCAGTGGAGCAGAACTGATGCGGTGGAGCCATTTTCTTCCTGCAGAGAAGTGCTGAAACTTGACTGTCAGACCTCCAG
Source organism: Oncorhynchus tshawytscha (assembly GCF_018296145.1). Classification (NCBI taxonomy): domain Eukaryota; kingdom Metazoa; phylum Chordata; class Actinopteri; order Salmoniformes; family Salmonidae; genus Oncorhynchus; species Oncorhynchus tshawytscha. The sequence continues at coordinate 33,741,922 of NC_056458.1, forward strand.
AATAATGTCCTTATGGCATTTTACCTTCACTGTTGATTTTTTTTTTTATACACTGACAAAATTATAAACATGTTTCATGAGCTGAAATAAAATGTCCATATGCACAGAAAGTGTATTTCTCTCAAGTTTTGTGCACAAATTTGTTTATATCCCTGTTAGTGAGAATTCCTCCTTTGCCAAGATAATCCATCCACCTGACAGGAGTGGTTTATAAGTAGCGGATTAAACAGCATGATTATTACAAGTGCACGTTGTTCTGGGGACAATAAAAGGCCACTAAAATGTTGAGTTTTGTCACACAACACAATGCCACAGATGTCTCAAGTTAAGGGAGTGTGCAATTCGAATGCTGACTGCAGGAATGTCCACCAGAGCTGTTGCCAGATAATTTAATGTTAATTTCTCCACCATAAGCCACATTTGACGTTTTAGAGAATTTGGCAGTATGTCAACAGGCCTCATTGTGCCCAGCTTCGTGCGTTGGTCGAGGTAGGCGGCCTGTTCCTTTTCCCCCCTATCTGCGCATTCAAATGCTAAAATGGCTTGTGTGATATTAGGTTTTAGTCATTTGCTTGGTTATTGTTATCTGCGCTGTTGTGAAAATGCTGTTTTACCGAAACAAAGGTAAGCTACCGGAGACAATTTATCTGGCTATACCTGCTGAACGGGGCTTACAATAGATTTTGATAGATGTTAGATGTTCAGGTTCACCATCAGCAATAGTTTTGCTTTAAACTATCAGTATAAGTGTCATGTTGATCATATCTAGGACAGCAATCACTTTTGTGAGGTGCACTGCATGGCCAAAGAGAGATCACTCAAAGACATGAGATGGGTAATATTTTGGGTGAAATCCAATGTTGCGCTATATATACAGTACCAGTCAAAAGTTTGGACACCTCATTCAAGGGTTTATTTTTACATTGTAGAATAGTGAAGAAACTGAATTAACACACATGGAATCATGTAGTAAGCAAATAAGTTAAATCAAAATATATTTTATATTTGAGATTTTTCAAAGTAACCCCCCTTCACCTTTGACAGCTTTGCACATACTTAGCATTCTCTCCACCAGCTTCACCTAGAATGCTTTTCCAACAGTCTTGAAGGAGTTCCCACATATGCTGAGCACTTGTTGGCTGCTTTTCCTTCCCTCTGCAGTCCTGCTCATTCCAAACCATCTAAATTGGGTTGAGGTCAGGTGATTGTGGAGGCCAGGTCATCTGATGCAGCATTCCTTGGTCAAATAGCCCTTACACAGCCCATAGGTGTGTTGGGTCATTGTCCTGTTGAAAAACAACTGATAATCCCACTAGGTGCAAACCAGATGGGATGGCTGCAGAATACTGTGACCATGCTGGTTAAGTGTGCCTTGAATTCTAAATAAATCAGTGTCACCAGCAAAGCACACCCACACCATCACACCTCCTCCATGCTTCAGGGTGGGAATCACACATGCGGCGATCATCCGTTCATCTACTCTGCATCTCAAAGACACGGCGGTTGGAACCAAAAATCGCAAATTTGGACTCCTCAGACCACAGGACAGATTTCCACTGGTCTAATGTCCATTGCTCGTGTTTCTTGGGCCAAGCAAGTCTCTTCTTCTTAGTGTCCTTTAATAGTGGTTTCATTTCAGCAATTTTACCATGAATGCCTGATTCACCCAATCTCTTCTGAACAGTTGATGTTGAGGTGTGTCTGTTACTTGAACTCTGAAGCGTTCATTTAGGCTGCAATCTGAGGTGCAGTTATTCTAATGAACTCTACAGCAGAGGTCTTCTGGTCCTCGGTCTTCCTTTCCTGTGGCGGTCTTCACGAGAGCCAGTTTCATCAGTTTATCATAGTTTGGTTTTTGCGACTGCACTTGAAACTTTCAAAGTTCTTGACATTTTCCCAGATTGATTGACCTTCATGTCTTAAAGTAATGATGGACTGTTGTTTCTCTTTGCTTATTTGAGCTGTTCTTGCCATAATATGGACTTGCCATTTCACCAACTAGGGCTTCTGTATACCACCTATCTTGTCACAATAGAACTGATTGGAATTTCTTTCCTTCTTAATGCATTTGAGCCACAAATTAACTTTTATCAAGGCACACCTGTTAATTGAAATGCATTCCAGGTGACTACCTAATGAAGCTTGTTGAGAGAATGCCAAGAGTGTGCAAAGCTGTCATCAAGGCAAATGATTCCATGTGTTATTTCATAGGTTTGTCTTCGGTATTATCCTACATGTAGAAAATAGCAGAATAAAAACTGGAATGAGTAGATGTGTCAATTTGACTGGTACTGTATGGCATAGCTAATTTGGAAGCAAATATTACATTTCAGCTCAAACACTTAATCTGTAAAAATGACAAGTTAATTAGTCGTTGATTGTCATTGCAGAACCAAAGTGTGGGGGACAAAAACAGAGGATACATTCTGGTAGACCAACATGACTAAATAGTACATATAAACACAGCAGATTTGAATTTAAGAATAGAAAATTAATGTTTATGCAACAAATGGTATTGCATCCTATTCTATTCAGTCTCTAATCAAACCGAATTGCACTAAATAATTTCAAACTAAAACATAGAGCCCATGTATCTATTATATATGTATCAAATTGTCTTGAAAGGGAAAGAGACAAACTACTCCATTTCTGGTTACTCAAATCACCACTGTTTGTGAAGACAGAACCTTGGGTCACCATTATCATCTGCCACCTTCCAGGCCCTTATCCGCATGATTGCCTGCTCCATCAATGGCTGCACTACTTGCCTGACCTCTACGGCAAATAGAAAAGGTCAATAAGCACGCCAAATAGGACACAGCTGCTGAACGCGCCCTCTAACAATGCACCTCCTCCACCTATGTGTTTAAGCAGTAAAAAGGTAATGGTGTTGTATAGTTAGCCTCCCACTGCAAGTCAGAAGGACCTGTGTGTTCTCTAGTATGTTTGCACATGTTAAATAATAGAGACCACTCTTCTGTGACTTTTCTTTAGAATGTATTATCAGCTGTTCCTATTTGCAGCAATGGTGAGGACAGCGATCAATCTAGAGGTGACTTGGAGCTAGATTCAATCCGTACCGCAGATGTTGAACTTTAAAAAAGGTCATTTCTGAATTAGCCAACATTTACCTTGAAAGCAGGAACATTGCCTTTAAATTTCAAATTGCGCTATTATGCGGATCTTACGCAATACGGATTAAATTGAGACCTTGGTCAAACAAGTTATTGCAGACACCTGGGTTAAAACGACCAACAATTGAAGGTGTGACTGTGATATGGATGTTTAGTTGCACTTCAAGTATAGAATACAAGCTTTATTTGTAATACCAATGTCAGACCACAATGTTATTGCACTGCAAGACGCCTTCAACAAAGAGGTCAAATGTAAGTGTTTGGGCCAGGATTCAAACAAACCGCAATGTGCCGTGGTCGCACTGCACTTGATTTAAGGGAAATTGTCTTTAAAAGACAAGTGTAGTGAGGGGTATAGTTGATCATGACTACCGAATATTTTCTCCCACTTTAGCAAACTTTTTTTGCAAATTAGTATGATTAGCGAGAACATTTTAAAATGGCAGACAAATCTTAGACGCTAAAGCTAACAAATGCGTCGGCATGGAAGGGATAGATAAAGCCGTCGCCGATTTCAAGTGCAGTGCGATGTCGGCACATTGTGGTGTGTTTGAATCCCGTCTTGTCTGTTTATAAGGCGACAAAGTAAAAATCCACTGTTGCATTTTTCTCCATCACGTAGTGTTATTTTAAGACTCACATCTGCCTTGGCTGATTTCATTCTTAAAAATTATTGATTCTTGAAAAGCAAGGTAAGTAATAGGAATGATTATGTCCCACAGTTTGACCACTTCAATCTATCACTTTTAATTCTTTATAAGCGGGGTGCATTGAAGTGGGAAACCTAGCCCTGTCAAAGAATTTTAAAAAATGCTGGACTAAAAAGCCAATAATAGAGAGTTTGGTACAGCATTTAGCAATACAAGGGCTCCAACAGCAGTCCCCCAAGACCCCATGCATAGGAGTTTACATTCCAGCCCATCACATACTGAATCAATGTAAATCAACCAATGATTTGAATATAAAAATCACATTATTGCTGAAAGCTGCAAGTTCCTTTCAGAATCCATTATATTAAGTCTAAATTAGGATAATGGTGAGATGATGAAATTTGAATATGCAATGGGTCTGGGGGACCAATGTTGGAAATGAAGACAAAAACCAAAACATAAAAACCAGCACAGATGACAGGAAGGCCTTGAGAAACCAAACACACTAGAACATGAAAAAAGCATTTTTTATTTATTTTTTATATCACCCTTAATGTTTTTAACACTGATTAATAGCTACATGGTTTCTGCTAATCAAAGCTATCTGACGAAGCAAGCTTTTTCTTGGTGCGGACAAAAAAAACAAACACCAATGCATTAAGACCAATATAGTCTCACCTTCTCAAGAGAATCCTTCAAGGGTAAAAGTCTTCCCCGTTTTCACATCAGTACAGCAGGATGGACCTGTATTAAAGTGCAGACTGGGGTGAGGGGATGCAGGGGGCGAGGTAAGAGGGAGGGGTAGGGAGGTGAGCTGAAGGCCTAACCTGACCAGGGTTGCAGGGCTGGTTCAATGATCCACAACCCAACCAACATTTCCCCACCACTTTTCCTTATTCTACTAGTTTGTGGTAAAGGGCTGGTTTAGTGTCAGGCATGGTGTGGCACTTGATGCAAAACGATAACCTACTTCTCCCAAAATGACCGATACTACATGAAAACTGGCTTATATATAGCCAACTAGAATGTTGTTTATATGATATGTCCTACATAAGTGGCTCTGTGATTTGTCAGTAAATGTAATTTAAACACTCAACACCAGAATCTTTCATTTTCCCATCTGACAAATCTGATCTGCTTTCCAGGTCACCAGAGTTTAGGACCATTGACATACATCTTGCCTCAGTCCCTGCAATCTATTTGCTAGCCTTCAGCTAAATGGCATTTCAATGAGAACTCTAGCCCCGAAATTGATTACTTTAAGAAGAGTTTCCATAATGAGAATTTCATCAGGACTTGACATTAAAAGCTTATTCAATAACTTGTAAAAACAAAACCACACTATGTCGTGTCATTACCAACGACAACTCAGAAATGTCACCTTCAAGTGCAAACACACTGAGCGTTTGACAAGGCATTGGTCTTTAAAACGACTTGGCACTGAGAAAAATAAATAATAAGAATAATGGAAATCTTGATAATTGTTTGTAGAGAACATTCTCTTTCCATAAGGGGAGGACTGGTAACTAATACAGTATGGTTGTTATGGGGAGAACTGGTGACTAATACAGTATGGTTGTTATGGGGAGGACTGGTAACTAATACAGTATGGTTGTTATGGGAAGAAACAATGCAAAGTTAGGAAGGAAAGTGTGGTATACTAAAGCACCAGTATAGGCTGTCATTGGCCGCGTGGGTGCCAAAGTAAAAGGAGGTGACGGCCGGGTCGCAGCATTCCGGGCTGGTGTCGAAGAGATAGGCCCAAACTTAGTAGGCCGCGTTGACATGGTGAAATGGTGTGAGGGAGAGGAGAAAGAAAAAGGAGAGCGAGAAAAAAAACAAAAAAAACACTGCAGTCACCCTAGCTTTGGGTCCCCAAAGAAGTGGATGTTGTTTGGGGTAAGAGTGGATGGTCAAGGGGGTGATGTGGTGGGTAGGGTTGCGTAGTTGGCACGTAGGAGGGGCACTTTGCTTTTCGCTGAACAAAAGCATCCCTACACACGCACACTGTCCCTCCCCTGTACCCCATCTACACCACCCAAGCGTTACATTACCCTGTTCCCAGAGTCACCCCCCACAGCAGTCCACTGATACGCTCTTGGCACTTTAAAAAAAATGAGTTTGACATGATAAATCAACGTGTGGGTGTGAGGGCACAGGGCTCGCTAGTTCCACTGTCTCTTCCCATCTCCCATTCACTGTCCTGCGCTCTCATTGGTCCTCAAAGCTCCAATCACACTCTGGATGTTTTCTTCTGGGACCTATGAGAGATAGGGGGGCAGGGTTAAGTCTTTATTCCAAAAGCTCCAGTTAAAACTGACCCCTACAATTTGCCATACAAACAGAGAGAGTGTGTAGAGTTGTAAAACCATCACTCACCAGGGCATGGTCGAACTTGAAGGTACTGATGTAATAAGCTGGAATGTCAGCAGTCGCCAGGGGTTCCGATATTTGAGCCACAATACCGCACTCGTCTGACACAAGGCAATGAGAATAAAGAACAGATATCCATGAATATCAGAATTATTTTAGACACAGGACGTATCTGGGCGTTTAATGTATTCAGTAATATTCGTATTGGCATCACAGTTTTTTTTTTTTACTAATCTTAGCCAAATTACGCTCGCATCAAACAGTGTCTCTTGGTGATGTGCACTCTGCAGATATCTGACTAACATGTGGGAGATCTGTGGAAACCAAACAGAGAGAACCACAACTGTCTTACTTACCAAATCCTAAAGGCTGTCCTCCAATGCGAACCATTTTCCAAAGCTCCCCTGAAGCACTAGTGAAGAGGACATTGTTTGGAAACCTGGTTTGAATAAATTAGAAAATGAATGCACACATTCATTCAAGTAACATTTAAAGATATTAATGTACCTCTCACATCACATGTATTCAAAGATTTCAGAAAACAGTGAATACATCTTTTTGTCTTTTCTGTTAAATTCAGCGATTTGGTCAAATTCAGATTCTAGGCCAGTGGTTGCCCTACATCAGGGTTCCCCAACTGGTGGATGGAATTTTTGTTTGACATAAAATACTAAAAACACCAGGAAATTAGCTACAAGTGTTTTTAATTTAGGAAAAATCTGTTGAAGTATTCCCACGCATAATAGAGAGATAGATGAGATCGTAGATAAATATAAGCAAGGTTTGAAATTAGGTTGAATTCAAATATTATATCTGTTTGGGCTTCTTGCGGTCAATTTGCAGTCTACAAATGATTTATCTAGTTGATCATCCCTGTCCTACATGCTATGGTGAAAAATACATTACTTCAGAAGTACTAAAATCTTGGTTCACATATTGTCCCCCTTCTTAGCTTGGAGACAAAACTGACCCAAATAAGGGATACCTCACCAATGTAGGACAAGCCCATGATAAAATAGCTACTAATGTAGTGGTACTGTAATCCTTTAGTTTAATCCACATGATTAGTAATGCAACTGATCGGGTTACTACACAAGTAACACCTGTAACAGCTGTCAACTCTACATTAACTTCTTTACAAATAAACTTTTTATGATCTTCTATGTTTGTTTCCTAACAACCCAGCAGCAAACAAGTTGTCCACAAATCACTCGAAACAGCAAATTGACAGCAGTTGTGCCTTTCTGATGGTGATAGACACCATAACCATGTGTTTTTTTTCTCTAAATGGCGGGACCACAGGAGAGCACCCACCGTGGTGTGGTCTGCTCATCCATGACCAGAGAGATGTAGCCCTCAATCAGAGAGAAGGAGAAGAAGCGGATGTGACCAGAGTCCTCGCTAGACGCCCCGGGCTCCTTCATGCTGGAATAGAAAGTAGTGATATTCAAGTGTGTCCAATCTTTCAACTACATTTGGTCCTGTCCATTCCAACCTGGTCACCGAGTGGTCTGCTAGTCAAACCTTTCTATACCTTTAAAGTCTAATCATAACAGCAGCATAACCATCCTATGGCAGCCCTTGCTTAAGTATAACCCTCTTCCAGGTGTGTTTTTGTGACACTGTCTGTGTATGATAGTCTCTTAAAAAGAGACAGCAGATGGCCTCTGGTGACAGCCTTATGTAAAACAGGAGGAGTGCTGAGGAGTGGGTTCTTACCCGCCTGAGTAGAACATGACGTCCATGAGCAGGGTGGCCACCGAGGGCAGTGTGTCCGGGTCCAGGCTGGTCACACAGAACATGTTACTGGGGCTGGAAAGAGGGTGGATGATGGGACGGGGCACTGAGAGAGCGAAAACATGTTTTTATTAATATGATACTGGCAGTTGTGAACACATATGCTAATAAATTTGATTTTGATTCATACTACCCGTAAAATATGTCACCTAAAGAGATTTACAAATCCCAACAACAAAATGTGGTCCCGTGTGGCTCAGTTGGTAGAGCATGGCGCTTGCAACACCAGGGTCGTGAGATTCCCATGGGGGACCAGAATGAAAATGTACGCACTGACTACTGTAAGTCGCTCTGGATAAGAGTGTCTGCTAAATGACAAATGTAAAATGAGCCCATGGGCTTAGTGGCCGAGGGCCCTAAGCGACCACTTATGTCGCTTATGCCTGGGGCTGGCCCTTGCTGTTCTGCCTGCCATATCAGACTGTGTTCTCAGGTTCTGTTCTGGGGAAGAACCTTGACTGCGAGTGCTGGATTGACATACTCTTACCAAAGATGGATTGTTCAATTCAAGATTTGATAGGCTGCAACAAAACAGCCAATTCATATCAGGGAGTCTCTGCAATATTCTCATTCATATCAGGGAGTCTCTGCAATATTCTCATTCATATTAGGGAGTCTCTGCAATATTCTCATTCATATCAGGGAGTCTCTGCAATATTCTCATTCATATTAGGGAGTCTCTGCAATATTCTCATTCATATCAGGGAGTCTCTGCAATATTCTCATTCATATTAGGGAGTCTCTGCAATATTCTCATTCATATCAGGGAGTCTCTGCAATATTCTCATTCATATTAGGGAGTCTCTGCAATATTCTCATTCATATCAGGGAGTCTCTGCAATATTCTCATTCAGGGGATGAAATACATTTCCATTTGTATCACAGAAACCCCAATGCATAACCTGACACTGAGAGTGTGCGTTACTGCATCTAAATCCAATAGCATTTTCAGACTACTGAGTCGAGATGTGCTGGCCTGGTTACACATGTCCCATAGGGGCTCGAACTGTACAGGAAAGGAAATGTGAAAAGTAAATAACTGAGCCAGCACAGTAAAGTTTGTGTCCACATGATAGTGTGAAAAGGGGAATAAAAGTATTGTGTGCCTACTACAAGTGTCAAACTCATTCCACGGAGGGCCGAGTGTCTGCAGGTTTTTGCTCCTCCCTTGTACTTGATTGATGAATTTAGGTCACTGATTAGTAAGGAACTCCCCTCACCTGGTTGTCTAGGGCTTAATTGAATGGAAAAAACAGAAACCTGCAGACACTAGGTCCTCCATGGAATGAGTTTGACACTCATGGCCTACCGAGTTTAGGCTTGACAAAGCCGTTGGTGACTCCCAGGCTGTTGGCGGCCACGGTCTCTCCATTGATCACCCTCAGCAGGGTGAACTCAGAAGACAGGGTGTGCATGACCATGGGCAGGTCCCGCTCTCGAACCTGAACACAACACAACACAACCACTACGCCATCAACCACTCAGCCTCAACCAAAGTAAAACACAAACTTGTTACAACAGGGAAAACCAAAAAAGTTTTATAGAAACGCGAAATAGCATTTGAACAGCAGGTGAGGACGGTCTTTCCAACTGGCTGATTCTAATACATCAGAAAGTAACTCATATTTGCACTTCAAACACAATTTAAAACTGCACTTATCAGGGGAAATAAACTACAGAGTCACAATAGAAAACTATTCAGTGAAATTTCAAAAGAACTCAGAGCTTCTGCATTTTGCTTATCGGAACACTTCAAGGGTTACTAAAGAGAGGCCTGTGGGTACAGCAAATGTTAATCAAGCATTCCAAGCAGGTATATCTGACTAGCAAAAGGCTTGGGAAACCAACCTCTCAAAGGAATGCAATGCTAAAAAGCTGGAGACTGTCTTCTGCTTTAAAATACAATTTCAACGTGAAATGAAATGCCCCAAAGAGGTCTCCATTAATGGTCTCCTAATGCAAAGCTACTGTGTGTCCATTCCCCCAAAATTGTGCTCTCCCTGACTGAACTCTGTGCCTCCTTCCCTGAAGGACTGTACATTTGGACATGATGGACTGATTCCATCCCCACGGGGACTGTTCTGCCGGATCCTGACAGAAACTCATCCATCTCCTCTCCCCCTGACTAAACCCTTATTTGAGTTGCATTGAGGATGTAAACAAAATGTGAAGCCTCCTGTGAGAAGCTGGCCTCTAACTCCTCTAGGCTGGTTGAGTCAGACAAAGTCAGGTTACTTAAGGCTCCCTACCTCTAAATGACTGCTTTCTTCATTTGGGTCGGGTCCCACTGTTTATGTAACGCAAATAATCATAATACAACACCAGAATAAAAAATTAAAAAGTAATCTGAACGAAAGCATGCAGGATAGAAACGGAGAGAAAGAGTGACAAGACAAACAGACAGAGAGATTGAGGCAAAGCGAGAGAGGGACATGATTGAGACAGACAAATGGACAGACATAAGGCAGAGAGAAAGAGAGAGACAGATGAGAGAGGCGCAAGTTGTTTCCTCCATTTCTTTACGGACAGTGATTAGGCCGTGGTTGGGAGCAGCTGGCGTGGAGGTAGAACAGTGGCCATGAATGTTACCGGGAATTCCAGCAAGAGACTGAGCTGAGGCTGATCCTCTTTACATAACTACTGCCAGATTATCAACATCTCCATTTTTGTTAACAATTATTTCCATACACAGGCACCGGTTATTCAGCAGACCTTGTGTGTGTGTGTGTGTGTGTGTGTGTGTGTGTGTGTGTCCCACCCCCTTTTAGTAGCAGGGTAATACAAATACTCCCTATAGCCAAAAAGGCCTGGCATGAGAAAGGACTGGTGTGATTAAGCAACTTCAACAAAATGAAAAGATCCTTCTCAAAGCAAAAGTGCTGCCCAGGGTGGTACTGTAGATCTGCTGCTGTTGTCTTTTCATGTTGAGCAAAATGGAAAAACACTCACAGGCCACAAGTGAGTACAAGTGAGGGCATACTTGATTAAAATGTCCTGTTCCGTAAGCTATTTTCGATTATCTACAGGTATATTTAAGAGTAGGCTACCTTCATACCACTGGTAACATAATAGGTAAGGCTAATGATCATGTTCAGTAATACTTACAGGAATAATCAGCTGAGCTGACAAATAGGTCCTCAAACTAAACGTAAGTATCAATAACACATGAAGGGAGAAGGGCGCCGCTACAAGGTGCTCATAACAATGGCCAATTGGCTGGCTGATATCTTGCATGTGTTCCTTGGGAAGTTGAGGAAGGCATGCAACAACACTTCAAAAGCCCAGTTTATACAGTATGTACGCAATGCAAGAACGCAAACGGCAATCCTGGGTACTTGCGTCAAGTTTGTAATTGAGGGGCTGCCTACATCTACAATGGATAACTATTTTGACCAGATATTAGTAGTTCCTGAGTTGCGTACTAGATAGGTTATAAATTACGCTTAAGAGAGGTCTGTAGTGGAACAGCACTCACCAAGATAAAGTCAGTCTGATAGGTAGACAGCATAAACACAGAAATGTTGTGGTCTGCCAGGGGGGCAATGACAGACTTCGCTATTTTGGTGACTCCGATTGGTTGAGAGTTGGTGGCGCTCCCGCCCCCCGACACCACGTTGAGAGCCAACCACGTGGCCTCGGCGACACTAAGGTGCTCCGACTCGGGCAGTTCTGAAAGGGAACAAGAAAATTATTAGTGGGGCCTAGTTAGTGTGGCATTAGTGTGGTCCCATATGGATGTGTCTGTCTGTCAGCGGTCCCCTTAGCGATAAATGAGACGCTAACGGCATCACTGGACTCTCAATGTCTCGTATTTTACAGATGATTGTTTGACATTCTCCTCCGCTGATGAGCTGGATGAGGCATTGTCAAGCATGGGTGCCATTAATATGAGAAGGGTCTGACTTGGAAAAAGGTCTGACTCCACTGCTGAGAACAATGAAATATCACTAGACTGACCATGCTTATTTCATCATAAAAAATAATAATAACTTCGTTAAACAAGTCGCCTTCAAGAGGGTCTTCATTGTGGTTAGTAAATGACCTTATAGATCACTCAGGGTAAAACATTTACCACTGAGCATAGATTAATAGTGAAAGCCATGCCAACAATCTCAGACTTGTTTTAACAGTCTCAATATAGAGCTAAATGTGTGTGCGGCCATTTTCAGGCACTGGCACGAAAACAAAACCAAACAACAAGTACTTGAAGCCTCAACGCAGCAAAGGAAAGTACATACATACAACAGATGAGCACAATATAAACTTCCAGCCAATCTACCTACAGTAGAATACCTGCACCTGTTTCACAACACAGAGCTTCTAGTATCCATGGTGACCAACGAGGGTCACCCTGGAAACCAGTCTATAATGACATGGATTCAACACTCAACCACAAAACCAAGCCAGTGACAGCTTGGCCTCTGTTAACCGGGGCGGCAGGTAGCCTAGCAGTTAGAGCGTTGGGCCAGTAACCAAAAGAATGCTAGATCGAATCCCCGAGCTGAGAAGGTAAAAATCTGTCGTTCTGCCCTTACACTGTTCCCAGGCAGTCATTGTATATAAGGATTTATTGTTAACTGACTTGCCAAGTTAAATAAAAGGTTCAATTAAAAATGTAAAAACCCATAATGGCACAGCGGGCAGAACTGATGTAGCAATATGTAGTCAAACATTGGCATCGAGTCAAGATATGAGGAATTAAAGAAAGCATAGGCCCTTACTGTCTGGGATCCCTGGGATGTTAAAATGTACAATTTGGTAACGGGTAGGGATGTCCCAAGGATTCTGGATAGCACTGCCCAAAAATCATAGGGCTACACATGTTTTCCTGATTTACCATCCTGGCAAAGATCCAGAGGTAGCAACCACAAAACCCACCTTTGAAGCCTTCCTCATCGACGATAATGGTATAATCCTCCGGAGTTTCCGTCAAACTGAAAAACTTGCATCTGGAAACGATAAAGGAGGTTTCATATTGAATAACATGGTTCAGTATGCTACTTGTAAATAACCAGTTAGTTTCAACAGAACATATGAATTATCTCAGTTCAGTTATTTAAATGGAAAGGAGTGATTGAAAGCTGCTTGCAGGCAATAAGCAAGAGGGGGTCCCCTAAATACCCAGAAAGTACCTCATTGGACAATGTAAATGAGCAAAAGCATATTGTTAGCCTGAAGTATTGTGTGGTTTCATGAGTAACTTTTTTTATGCTACATAATATGCCTGTGTATATGAACCATTCAGTTACAACCGGAAACAAATTTGAGGTTAACAATCAGAAACTAAACTTCCGTAAAGCCTCTAATGTCATCAGCCTCCAAAAATCTGTTTGACCCCACATAGCCCATGAAGTTCCTTTCGTGGAAAGCAAGCAACACATCCATACACTCAGCGCAGCCAATCTGTTTGATCACAAGTCTGAATATCTTCTTTATCACCATATTTAATGACATAATGATGGACTATATTTGAGGCCCATCAGGTCATTGAGACAACATAGAAATACACCATGGTTTTGTTCAGATCGAAGTAAGCCCAGCTATCTCTTTCATTTCATCCATCAGTAATGGGTGATAGGAGCTCCATATAGTTGTGCAAACCTCATTTCCACAGGAATTGCAAAACCAGAGATGTTTTTGAATATTTTCACTCCATGCATCCATCTAGCGGCAATTCCACGGTAACACAATTACGGTTTGACTCAGTTTGTTCTCTTTAAATGTATGCCAAACAAAAACCATTGATTTCAAAGTTGTTCAACTCTATGCACAAGGACTATTTTTAACAATTTAGCTGAATGACTGTGCAGATGCAAACTTTGGTAATGGAATTATGGTAAAATCTCCCTCAGGTTTTTATGCGACCACATTTTCCCCAAACTTTTAAATATCTGCTCTGAATTAAGATTCAAAGATATCTGCAGAAAGAATGGGGTGTCAGCTATGACACCTTGAGTTTGAAAAAAATAATATTTTGGTTGTTGAACTACAGTAAGTGGTGGATTTACACCCGATAACAGAATTACGGTAACGGAATTACAACATGGGTCCCTGATCTGTACCTCACAGAAATGCTAAATTATGGATATGAATGTCATTCTCCTCATGTTTCACAAGTTTGGACATCACAGTGCAGCAGAGCAAAGTACAGTACAACACAGCATAGAAGAGTAGGGTATTACAGTACAGTAGAGTTCAGTAAGGTATAGTTCAGTACGGTCAAGTACAGTACAATACTCTGCTCACTGTATTGTAGTGTACTGTGCTATCTAAACATGTGAAACATATGTTTATGATAGGTTCAGATTTGGTTCAGTCAGGTCCGTCTGTGGGCGTTAACATCAAAGCCAACATACCAGGCCCTGTTTCCCAGATTTGTCATAATGTTCTATTGTTTCCAGTACTTGTCTTAAATTGTCTCCAATGTATCATCCGGGTAAAAACCTGTCTGATTAGGATGAATAATACCTTTTTAATTTTATGTGCTATGCATTTTGCATCACACTGAAGTGTAAGGGGCCTTCAGTTTTTTGAGTTTATGGTTTCTTTGATATAAATGCCCCTATGCAAACATGCCCAAATAAAATACATGGATATTGAGTTGAGACTGCCAGCACCTGCTGCAGACTATTATGACGATCATAAAACCTGAACCAGCTCACGATTCTGGGAGAGAAGAGCAATGTTTGTCCGATCCACCCAAACCTCTCAATCAAGGGGTACCATGATACTTGTTGATTGTGGAAAGCAGCGAGTCTGATGGCATGAGTCATTTATTTGATGATGGTGGCGTGCGTCATCTCCTAAATACTCGACTGGCCTACTTGTCCCACTCCCAAACCTCTCCTGTTGTTGTGTCATATCATCTCAAGTGTCCTTGGGTTGGCATGGTGGAGAGCATTACTAATACATATGCATGGAGAATGGGTGCCTCACTGCCATTAAAGGAGACTTCAGATTAGATTCACCTTCAGTATTGACTTGGCGCTTTACCACTATGGGATTTGTGTTTTCAATTGAAGGTTTTGAGGTGATGAAAGGATGCTGAGCTAACAGTAGACTTTAGAGAGTGCCATTTTGAAGTTTGTCTACCTCATTGCTCTTGGTGCATGTACCTGGAAACTGCCATCAGAACAAACATTTGTAACTTGATCTCTGCTTTTGACTGGAAACGTTAGATGATGAGGGATAATTCTTGAAAATATTTTTGTACTTCGAGTTTCATGCATTGCTCATGAAAAATTGGTTAGATAGGGGTAACTCACCACCAGCTAATTTCATGTTCAAATATGCATAGCAAAAAGGATGTTTCCATTCAAATCAAATGTCTTTCTTTACCAAGATGGGTTTTTTTCAAGCAAATGCTCTCACAGTGCAAGCTCCCTCAGAAACAACCTACCTTATGGAAATTCCACGATAATGGAATTGCACTGAGACTCAGATTTCCCACTTAAAAATGTATGCGTAACAAAAACCATTGGTTTAAAAGTTTAACGAATCATACAACTATATGCACAAGGAATAATTTTAACAATTTATACTGAACATTTTACCAAAACACATACTGGAAGAACTGTGCAGATACAAAGCTCGGTAACAAAATAAAACCGAGGGAGATTTTACTGCAATTCTGTTACCAAACTTTGGCCTATCCAGTCAGTTATTTTTATTATGTTTTTACTGTGAATTGTTCAATGTATTCATTATGCATATGTAACGGATGTGAAACGGCTAGCTTAGTTAGCGGTGCGCGCTAAATAGCGTTTCAATCGGTGATGTCACCTGCTCTGAGACCTTGAAGTAGTATTTCCCCTTGCTCTGCAAGGGCCGCGGCTTTTGTGGAGCGATGGGTAACGATGCTTTGTGGGTGACTGTTGTTGATGTGTGCAGAGAGTCCCTGGTTCGCGCCCGGGTATGGGCGAGGGGACGGTCTAAAGTTATACTGTTACATATAGAGTTGTTGGTTTATTAAACTTTGAAATCAATGGTTTTTGTTTAGCATATTTTAAAGTGAAAAATCGAAGTCTCAATTCCGTAACTTACCCAAGGCTGGGTATGTTACGGATGTCTCTTTTGGAGACATCAGGATATGTTTTGCCATAGACCAACATACCTTCTGAGATTCAGTTACTGGATTTTCATATCAAATTATTTTTGCTAAATATCATCTAATCTTTTTTGTTTTTTGTTGTTTTTTTAAATTTATTTAATTTTTACCCCTTTTTCTCCCCAATTTTCATGGTATCCAATTGTTTTTAGTAGCTACTATCTTGTCTCATCTCTACAACTCCCGTATGGGCTCGGGAGAGACGAAGGTTGAAAGTCATGCGTCCTCCGATACACAACCCAACCAAGCCGCACTGCTTCTTAACACAGCGCGCATCCAATCCGGAAGCCAGCCGCACCAATGTGTCAGAGGAAACACTGTGCACCTGGCAACCTTGGTTAGTGCGCACTGCGCCCGGCCCGACACAGGAGTCGCTGGTGCGCGATGAGACAAGGATTAATCTACTGGCCAAGACCTCCCTAACCCGGACGAAGCTAGGCCAATTGTGCGTCGCCCCACCGACCTCCCGGTCGCGGCCGGTTACGACAGAGCCTGGGCGCGAACCCAGAGTCTCTGATGGCACAGCTGGCGAAGCAGTGCGCCACCCGTGAGGCCCCCTGATTCTCTATTTTTGCATATCGAATGTTTTTCAGATCTTCAACCAAAAACTAATATTAGATAAAGGGAACCGGTGTTTACAAATAGCAAAAAAAAATGTATACTTATTTTATTTATTTAATTAAAAAGTTATGTAACACCCAATTCCCCTGTGATTCCCCTGTGTGAAAAAGTAATTGCCCCCTTACATGCTGACCACATCACTTGCGTTGTGTACGTGAGCATTGCAAAATAAATGTACACATACATGTTATTCAATCATTTATTCTAATCTGCTCACAAGTCTGCGTAGCCAGGTGCTAAAATAGAACTTGGCTCTATTTTTGTGATGCATGATGCTCTGCAAGTCCCGCCTCTCCCATCTCCTCATTGGTTTTTGGGAGCATATACCAACGTGGGTGATTGAAAAATGAACTGATGTCCAGACTCCAGTAAGTGGTGGTAATGCACCTTAAAGTTGGTTGCCAACTGACATATAAAGTCCACTATTACTGAAGGAGGGGAGATTACTAGAAACGATTAGTTTCCCCTTGTTGGAGTAGAGAACACACGATTTTGTGTGACTCAAAACGGGTCAAAATTCTACAAAGATCCAGAAAAAAAGGATCTTGTGCATTTCAGGTAAAATAACAACCCAATGTTTATATCCCTGGGCAAATTAGCTAGCAACAGCAAGCTAGCTAAATGTTCATGAATGTTTCATGTGTTTTGACCTGTCCCCAAATTAACATAGTTGGTTCAGAGTTCGTTTTGATATTTCAACCTGCATATCTAGATTGCATCTGGTGTGGATGTACAAAATCAACATGTGCGAGAAGGCGCACGAGCATGCCCGGTCTCGACAGCCTGATACACACAATAACTGGTTGTGCCACCTTGAGCTGCAATGACTGCTACAAAATGCTTCCTGTAGTTGTTGATCAGTCTCTCACATCACTGTGGAGGAATTTTGGCCCACTCTTGCATGCCAAACTGCTTTAACCCAGCAACATTTGTGAGTTTTAAAGCATGAACTGCATGTTTCAAGTCCTGCCACAACATCTCAATTGGGATTAGGTCTGAACTTTAACTAGGCCATTCCAAACCTAAAAATGTGTGACTTTTTAGACATTTTCATGTTGTGTGTTTTGGATCATTGTCTTGAGGCATAACCCAGCTGCTCTTGTAGAATTGTCTGATACAGAGTAGCATTCATGGTTCTTTCTATTAAGGCAAGTCATCCAGGTCCTGAAGCTGTAAAGCATCCCCAAACCATCACACTACCACCATGCTTGACCGTTGGTATGAGGTTTTACTGTGAAATGCAGTGTTTGGTTTTTGCCAGGCATAACAGGACCCATGTCATCCAAAACGTTGACTCAAGTTTGCCAAACAGCACCTGAATGATCATCAAAACTCTTGAATGAATGTTCTATGGACAGGGGAGTCAAAAGTATCAACTATTTGGATGACATGGGTCCCATTATGCCTGGCAGTTCTGCATGGAAGAGTGGGACAAAATTACTCCACAGCGATGTGAGAGACTGGTCAACAACTACAACACGTGTTTGGTTGGAGTCATTGCAGCTAAAGGAGGCACAACCAGTTATTGAGTGTAAGGGAGCAATTACTTTTTCACACAGGAGCACTGGGTGTTGCAACTTTGTTTATTAAACAAATGAAATATGTAATTTTGTGTTATTTGTTTAATCAGGCTCCCTTTATATAATATTAGGTTTTGGTTCAAGATCTGATAACAATCAGTATCAAAAACATGCAAAAGTAGAGAAAATGAAATACTTTTTCATGGCACTGTATATATATATATATATAATGATTGTCAACAGTGAGACAGCACATTTAGGGAGAAGGTCATCAACAACATTCTAGGTGGCAAGCAGCTTCCAAGCCAGCGCCTTGTGTTTGTTTGGATCCACATTTAGTCAGCATGACTTAAATTCTACATGAATGCAAGGCACTTCACAGGGAGCTTCTAAATGAGTTTGATTCAGGCTGTTAGAAAACCCATGAGCAATTAACAAGCTTCCATTACTTAACTCGAAATTGGACACAATCAGTACTGTATGTGACGGGAGGGACAGCAAATATAAAATCTCAATAGGCAAATCTATTAGTGACTCCCAAAATGATAGAAATGCTATGAAATGACAGCTGCAACAAGGCCCAAATCTCAGATGAAGCCGATCAAAGATTTCCTCATCCCACTTGAGGCCAAACAATGTTCTGAAAACAGACCAGCTTGGTGCATCCAGCTCTGTCTGCCAACAATGGAAGCAATGAAACACTTCCAAGGTATAAGGGGAAACCACAGGCTGTGTTTAATGACAGATGCATCCATTTTAATTCAGTTCAGTCTGTGCATCAGGAAATAAGATCTTTAAAAAGTTTGTCTGTCTTCTATTTTCTATACTATAACTGCTGTTTTACTTTGTGGAGAGAGTATGGGATATCAGTAGCTTTATCTGCATTTTTAAACACTGCCTTAAGGGTCATTACACCTTCAAATCATAGTTTGTCAGACGTTATAATACCTCTAAAGTAGTCAAGTTGAAACCACGTCCCACGACATCGATTGTGTAGATCCAGCTATATGCCTCCACACCAAATGAATGGAAAAGATAAGCACTGACTAAAACCAGGAAATGACACGGTACTCATCTTTTCTATTCATTTGAGATCGAGACAAAGCTGTATCTACCATACCACTGCAAAATGTGAACCTAAATGCATGTTTTACGCCCCCAAGCTGTGCGATGCAACATTTATACTGCATTCTGTGGACCTCTGCCTCCTTTTCAAGTATTTTTCAAGGGTCACCACAGCACATGTAAAAAGGTCACTGAAAGGTGGAGGAGAATTTGCCTTAAGGAGAGCTTGGTAAACATGGGGTTGAAAAGGCCATTCGCTAACCTATGTGTCATTAATGTGTCACTAAAACATAAATGCCTTCAACTTGTATCCTGGTGCAGTTGTAAAAGCGAGGATCCCAAGATCTTTGTTGGAATGCAAAACTGTTATATTATTGGCCTGTAGGCCCATTTCTCACAGATGCGGCCAAAATTTTAGTGATAATAATAGATCTTGAGGAAAACAGCACTAACGAAGTTTAGGTTAGAGTAGCCTATTGATAATATGCTCACAGCACATTTACAGTGGCATTCCATCATGTAAGTTAAACTTTTGCAATAGGTTTACAGAAGATAACCTGCCCTATCCTCAACCTGCCCTATCCTCATCATGCCAGGTGAAATTGATAGGAGGAAAAAATATACAGCGTTATTGTTGTCTCCTAATTGTAACCTATTCAATGTATTTATAACTGAGAAAGGCTGTAGTCAGAAACACAACCACCGGGCCAGCGTTCACATCTCCAGCAACAGATAGAATGGCTAGCTAACCAAAACATGATTGCAACATTTCAAATGTTATATTCGGCATCATCGCGAACAACATAAATGTTTCACGCCGCCAGTTCAAGTTCGATTTAAAGCAACCACCTCACCCCATTTAATTTTACACCTACACACAACGAAAAGACAACACCGCAGAGCTGCAATGCCGCGTTAACGTTATGTGGGAAACTCGGGACCTCCGGGGAAAAATGAACAGAAGTAATTTGCGTTGATATTTTTATTGGTCGATTCTTCTTCCCAAGTGGGAAACTCCGGTATCAGAGAGGAATGCCGCGTTCAAGTGCTTGTCGGAACTAGGAAATGTACAACATGTTAACTGTTGAACGCAGCAGTATAACTACAACCAGAAATGTGAGTTTATTAGTTCTGACTAGCTCATGAACAAGGCAGAAGAGGTGAAGCAGGAGGGTTAACTCCACCCCCATAATCTGTACACATTAAGCAGATCATTCATTATTAAGCAACTGAGTTTTTGTATGGGGTGGAGAAAGTGTTGAATTTAGTCAAGATTAATATGAATTGCCATTTTGATACGTGAGGCTTATTTGATATAATAGAAATGTTGTAATGCCTAGGTTCTTACGAGTGTACTGCTTCCAATTGGCTCATTCATCCCCCTGTAACTATTCCCCAGGTCGTTGCTGTAAATGAGAATGTTCTCAGTCAATTTACCTGGTAAAATAAGGGTTAAATAAAGTGAGATGCACTTGACAACTGAGAAAAAACTATATTGGTGTAGTCCTTGTTGAAATTCGAGATGGTCTATGCATATTCATGAGGCTAGCATAGCTTCTCACTCTCCATTGAATACAGGCGGTTGATGTCAACACCCCTCGTCGATTATAAAAAAAATAAAATGTATCCACCAAACCAAAGAGAGGAATTAGGCGGGAGCTTGACAGCCGACGTTCCGGTCTGTGGAAAACGAATCCCATTGTTAGGGCGGAGTCACAAGCCTCATTATATCCAGTATCTCTGGTATCGTCTTTCTACAAATAAGCAAGTAGATTTCCGAGTTTCCGACAGGACATAAACGCAGCATAAGCACGTAGCCTACACACCCCTTCACGTTGACCGGACTACAAAAGCACAAAAGCTGAAAAAAAATGACAATGCAAAACAACATACTGAATTTAAAGAATACTGTCAGCACTCATTGACTCATGCAAAAACAGAGCATGCATTTTAATTGAAAGCTAAAACATAACTGCTGAAGACAATCACAATTGGACAGTTTTGCCACAACGATCGGCAACATTGTATCTAGTCGCGCAATTAGTTTGCAATAACGTTACTTCCCAACAAGATATTTAGAATGATTCATTTTCTTTATTGTATCGGATTTAATAAAAATATTCTATAAATAAATCTACTTACCTTGTTTTAGAGGGCAAGAAGGCGAGTTTGATTAATCCGTGAGTGCAAATCTGAATGCCCTCTTTTGCTATACTCGCTACTTTCAAGCTGTGTTCTAAAATATGCAACTCCATCATTTGCGTCTTCTCATTTGAGGAACATCTAAGACATAAATGTATATCGTTTCTAATAAAAAACAAATAAATACACCTATATAGCTTATAAAAACCGTGAAACGTAGCAGAAAGCAAGGGAGGGAGAAGGACAAGTTATCCACTTCGGAAAAGAATGAAAGAGAGGTAAAATAGAAGCAGGGTGTAATAAAAGAATCACAATGAGGTAAACGGGGAGGAAGAGAATGACTGTCGGTCCCCGTGTATTCTCTCCGACAGGGATTGGAATAGTCCAGCAGCTGGTAACAGTGAAACAAACAACTTGCCACTCAAAAGAAGGGGAGGACCTGCTTTGCCACACGGGCATGTTGGGACATGTAGTTTCACATTTCCTATGGCGTCATGGCAGGGCCATCATGGAGCAAATACAAGGACAATGAAAATATGACAAATTAAGCATTTTGTTTCACTGTTTTGTATATGCATGATTTGTAATGCATTAAATTGTCTGAGGACAAACCCTAGACATCTTACAAATCTACCTTGCAAGATAGGCCTACTACATCTGTGCCCGTAATGTCCAAAAACTGTCATCGCTAGGACATTAATGGCCTGTCCACTGTCCATACATGTCTTATATACTTACCTATCTCCATCTGAAATTCATTAACTGTTTGCTTTCAGTTATTCACACAGGTTTTGGTCCTATCGGTGGCCTACTTATAAGGTTAATATTTTGTAGGGGTTTGCATTGAAAGAAGGAAGACTAATTTCCCTCCTCATAAATACCATTTACAATTAAAGTAGGCTTATTACAGTAATCAGAGTTGCAGGGTAGCCTGATTGACAGCCAAAACTGACAGTCTCTGACACATTATACATTTGCAATTTTAACAATGGGACCCGGTTAACTCAATCACCATACTCACTTTCTTTTGATGTAAAGTTCATCAGCTCCCCAAAGCAGATAGCAGCATGATAAGAGTTTAATGTTGAACACAAAGAAACAAGTAACCTGATTTATGGGATTCCACTCAGAGCATCACTCAATGGAGGTTCAGAATTCATGGCCTGGTCAGTCAATGCATTGGTAAATGACAATGGTGATGATGCCATTAGGTAAACAAGTTCTTGAAAGAGTATTTGAACTCTGACCTTACTACCTACCAGACTGGGATTTTGAAGGGTCTGTGCTATCCGGGATCCTTGGAACATCCCTACCCGATTGAAGTTGAAATTTAAAATATTTAGGGTAGGTACGTCCCAAGGATCCCTGATAGAACTGACCGATTTTGAAGGTGGTGGAATTGTGCCCACAAATGAGCTTTTCTATGATTTATATCTGACATAAATCCAAAGATTGAGGCAACAGAACATACAAATGAGTTATTCATGGTATTCTGTATGCAAAGAAACAAACTAAATCATAATCACCATTGATGTCAGGAATCCCCCTGGACAGTGGTTCCATTGTGCTTGGTAGAGCACAACATTCAGACATCTTTGTAGAGTATCTCTATAAAGGCAAATACAGGTACACTTAACATTTTTTAATTTAACCTTTTTTTAACTAGGCAAGTCAGTTGAGAACAAATTCTTATTTACAATGACTGCCTACACCGGACAAACCCAGACAAAGCTGGTCCAATTATGCTCTACCCTATAGGACTCCCAATCACAGCTGGTTGTGATACAGCCTGGAATCAAACCAGGTTGTCTGTAGTTAAGCTTCTAGCACTGAGAAGCAGTTCCTTAGACCGTCGCGCCACTCAGGGGCTTTAACTATGATGTTTTCTCAGGTCACATTCTTTGAACCTGCAGGTGGGAGGATAGACTTGTATAGGTGGTGATGTCATTTCATGCAGTATAAGTTCCATCTCAATCACCATCAACTTACTGCTATTTCGTAGATGGAGCTACTGAGAGTATGTGCACTATCACCCCTCCTACACTCGCGGACCAGACTAGGCCTTGCTTCAGTATAAAAACTAGACAGCAGTTTAATTATTCACAGGCTATGACTGGTGGTAACTAAGGCCCTAGCTGACTGGAGCCATAAAATAACAAGCTTTTTTTGTCTGTGGCAGTGATAAGACCCTACAGCCACTCTGATCTCGCAAAGCTAGGGCCTAGTTGAGGGTGTGGAAAATATGGTATTGTTCAGTTCAAAGGACATTTCCCTTCAGATGTTTTTTTGTATTCTTGAAGTTTCTCTAGTGCCATTTCCACCACCTCCCCTTTCCTTGGATTGACATGGACTAGTGAAAGTAGATTTATATGGGTCTGAAGGAGTTGCTGAGATGGCAACTTTAGGCTTGAACTGCAGGTTCATCAGGTTGTTAGAACAATTTATTGGGGGAGAGTCTGATGCATAAAATTTACCACATTGAAATACTGTACAGATTAAAACATGTGATGCTATATAAATTTTTACTTTTGTGAACCTGCAAGAGCATGCATTTCCATATTTAAAAAATATCTAGGCCTACTTCTCCCGGAGATCAGATACCACGATTGAGCGTCTTGAAAATAAACATGCAGTTCATATTCCCCTTTAGAAAAAAGCTATACCCCTCCCCACTCCATGGTATACAGTTCAAAACATGACTGTACATATACTATACCGGAACTCCAAGTCTGGGACCAAAAGGCTACTGAACAGCTTCTACCCCTAAGCTGTAAGACTGCTGAACAGTTAATTGATGATTTTTGTACTTTTTAAATCTGCATTGTTGGGAAAGGGCTCGTAAGTAAGCATTTCACAGTAAAGTCTACATCGGTTTTATTCGGAGCATGTGAAGCATTTCATGGTAAAGTCTACACCTGTAGTATTTGACGTGACAGTTACAGTGCATTTGGAAAGTTCAGACCTCTATACTTTTTCCACATTCTGTTTCGTTAACAGTCTTAATATAACATTTATTAAATTGTCTTTTTCCCTCAATCTACACGCAATACCCCACAATGACAAAGCAAAAACAGTTTTATTTTTGCAAATGTATAAAATCTCCGCCAGGACATATTACATGTACATAAATATTCACCCTTTACTCAGTACTTTGTTGAAGCACCTTTGGCAGTGATTACAGCCTCGAGTCTTCTTGGGTATGACGATACAAACTTGGTACACCTGTATTTGGGGAATTTCTCTCAACCTGCTCTGCAGATCCTCTCAAGCTCTGTCAGGTTGGATGGGGAGCGTTGCGGCACAGCTATTTTCAGGTCTCTTCAGAGATGTTTTGATCGGGTTCAAGTCTGGGCTCTGGCTGGGCCACTCAAAGACATTCAGAGACTTGTCCCAAAGCCACTCCTGCATTCTCTTGGCCGTGTGCTTAGGGTCATTGTCCTGTTGAAGGTGAACCTCACCCAAGTCTGCGGTATTGAGTGCTCTGGAGCAGGTTTTTATCAAGGATATCTCTGTACTTTGCTTAGTTCATCTGTCCCTTGATCCTGATTAGTCTCACAGTCCCTGCTGCTGATAAACATTCCCACAGCATGATGCTTCCACCACCATGCTTCACCGTAAGGATGATGCCAGGTTTCTTCCAGACGTGACACTTGACATTAAGGCCAAATAATTATGTCTTGGTTTATCAGAATACATAATCTTGTTTCCCATGGTCTGTGAGAGTACTTTAGGTGACTTTTGGCAAACTCCAAGTGGGCTGTTATGTGCCTTTTACTGAGGAGTGGTTTCCATCTGGCAACTTTACCATAAAGGTCTGATTGGTGAAGTGCTGCAGAGATGGTTGTCTTTCTGGAAGCTTCTCCCATTTCCACAGAGGAGCTCTGTCAGAGTGACCATTGGGTTCCTGGTCACCTCCCTAAGAGGCCCTTAAACCCCTGCTTGCTCAGTTTGGCAGGGCAGCCAGCTCTAGGAAGAGTCTTGGTGGTTTCAAACTTCTTCCATTTAAGAATGATGGAGGCCACTGTGTTCTTAGGGCTCTTCAAATGTGCACACAATGCCAGCAGCATACCACTGCTGGCTTGCTTCTGAAGCTAAGCAGGGTTGGTCCTAGTCAGTTCCTGGATGAGAGACCAGATACTGCAGGAAGTGGTGTTGGAGGGCCAGTAGGAGGCACTCTTTCCTCTGGTCTAAAAAAAAAATATCCCATTGCCCCAGGGCAGTGATTGGGGACACTGCCCTGTGTAGGGTGCTGTCTTTCAGATGGGCCGTTAAACGGTTGTCTTGACTCTCCGAGGTCAATAAAGATCCCATGGCACTTATTGTAAGAGTAGGGGTGTTTACCTCAGCGTCCTGGCTAAATTCCCAATCTGGCCCTCAAACCATCACGGTCACCTAATAATCCCCAGTTTACAATTGGCTCATTCGTCCCTGTAACTATTCCCCAGGTTGTTGCTGCAAATGAGAACGTGTTCTCAGTCAACTTACCTGGTAAAATAACAGATAAATCTTTGCCTCGACACAATCCTGTCTTGGTGGTCTACGGACAATTCCTTTGCCCTCATGGCTTAGTTTTGCTCTGCGATGCACTGTCAACTGTGGGAACCTATATATGTATAGACAGGTGTGTGCCTTTCCAAATCATGTCCAATCAATTGAATTTACCACAGGTGGACTCCTATCAAGTTGTAGAAACATCTCAAGGATTATCAATGGAAAAAGGATACACCGGAGCTCAATTTCAACTCTCATAGCAAAGGGTCTGAATACCTATGTAAATAAGGTATGTTATAGACTTGTAAAATTGTCAACTTTTTGCTTTATCATTATGGGGTATTGTTTGAGCATTTTTTGTTTAAACAATTTTAGAATGAGGCTGTAACCTAACCAAATGTGGAAAAATATAAGGGGGCTGAATACTTCCAGAATGCACTCTAAACTTAGATTTGATATTCTCCACTGATGCTAGGGGAAATAGGCTAATTAGTAGAGCACGGAAAAGCTACATTCTAATGGACTTCATTCTACATTGGAGGACGGTATGGACACGACCAGGAAATTAGTCTGAAGGAGTGGACGGCAGTTCACAGCAGGATCTGTACAGACTGTTCTTGGCACAGAAACAGAGCCCCATACTGTTTGATCCTCAATTTAATGAGAGCATAAACCCTCAATGAGATTACTCTCATCGGTAGTCTTCCTGAGATCTTACTTCAGCAAGCCTTGGGAGGAAAAGAATAAGGCACAAGACATTAGAAAAATCTCAAATTCCATCACTACAGATTATATCAAAAGTATGAACCAGAGAGCCAAGACACATATTGGGAAGAACTCAGCTGTTCAAAAAAAATCCAATTGCGAGGGAGTGATTATGTAGTGAAACATCAGGGCAAATACGTGCGATAGTTAAAATGATGCCCTTGTCCAAACAATGGGGTTATCTATTCTAACGAGCAACAAAAATATGTACACTTGCGTTGAAGCTCAGCCTCAAGACCAGTGAGACTGTTCTGGAAGTTGTGCAGGGATTATAGGAACTTTTAAAGTGTCTGGCTCTGATTACCTCAGCACACATGTGTATTGAGTAGGTTTCTAATTGACCAACTAGCTGATTCACAACCCACCATAACGTCAAGCGTCATTGCATCAAGTGCACATTCACACTAACTTCGGAAACCACCCATTAATAGAGGATGCATGTGCAGAGTGAAATTTAACCACAAACAGAACAAAATACAGAGAAAACTTGGTTAGGCTCTGCTCACTGAAGGGCATCCTTTAATCTTGTGACCCACATGACATTTTGAACCAGTAGGGCTGACACGCACCAAACCATATTGTAACACACCTCCAACCACCAGTAACAGACCCATGTGCAAATATGCATTAGCAGGAGTGAACTTTGGCCACGTTTATGCAAGGCAGACATAAATGCTGCCCTAACAGACCTTTAATAGTCAGTTCCTTTCCACCTTCTCCCCTGTGAAGATCACCCACCCCCCCATGGAAACACTAGGCACTAACATTGCATTGATAAAGCACAACCACAATTTATGCAAAACACTGAACACCTTCAAACCTAGTACTGAAATCCACCTTCTTAGTGGGTGCGAGGGCTGTGCCAAACATCCCTACTGGAAATTTAAATGTAATTGGAGTCATTTTACCTGATGAAATAAAGTCCCAACCTATAGGTGTCAACTGATCAGGGCCCACACCAAGGAACCAATCAGAATTGGTTTCCCCCACCAAAAAGCTTTGCATCAGCTCAAGATGCACCTGTAATCAGTTTCTTGATATGCCTCACTTCTCTAATGTCTGGATTATCTTGGCAAAGGAGAAACTAACTGGGACGTAAACAAATGTGCACACAAATTGGAGAACTAAGCTTTGTGCATATGGGAAAATTCAGGGGATCTTCAATTTCAGGTCATGAACCCAACACTTGCCATGTCCCTTTTCCAGGAGAGTAGGAAGTAATCAAATTACAAAACCAAATATTTGATTGAAATTATCAGAAGCTCAACAGGTCAGATTGAGCTACATCTTCAAATGCATTCTAAATTTAATCTTGAAGGCATTCATCTTGTTAATTTCTTCAAACACCTCTTAACTTGATAGGTGCATGCAGGGCTGAAACAGATCACCTGTTGATTAGAAATACATTTTGGGTAAACTTTAAATAAATTTCCTTCTATGCATTAATAAGCAGGCATGATCTAGGCGCTGATGTAATATTGAGTAGGAGTCATGTTGCCCGTGGAGACTGCAGACCACCCATGGCAAAAAGGATCTGCATTGAGTCACCAGGGGCGCTGCTGTGGGATCACTGCGTGAAGGACCAGCAGTGGGAAAGCCCGACAGGCCCCCTTTGAAAATGATCCGGAACACATCACACCGAGTAGCTCCTCACCTGACTGATCATTTGTTGGCCAGGGATGCACAACCTGAAAGAGACAATTCACTAAGTTAAATATAAATAAATTGGGAGTAACTCAACTAACTTTGTTATCGCACTGTTTCCAATAGAGCACCTCCAGCATGGCGCTGGTGAGACCCACTGGAAGGTTTACTTTATGGTCAATTCCACAGCAAGTCAGGAACGGTATATCCCAAGAGCCTTGGTATATGACCAAACTGATGACAGCCAAAAAGTTCAGGAGGACAAAAGGAGGTTACCTTCACCAGAGATGTATCATTCAGCCAAATTCTGGTGTACTGGATCATCAAAAGACCAGTCCTGGTGTACCTGAAGTGAAGTCAACACTTAATTACTCAATACCTTAAAGACACTCCAGCACAGCATTTATCACACCTCATGGCCAGTATTCTTAGCCTTTAATACACACTTGAAAATCATCTTAATGCCCAGAAATATTACTTTGATACATTGACAGTCAATTTGGGACATCATTGTCAGGGAGTAGCCCATGGAGAAGGAAAGTGTTGTCTCTGCACAAATACCAGGGCGCCAGGCACAAACCAGCCCAGAGCCTAACGATGCCATATGAAGAATTGATCTTGCACTGTGTTATGAACAGAACAGCCCGTGGTGAAGGCTGGCTGCAGATACCATACAGTGCTACTCAGTGGGCACTCTGCTAGCATCACGAGACTGTACACAAATACTCACTTAATTCATTACCCTCTCAGAGCCCTTGGCACATGATACAACAGGCCTGTCAAGAGAACACAGATTAAATTTGCATGCCGGAAGTTCAATGATGGAAACTTAATGAGAAGTGAAATGTCTCGACAGATATACCAGGACGCCACACACAAAGACATGGAGACCAACGATGCCATATGCCGAGTTTCTCTTGCACTGACTAATGAACAGTCCAACTGGAGTAGCAGCTGGCTGCAGATACCATGCAGTGCGGTGATCATAGTCTATACCTCCCATATACCGCAGGGATTCAAAACTAAATCCCATGACTGAAACCTAAGTCCCTCAGAGCAGATGGTCTGCGGGCCAAGTTATAACCATCATGCCTTTAGGCAAAGAGGATAATTTTGTAAATTTAACTGCAAGTCGGAACAAGACCCAAAAAGAACCCCTGCCCACATATCTAAAAGGATTTTACTCAAGGTAATTTAAATTATCTCCAGGTTCATACCACTGATAAAACTTTGAATGTTAAGCATTGGCTATCAGTCAGCCATATTGGCACTCCCAAGAATCAGTCCCCTATAGGAATTACAGTATTTCAATTAAAATGTTTAGGACAAATATTGTGGTGGGAACAATAGAACTATAAAAAAAATATTAACTTTAACTTCTTTAGTGTAGGGGGCAGTATTTTCGCTTTTGGATAAACATATTCATTTTTAACTGCCTACTTCTCATGCCCCGAAACTAGAATATGCATATAATTGTCAGTTTAGGATAGAAAACTAAAGTTTCCAATACTGTCAAAATATTGGTGAAAACCTGAGGAAAATCCAACAAGTGTGGCTTTTCCTGAAAGCTCGGTTCCATTGGGTGCCATGCCTCCATTTAAAGGGACATCAACCAGATTTTTTCCCCTATGGCTTCCTCAAGCTGGGAGCAGTCTTTAGACAGTTTCAGGCTTTTATGTTGAAAAATGAACGAGAAAGAACCCATCGCATCAGTGGATGGCTGGGTGCCAGCAGAGTTTCATGCGCAACAGCCATTCCAGTTGACATTATCGATGATATTGTGAAAACGAGAGGATTGATTATAAATAAACATTTAACATCCCTCTACGCACTTTACGGACACTATTTGGAATTGTTCTGCGATGTCGTGACTGCTCGAGCCAGGATTTCTGAACATAACGAAAAACATAGATCAAAGGTAAGCGATTTAATTAGCTTTTCTGACCAATCTACTTGGCTGCTAGTGTTTGTAATATCTTGCCTACTTAGAGAGATGTTCTTACATAAACGCTTGTTATGCTTTCGCTGAAAAGCTTTATTGAAATCTGACATGCCAGGTGGATTAACAAGCTAAGCTGTGTTTTGCTATATTGCACTTGTGATTTCATGAAAGTGCAATTTAATTTGGAGCTGTGCAATTCAGTGGATGTTGATGAAAATGATCCCACTAATGGGATGGCTGCGTGAAGTTAAGGAAATGTATCCTTTCATATTTAGCGCACAATATAACTTAAGTATGAATTAAGGTGTCACAGCAAACCCACAGGACACTCAAAATTAAATTTTCTATAGCTTCCAAAACAGTTTTACAAGTGCGGAGTGCAAAGATAAAGGCTTCAAAACAGCAAACCGCCAGTCATCGACTGGTCAACGCGTCAAAGACCGCCTGCGTTGACCAGGGCTAAAATAGAACTTTACTTTTGACGCAGATTACGCTGCAAGTCCTGCTTCTCCCATCTCATTGGTTTATAGAAGCAGTTACCCACATGCCATCTCCTGACTGGTTATACCCACATGGGTGATCAAAAGACGAACCATTGCCCGTCAGTGTAGTAATCCTATGAAAGTTGATTTACCAAACACCATAACATTTCAAAGAAAAAGCCTGGGAGGGATGACTAGAAACAATTCAGTTGACCGTCGTGTGTATGGATTAATTGTCAGAGTAGAGGACCTTGTGCATTTCAGGTAAAATAACTATAGAGTTGATATCCCAGGACAAAGCGAGAAAGCGCACGCTAACTAGTTTGACCTGTTCCCAAATTAATGTAATTGGTTCAGAGTTTGTTTTGACCTGCGTGTCGTGATCGGTGAAGCGGAACAAAATTCATGCACAATGGTGCATGCACGCAGCCGGTTTGGGTTCCGTTTAAGACTAATATTGAACGCATTACCACAATTTCCAGTGACCGAATAGACATCGCAGATTAGAAATTGACAGTAAGTGTGCTAACGGTGTACCCGTAATGGAATAGACCACTGAGACAGGTACAAATTAAGACGGGCCATTAAAATGTTTGGCACCTGCTAGACTAAAAGTCAGCCCTCAATAATACTCACCAACGGGCCGCTCTGCATCAGGGCTTGAGCCACCCTGTGGCCATTTGGTAGACCTACACCAGACAAGCAGGTCATTAGAAACAGTGTCACTTTAAAACAGAGCTGCAATTTTGAGTATTTGTTCTGTAGTAATATCTCACAGGGCTAATGGCAGTAGCCCTGTGGGTAAAGCGAAACCACAAATTTGTTCTTTGAGGCATTTCCAACGACTAGGGCCCACAGTGAGGAGTCTGTCGGGATAGGCCTCAGTACAGCACAGGAAGTTAATACAAAGCACTGAGGATTATATCAATAAAGTGGACTAGGAATTACAAGTGGTGAAATTAACCACTCCATATAAAACTAAATGCATGCCAAGGTTATTTGAGTTACATCAATTAGATTATATCTTGGAAAAACAAACTACCATGACTCGGCGAATGACCACACGCTCAGGAACTCTTGGGTATTCAGGGCAACTCAGTTGCTCCTTGAAGCTGTTGAAGCAATGGAAAGTAGTGAATTCAATGAATATGAACATTGGTTTACAGCATTTACATCACCGGTTTGTTCAGAAAGGCATACCTTAATCACAATTCAGAGCAGTTGAACATTTAAGCCAATCATCATTACTTCCATTAATATATCAAGCTTAAGGCTATCAAACATACCCGAGCTTGATCTTGAATTAAACATCTTCATATTAAGCTTTTCCCTGAAAGATGAAGGCAATGGATAAATGGCAAATACTTTGTATTAATACATGTACAAATTGATTGTCTTGTGCTGCTGCCACACTATGGTGTCTTAGGTCTCTGTAGTGTTGGTGTCTTGCCAATAATATTTTATTGTTAGTCCCAGCCCCCCCATCCAAGCAGGAAGCCTTTTAGCAGGCAATCATTGTAAATAATTTGACTTGCCTAGTTAAAGATAAATACAGCCTAGTTAAAGATAAATACATGTCCAGTCTCCTAAGTAACACTGCTGCTAGGTGAGCACAGCAGTGGGTTGCAAGAGAATGGATTGCTATATGCACTGCACCAGCACTAAGGCCCACGATGTCAAGGCCCCAACTGGCACTGTGCTTACAAAGACATAACAGGAAATGTCTTACCACATGGAAGAGCTGCTGGCGCACAGAGTTCTTGCTCAACTCAAGATAGCCAAATGGGGGCCTGTCATTTCCTGCAATTATCAAGGATCAGAGGGAATAAGGCATGCGAAGCAAAACCATAAAACAACGTTACATGCCCATAGTTCCGTTGAAAATACAATTTGAGATGTAACACATTACCGTTCAGTTATATTCGCAAACAATAGTTCATTAGTTTGGGTAATGACCTTTAGTCCCAGAGAAACATTACTGACGTTATCTAGCAGATTATTTAACGAGCCTCAGCCTGTATGTAGTCAACTAACGTTAGCTAGGTTAAGACTGGTTAGCGAGGATGTTACGGGCCTCATTGTCACCAATACAATTAATCTGTAAAGATGAAAGCAAACCCGACAGTTCTATAGCCATGTCACATCGATGGAATTCACCCATTGAATCTAGGAAACTCCATACGTAGCGGTGCACATGGCATTTAGCTAGCCAGTTATCTCCGGGCCTGTTTGCTAACATTAGATGGCTTGCTAACAGACTAGAAACTACAGCAGTCTAGTCAAAAACAACCATAGGCTGCCACCACAATATACAAGTTATATTAGCCAATAGACAAGCCATGACAAAATAGTTAGCTACTTGTAGATTGATGCCCCTTTTGCAAACGTTAACGAGTTAATGCTAGCCAGCCATTTGCAACACCGCGTGGCAGGGAAGCATGATCACAACTATTCAAATTGTATTTGTCACATTCGCCGAATACAACAGCAGTGAAATGCTTAATTAAAAAGCCCTTAACCAACAACAGTTAAGAAAATAGAAATAACAAATATTGAGAAAAAAATTAAACAGAGAAGTACCTAAACATTGAAACCACAGCGTGGATGAACACATTACACATTACTCAGTAATTCAATTGTACCTTCATTACTGCATTTAGCAGCACCGTGGACAGAGCATGTCAGCATGCTACCTTACCACACCCATCCTGAAGACTGACGAAATGAGACCGTTCAATGCGTCTGGAGAGTATTTATAAGACAACGCTGGCAGAAAACGCTTTACGGCATACCACCACAACCAATCATAGTCGTGGATGTTTTGCTGCAAGATGGCTAGGTACTATTTTCCCATACAGACGACAAACATGAAACATTCAATTAATGTAAATGATAATACTTGCATTTGTAAACACTTTGAATGCTATGTTCATGAAGTTAAGTTAATGATGTTCATTACAATACGTTCAACAAGTCACATCTGTTTGATATGCAAGTGCTATGTCACGTGACGGGTGGGAACTTTCGAACCCGGGAAACCATTCATTAATTTTTTATGTTAGTGAGTAATTTAATTATTTTGAACCCCAGACAGGCCCTGTAGTGGTTTTGCCTCTCAATAAAAGTTTATATTGCGAAAGCTTAGTAATTCGCCACCATGGGTATTTATCAATCAAAAGGAAAGATCCCTGAAGAAGTTTACAGATTTTGGTCAGCTGTGGCATCATCCATCCGTCTGGGATGGTTGGGGACTGATGATATGGCAAAGGTTGGTGTGTTTAGCCAGCAAACTAAAGTTCTCTAGTAAACCAATATAACGTTATAGAGTAGTAAAGGCTCTATAAAGGCTAACTAGCTAGCGTTTGCGCTGAACTATGTCAGCTTCTAGCCAGCTAGCTAACCGTTGGATGCATCAATCACAGTCGGTCAAAAGTACAACGTTATTGGTGAACTGTCTGTGTTCTTCAGTCAAGTCAATCAATGTCAATATGAAACTATAATCCATGATACTACATTGAATATAGCCTTCTGCAAGGTTAATTTTCTTGTACTAACCGTAGGAGATGAAGGTGTGCCAGCTTGCCATCTTCCCCATGCTGTTGAATGCCTCTGCTTTGCAAGGAGACATTGTTGGTCTTGAGGGACACTTACAGCAGGTAACGTTACCAGAGTATTATTATTGACCAATATATATATATATATATATATAGCGACCTCTTCAAGGGGTTTGGACCTCTTGGCTTAACTGTTAAGGCGTTGGTTTGACGGTCATTGGACCCAGGTCCAAGTCCCCGGTCAAATCAAATCAAATCAAATTTTATTTGTCACATACACATGGTTAGCAGATGTTAATGCGAGTGTAGCGAAATGCTCGGTCGGGGTTATCTCCCGAATTCACTACAATATAAGTAACTACTATTAGAATAGCTAGTAGTACTTACTTAGTTAGCTAGCTACTGTGTTATACAAGTGAATTTGTGGGAAGGTAATCCTGTAACCTAACGTTACTAACGTTAGTTTATGAAAACATTGCTACTGTATCATCATTTAGAGCAATTTAATTCGGTTGACATAAGTAGTGATACTTAGGAAATTCATCCCAAAATGTTGACTGTCATGCTTTAGGGAGCTGATGTGTCTGTGTCAGACGGACATGGGAGGACACCTCTCCACCTGGCTGCTGGTGAGGGGGATGTCGAGACTGTACGATTCCTGCTGAAGAAGGGAGCGGATGTCAACGTTAGGGATTTTGCGAGAGAAACTGCTCTCCGAGATGGCATTCGCTGCAAGTGAGAAAACAAACCTCAATCTTCGATTATCTGTGTCTGGTTGGGCCCAGTGGTATTTGCATTTTAGTCATTTAGCAGATGCTCTTATCCAGAGCAATTTACAGTAGTGAGTAGGGTTGCAAAGGGTTGGAAACTTTCCAGGAAATTTTCCATGGGAAGTTAAGCCCGAGAATTGGGGAATTTTGCTTATATTCATCAAAAAAGTTAGCTTATAACAGTGAACCTTTTTTGTGGGATACACATAAGGCAATTCTAGGGCTTGTGGCATATTTTGGTTAAACTATTCACAATTCAATGGAATTGCAACCCTCTGCATGCACAGTGCACTCTTCCATCACATGTACAGCTGATTCTCCAGATCTCAAATCAAATTTTATTTGTCACATACACATGGTTCGCAGATGTTAATGCGAGTGTAGTGAAATGCTTGTCCTTCTAGTTCCGACAATGCAGTAATATCAAATCAAATCAAATTTATTTCTATAGCCCTTTGTACATCAGCTGATATCTCAAAGTGCTGTACAGAAACCCAGCCTAAAACCCCAAACAGCAAGCAATGCAGGTGTAGAAGCACGGTGGCTAGGAAAAACTCCCTAGAAAGGCCAAAACCTAGGAAGAAATCTAAAGAGGAACCAGGCTATGAGGGGTGGCCAGTCCTCTTCTGGCTGTGCCGGGTGGAGATTATAACAGAACATGGCCAAGATGTTCAAATGTTCATAAATAACCAGCATGGTCAAATAATAATAATCACAGTAGTTGTCGAGGGTGCAGCAAGTCAGCACCTCAGGAGTAAATGTCAGTTGGCTTTTCATAGCCGGTCATTAAGAGTATCTCTACCACTCCTGCTCTCTAGAGAGTTAAAAACAGCAGGTCTGGGACAGGTAGCACGTCCGGTGAACAAGTCAGGATTCCATAGCCGCAGGCAGAACAGTTGAAACTGGAGCAGCAGCACGGCCAGGTGGACTAGGGACAGCAAGGAGTCATCGTGCCAGGTTTTCCTGAGGCATGGTCCTAGGGCTCAGGTCCTCCGAGAGAGAGAAAGAAAGAGAGAATCTGAGAGAGCATACTTAAATCCACACAGGACACCGGATAAGACAGGAGAAGTACTCCAGATATAACAAGCTGACCCAAGCCCCCCGACACAAACTACTGCAGCATAAATGCTGGAGGCTGAGACAGGAGGGATCAGGAGACACTGTGGCCCCATCCGGTGATCCCCCCGGACAGGGCCAAACAGGAAGGATATAACCCCACCCACTTTGCAAAAGCACAGCCCCCACACCACAGCCCCCACAACCACCAACTTACCATCCTGAGACAAGGCCAAAAAGATCTCTGCCATGGCACAGCCCAAGGGGGGGCGCCAACCCAGACAGGAAGATCACGTCAGTGACTCAACCTACTCAAGTGACGCACCCCTCCTAGGGACGGCATGAAAGAGCACTAGTAAGCCAGTGACTCAGTCCCTGTAATAGGGTTAGAGGCAGAGAATCCCAGTGGAAAGAACCGGCCAGGCAGAGACAGCAAGGGCGGTTCGTTGCTCCAGAGCCTTTCCGTTCACCTTCACACTCCTGGGCCAGACTACACTCAATCATATGACCCACTGAAGAGATGAGTCTTCAGTAAAGACTTAAAGGTTGAGACCGAGTCTGCGTCTCTCACATGGGTAGGCAGACCATTCCATAAAAATGGAGCTCTATAGGAGAAAGCCCTGCCTCCAGCTGTTTGCTAAGATATTCTAGGGACAATTAGGAGGCCTGCGTCTTGTGACCGTAGTTTATGTAGGTATGTACGGCAGGACCAAATCAGAAAGATCGATAAGAGCAAGCCCAAGTAATGCTTTGTATGTTAGCAGTAAAACCTTGAAATCAGCCCTTGCCTTAACAGGAAGCCAGTGTAGGGAGGCTAGCACTGGAGTAATATGATGAAACTTTTTGGTTCTAGTCAGGATTCTAGCAGCCGTATTTAGCACTAACTGAAGTTTATTTAGTGCTTTATCCGGGTAGCCAGAAAGTAGAGCATTGCAGTAGTCTAACATAGAAGTAACAAAAGCATGGATTAATTTTTCTGCGTAATTTTTGGACAGAAAGTTTCTGATTTTTGCAATGTTACGTAGATGGAAAAAAGCTGTCCTCGAAACAGTCTTGATATGTTCGTCAAAAGAGAGATCAGGATCCAGAGTAACGCCGAGGTCCTTCACAGTTTTATTTGAGACGACTGTACAACCATCAAGATTAATTGTCAGATACAACAGAAGATCTCTTTGTTTCTTGGGACCTAGAACAAGCATCTCTGTTTTGTCCGAGTTTAAAAGTAGAAAGTTTGCAGTCATCCACTTCGTTATGTCTGAAACACAGGCTTCCAGCGAGGGCAATTTTGGGGCTTCACCATGTTTCATTGAAATATACAGCTGTGTGTCATCTGCATAGCAGGGAAAGTTAACATTATGTTTTCGAATGACATCCCCAAGAGGTAAAATATATAGTGAAAACAATAGTGGTCCTAAAACTGAACCTTGAGGAACACCGAAATTTACAGTTGATTTGTCAACCATTCACAGAGACAAACCATTCACAGAGACAAACTGATATCTTTCCGACAGATAAGATCTAAACCTGGCCAGAACTTGTCCGTGTAGACCAATTTGGGTTTCCAATCTCTCCAAAAGAATGTGGTGATCGATGGTATCAAAAGCAGCACTAAGGTCTAGGAGCACGAGGACAGATGCAGAGCCTCGGTCTGATGTCATTAAAAGGTCATTTACCACCTTCACAAGTGCAGGCTCAGTGCTATGATGGGGTCTAAAACCAGACTGAAGCATTTAGTATACATTGTTTGTCTTCAGGAAGGCAGTGAGTTGCTGCGCAACAGCTTTTTCAAATTTTTTTGAGAGGAGTGGAAGATTCGATATAGGCCGATAGTTTTTTATATTTTCTGGGTCAAGGTTTGGCTTTTTCAAGAGAGGCTTTATTACTGCCACTTTTAGTGAGTTTGGTAGACATCCGGTGGATAGAGAGCCGTTTATTATGTTCAACATAGGAGGGCCAAGCACATGAAGCAGCTCTTTCAGTAGTTTATTTGGAATAGGGTCCAGTATGCAGCTTGAAGGATTAGAGGCCATGATTATTTTCATCATTGTGTCAAGAGGTATAGTACTAAAACACTTGAGTGTCTCCCTTGATCCTAGGTCCTGGCAGTGTTGTGCAGACTCAGGACAACTGAGCTTTGACGGAATACGCAGATTTAAAGAGGAGTCCGTAATTTCCTTTCTCATAATCATGAACTTTTCCTCAAAGAAGTTCATTAATTTATTACTGCTGAAGTGAAAGCCATCCTCACTTGGGGAATGCTACTTTTTAGTTAGCTTTGCGACAGTATCAAAAATACATTTAGGATTGTTCTTATTTTCCTCAATTAAGTTGGAAAAATAGGATGATCGAGCAGCAGTGAGCGCTCTTTGATACGGCACGGTACTGTCTTTCGAAGCTAGTCGGAAGACTTCCAGTTTGGTGTGGCGCCATTTCCGTTCCAATTTTCTGGAAGCTTGCTTCAGAGCTCGGGTATTTTATGTATACCAGGGAGCTAGTTTCTTATGACAAATGTTTTTAGGTTTTAGGAGTGCAACTGCATCTAGGGTATTGTGCAAGGTTAAATTGAGTTGAGTAATAACCAACGATTAATCTAACCTAACAATTCCACAACTATTACCATATACACACAAGTGTAAAGGGATAAAGAATATGTACTTAAAGATATATGAATGAGTGATGGTACAGAAGGGCATAGGCAAGATGCAATCGAGTACAGTATATTTATTTTACCTTTATTTTACTAGGCAAGTCAGTTAAGAACAAATTTGTATTTTCAATAACTAGGAACAGTGGGTTAACTGCCTGTTCAGGGGCAGAATG
Source organism: Oncorhynchus tshawytscha (assembly GCF_018296145.1). Taxonomy (NCBI): domain Eukaryota; kingdom Metazoa; phylum Chordata; class Actinopteri; order Salmoniformes; family Salmonidae; genus Oncorhynchus; species Oncorhynchus tshawytscha. The sequence goes on from NC_056458.1 coordinate 33,780,855, forward strand.
ACAGATTTTGTACCTTGTAAGCTCTGGGATTTGAACTTGCAACCTTTTGGTTACTAGTCCAATGCTCTAACCACTAGGCTACCCTGCCACCCCAAGGGGTAGCCTGAGATGAGTAATATAGGGTATGTAAACATAAAAGTGTCATAGTTTAAAGTGGCTAGTGATACATGTATTACATAAAGATGTCAAGATGCAGTAGATGATATAGAGTACAGTATATACATATACATATGAGATGAGTAATGTAGGGTATGTAAACATTATATTAAGTGGCATTGTTTAAAGTGGCTAGTGATACATTTTTTACATCAATTTTACATAAATTTCCATTATTAAAGTGAGCTGGAGTTGAGTCAGTATGTTGGCAGCAGCCACTCAATGTTAGTGGTGGTTGTTTAACAGTCTGATGGCCTTGAGATAGAAGCTGTTTTTCAGTCTCTCGGTCCCTGCTTTGATGCACCTGTACTGACCTCGCCTTCTGGATGATAGCGGGGTGAACAGGCAGTGGCTCGGGTGGTTGTTGTCCTTGATGATCATTATGGGGCCTCCCGGGTGGCGCCCAGGCTCTGTTGTAACCAGCCGCGACCGGGAGATCCGTGGGGCGACACACAATTGGCCTAGCGTCGTCCGGGTTCGTGAGGGTTTGGCCGGTAGGGAAATCCTTGTCTCATCGCGCACCAGCGACTCCTGTGGCGGGCCGGGCACAGTGCGCGCTAACCAAGGTTGCCAGGTGCATGGTGTTTCCTCTGACACATTGGTGCGGCTGGCTTCCGGGTTGGATGGCGCTGTGTTAAGAAATCGGAGGCGCTGACTTTCAACCTTCTTCTCCCGAGCCCGTACGGGACAATGAGCTGTCTTTGTGGTAAAATTCACACAAAAAAATATTTTTAAAAAAGCTAATCTTTATGGCCTTCCTGTGACATCGGGTGGTGTAGGTGTCCTGGAGGGCAGGTAGTTTGCCCCCGGTGATGCATTGTGCAGACCTCACTACCCTTTGGAGAGCCTTACGGTTATGGGAGGAGCAGTTGCCGTACCAGAGGCGGTGATACAGCCCGACAGTATGCTCTCGATTGTGCAATGACAAGCCGAATTTCTTCAGCCTCCTGTGAAGGCGCCGCTGCGCCTTCTTCAGCGCTGTCTTTGTGGGTGGACCAATTCAGTTTGTCCGTGATGTGTACGCCGAGGAACTTAAAACTTACTACCCTCTCCACTACTGTCCCGTCGATGTGGATAGGGGGGTGCTCCCTCTGCTGTTTCCTGAAGTCCACAATCATCTCCTCAGTTTTGTTGACGTTGAGTGTGAGGTTATTTTCCTGACACCACACTCTGAGGGCCCTCACCTCCTCCCTGTAGGCCGTCTCGTCGTTGTTGGTAATCAAGCCTACCACTGTAGTATCGTCTGCAAACTTGATGATTGAGTTGAAGGCGTGCATGGCCACGCAGTTGTGGGTGAACAGGGAGTACAGGAGAGGGCTCAGAACGCAGCCTTGTGGGGCCCCAGTGTTGAGGATCAGCGGGGTGGAGATGTTGTTACCTACCCTCACCACCTTGGGGGCGGCCCGTCAGGAAGTCCAGGACCGAGTTGTACAGGGCGGGGATGAGACCCTGGGTCTCGAGCTTGATGACGAGTTTGGAGGGTACTGTGGTGTTACATGCTGAGCTGTAGTCGATGAACAGCATTCTCAAATAGGTATTCCTCTTGTCCAGATGGGTTAGGGCAGTGTGCAGTGTGGTTGCGATTGCGTCGTCTGTGGACCTATTGGGGTGGTAAGCAAATTGGAGTGGGTCTAGGGTGTCAGGTAGGGTGGAGGTGATATGGTCCTTGAGTAGTCTCTCAAAGCACTTCATGATGACGGAAGTGATTGCTACGGGGCGGTAGTCGTTTAGCTCAGTTACCTTAGCTTTCTTGGGAACAGGAACAATGGTGGCCCTCTTGAAGCATGTGGGAACAGCAGACTGGGATAAGGAATGATTGAATATGTTCGTAAACACACCAGCCTGCTGGTCTGCGCATGCTCTGAGGAAGCGGCCGGGGATGCCGTCTGGGCCTGCAGCCTTGCGAGGGTTAACACGTTTAAATGTTTTACTCACCTCGGCTGCAGTGAAGGAGAGTCCGCAGGTTTTGGTAGCGGGCCGTGGCAGTGGCACTGTATTGTCCTCAAAGCGAGCAAAGAAGTTATTTAGTCTGTCTGGGAGCAAGACATCCTGGTCCGCGACGGGGCTGGTTTTCTTTTTGCAATCTGTGATTGACTGTAGACCCTGCCACATACCTCTTGTGTCTAAGCCGTTGAATTGCAACTCTAGTTTGTCTCTATACTGACGCTTAGCTTGTTTGATTGCCTTGCGGAAGGAATAGCTACACTGTTTGTATTCGGTCATGTTTCCGGGTTACCTTGCCCTGGTTAAAAGCAGTAGTTCGCGCTTTCAGTTCCGCGTGAATGCTGCCATCAATCCACGGTTTCTGGTTTGGGAATGTTTTAATCGTTGCTGTGGGTACGACATCGCCGATGCACTTTCTAATGAACTCGATCACCAAATCAGCGTATTCGTCAATGTTGTTGTTGGACGCAATGCGGAACATATCCCAATCCACGTGATCGAAGCTTTCTTGAAGCGTGGAATCAGATTGGTCGGACCAGCGTTGAACAGACCTGAGCGCGGGAGCTTCTTGTTTTAGTTTCTGTCTGTAGGCTGGAAGCAACAAAATAGAGTCGTGGTCAGCTTTTCCGAAAGGAGGGCGGGGGAGGTCCTTATATGCGTAGCGGAAGTTAGAATAACAATGACCCAAGGTTTTACCAGCCCTGATTGCGCAATCGATATATTGATAGAATTTAGGGAGTCTTGTTTTCAGATTAGCCTTGTTAAAATCCCCAGCTACAATGAATGCAGCCTCAGGATATGTGGTTTCCAGTTTACATAGAGACAAATAAAGTTCGTTCAGGGCCATCGATGTGTCTGCTTGGGGGGGAATATATACGGCTGATGTTCAAGAAGTGGACATTGAGGAGGTCCAGGGAAAAGACATGGAGGCCTGAGAGGAAGACAACCAAAGCTTTAGTTTCTAGACAATCATTTTACACATATGTTGAAAACGTTTTTGGGAGATGTGATGGATCATTGGGAATCCTTCAATTTTCCCTTTCTTTTGTTGTTCAGTGAAATCATCCCATGTGAAGAGTCAACTCATTTAATTAAAGTTCAATTCGGAACTAAATTATTATTTTTATTTCTCTTGGAAGGTTTTCATAATTTGCAATTATGTCTACTTATGATAAGGTAAAAGGTTTATACAGTGGCGCAAAAAAGTATTTAGTCAGCCACCAATTGTGCAAGTTCTCCCACTTAAAAAGATGAGAGAGGCCTGTAATTTTCATCATAGATACATTTCAACTATGACAGAGAAAATTAGAAAAAAAATCCAGAAAATCACATTGTAGGATTTTTTATGAATTTATTTGCAAATTATGGTGGAAAATAAGTATTTGGTCAATAACAAAAGTTTATCTCAATACTTTGTTATATACCCTTTGTTGGCAATGACAGAGGTCAAATGTTTTCTGTAAGTCTTCACAAGGTTTTCACACACTGTTGCTGTTATTTTGGCCCATTCCTCCGTGCAGATCTCCTCTAGAGCAGTGATGTTTTGGGGCTGTTGCTGGGCAACACGGACTTTCAACTCCCTCCAAAGATTTTCTATGGGGTTGAGATCTGGAGACTGGCTAGGCCACTCCAGGACCTTGAAATGCTTCTTACGAAGCCACTCCTTCGTTGCCCGGGCGATGTGTTTGGGATCATTGTCATGCTGAAAGACCCAGCCACGTTTCATCTTCAATGCCCTTGCTGATGGAAGGAGGTTTTCACGCAAAATCTCACGATACTTGGCCCCATTCATTCTTTCCTTTACACGGATCAGTCGTCCTGGTCCCTTTGCAGAAAAACAGCCCCAATGCATGACGTTTCCACCCCCATGCTTCACAGTAGGTATGGTGTTCTTTGGATGCAACTCAGCATTCTTTGTCCTCCAAACACGACGAGTTGAGCTTTTACCAAAAAGTTATATTTTGGTTTCATCTGACCATGTGATATTCTCCCAATCTTCTTCTGGATCATCCAAATGCTCTCTAGCAAACTTCAGATCGGCCTGGACATGTACTGGCTTAAGCAGGGGGACACGTCTGGCACTGCAGGATTTGAGTCCCTGGTGGCGTAGTGTGTTACTGATGGTAGGCTTTGTTACTTTGGTCCCAGCTCTCTGCAGGTCATTCACTAGGTCCCCCCGTGTGGTTCTGGGATTTTTGCTCACCGTTCTTGTGATCATTTTGACCCCACGGGGTGAGATCTTGCGTGGAGCCCCAGATCGAGGGAGATTATCAGTGGTCTTGTATGTCTTCAATTTCCTAATAATTGCTCCCACAGTTGATTTCTTCAAACCAAGCTGCTTACCTAATGCAGATTCAGTCTTCCCAGCCTGGTGCAGGTCTACAATTTTGTTTCTGGTGTCCTTTGACTGCTCTTTGGTCTTGGCCATAGTGGAGTTTGTAGTGTGACTGTTTGGGGTTTTAGGCTGGGTTTCTGTACAGCACTTTGAGATATCAGCTGATGTACGAAGGGCTATATAAATACATTTGATTTGATTTGAAATTTGATTTGATTTGGGGTTGTGGACAGATGTCTTTTTTTTACTGATAACAAGTTCAAACAGGTGCCATTAATACAGGTAACGAGTGGAGGACAGAGGAGCCTCTTAAAGAAGAAGTTACAGGTCTGTGAGAGCCAGACATCTTGCTTGTTTGTAGGTGACCAAATGCTTATTTTCCACCATCATTTGCAAATGAATTCATAAAAAATCCTACAATGTGATTTTCTGGACTTTTTACCCCTCATTTTGTCTGTCATAGTTGAAGTGTACATATGATGAAAATTACAGGCCTCTTTCATCTTTTTAAGTGGGAGAACTTACACAATTGGTGGCTGACTAAATCTTTTTTGCCCCACTGTATTTCTGTCCTCATATTATATGGTAAATGTATCCAATGTAAAAAAAACCATCAACATTTACACTACCGTTCAAAAGTTTGGGGTCACTTAGAAATGTCCTTGTTTTTGAAAGAAAAGTGCATTTTTTGTCCATTAAAATAACATCAAATTGATCAGAAATACAGTGTAGACATTGTTAATGTTGTAAATGACTATTGTCGCTGGAAACAGCTGATTATTAATGAGATATCTACACATGCGTGCAGAGGCCCATTATCAGCAACTATCACTCCTGTGTTCCAATGGCACGTTGTGTTAGCTAATCCAAGTTGATCATTGTAAAAGGCTAATTGATCATTGCCCATCTTAATCTTTTCTTTTTATAGGCCAGTCTGAGATATGGCTTTTTCTTTGCAAATCTGCTAAGAAGGCCAGCATCTCGGAGTCGCCTCTTCACTGTTGACGTTGAGACTGGTGTTTTGCAGGTAGTATTTAATGAAGCTGCCAGTTGAGGACTTGTGAGGCGTCTGTTTCTCAAACTAGACACTCTGATGTATTTGTCCCCTTGCTCAGTTGTGCACCAGGGCCTCCCACTCCTCTTTCTATTCTGGTTAGCTGTTCTGTGAAGGGAGTAGTACACAGTGTTGTACGAGATCTTCCGTTTCTTGGCAATTTCTCACATTGAATAGCCTTCATCTCTCAGAACAAGAATAGGCTGATGACTTTCAGAATAAAGGTCTTTGTTTCTGGCCATTTTGAGCCTGTAATCAAACCCACAAATGCTGATGCTCCAGATACTCAACTAGTCTAAAGAAGGCCAGTTTTATTGCTTCTTTAATCAGAACAACAGCTTTCAGCTGTGCCCCACGGCTATTTATATTGGCACAAGCACTTTTCATGACACAAACTGTCCACACCCCTCTTTTTGTCAGAGAGAAAATGTAACAGGTTAAAGGCTTATTTCTTGCAATTCTATGCATTTTGCCATGTCTATTCATGTGATATTTAAGTGACTCGAACATTACAACTAAATCTAAAAAATATTAGCTGACATGGGCTAGTTGATCTGGAACTTTCTGACAAGGTAAAACTGACCATCCTACCGATCTTCGACTTCGGCGATGTCATTTACAAAATAGCCTCCAACACTCTACTCAACTAATTGGATGCAGTCTATCACAGTGCCATCCGTTTTGTCACCAAAGCCCCATATACTACCCACCACTGCGACCTGTACACTTTCGTTGGCAGGCCCTCGCTTCATACTCGTTTCCAAACACACTGGGTCATCTACAAGTCTCTGCTAGGTAAAGCCCCGCCTTATCTCAGCTCACTGGTCACCATAGCAGCACCCACCCGTAGCACGCTCTCCAGCAGGTATACTGGTCACCCCCAAAGCCAATTTTTCCTTTGGCCACCTTTCCTTCCAGTTCTCTGCTGCCAATGACTGCAATTAATTGCAAAAATCACTGAAGCTGGAGACTCATATCTCCCTCACTAGCTTTAAGCACCAGCTGTCAGAGCAGCTCACATATCACTGCACCTGTACATAGCCCATCTGTAAATATCCCATCCAACTACCTCATCCCCATACTGTATTTATTTATTTATCATGCTCCTTTGCACCCCAGTATCTCTACTTGCACATTCATCTTCTGCACATCTACCATTCCAGTGTTTAATTGCTATATTGTAATTACTTCGCCACCATGGTCTATTAATTGCCTTACCTCCCTTATCCTACCTCATTTGCACATACTATATATAGACATTTCTACTGTATTATTGACTATGTTTGTTTATTCCATGTGTAACTCTGTGTTGTTATATGTGTCAAACTGCTTTGCTTTGTCTTGGCCAGGTCACAGTTGCAAATGAGAACTTGTTCTCAACTAGCATACCTGGTTAAATAAAGGTGAAATAAAAAATATAAATAAATATATTCTGCTATTACAACTTCCAAAACTAAGTTGAAAGCCAGACTGAGCTGCGCTTTTTTTAAAATCAATACAGTGGGGAAAAAAGTATTTGATCCCCTGCTGATTTTGTACGTTTGCCCACTGACAAAAAATTGATCAGTCTATAATTTTAATGGTAGGTTTATTTGAACAATGAGAGACAAAAATCCAGAAAAACGCATGTCAAAAATGTTATTGCTTGATTTGCATTTTAATGAGGGAAATAAGTATTTGACCCCTCTGCAAAACATGACTTAGTACTTGGTGGCAAAACCCTTGTTGGCAATCACAGAGGTCCGATGTTTCTTGCGGTTGGCCACCAGGTTTGCACACATCTCAGGAGGGATTTTGTCCCACTCCTCTATGCAGATCTTCTCGAAGTCATTAAGGTTTCAAGGCTGACGTTTGGCAACTCGAACCCTCAGCTCCCTCCACAGATTTTCTATGGGATTAAGGTCTGGAGACTGGCTAGGCCACTCCAGGACCTTAATGTGCTTCTTCTTGGGCCACTCCTTTGTTGCCTTGGCCGTATGTTTTGGGCTGTTTTGCAAGGAGGAATGGGAAAAAATGTCAGTCTCTCGATGTGCAAAACTGATAGAGACCTACCCCAAGCGACTTACAGCTGTAATCGCAGCAAAAGGTGGCGCTACAAAGTATTAACTTAAGGGGGCTGAATAATTTTGCACGCCCAATTTTTCCGTTTTTGATTTGTTAAAAAAGTTTGAAATATCCAATAAATGTCGTTCCACTTCATGATTGTGTCCCACTTGTTGTTGATTCTTCACAAAAAAATACAGTTTTATATCTTTATGTTTGAAGCCTGAAATGTGGCAAAAGGTCGCAAAGTTCAAGGGGGCCGAATACTTTCGCAAGGCACTGTATATGTGCTTTCTTGAGCAGGGGGACCTTGCGGGCGCTGCAGGATTTCAGTCCTTCACGGCGTAGTGTGCTACCAATTGTTTTCTTGGTGACTATGGTCCCAGCTGCCTTGAGATCATTGACAAGATCCTCCCGTGTAGTTCTGGGCTGATTCCTCACCGTTCTCATGATCATTGCAACTCCACGAGGTAAGATCTTGCATGGAGCCCCAGGCTGAGGGAGATTGACAGTTCTTTTGTGTTTCTTCCATTTGCGAATAATTGCACCAACTGTTGTCACCTTCTCACCAAGCTGCTTGGCGATGGTCTTGTAGCACATTCCAGCCTTGTGTAGGTCTACAATCTTGTCCCTGACATCCTTGGAGAGCTCTTTGGTTTTGGCCATGGTGGAGAGTTTGGAATCTGATTGATTGATTGCTTCTGTGGACATGTGTCTTTTATACAGGTAACAAACTGAGATTAGGAGCACTCCCTTTAAGAGTGCCTCTAATCTCAGCTCGTTACCTGTATAAAAGAAACCTGGGAGCCAGAAATCTTTCTGATTGAGAGGGGGGTCAAATACTTATTTCCCTCATTAAAAGTCTAATCAATTTATAACATTTTTTACATGCGTTTTCTGGATTTTTTTGTTGTTATTCTGTCTCACACTGTTCAAATAAACCTACCATTAAAATTATAGACTTCTCATTTCTTTGTCAGTGGGCAAACGTACAAAATCAGCAGGGGATCAAATACTTTCCCCCCTCACTGTATACAGTACGAGTCAAACGTTTGGACACACCTACTCATTCCAGGGGTTTTCTTTGTCATGTTGTTCGTAATAATGATGATCAGACCAAGCTTGCATAGAGTTCCACATGTTTAATAAAGGAAGTGAAACTTAAGCTAATACAAAACAAATGAAAGAATAAACTAACCGTGATGACAATGTAGTGCGAACAAGCAACTAAACATAAACAATATCCCATAACCCACAGGTGGAAAAAATGCAACTAAAGTATGATCCCCAATTAGAGACGACGATTACCAGCTCCTCTAATTGGGAATCATACACAAACACCAACATAGAAAAATAAACCTAGTCACGCCCTGACCTACTCTACCATAGAAAATACAGGCTTTCTATTGTCAGGACGTGACACTTTATTTTACTATTTTCTACATTGTAGAATAATAGTGAAGACATCAAAATTATGAAATAACATCATGTGGTAACCAAAAAAGTGTTTTTTGAGATTCTTCAAAGTAGCCACCCTTTGCCTTGATGACAGCTTTGCACACTCTTGGCATTCTCTCAACCAGCTTCATGAGGTAGTCACCTGGAATGCATTTCAATTAACAGGTGTGCCATGTTAAAAGTGAGTTTGTGGCTCAAACGCATGAAGAAGGAAAGAAATTCCAATCAGTTCAGTTGTGACAGGGTAGGAGGTGATATATAGAAGCCCTGGTTGGTGAAAACCAAGTCCATATTATGGCAAGAACAGCCCAAATAAGCAAAGAGAAACAACAGTACATCATTACTTTAAGACATGAAGGTCAGTCAATCTGGGAAAATGTCAAGTGCAGTCATAGTCTTCAAGTGTAGTCACAAAAAAACATTAAGCTCTATGATGAAACTGGCTCTCATGAGGACCGCTACAGGAAAGGAAGACCCAGAGTTACCTCTGCTGCAGAGGATAAGTTCATTAGAGTTACCAGCCTCAGATATTGCGGCGCAAATAAATGTATCTCAGAGTTCAAGTAACAGACACACTTCAACATCAACTGTTCAGAGGAGACTGCGTGAATCAGGCCGTTATGGTCGAATTGCTGCAAAGAAACCACTTCTGAAGGACACCAATAAGAAGAAGTGACTTGATTGGAACAAGAAACACGAGCAATGGACATTAGACCGGTAGAAATCTGTGCTTTCCTCTGATGAGTCCAAATTTGCAACTTTTGGTTCCAACCGCCGTGTCTTTGTGAGACACAGAGTAGGTGAACGGATGATCTCCGCATGTGTGGTCCCACCCTGAAGCATGGAGGAGGTGGTGTGTGGGTGCTTTGCTGGTGACACTGATTTATTTAGAATTCAAGGCACACTTAACCAGCATGGCTACTACCGCATTCTGCAGTGATTCGTCATCACCTCTGGTTTGCTTTTAGTGGGACTATCATTTGTTTTTCAACAGGACAATGACCCAACACACCTCCAGGCTGTGTAATGGCTATTTGACCAAGAAGGAGAGTGATGGAGTGCTGCATCAGATGACCTGGCCACCACAATCACCCGACCTCAACCCAATTGAGATGGTTTGTGATGAGTTGGACCACAGAGTTAAGGAAAAGCAGCCAACAAGTGCTCAGCATATGTGGGAACTCCTTCAAGACTATTGGAAAGGCATTCCTACAGGAATAGAAAATAGTAAAAATAAAGAAAAACCCTTGAATGAGTAGGTGTTTCCAAAATTTTGACTGGTACTGTACAGTATATTTAAAAATAATTGTGGTGGGGAGATCCCCGTTCCCCTGCTGCCGATCCCTCGGGGTGCGCCCCACAGTTTGGAAACCACTGATGTAGGCAATACCCGCACGGTATCTGCAAGCCGTTGGTTAGAGTACACGTGCCAATACCAGAGTGGACACATTCGCTATATAACATTATATGACAAAATCATCATTGGAGTTCAAAATTCGATGGAAACCCATTTAACTTGTGTTTTTTTTGGGGGGGGTGGGGGGTTAACCGCAAAAGTAATTTGAATGAAAGTTAACAACTTTGGTGAGAAAATGTGCATTGTAATGGGTGCGTGTCGGTGGCAGGGAAGTCAGGGGCAGGAAAATGAACTTGGTATAAACAGAGTCGTTTAATAAGTGCTCATAAAACTAAAAAAATAATATAAGTGGGTACAAAACCCCTCGCACACCGACACATGACTTGCACATAACATACAATAAAACAATCTCCGACAAGGACATGAGGAGAAACAGAGGGTTAAATACACAACATGTAATTGATGGGATTGGAACCAGGTGTGAAGGAAGACAAGACAAAACCAATGGAAAATGATAAATGGATCAGTGATGGCTAGAAGGTCGGTGACGTCGACCGCCCAAACAAGGAGAGGGACCGACTTCGGCGGAAGTCGTGACATGCATATTGTTTTTGTGTGGATTTTAGAATATATGCATGAAAATTCTTCACCAATTGGATGTAAACATAGGATGTAAACACTGAACATTGGATGTAAACACAGCACAATAAAAGTGCTGAAAACAAATTGGCTTCCTAGTGAACAAGCTATGAAGGAAAAATACTGGAGTTTTGGTGCAGGTACAGCCAACTAGCGCAAAAATAATATTGCAATATTGTCTTACGATATATAACTGTATACATGTCCCCCCCATCACTAATGGCATGGCAATTATACAATAACTGCAAATGTATATATTTACACATTATTTGAAAGATTTCCAGAAAAGAGTTTTCCTCATGTTTTTATTATGCATCAGTATATAAAGCTCCAAATGGGGAGACCTTATCTGAGATGAATGGCTAGACTAAAGGTCTTTTACCAGGAGTCCCTCAACAACATGACTCTTCATTGTGTCCGTACAGGAGCATAGAGGTTGTGTCCCAACTGATGAGTGAGGGGGCTCACCTGGAGACATCCTCTCTGGAACTGGGGGTTGAGATGTGTTGGTGGGTGAGCTAAATGAAGTAGCCAGCTACTGAATGTATTGAATCTTATGGTTAACTTAAACAGCATATAACCTAGCTGTGGTCACCAACACTGGTCCTAGAGAGCAATGGCATTTGCAGGTTTTTGTTCCCCCCAGATTCTGCTAATCAACTGTTCATCAATACTTTCATTCGTTGAATTATGTACCGCATGTTAGTACTAGGCTGGGACAAAAGTCTTGCAAAACTAGTCCTGCAGTGACCAGGGTTGGTGACCACTGGCATATATTGAATGTCACATCTCAGAACTATTTGTGCACTTATAATTGTATGAAAATGATCACTGCTTAATTTCCCTATGTGTAGAAGGGCTGCGCATTTAATGTATTGAATTCATCACATTTTTATGAAAATGTTTGATTTCCTTACTGTCATACATAGAACTGACCTTTGAATCCATAATAATTGGGAATGACACCATATTTGAGATGTAATTAAAGGCCTCTCTTGTCTGCAGCCTTGCGTTCTTGGGAGACTTCAAGCAGATGGAGGTGTGGAAGCAGGCAGGGGTTAGCTTCAACTTTGCTGATGCCGATGGCAGAACTCCTCTGCATGTGGTGGGTTTCTACTTTCCCGTAAATCTTCCCTGTAACATGATTTTGTGCTTAGCAGTACTATGATTTAGATATTGTCAGAATAACATTGTGGTCTGGCATGACCTATTTCTTTGATGATATTGAAGTACACCAATATACAGAATGAAACATGTTGATAGATAGAACTGCAATATATACAAAAATGCATGTAACTTTGGTTTATTCTAGGCTGTCTGCACTAACCAGCCAGACATGGTCAGGTTCTGCATCAGGAACGGCTCCAGTCTTGAGGTATTGAATTCTCCACAACCAACCAGGTTTAATATAGTACAGTGCATTGGAAAGTATTCAGACTCCTTAACTTTTTACACATTTTGTTACATTACAGCCTTATTCTTAAATGGATTAACCCTGTTTTTGCTTTGTCATTGTGGTATTGTGTGTAGATTGATTAGGCAAATGTTTTATTTAATCCACTTTAGAATAAGGCTGTCATGTGGAAAAAGCGAATGGGGTCTGAATACTTTCCGAATGCACTGTATTTGGTCCAAGAAATTACATTTATTCAAAAAAATGGGCAATTCACAGGTGATAATCTGTTATACCATTTCTAATTTCTTACTTCTATAACTTATCCAAATGGACCAGTAGCCTTAATCTATCCTATACGTTGTGATAATCACACCCGTGGCTACCCCTAAAAGGACAGTCTGAGTGATTTGTGTCCGTATTGTCACTGCAGCAGCGCGACCTCTTCAACAACCAGCCGGTGGATGATGCTCGGCGTCTGGGTCTGCAAACCCTGGTGGAGATGCTGAGCAATGAGGCCCAGAAGGAAGCCTCCGACCTTGTGGCCGAGAAAACCAAGATCAATGTGGAGGAGCAGATGGCCAGAGACCTGGTAGAACTCTCCCTGGTCCCATAACATGGACACAATTAGCCCCATTATCCTTATCTAGTACCTAATTATCGAGTTTTGTTCACTCTTTTTCATTTTACAACTCATTTGTCTCCTACTGAAATGCTTAATGTCAAAATTGATAAATATTGAGAATTATATTTTGCTGTTTGCTCTTTTATTTTCTTAGCTCATTTGCCCATGTTAATTGTATTTTTATGGTTGATAATAGTTTTGAATGTTATGACTCTCATCAGTATTTTAATTAACATGTCCGTTGACTTTAGTTTACAGTAAAAAGCAGCATAACTCTTAGCGGAAATATTTTTTGTGCGTTCACGTTCTAGACGGAACTATGAATCTTATAAATGTTAGCAAGTCAGAAATGTCAGTTTTGCTAGTTCCAACTAGCATGTCAAAGCTGGATGGTCTTTGGTTGGTGGACCATTCTTTTATTACAACCCTATCCTATCCAACAAGGTCACAGTCACAGTCAATGTGCTGGATGTCAACGAGTTCCCTCCGGAGCTCACCATTCCCTTTGACACGTTTGTCTGTGAAAATGCAAAAGTATGCCAGGTAATTCAGACCAACAATGCTACGAACAAGGATCTTCCTGCTGTTGGACAGAAGTTCTTCTTCAAGTCCCCCAGTGAAATCAGAAAAATGAATTTCACAGTGCGACACTTTGGAAACAACACAGCGGGGATAGTGACCAAGCGTGTGGTGTTTCAGAGGTGAGTCCAAGAGTACTATGTGGTGGTGGTGGAGGACAGTGGCTACCCAGCCCAGAGCAGCACTGGCACCCTCACTGTCGGCATGTGTATCTGTGAGACCGACGGGTCCCTCCTGTCCTGCACGGCAGAAGCAGTCTTCCTACCAGTGGGTCTCAGCACCAGGGCAGTGATGGCCATTTTACTGTGCATGGTCATACTCCTGGTGATCGTGGTGCTCTATGTAGGCCTGAGACGGCAGAAGAAGAGGGAATCAAATCAAATTGTATTTGTCACATACACATGGTTAGCAGATGTTAATGCGAGTATAGCGAAATGCTTGTGCTTCTAGTTCCGACAATGCAGTAATAACCAACGAGTAATCTAGCTAACAATTCCAAAACTTCTACCTTATACACATAAGTGTAAAGGGATAAAGAATATGTACATAAAGATATATGAATGAGTGATGGTACAGAGCAGCATAGGCAAGATGCAGTAGATGGTATCGAGTACAGTATATACATATGAGATGAGTATGTAAACAAAGTGGCATAGTTTAAAGTGGCTAGTGATACATGTATTACATAAAGATGCAGTAGATGATATAGAGTACAGTATATACATATGAGAAATAATGTAGGGTATGTAAACATTATATTAAGTAGCATTGTTTAAAGTGGCTAGTGATATATTTTACATCAATTCCCATTATTAAAGTGGCTGGAGTTGAGTCAGTGTGTTGGCAGCAGCCACTCAATGTTAGTGGTGGCTGTTTAACAGTCTGATGGACTTGAGATAGAAGCTGTTTTTCAGTCTCCCGGTCCCAGCTTTGATGCACCTGTTCTGACCTCGCCTTCTGGACAATAGCGGGGTGAACAGGCTGGCTCGGGTGGTTGTTGTCCTTGATGATCTTTATGGCCTTCCTGTGACATCGGGTGGTGTAGGTGTCCTGGAGGGCAGGTAGTTTGCCCCCGGTGATGCATTGTGCAGACCTCACTACCCTTTGGAGAGCCTTACGGTTGTGGGCGGAGCAGTTGCCGTACCAGGCGGTGATACAGCCCGACAGGATGCTCTCGATTGTGCATCTGTAGAAGTTTGTGAGTGCTTTTGGTGACAAGCCAAATTTCTTCAGCCTCCTGAGGTTGAAGAGGCGCTGCTGCGCCTTCTTCACAATGCTGTCTGTGTGGGTGGACCAATTCAGTTTGTCTGTGATGTGTACGCCGAGGAACTTAAAACTTACTACCCTCTCCACTACTGTTCCATCGATGTGGATAGGGGGGTGTTCCCTCTGCTGTTTCCTGAAGTCCACAATCATCTCCTTAGTTTTGTTGATGTTGAGTGTGAGGTTATTTTCCTGACACCACACTCCGAGGGCCCTCACCTCCTCCCTGTAGGCAGTCTCGTCGTTGTTGGTAATCAAGCCTACCACTGTTGTGTCGTCCGCAAACTTGATGATTTAGTTGGAGGCGTGCGTGGCCACGCAGTCGTGGGTGAACAGGGAGTACAGGAGAGGGCTCAGAACACACCCTTGTGGGGCCCCAGTGTTGAGGATCAGCAGGGTGGAGATGTTGTTACCTACCCTCACCACCTGGGGGCGGCCCGTCAGGAAGTCCAGTATGATGACGAGTTTGGAGGGTACTATGGTGTTAAATGCTGAGCTGTAGTCGATGAACAGCATTCTCACATAGGTATTCCTCTTGTCCAGATGAGTTAGGGCAGTGTGCAGTGTGGTTGAGATTGCATCGTCTGTAGACCTATTTGGGCGGTAAGCAAATTGGAGTGGGTCTAGGGTGTCAGGTAGGGTGGAGGTGATATGGTCCTTGACTAGTCTCTCAAAGCACTTCATGATGACGGAAGTGAGTGCCACGGGGCGGTAGTTGTTTAGCTCAGTTACCTTAGCTTTCTTGGGAACAGGAACAATGGTGGCCCTCTTGAAGCATGTGGGAACAGCAGACCGGGATAGGGATTGATTGAATATGTCCGTAAACACACCAGCCAGCTGGTCTGCGCATGCTCTGAGGGCGCGGCTGGGGATGCCGTCTGGGCCTGCAGCCTTGCGAGGGTTAACACATTTAAATGTTTTACTCACCTCAGCTGCAGTGAAGGAGAGTCCACATGTTTTGGTTGCGGGCTGTGTCAGTGGCACTGTATTGTCCTCAAAGCGGGCAAAAAAGTTATTTAGTCTGCCTGGGAGCAAGGCATCCTGGTCCGTGACTGGGCTGGTTTTCTTTTTGTAATCCGTGATTGACTGTAAACCCTGCCACATACCTCTTGTGTCTGAGCCGTTGAATTGCGATTCTACTTTGTCTCTATACTGACGCTTAGCTTGTTTGATTGCCTTGCGGAGGGAATAGCTACACTGTTTGTATTCAGTCATGTTTCCGGTCACCTTGCCCTGATTAAAAGCAGTGGTTCACGCTTTCAGTTTCACGGGAACGCTGCCATCAATCCACGGTTTCTGGTTTGGGAATGTTTTAATTGTTGCTATGGGAACGACATCTTCAACGCACGTTCTAATGAACTCGCTCACCGAATCAGCGTATTCATCAATGTTGTTGTTTGACGCAATACGAAACATATCCCAGTCCACGTGATGGAAGCAGTTTTGGAGCGTGGAATCAGATTGGTCGGACCAGCGTTGAACAGACCTCAGCGTGGGAGCTTGTTTTAGCTTTTGTCTGGAGGCAGGGAGCAACAAAATGGAGTCGTGGTCAGATTTTCCGAAAGGAGGGCGGGGCAGGGCCTTATATGCATCGCGGAAGTTAGAATAGCAATGATCCAAGGTTTTACCAGCCCTGGTTGTGCAATCGATATGCTGACACAATTTAGGGAGTCTTGTTTTCAGATTAGCCTTGTTAAAATCCCCAGCTACAATGAATGCAGCCTCAGGATATGTGGATTCCAGTTTGCAAAGAGTCAAATAAAGTTCGTTCAGAGCCATTGATGTGTCTGCTTGGGGGGGAATATATACGGCTGTGATTATAATCGAAGAGAATTCCCTTGGTAGATAATGCGGTCGCCATTTGATTGTGAGGAATTCTAAATCAGGTGAACAGAAGGACTTGAGTTCCTGCATGTTGTTGTGACCACACCACGTCTCGTTAACCATAAACATTTATGTCGTCCAAGAAGGACATCTGGGACAACGTGATCCACTATGACGTCGAGGGGGGCAAATACAAAGCAAATCCTCCCACTGCGGAAGTGGAGGAGAAATGAGAGTACTTGTAAAGACAGGAATAACAGAAAAGACTACTTGATTTGCAAAAGCTGTTTTACTTTTATAGTACTTTTATAGACAATTGGAATAAAATATACAAGCCTTTCACTTCAGTTATCATAGTTTTGTGATGGTTGTTATTGTTGTTTGTTTTTTGTTTAAAATAAACTTGACACGCAAAAAAAAGACAACAAAAACAGCATGTCAACGCAGCATTAGACCAGCTGTCACAGTATCAAATGTTGCACTTGTGGAATTACAAATACACACCGCTAGAGGGCAGGCTTCAGTTTAATCCGTCTATGGTCCATTCCCTTGCAGAGAAGTTGACATAACAGTAGGGTTGCAAAATTCTGTGACATTTCAATAAATTCCCTGGTTTCCCAGAAATCCTGGTTGGAGGATTTCGGAGTCCCAGTCGGTATTAGATAGAATGTCACAGTCCCGCCTGCCTGTGGGGAAAACAACCTGTGGTTACCCCATTGATTCACAGCAAAAAACTATTACAAAACTCAAGAAAAGTACAATGTCTAAACATACATTTTCATCATTGCCTGCTCACAAGTGTTCTCACTACTTAGAAAAAGGCAATATTTTAAAGCTTCCCTCATGCCTCTTTTCATGGTGCTAGCAGCCACGTGATTGAGTGCTAGCTAGCTACCGACCGGAACATTAAGCTAGCCAAGACCAACAACACAAACAAACGGACTATACTAAACAAGTTAAATGCCTTACCTGTGGTTAAATGTTTTCCACACACATACAGTCGCTACGTGTAGCCTACTTGGACAACGGGTCCCCAGATTTCCCACTCTCCCACACCCAATAGTCTGAAGCCACAGGGCTCTTCTTGCCCTAAGCAAAGGCCTTCACACCCAGTAGCTCTCCAGAACTGGGGGTTGAGAATCAAAAGAATCATGACATTACAACATGAGGCAATATTATTTAGGCTCTCTACTTTATTGAACAAGATTTCAAATTTAAACATACAAATAGCACACCATTCGCCAGAGTAAAAAACAAATGTAAGGAATAATGTAATACTTAAAATAAATCAAAAATGGATATGGATAAAAATAAATATTCTGGTTTCTGGTAGAGTTTTTTTGCTGGGTCAAAAATGTACATAACTGGATAATGTAATGAATATGGCGTACGCTCAATATTGGTAACCCTATCGTTGTTACTTGAAGATGAATACCTTCATTGAGCCGAAAACAGCTTACAAAACACAATGTTCTGTGGCATGCTTGGCAACTTGCCACAGATGTAATTGTCAGTACAAAAAAAACACCTGACCAAGATAATAAGCTCAGACTAATTAAATTCACAGCCTTTCCGTCACCAGTCTGCCACATTCGGTTTACTGTAAAAAAAACACACTAAAACATCCTCCATATAAGTAGAAGATGTAACTTGGCATACTGGCTTATCTGTGGTTTGTGTACTACGTTCAGAAATCAGGATCTGGGCTCGCATTCACAAAGCGTCTAAGACCAGAGATGCTGATTAGGATCAGCTCACCCCTGTCCATATAATATAATTCATTATAATTTAAAAGGCAAAACTGATCCTAGATCAGCACTCTTTCTCTGAGACACTTTGTTAATACAGACCCTGTTGCCTTTCATTGTGACCTCTTCCATCCACAGACGTATAAATCCATGCTTCCACCTCAACCTTGCACCCCCCTGCCCTCACTGTCAACACCATCACATAGTGGAATGACACTGGCCTCGTGTCATTTGGGTGGGAAATATTCAAAGAGGGAAACTGTTCCGATACTAACGCATTTACAGAAATATAAATGTGCCATGTATTATTTCCATATTAAAAGCTATGATCTAATCTTGAGTGGTGCAAAAATACACTGTTACAAAAGAAAAGGCACAATCATACGGCCATTCCGTGCCAAGACTAATGAAATAGGAGAAAATCGAATTGTTTTTCTTAATAATTTTTTGAAAACCAGAGAACCACCAGAACTATGCAAACAATTGCCTGAGTGTTAAAAAAAGGAACAAAACAGAGGCAGAGATTTTCTTCACGTGCAGTCACATCCCCAGACAGTCAATGCGATAGTGTTCAAAGGTACAAAACGTTGTCCAGAAGAAATATTGACATTCTTGTAGCATCCACAGTTGTGTTATTTTTTTCACAGAAAAAACAGCAGTATCAAACATTAAGCAAAGTCATTTCATGACAAACCAATAACATCTGCATGCATTTTTGTCATAATATCCAGTTTTGAGTACAAAGGCAAACAGATTACAAAATTCCACAGGTTGGGCTGCTGTTGCGACTGTATATGCATTTGAGAAAGAGACCACCTTCATGCCTGCCTGACCCCTGTAGGACTGATGAAGAGATAGTGTTGGACCTTTGTGTCCAAAACAACTTCTCATTAGTAGAGGGGAAGATATTTGACTGCTGCATAGCCAATGAGAGTGTTTCACTCTCCACACCAGGCCAGAGAGACGAACGCTCAGATAGACAGGTGGAATATTTGACCCTCTCTTGAGTAAACTGTGAAGATGAAGTAGGAACGTTAAGCCCACATGGGTAGGTCAATGAAAAATACCCTCGAGATTAAGCTCACTGCATGTTTAAGAATGAAATGGAACACAATTTGAGATTATTAAAGGAAGACAAAAGCTGTCAAAAATATCACAATGGGTAAAATAAATTATAACACAAAATTAAACAACTTATAATCATGTCCTGTCAGGTATATACTGGTTGTATGCTGCTATACATAATTTAAAAGTACAGTTCAAGTTTGAATGCCAACAACATGTACAATGGAAAACACTAGCAATACATATACAATGATTACCTGTTGGCTAAGAATTGGCCAGTTGAATATTTCACAATTAAAAGGACAATTTGTTGGTTGCGTTCAACAACATACATACAGTACAAACATGTGCACGCACACATAACATTACATTTTAGCCCTGTGATTTCTTAGACAACAGGCAACAATAAAAAGGTGAATACAAAATGCTTAATTTTGCACAACGATCAAACCGTGCTTTGATATCAAATAAGTGTGAAGTGTGTTCTGAGTCATATTGCCTTCTCATCGACTAAATAGGGTTCTGGGACTAAGCAGCGCCAACTCGTACATTCCACTACATTAACTATGAATCGGTAGTTCCATGACAGCCCTCATGTCATTAAAAATATAGATCTATGGACAATGTTCCGCGTCAAGCAACATCATTGACAGTTTGCCAATGGGGCTGCAGAAGTTCAATTCTCTTCCTCCCATGCCATCCAATGCAACTCTCTGATGTTTATCAGACCTTGAATTTTATGTATGAACTGGTTCAATAACACACAGCACTTGGGTGCACATTCTCAGAGGAGTTACTGTACTGTGGGATAGAAGGGTTATAGTCTACATTCATCTGATACACTGATTGGGGTAGTGTACATTTTACTCTACTATAAAAACAACTGAAACACAAGCAACAAGATACTTAGCGCTACTTTATTAAAAATGCCTCACCCCTTCCTCATTTCCCTCTCCTAGCCCAAACCCTTCATCACAGGATTAGACATTTGCAATGGCCTGAAAGTAAACCATCTATATAAAACACATTACGTGTGTCTTTTTCCCCCTTTCTCCTGCAAAGACGAACTTGAGAGGAACAGCATAGGTGTGTGGAGCTGCGTCCTAGACTTGTAAACATGACATGCTTTTTAGAGCAGTGTCTGAAGTAAATAATCCACACTTTTCTCCTGTCATTTCAACAAAGTGCACATTCCCCATATCTGCCAGTACATTTGCCAGTAAACCTAGTGAATATGCATCTCTGGACAGCAAACAATTGAAATATAATCTATTCTCTAGTTTTGTGCAGCAAACCAAACCTGTTTCCCATGTGTTGCACACTTATGGTTTTGTTGAGACATACATCAGACTCTTTCTCAACACTGCCAAACCGGTGTTTCGTGGACAGCTGCAGGTGCAGAATCATCAAATAAGCCCTAAAGACAGCACATTATCAGAAGGGGATAGAAGATAATGGGTGAGCTCAAAACCTTGGGAGAGAAATACAGAAAACAAGAGCTGTGATTTGGTAAATGTCTCCGGAAATGGGAAAACTGGAGTGTGATTTGGTAAATTGGTCGATCAAGGCTGAACTCCTGTCCACAGCAAGTATGGGAGGGGCCTTACTTGCAAATGTGTAGGTAGTGTGGATGGGCCATTAGTCGTTGAATGTTGTACCAGGAAGTTCGTTGGTCAGAGTGTGCCAGCGCTCAATTTTCTTGTCCTTGTTTTTGAGACAGTCGAACCAGTGTTTGAGCCTCTCCCCATTGGCGCTGATGCCCAGGGATACGCCACCTGAGAGCGGGGACGGAAGAAGAGCAGAAAAGGGTAAGAACACAACAGAAAATGGATACACCTGAGCTCAATTTGGAGGGTCATAGCAAAGGGGTGTGAATACTTGTATAAATTAGATATTTCTGTATTTAATTTTCAATAAATATATATTTTTTTAATCTAAAAACATGTTTTCACTGTCATTTTGGGATATTGTGTATAGATAGATGGATTAGATTATTTAAAAAATATATATATTTTAAGTTCAGACAGTAATGCAACAAAATGTGAAATAAGTCAAGGGGTATGAATACTTTCTGAAGGCATTGTATTATAATCCTCAACGTCTAATCTTTCAAAATACATAGAGTCCTTGTAATTTACAGAACTTCCCTCACTCAGACAAGTTCAAGTGCACTTCAAATTCAATGTCTCGTCCACCAACCACATGTTGGCATTACAATCTGAAAGGCTCATAGCCTGGCTGGCACGCACCAGGGGTCACGGTTTCGTGCTTGCTCCTTTAGAGCTCAGTTGTTTGTTGTTGTCATTTAGATCCACGTTTGTGTCCCTGGGCAGGTATCAGGACACATGGAGGCCTCTGGTGGGTGAACAGGAGTTGTAAACAGAGGTGCCAGGTGCAGAGAGGCAGGGGAGCCCAGGCTGGTCAGGAGTGTCACTGGTGTGGATGGCAGGGCAGTGTGCAGTTGCGCACAACGCTTTGGTCACTACGCTTGGTAACGCCTGCTTAGTGCTTACCTATAAAATCGTTGGACTTGCCAATGTCGTAATCCCACACGGTCACCTCCAGTGTCTTCTTGCTGAGATCGGCGTATTTGATTTCATAGAAGAACTCCTACAAAAGTCAGTAAAACATTTAAATAATGTAAAAACTTGACATGCCAAACAGCTTCTTACAGGAAGCAAGGTTATCCCCCCAAAAAGATTCCACCAGAAACATAATCAAAGGAATCTTATTTAAATACTAGAAATATAATTTTACATAAAGTAAAATTGTGTGACTTGCTTCAGCTATTTTTATTTTAGTTGAAGATTTTAATTTTTTTTTTTTTTACTTAAGTGAAGCAGTGAAATATCGTCAAGAATATATAAAAATATCTGGTCTGATTACTTTTATAGACTACTATACTAACCTTATTACTTTGCAGTGTGGGGCAGTTAGAGCACATATTTCATCACACTACTACACTTTAACTCATAAGGAATTAGAAAAGTTTTAGGCTATTATTTAGGGAGAGAAATATGATGGTGCATCTAGTGGAAGAAGTTTGTTAGTGTTGAAAAATTGTTGTAGTAGAGGGAGGGACTTTTAAAAATAAATAGTTTATAGTAGCCATCAGTGGGAGACTAGGAAGTAGTAGTAAGTAGCCCAGAGGTACTAGTACCAGTACATTGCAGTAGTAATATTTATAGTGAATGTTTTAGATAGGTAGGCTATAGGGTTAACTATTCACGGGTTACACCTCCGTCACTCAGTCGCGTCGTTGCCACTGTGATGAATGTCCTACGGACGCTGCAGCTGCCCATATTGGTGCCTGGCTGATGACTGAAACCCAGTCACTCTGAACGGGGCTTGGAAATGAGATGACAGTGCTAAAGCAGGGAAATAATAAGTAGGAAAAACTTTGCCACCATTATGATGCCATCAAATTTACTTTAGAGAAAGGGCAATGTTGCCATTAGCTAGCAATGTTTTGATGAAATCTTCACCAGTGCTAATTAACAAAGCATTGAGTAGAACATTCACTTGGGCATCAGTCCTCAAGAGAATGTTCAAAACAATATTGTGACAAAACATGCAACCCATGAATATTGTAGTTTGGTTAGTGAGTGTGGGGGTTGTTATAGCGGGTTCGTTTTTTAGTGGATTGTGGTGAGCTGTGTGTCATCATTCTCATGTGCTCCCCAATTGCTATAATTTGATTGGTAGATGATATTTCTGTTCCAATATGAATAGCAGAGAAGTAGACTAAGATTTCATACACTATACATTTTTGTGTACTTTTTTGGGGAAAGTGTTCAAAGTAGCTGATTTGCATCCAAAGTCACATTGTTTACAATGAATAGAATGTTGAAAGTCATGGGAGTTTTCAATAATGGGAGCTTTAGAATGTTGAAGAAACCCCATGAAAGTGGTGTTTTAGGAGGTCAAACAGTTAGATATTTTAACAAGTATAAATGTGTATAAAATAATTAAATAATGTTATCAATGACAATTAATTACTGCTGCCTAACCATACATAATCATGCTGATAGAGGAGAATCCATTTAGTTATCAATCCCACAATACTCAAATTTATCTGTTTGTCTTATTGAATCAAAATGCCTTCCTAATGCACAGGAAGCCCAGGTTGCCTTATCTTGAGCCGAAAGGCCAACAAGCAACAGGATGGAAATGGGTTCTAAAGGAAATGTCATTGGAAATGTCAAGGCACAGGCTTTGCGTGGTCTGGGAGGACGCCATTCACTCTGATATGGCTGAACACTCCGATGTGAGCCACTTGATGCTGCAGTCGAGTGCTACAGTAAGCTAGCTCTTTGGCAGCGGTCTGAGCATGAAAGCGGGGCCTCTCTGGAGCCCACTGCTCTGAACAGCATAACAGACTAATGGTAGAGTGGTTGTGTGGCATTTAGAGAAGAAGAGGCAGGCTCAGGAGATGTGGGGGAAACAAGCTTTTACTACAGTCAAGTTGGCCTCTCAATGACAATTAACAGAGGGCTGATCTGAAGGAGGCCCGGAGCATCATAGCCGAGTCGGCTGGAGGGGATGGAAACTCACCTCTGTGCCCTGAAACATCATCAACAGATAACTGGCTTTTCTAACCTACGATTTGTTGCTACTTGCTACTTTGCCATGCTAATGGCTGTGATAAATGGTAAAAATCCAATAAAATAATTACAATCTTCTTTATCCAACGCATTCTAGTAAAAAATGAACACTAGTGTGTGATACCCAGAGATATAGAGGTGCCAGATGTGATGGTAAGAAGAGATGTGATGGTAAGATTAGTACATGTAGAATGAGTTAGTATTAAAGTTGTGATTTTCATATAGTTCTATCATTCTGGAAAAAAGTTAGGTATAATTAGACAAATTTGAAAAATGAGTGTCATAAGTAAGTTGATAAAGCTTTATCTGAAAATGTCTGGTTCCTCCTCAGTCTCAAGTCTTAAATGGGAAGGATTATTGGAGGGATTTGTGATATCTGAGAGAGACAAGACAGCCCTGAAAGAGAGACCGAAAAGAGAGGAAGAGAGAGTGAGTCCTTCCTTACCTCGTTAAACTCTGGGTTGAGGGTCTTCTTCTTCACAGCAGTCTTGTGCTTTGACTTTTTGTTTTCATCAGGCTTCAGGTACCTGCAGACAAGACATAAAGCAGTAACCTTCATTGACAGCAAAGGTCTCTCTACAGTCTACGGTTGTTTTCTGTGGATTCTTGGGTGTGCTGTACACTATAATAGACAGGCAGTCAGGAGATTCCATCCAGGGACACAGAATGTTGAAACATCTTGCTACTCTGAGCTCTAAGTAGTCCAGCAGGAATGACTGACTTAAATATAGCGATATCATATTTGACATAACATTTCCAATATTAAAAGGAATGAGAAAAGGTATTTATGAAAATGAATGAGACAGAAAATATGTCTAATTAATTGAGCCTGATCAAACTGAATGTTATACCAATTCTACCACCAGAGGTTGCTGTGGCATTATATTTAATAACCTGATGGTGGGCAGCATACTGAGGGCCAGCACTAAGCAAGCTGTTGCTACAGTGACTGACAGTCTATGGGTTGAAAGGTTGATTACCATATTGTATTAACATACAATATCATGGAGTTGGTGGCTCTAGACTAGGATTGCATCCCAAATGGCAAACCACGTTACATATAGTGCACTACTTCATAAAAGCACTATATGGGGAATAGGGTGCCATTTGAGACACAACCTAGGTCCAACTGAAAGCTCTGATCTCCAGAAATACATTTAAAATGTTCGCAATGCTCCCGAATAGAAGTAAATAATGGAAGTCATTACAATGACTTCCTACAGCAGTGGTTCTTTTTGTGCTGTGCATACTGACAATGCACAATGACAGAGTCTGGAGAGCAACAGTCATGTTTAGAATTACAGGAGTGCTGGGCACCCCATAACAATCAACACCTCCATAAATGTTTTGAGTAAAAAAATACATAATATTACAAAATCAGGAAATCCAAATAGATTTTGGGTACCCCCAAGAGTCAATGTGTGATTCAAACCGTGGGTGGAGTAGTGGGGCTTGACTGAAGTTGGAGCTCGAGTAAGTTTGATCGAGCTCCCCACTGAGTCCAGTAGAACTGCAGTACTTGACTCTGTCTGTAGTAAGGCTCTCGCTATAAAGCCAACTGCTTTCTTCTCAAACCAACTTGACTGCATAGTCCATATTGGCCGACATCTCACACTTTAATTAAATAACATAGGACAATATTTGCCCCATACACAGCTCATCCTGGCCTACAAACTCTACCTGTACCCTATAGAATGGCTACAGTGTCAAAAATGTACTAGTCTCAACAGTGCCTGAGGAAGAACATGGGGTAAAATAAAATGTCTCTACTCCCTTTCAAAAGTAATATACAGATCTCACTTGTGGCAGGAAAGAGAGATTTTCTCTGAACCTTATTCCAGACTATAGCAGCCTCTAGCTCTTCAGGCTGAGGAATTCCATTAGCTGCTAGAAACCTCATTCAAGTTCAGAGGGAATCCCATTTACAAGGCCCCATGTGAAGAAAACACAGGTCTCCACATTCCAGTCAATTAATTAGCCGATCTAAGATTCCCATAAGTGCTGTACGTGGATGTGCTCATGTTTAGGTGACAAATGAATGACCAAGCTCCTGGATACATATGGAGGCTGCTCTGTAGGTATTTTATTTTAATCTTGAATAATCTTGTTCCATGGTAATAGTATAGCAAAGAAATGATTACCGCAGAGCATTGCACTGTGATTTTATGTAGATATACACTCAGTTGTCAGTTTATTGGGTACACCACACCGGTCATGGAAATGGATCGCTCCTACAGACAATGAGTCATGTGGCCATGGCTTGCTATATAAAGCAGGCAGACAGGCATTAAGGCATTCAGTTACTGTTCGGTTGAACATTAGAATGAACAAAACGAGTGACCTAAGCGACTTTGAGTGTGGTATAATCATTGGTGCCAGACGCGCCTGATCCATTGTCTCAGAAACGGCAGCCCACCTGGGCTTTTCACGAATGGCAGTGTCTAGGGTTTACCAAGAATGGTGTGACAAACAAAAATCATCTAGTCAGCGGCAGTCCTGTGGGTGAAAACAGTTGATGAGAGAGGTTGAAAGAGAATGGCAAGAATCTTGCAAGCTAACAGGCAGGCCACAAAACGGCATCTTGGAACACACAACTTGTCGAACCTTGCCACGGATGGTCTATTGCAGCAGACGACCACACTGGGTTCCACTCCTATCAGCTAAAAACAAGAAGAAGCAGCTCCAGTTGGCACATGATCAAAAACAATGGACAATTGAGGAGTGGAAAAACAGTGCCTGGCCCAACGTATCCCAGTTCCTGTTGCGTCATGCTGATGGCAGAGTCAGGATTTGGCGTAAGCAGCATGTGTGATTCAAACCCACACTACCACTGCAGATGTGTGCTGGAGCATGCGGTATCACCGCTAGTCCAGCCAGACCACACAATTTACCATTTTAGAGCAAAACTATATAATTCTATTATAAAGTTGAATAATCAGGAAATACCAATGAATGAATGAAATGAAATACCAATATTTCACATTGTGCAATAATCTCCATATCTCATTGCTCCTGGGTGTCTAATTGATCATTATCAGGGTATTTAGAGCAGCCATTAAAAATATTTCACCTTTGCACAACTTTTCACTTCCTTGTAATCTAGACTCAAAGGGGAGTATGGCTAGTTTGAAGCTTTAATTGTGTCGATGTCGAGCTCATTCATTTGAAAAAAAACAATTCTGCAGAGAAGCCAGTGACTCAACACTGTTTGGGCCATACATAGTCAATAAAGCCGGCAGCGCAGCCTTGGCTTGCCAACGAAGACAAAAGAATGAGTCAGAGGGGATACAGGGGTTTCTATAATCTAAGTTGACACTGAAAATGTAGAAGGCCTTTGAGAGAACCAACAAAGTGCCCAAACCCCTTTAACACAGACTATATTAAAGCATTTATGAGTCTCTATTCTCACCACTGTGCAATGTTAAATGCTGCGTGCGCTTGTCATACATTCACCCAGCCTGTCAATCAAATGTTTCCTTTGACCACGTGTAACACTCAGAGGGACCACTGCCCTGTCAACTGGTGTGTGTGTGTGTGTGTCTGTGTGTGAAAAAGAGCTACAGGCCCAGTACAAAAGCCCAGCTTATCATCAACACAGTGGGTTGGAGCGACTCAGTGTCCGGCAGCCTTCTGAAGCCAGACAGCCATGACATAGACATTGGGTGTCGGAGGACAGGAAAATCATTGCAGCTCTTCTCTATTCAACAGAGCATACTCCTCCGCTGCATCTAAAATAGCACCCTATTCCCTATGTTGTGTAATAGGGAGACATTTGGGATGCAACCCTCTTTCAAGCCCTCATAAAAGGGAGTCTGTAAATCTATTATCTGGGCTGCGAGTCTTTCAGGATTTGGGGAGTGGTTCTCCATCGCTGGTTGGAATTGCTGTCCTCTCTCTCAATGAGTCTTCCTCCTTTCCCACTTGGCACACACTGGTGTGAATCAATGTTTTTTCCATGTCATTTCAATGAAATTACTTTGAACCAATGTGGAATAGACGTTGAATTGAGGTCTGTGCCCAGTGGGTTGTTTTTGTGGAGTTCTTGTCAGTGTAATGTATTGCACTTCCACCATTCAGCGAGATGAAAGAAGTACAGTAATGTTCAGGTGTGATTAAAAGAACACCCCATCATAATTGCAGCCCTCAGGATAGCCTCTTGCGCAGTACATCTCTTTCATGTTGGGGAGTAATCACAGGAGATTCACCGCTGAAATGTTAGCACTGCTGGTAGCTGTTTTGTTCCAGGGACTTTATACACCGTGGTGAATTTGGATCTTGCTTTAGTCTGCTAGCAATGATTGCCAGCCCTAGGCTTAGCGAGATCCTTTGGCTAAATGTCAAAGTAAATGATGTTATCAGGGTAATCTGAGTTTTCGCATATATTCAAAAGAGGTATTGGCTGATAGGCATCATGTTTTTCAACACTAGGATCAAATGTATTAGTCTAGTACTGTATCAGACAACATTTCCAAATGGAGGGAACTTTTGTTACCCTAATAAAAACAGAGAAAAAGTAATAAACCAGAGCTTGATTCCATACAGATAGACCTAAGAGATGATGAGCAAACATCAATCCAGTACCACTAGAGGTCTGAAGTGCGTGTGTTTGGGGACGTGTGCTATCTCGAGAATGTGTGACAAACTCACGTTTTGACGTAGGGATCTGAGAAGCCGTTGGCGTCCATGGCGGCGAGGTGGGCACAGCGGACAATGCCCACCACCAGGCCAGACTTCTGGGAACTGTACTTGAGGGAGATCATGATACGCCCTCGCTCCTCCAGGGACTTGTCATCCGTCTTGTCGATCTGCGGGGTAAGGATTGGGGACACACAGGGGTCAGGGGTCCAAGGTAATGAGCATAGTGAGTAGATAGTGGAGGTGTCATGCTCGATAGCTACATAGTCTTACACACGTCACATTATATACTCTATCCTATACCACCATCATTATTAAGAACATTTTGATGCAAAGTGGATCTTCTTGAAGTCCAACAGTTGGATCAACAGTTTAGAAGTTGCAATGGTTAATATTCACTTCCACAACCCCATTACACGAGGAGACTGGAGGTAGAGACTGAGTGGGATGTACATAGTAACTCCAACAGTTAGGCTTGATGGCCAAGTTTTGAGTAAGGGCTTTTTAGATGGGCTTTTTCTCCAAATGCAAATGTCATGGATCAGTTTCGGAATCTAATCGAATGTTGTGACCTAATTTGGAGTTTGATTTTGCAAAGTGAGTATGGCTGTGTGCTTCTTAGACTACACCTATAATCAATCTCCATGCAAGACACTCAAAGTCCATACTTGGCACAAGTGACTGCACAGCCACAGCGCAACTCTTCGCAGTTACTTTAATACCATGTGCCCATACATCTCGATTACATTCCAAACCTAAGATGTGCAAATTTGCCGATTCACTGTCCACCTTATCGGAAAAGCACTTTGCACAGAACTCTGGGCTAATGACGCTAGCTAATTTGCTGTGCAGAAGGAGTCTGATAATTCCTGCCCTGCTGTGTGACTACTTGTTTACGTTTGCACTGGGCTTCACAGAGATGCCCTCAAACAGCCTCCCGGTTCAAACGGTGAGAGAGCATAGTAGATGAGCGATGGGGAAAACAACAGTGCAGTGGAGAATTTGAATAGAATAAATGAACTGCTGAACTGAGAGACTTTCAAGGCCAACTGAATCATCGTTGGGGGAGAAAAAAATAACAGCAAGTCAAAACGCAGACCAAAGAGTAAGGGCAATGAATGGAGAGAGAGAGAGAGGGAGAGTACACAAACACAAAAAAGCATGAAGTAGAGAATTGGACATTGGTAAGGGGGACAGATAAAATGGAATGTACACTGCATTGTCATATTGTCCCTGACATATGTCACATTATTCATCATGGAACACACAATATTGTGAATCTAAAGCAAAAGTGTGTAAGTGTTCCTAATAGCACAATGTTTCACAAACATACTGGAAATACCCAAAGTGTTGTATTGCTGAGGTAGAAGAAAGCATCCAGCATCAATATTGTGACTAACAAGAGACAGCATGAGAACCAACAAATTTCTTCTGAGCAGATTGTCACCATTCAAAGTCCAGCCCCGTAGAACGATCCCAGATCAGCTGTAGCAGAGTTCAAGGGGCCACCTCACCTACTACCCCTGATTCAACCTTACCACTCTCTGATCAACCCTGTCCTGTTGTCCCTGGTTACGCATCTACATCAACATCCTTTGACGGCATCAAGCGGATCAGCACGGCCGCGCAATGATGGAGTGTATTGACTTGCTTTGGTCAACAGCTTTCTCCCCTGATATCCCTCTGTTGTGATTTGTGCTGATCCCTGCAGTATACTACATTCTGCCCCCAAAAACACTGGAGCAGCAAATATGTCATGGACTCTCTTCCCTGCTTGATGGGGAAAAGTGTCTGCCAACCCCAGTTGAATTAATCATGGAAAGAAGTCTCAGCTCCAATTTTTGTCGGTGTTGTCTTGAACGGCTATGAATAATTCAGCCCAAATATTGAAATATTGAATTTCCAGTGTATGGTCAAGGTAAGAACTATGTAGCCTTGGGGGATCTGTTTGTCATGTAGCCGACACCTTGGTCATTGTCAAACCACATCTTTCAGAGCTAAGCTGAATCAACATTCTGGTAACTTTCCCAAAATTCCTAGGTTTCCCAGAAATCCTGGTTGGGATTTCTGAAAAACCTGCAACCCTAACCTTGATAAAGAATCAAATATATCACTTTTGTTCAATTTGTGAACCCAGAACTAAAATCTTGTATAACTGCGTTAGAAACTAGATTAGGTTTTCAGGGGAGATGTTAAGAAAAGACACAGTGTGAGGATCAGAGGCAGGGCAGTAGCTCCACAGCCCTGTCTTTTGAAGGTTTCGGGCTATAGGCCAAATGTCCCCTCCCCTTCTGAATTTCTAAAGACGCACACACCCGCTAAATCGTGATTTGTTCAAATAACAAATGTTAAAAAACCTACATGCAGGAACAACTGTCTCTCATTAGTCGTCATAACCCACAGTCTTTTGACAGACATTACAATACCATTTATGTTAATGGAGTCTGTCCACGAGAGAGTACCCTTGAGTCAAAACTAGATTGTAAAAGACCTGTAGCATTGAATACAGAAGGAACGACAGAGCAACGACAACCATCAACAAACAAGGGCAAACCAAGGAACTGAATGCTATGAGGCCATCTTCATACCAGAAGTGTGTGCTGTTAATGAGAGCCAGACAACGGATACAAGCACACACTAAAGGGAAGGGGAGGGCTTAGCAGTTGGTACTCCGCATACAGAGTGACTGAGGAGGACTGAGACCCTCTCTAAACTATCCTCAGTTGGTAGTCAGGATACAGAGTGACTGAGAAGAGCTGAAACCCTCTCTAAAACTACCCTCAGTTGGTACTCAGCATACCGAGTGACTGAGAAGTGCTGAAACCCTCTCTAAACTACCCTCAGTTGGTACTCAGCATACAGAGTGACTGAGGAGGACTGCGACCCTCTCTAAACTACCCTCATTTGGAACTCAGCATACAGAGTGACTGAGGAGAAATGAGACCCTCTCTAAACTACCCTCAAGTTGGTACTCAACACACAGAGTGACTGAGGAGGACTACGTCTGTAATTGTCTGTGATTTTGCTACACAACGTTCCTGTAGATTGTTCTAAAACCATTACTTGGTCAACAGTAATAGCCTATGCATTATGTTGATTCCTGCTATGAAAGTATCTGCCTGTCCCGGTTTTGCTATTGACTGCTGTGTGAACAAGCCACTCTCACTCCCTCTCATTAGACCTTAATCTATGGATTTCACATAACTGGGAATACAGATGTGCATCTGTTGGTCAGAGATACTTTTTTTTAAAGCAGGGGCTAGTCAGTATCTGGTGTGACCAGATACCGAGATTTACCTGGATTTACAGCCCAAAACCACTCCCTTTTCCCTGGGATAAATAACTGCAAGAAACCAGTAAATTATAATACATTATGTATATGACAGCATGGCATGAAATGGAACTCTTAAATTATATGCAATATATCTAAATATGGCTTCTCTACGTCCTCCACATGATGAATCATCAACGCTCAGGGTGGGGACAGACAGCCCATCTCAGTATGGCGCATAGTTCACAATGCATGTAGACCTACCATCTCATCATCATAACTTTTATTCTTGTGACCGGAAGGCCTACATTTGCTGCAGCAAAGTCCATGCTACTGTAATATAAAGACCGAATGCGCGTCTAATTTACCCATCTCTATCTGGCTTTTGGGTTTCACCTTATTTTTTTTTATTGTAAAGATTTTTGTATTTTTAAAGTTTTAAAACAGTCTCACTCAAATATTGTTGCTTTAAATCAGTGCATGCCACTCTCGCAGTCTCTCTCTCTCCATTAAGTCCATTCAAATTGCATCCAAAATAGATAATTCTGTTCTAGATTTATATTTAGCTCTATATATACAGTAGATGTCCTAGCCCACCTCTTTCAGGTAATTAATTGTATGCATTATTCGTTGTGTATTTAGCTAATTAATGATGGGTTATGCATGTGAAAGCCTTCTGCATCTAATTATATTCCTTTATTATTCATGTCATTAGAATGATGAAGAGAAGGACAACAAAAGAGCAGATACGCTAATAACATTAGGATAAATATTATGAAAGGTCAAAAGTTTTAGAACACCTACTCAACTACTAATTTTTACTATTTTCTACTAATTTTACTACCAACTACAATAGTATAGACAGTACAACTGTGAAATAACATGGAATTTTGTAGTAACCACAAAAGTTTAACACATCCAAATATAGTTTATTTGAGATTCTTCAAATAGCCTTGATGACAGCTTAGCAAACACTTGGCATTCTCTCAACCAGCTTCACCTGGAATGCTTTTCCAACAGTCTTGAAGGAGTTCTCACATGTGAGCACTTGTTGGCTGCTTTTCCTTCATTCTGCGGTCCGACTCATCCTAAACCATCTCAATTTGGTTGTCGGGGGATTGTGGAGGCTAGGTCATCTGATGCAGCACTCCATCACGCTCCTTATTGGTTAAATAGGCCATACACAGCCTGGAGGTGTGTTGGGTCATTTTCCTGTTGAAAAACAAATGATAGTCCCACTACACCCAAACCAGATGGGATGGCGTATCACTGCAGAATGCTGGAGGTAGCCATGCTGGTTAAGTGTGCCTTGAATTCTAAATAAGTCACAGACAGTGTCAACAGCAAAGCATCCCACACCATAAAACCTCCTCCTCCTTGCTTCATGGTGGGAAATACACATGTGGAGATCATCCGTTCACCCACACTGCGTCTCACAAAAACACGGCGGTTGGCCCAAGCAAGTCTCTTCTTTTAATTGGTGTCCTTCAGTAGTGGTTTCTTTGCAGCAATTCGACCATGAAGGCCTGATCAACTGTTCAGAGGAGACTAGGTTAATGTTGAGATGTGTCTGTTACTTGAACTCTGAAGCATTTATTTGGGCTGCAATTTCTGAGGCTGGTAACTCTAATGAACTTATCCTCTGCCGCAGAGGTAACTCTGGGTCTTCCTTTCCTGTGGCGGTCCTTATGAGAGACAGTTTCATCATAGCGCTTGATTGTTTTTGCGACTGCACTTGATGAAATTTCAAAGTTCTTGACATTTTCCCTATTGACTGACCTTCATGTCTTAAAGTAATGATGGACTGTCATTTATCTTGAGCTGTTCTTGACATAATTTGGACTTGGTCTTTTACCAAATAGGGCTATCTTCTGTATACCCACCCTACCTTCTCACAACACAACTGATTGGCTCAAACGCATTAAGAAGGAAAGAAATTCCATAAATGAACTTTTATGAAGGCACACCTGTTAATTGAAATGCATTCCAGGTGACTACCTCATGAAGCTGGTTGAGATAATGCCAAGAGTGTGCAAAGCTGTCATCAAGGCAAAGGTTGGCTATTTGAAGAATTTAAAATGTAAAAAAATAAAGAAAAACCCTTGAATGAGTAGGAGTTCTAAAACCTTAGACCGGTAGTGTATATATGCGTCAGCCTACTAATTATACAAATAGGACCTATTATATATTTCAAAATTCAAATCTAATTCGCTAGCCTATACTAGCAACTGTGTAGGTCACATGTGCTCCACCAGTCACATGTTCTCTCCCTGCTTCATCATGGTTTGAACAGTGTGCATAATTCCAGTCCATATGATACAGTATAATAAAATACAGTACAGTAATACAGTTCACACTGAAAAAGATTAGCCTACAGGAGCTAGTTTAATTCATTTACCCAAGAGAGCATATAGCTAGCTACATCTATGGGCTTTTGTGTTTTTCTGTTGTGAGTAATGTGCCTATGTCATATACAGTATTTATTGGATAACGGCACAATCATTTGGGCTTTTTTGAGGCTAGGGTCATTGAATGTCTTTAATGTAGGGCTCATAAAATGTATGGCTCATCAGGCTCAGGGAGCATCAGGCTTGAATTTCAATCAAAGCTTTAATCAAATCCAGACATAAGCATATTTATATGCTTTATAATGCTTTTGAATGACACTTCTGGTTTTGGAGGGAAATACCGGGTTAGCAGGAAGAACATTTATTTATTTTCGGGATGGAACATTTGTAAAATACCGGGAAAATATTCAACCCTAGTGACCATCATTTGCTTCATACAGAGCGACACATCTCCTTTGCATAGAGTTGATCAGGCTGTTGATTATGGCCTGTGGAATGTTGTCCCACTCCTCTTCAATGGCAGTACGAAGTTGCTGGATATTGGTGTGAACTGGAACATGTTGTCATACATGTCGATCCAGAGCATCCCACACATGCTCAATGGGTGACATGTCTAGTGAGTATGCAGGCCATGGAAGAACTGGGACATTTTCAACTTCCAAGAATTGTGTACAGATCCTTGCGACATGGAGCTGCGCATTATCATGCTAAAACATGAGGTGATGGTGGTGGATGAATGGCAAGACAGTGGGCCTCAGGATCTTGTCACGGTATCTCTGTACATTCAAATTTCCATTGATAAAATGCAATTGTGTTTGTTGTCTGTAGCTTATGCCTCCCCATACCATAACCACACCGCCACCATGGGGCACTCTGTTCACAACGTTGACATCAGCAAACCACTCGCCCACACAACGCCACACGCGCTGTCTGACATCTCACCGTTACAGTTGAAACCGGGATTCACCCATGAAGAGCACACTTCTCCAGCATGCGAAAGTGAGCATTTGCCCACTGAAGTCAGTTATGACGCCGAACTGCAGTCAGGTTAAGACCCTAGTGAGGACCACTAGCATGCAGGTGAGCTTCACCGAGATAATTTCTGACAGTTTGTGCAGAAATTCTTCGGTTGTGCAAACCCACAGTTTCATCAGCTGTCCGGTCTCAGACGTGGTAGAGAAATGAACATTCAATTCTCTAGCAACAGCACTGGTGGACATTCCTGCAGTTAGCATGCCAATTGCACGCTCCCTCAAAACTTGAGACTTCTGTGGCATTGTGTTGTGTGACAAAACTGCACATTTTAGAGAGGCCTTTTATTGTCCCCAGCACCAGGTGCAACTGTGTAATGGTCATGCTGTTTAATCAGCTTCTTGTTATGCCATACCTGTCAGGTGGATGGATTATCTTGGCAAAGGAGAAATGCTCACTAAAAGGGATGTAATCAAATTTGTGCACACAATTTGAGAAATAATGTTTTTGTGCATATGGAACATTTCTGTGATCTTTCATTTCAGCTCATGAAACATGGGACCAATACTTTACATTTTGCCTTCATAATTTTGTTCAGAATTTATAAAAAGGACGCAACGCGTGACTGAGTGGCATTTCAAAATATTGCATGATGTATGGATATTGCATGTCAATTTTGCGATTTCAATGTGAATTCGATTAATTGTGCAACCCTGACTGAGACCCTCTCTAAACTATCCCCTGCTGGGGTGCTTTGCATTGCTACAAAGCAGCTGAATACAGGTGTGAGGCTGGCTGCAAGAGCCCAGCTGGTCTGCACACACACACTGACAAACAAAAATTTGTCAGTGCGCACACGTGCACTCATATGCGCACTCATATGCGCACACGTGCTCACATATATAGTAGAAGCTGTGGTAGCAGAGGTGATAGCCAGAAGAAAGCTCTAGACATAGGTTATTTTTAATTAAACAATAAAGGGAAGAGTCTAATTGAGGAATGAGAAGAGTGAGTGAACGAGTGTGTGTGTGTGTGTGTTTGTTTGTGTGTGTGTGAGCCTGTATGTGCGTCAGCAGCACATAGCTCAGTAATCCACAGGCTGTCCATTGGAAAGCCAGCGAAAAAGACAGTGCTGTTCAGTCGAAGGCTGACGGCTAAGCCTTCTCTGAGTATTCAGAGCAGATTGTGTCGTCGACGGTAAGAGAAAAGTATTTCTGTGAGCGCCGCTAAACCAGATGAAATTAGGAGATCTTACCGACACACTTGGATAAAAGAGTGAATATTAAGAAAGGACTCTGAAAAGCTATCAATATGTACCCTATCATTCAGCTCATTCATAAAAAGTAATGCTCCCAAACTAAGGTTCTTGGAAACAGCAACCCACATTTTCAGAAAGTTTAGAGAATCACATTTTGCAGCTAAACCAAAGATCGATTTAGTAGATCTCAAGTTCAATTGAAATTTAAGGTGGAGCTATTGTACATATTTGACTAGCAACAGTAACGTAAAATAACCACACAATAGCTATTTTGATTTTGATTTTGATTTTTATTTCACCTTTATTTAACCAGGTAGGCTAGTTGAGAACAAGTTCTCATTTACAACTGCGACCTGGCCAAGATAAAGCATAGCAGTGTGAGCAGACAACACAGAGTTACACATGGAATAAACAAATTAACAAGTCAATAACACAGTAGAAAACAAAGGGGGAGTCTATATACAATGTACAATGTGTGCAAAAGGCATGAGGAGGTAGACGAATAGTTACAATTTTGCAGATTAACACTGGAGTGATATATGATCAGATGGTCATGTACAGGTAGAGATATTGGTGTGCAAAAGAGCAGAAAAGTAAATAAATAAAAACAGTATGGGGATGAGGTAGGTGAAAATGGGTGGGCTATTTACCAATAGACTATGTACAGCTGCAGCGATCGGTTAGCTGCTCAGATAGCTGATGTTTGAAGTTGGTGAGGGAGATAAGTCTCCAACTTCAGCGATTTTTGCAATTCGTTCCAGTCACAGGCAGCAGAGTACTGGAACGAAAGGCGGCCAAATGAGGTGTTGGCTTTAGGGATGATCAGTGAGATACACCTGCTGGAGCGCGTGCTACGGATGGGTGTTGCCATCGTGACCAGTGAACTGAGATAAGGCGGAGCTTTACCTAGCATGGACTTGTAGATGACCTGGAGCCAGTGGGTCTGGCGACGAATATGTAGCGAGGGCCAGCCGACTAGAGCATACAAGTCGCAGTGGTGGGTGGTATAAGGTGCTTTAGTGACAAAACGGATGGCACTGTGATATACTGCATCCAGTTTGCTGAGTAGAGTGTTGGAAGCCATTTTGTAGATGACATCGCCGAAGTCGAGGATTGGTAGGATAGTCAGTTTTACTAGGGTAAGCTTGGCGGCGTGAGTGAAGGAGGCTTTGTTGCGGAATAGAAAGCCGACTCTTGATTTGATTTTTGATTGGAGGTGTTTGATATGAGTCTGGAAGGAGAGTTTGCAGTCTAGCCAGACACCTAGGTACTTATAGATGTCCACATATTCAAGGTCGGAACCATCCAGGGTGGTGATGCTAGTCGGGCATGCGGGTGCAGGCAGCGATCGGTTGAAAAGCATGCATTTGGTTTTACTAGCGTTTAAGAGGAGTTGGAGGCCACGGAAGGAGTGTTGTATGGCATTGAAGCTTGTTTGGAGGTTAGATAGCACAGTGTCCAATGACGGGCCGAAAGTATATAGAATGGTGTCGTCTGCGTAGAGGTGGATCAGGGAATCGCCCGCAGCAAGAGCAACATCATTGATATACACAGAGAAAAGAGTCGGCCCGAGAATTGAACCCTGTGGTACCCCATAGAGACTGCCAGAGGACCGGACAGCATGCCCTCCGATTTGACACACTGAACTCTGTCTGCAAAGTAATTGGTGAACCAGGCAAGGCAGTCATCCGAAAAACCGAGGCTACTGAGTCTGCCGATGAGAATATGGTGATTGACAGAGTCGAAAGCCTTGGCAAGGTCGATGAAGACGGCTGCACAGTACTGTCTTTTATCGATGGCGGTTATGATATCGTTTAGTACCTTGAGTGTGGCTGAGGTGCACCCGTGACCGGCTCGGAAGCCAGATTGCACAGCGGAGAAGGTACGGTGGGATTCGAGATGGTCAGTGACCTGTTTGTTGACTTGGCTTTCGAAGACCTTAGATAGGCAGGGCAGGATGGATATAGGTCTGTAACAGTTTGGGTCCAGGGTGTCTCCCCCTTTGAAGAGGGGGATGACTGCGGCAGCTTTCAATCCTTGGGGATCTCAGACGATATGAAAGAGAGGTTGAACAGGCTGGTAATAGGGGTTGCGACAATGGCGGCGGATAGTTTCAGAAATAGGGGTCCAGATTGTCAAGCCCAGCTGATTTGTACGGGTCCAGGTTTTGCAGCTCTTTCAGAACATCTGCTATCTGGATTTGGGTAAAGGAGAACTTGGAGAGGCTTGGGCGAGGAGCTGCCGGGGGAGGAGCTGTTGGCCGAGGTTGGAGTAGCCAGGCGGAAGGCATGGCCAGCCGTTGAGAAATGCTTATTGAAGTTTTCGATAATCATGGATTTATCGGTGGTGACCGTGTTACCTAGCCTCAGTGCAGTGGGCAGCTGGGAGGAGGTGCTCTTGTTCTCCATGGACTTCACAGTGTCCCAGAACTTTTTGGAGTTGGAGCTACAGGATGCAAACTTCTGCCTGAAGAAGCTGGCCTTAGCTTTCCTGACTGACTGCGTGTATTGGTTCCGGACTTCCCTGAACAGTTGCATATCACGGGGACTATTCGATGCTATTGCAGTCCGCCACAGGATGTTTTTGTGCTGGTCGAGGGCAGTCAGGTCTGGGGTGAACCAAGGACTGTATCTGTTCTTAGTTCTTGATGACAATAACAGCCTCCAGTGAACTAAGTAAGTAGCACTTGTGAGTCAATCATGTGCCTCCTGCATCCATGCTCAGTCCTTGGTAAATATAATTGGTTTCTCATAATCCATAGAACAAGCGTCATTCTCTCTGGTCTTTAATGCTGTTAACCTGCTTAATTAATTAGAGGAGAGAGGCAGTGTTGAACAGACCCCTCAGTAAGTGGTGTTCCATTGAAATGACTTTGGTTGTTTCATAAAGTTAAGGATTTGGGCTGTATGTGAGATGTTTCAAGGCTCATTGTTTATTAATAACAGAAGACATACAGTATTGATGTCTTTCAACAGTAGGTAAGATTTCTAAATAGGCAAATTAAATGTACATACAGAACATAACATTTACATGTCGAGGTTTGTAATTTAGCAGTGGAGACCAAATAACCAATTTACCTTAGGAAATGCTTACATTTGGATTCAAAGGGCAGGATGAAAAAGGCAAATTGGAGATAACTTACAGGTAGCTGTTTCTCTAAGCAGTTGTAGAAGTTCTTGGTCTGGTTGGGCTTGAGTTTCTTGAGGGGAATGCGTGTCTCTCCGATGAACTCATTGTGGCGGAACTTGTCCTCATCACACACTGAAATCCTGAAAGTACAGAACAAGAGAGAGAGGAAAGAGTAAACGAGAGAGAGATGAGTATATTAAGGGTCAGATTTTGGCATGAGAGGATAGGAGGATAAGAAGCATTCAACCATATTCAGATCAATCATAAGATACAAAGCAGTTATAAGAGAGAAAAATCCGAAGAGGGCAAAAGAGAGATAGGAGGAGGAAAAAAATGGGGAGACACTGAAAAAGAGTCAGCAGCAGTAGAGTTGAAGTGACTGTGGGCTGCTATTTAATAATCAAACCCAGTATCCAGGTTTCCCGGCCGTTTTGCCTAGATCAGTAGCGATAAAAGGAATTTTAAGAATTAGCCATCCCTGGGAGTGAGTGAGATATTTCATACTTCTGTGTGTCAGGAGTGATGTATGTTCGTTTCTGCAGAGAACTTCGTAAATGAACAGACGACAATGATGTGTTTACCGTGTTGCCAGTGACAGCCAGCACACTTCATATGACTGAATAGAGCCATATTCTCATAGAAATAGAATGAATATAACAGTCTTGGAAGCTCTATCCATGGCAATTTGACTGGTAAACCTGTGATGCAAATTTTCCATGGTATATGGGAACGTTCTATCAACTGATGCTGGATTGCCATAGTAATGTAGAATGTTCATTCAAATGACGCTAACTGATATGGCTCATGTAATGGAATGTTTTTTTGTGTAATGTCAGTTGAGTTGACTCAACCAATCACAGTACAGATAGAAGGGTACACTTCCAACTTTTACTTCTTGGTATGGGTCTAGGTTGAAGATGGGAAGGTTAGGACAACGGGATACTAATATCCCATAACTCTTTGCAACATTGGGACGTTGTCTTAACCTGTATAATTTTGACCCAGGAAAGGGTACACTCAAAATGGCTGCAGTCCACCCATTATGCCATCATTGACTTGAATGGAAACCCCCTTTCTATTAATTCTATTTGTATACCTATTCCTCCTCTCTGAGACTACTGGAGATATTTCAGTGTTAAGTTGATCCTTGTTTTCTCATGTACAGGTAACCACCAAAATAAAGGAAACACCAACATAAAGTGGCTAAATAGGGCATTGGGTTGGGTTGAGATCTGGTGACAGACGGACATGTCATACAGTTGACATAGTTTTCATGCCCTGTGGATGGGGTCATTGTCATCTTGGAAAAGACCACTCCCATCAGGATAGAAATGCTTGAGGCAAGATAAGATCACCTGAACCCTTCTGGTGGGCAGGCGTGCTCTCATGAGGACGGAGTCCAATTCCATGCCAATGAAGGCCACCCTCTTGGTGGACGTCAGGAGACTCTTCTTGTCGTTTATAGTAATGCCCGAGCCCGCCAATATGGGTCAAGAGCATGTCTCTGTCTGACAGGACCTGGGTCCTGATTGGGGCACAAATCAGCTAATCGTCCAGGTAATTGAGGGTCAACAATCCTCGGGATATGAGAGGTGCCAGGACAGCGTCCATGCACTTTGTGAAAGTGCGGGCTGCCAAGGAGAGGCCGAAGGGAAGTACCATGAATTCGTAAGCTGCCCCTTCGAAAGCGAATCGGAGGTACTGGAAGTAAGCATCCCTCAGGTCCAGCTTCACAAACCACTGGTCCCTGGACACAGCCTACAACACGTGGGTTGGGGACAGCATGTGTAACCTCAGTACCTTCAAGTACCCATTGAGGTTGCAGAGGTCCAGAATTGGCCGAAACCCTCCGTCTCTTTTGGGGACCACACAATAAGTGGAGTAGAACCCACCTAGCCATTCTGATGTCTCAATCCTGTGGATGGCACCCTTGTCCAGGAGTGAGGAGATCTCCAGCCGCAGGGTTTTCTTCAGGGGGTCGGCCACCGTGGTGACAAAAAGGCCCTTGAAGGACGGGGGCCAGCACCGGCATTGAAGTCGGTACCCCTCGAGCATTGTGGACAACACCCAGGGGAACTCCACATCCTCCTCCCACATTGCCCACATTGCCCCTAGCCGGGGAAGGGTGTGTCAGTGGTCCTGCCAGGGCCTGCCTCTCCTCTGGCGCCCAGAGCGCCTGGTTCCCCAGGCACGTCTCTATGGTGGTGACGGTTGACAGGTAATTGCTCCAACGCATGCTGTATCTCTCTCAGCATGAGGCGATGGGGCAAGAGAGGGACCTCACTGTCGCTCGGGTGTAGGTGGGTGGCGACTGCCTTGGAGGTGGGTCTGTCTGCCTTGGACCCGGGGCCTGAGGAGGCGGCATGAACCATCTCAGGGTCTCCCAGTCCCTCCGAACCTTATCGGTCTGGTCCAGAATGTCATCAACCCCTGGGTCAAACGCCAGCCCTGGGGTGATGGGGAGAGTGGCAAATGTGCTCTGGAGGGCAGCTGGCAGATGGGATTGGGCCAGTCAGAGATGACGCCAGGAGGTAACCACCTGCGCCATGGCCCGTCCGTTGGCACGGGCCACATCCATCTGGATCAGGGAAAGCAGGCGAGACACCTCCATTGCTTTCCTGAGGACCTCCTCTGTGCCCTCCAGCAGCCGTGGCAAAAGAGTCAGCAGGTAGGCCTGCAGCAGCATGGCCGCATTGGTAAGAGAGCAGAGGGACCCATATGGGGCTTTCAAGTCCCCATCAAAGACTCTGGGGTTCCCGGCTTCAGTCGCGGGTTCCACCCTATAATCTCCCGATCCGGGAGGACCATGGCAACTATCATGGTCGGGTACTCCTGGAGGCCGAGTGACTCTGCGCCCGCAACATAACTGCATGGTCCAGTTGTTACGAATCCCGTTGGCCCTGCAGTCTAGGGGGGATGGAAACGAGACCCGTAACATATCTCATACAAATCATAATAGTGAAAAGGAACAGTGAGAATTATTTTACCTTTATTTATACAGGTTTTTTTCCAAGAGAGACCTGGTCCAATAACAGAGGGAACATTTCAGACAAAAAAATTTACATACACTAACAAACAAAACTATAAACAGACATACAGTACAAAAACATTGTACATTAAAAACAAACGTCTTGACTAAAAACAGCTGACCTAAAAACAGTTACGCTCTATGATATATACATTGATTAAGTGTTTAAACTCCACCACCGAAACCAATAACCACAGACAACTTAAATTTACTGTCAAACACTAATGGTTTATTATTTAAACACACGGTAATAGGGGGGGGGGGAGCTGAGCTGGACCCAAGGAAAGAAATAATAAATATCCAAAAAACCCTAAGCTAGTCTTACCTGCCTCAAGCACAGCTAGCTAACTAACCAATAAAATACAGTGGGTGGTCCGCTCAGTTCTAACTAGGGTACTTGGACAAAGTTTTCCTACGGGTAATGTATGTCCATGGGCGACTTGGCTTTGTACCCCTTTTTCCCACCAACAAACAAGTCATGAACCACAACAATACATACTCATATAATTACAGACAAAGTGAGATAGCTCCTTACAATGAGAGGGAGAGAGAGAAGAGAGTTTGGGAAAACAACTGACTGGGTTTTTAAACCAAGGGAAAGGGGATGTGATTGGGTTAGGGAAAAGGAGCAGGTGTCTTCAATGGCGACTGATTGGCGACTAGGGCAGGAGAGAGTCGGAAGCGCCCCCTGGCAGAGGCACAGCTCTCCTGCAAGGCCTCACGGAACTCAGACGAGATGGGGACAGATGGAGAGTCATCACTGTCCACCAGTTTGATGTCCAGTGTAGTGGTTACCCGAGTGAGTAGGCTCCTCATAGCCTCTCGAGCCCCTGGAGGCGATGAAGCCCCGCTGCTGGTGGTGAACAGTGCTAGTACCCCAGGAACAGCCTATCACTGGCCAACAGAGAATAGCTGTTGTCGCCATCGAAGCTCTCAAACTCCTGACGCAGGGCATGCACCCTCCATTCAAGGTGGTCCCAGCGGTCCGTCCAGGACTGGCAGCAGATGGGCTCTGCCTGCGCTTCCTGGGAAGGCTACTTGGCCCAGTAGAGGGACTAACAGCTCACTGGCGTCCCCAGCCCGAGCCTGGTCGTGCATGGCCTCCAATCGCGCCAGGCGCAGGCGTTCTGAGAACACCACACAAAACAGGCATCCAGTAGGGCGCTCCGCCACCCTCCCTGCATGGCTCAAACACAGGCAATGCATATAGGAGGTATGTGGATCTCCAGGGGGAATGCCACAATCACACCAGTCACAAAGGGAAGCCATAAGCTCAGCCAAGCCAGCAAGGTCACGGAGCAGGGGTCCGATGCCCTGGGAGAGCGTATGTCGTGACCCACTTGGAGGAATAGGAACCCGGTGAGGGATAAATTACCCAGTAGCTCTGCAAAAAACAGGGAAGACCCGTGTGGGATAAACAGGCAGACAAAAAAAACAGCAACCAGGTAGTGGATTTGATTTATTTGTTTTACGCCAACTACAATATTACCTAGCCGGCTTAATATCCAAGCAGTAAAAACAGCACCATATAACAGAGTAACTCCGTTAAGGAACTCCAAAGTTAATGCCTCA
This sequence comes from Oncorhynchus tshawytscha, assembly GCF_018296145.1. Classification (NCBI taxonomy): domain Eukaryota; kingdom Metazoa; phylum Chordata; class Actinopteri; order Salmoniformes; family Salmonidae; genus Oncorhynchus; species Oncorhynchus tshawytscha. The sequence goes on from NC_056458.1 coordinate 33,825,155, forward strand.
ACGTATTGGAAAGCCCACCATGATACTCTTACACTCTGTAGAGGAAAGAACAAGAAAAAAAATGTGCAGGGTAATTAGCAGCCTAGGACGTGGGGAGCAGCATATTTAAGTAACTCACAGACACATAGAACAAGCCAGTCGGCAAGTTGTGTAAGGTAAATTACAGTTTGTGGCAGCAAGCGTCACCCTACTAATGGATGCACACGGAGTCATAGTGTAACGGTAACGAAACACAAATACGACAAACCACAGGCGGAAGATACAGATCAACCGCGTGCAGCGAGTGGAGCACTCAAGAGGGGCTGGCCACATGGCCAGCTGCAAACAGCCAGTGAGTATACTTCCACGCAAGATATTACACTTACCAGTGACTTACCAAGCGATCTTCAGAAAGTTTGTACCTCAAACCATATAGACGTCTGCCAAGAAAATGAAAGAGAACGTGTGACGCGGCAATGGGGTCTATATATAGGGCCGGACCAGCCGTTACACAGGTGTACACAGGAGTAAATCTGTAAATCCTCACCTTGGATGTATCCCTCCGCCGCAGAGTGATACCAATATATTGGAATGATCCAATTTAGTGAAACATAACCCTCATTTACTCAAGTGTATCCTTTATTTTGGCAGTTACCTGTAGCATTTGAAACCTCACAGACCAAGTAGTTCTGTGTGGCCCAGTTGGTAAATGTGTAGTGCTAGCAATGCCATGGTGTAACGCTTGTCGTCTGGGGAAGGAGAGGAGAACCAAGGTGCAGCGTGCTAAGTGTTCATGTCTTTTTAATAAACTAACTGAACACTGGAACAAAACAATAAACGCCGTGAACAAAACGAAACAGTACCATGTGGCCCGAACACTCACACGGAAACAAACACCCACAAACCAAAACTGAAACCAAGGCCACCTAAGTATGATTCTCAATCAGGGACAACAATTGACAGCTGCCTCTGATTGAGAACCATACTAGGCCAAACTCAAAAACCAACATAGAAAAACAAACATAGACTGCCCACCCCAACTCACGCCCTGACCATACTAAAACAAAGACAAAAACAAAGGAAGTAAGGTCAGAATGTGACACATGGTTGTGGGTTTAACATACAATAAATGTATGCACTCGCTGTACTGTAAGTCCATTTGGATAAAATAGTTTTCTAAGTTATTTATTTATTTCTGCTGAAATAAAATAAAATTGTGATGTGTCAATAACACTTCATGAACCGCCTGCCTTCTTGCCTTTAAAACAATTATGCACATATACAGGCAGTTATAGGAGACCATGATGATGTGTTATGAATGGTGATAGCAAGTTATACAATACACTGCGCATAAAAACAGGGACTATACAGCTTGTACATGGAAAGTGTTAGAGATTGTTCTTTCATCCTCTTCTCAGCGAGCCCCTCTACCTCCCATAACACCTCGAGGGCTCGCTAATTATCTGGAACGATTCTGTCCTCTTTTTGAGCACTTCATTCAGTTGCAAATTAAAATCAATACAATCCCCAGTATGACCGCAGGAGCTCTCAAAAGGTTCCTGTTCCAGCATGTTCTCAACATTGTGTGTATAAGAACAGTGCTTATGCGAGCACACTCATCCAATGTTCTCATTTGTGCGCTGTACAGTACATCTATTTACATTGAGCTTGTGCAGTGTGAAATGAGTTTCCTTGTCTGTGTGTGTAATTGACTGAGATGTGGGGGGAAAACATGGGCCTTTGTACATCAAATGATAATTACATTTCACTCATGAGGGGTATATCTAAATCGCAGCAGCAATATTGGAAATCTCACTGAGCAGTCACCAATTTATCCTATGGACAGGTGGTGGTACAGATTAAAACCTACAGTATATATATTTAGAGAGGACATGTATCTGCTGTCAGTGTAACGCACTTGGGGTTCTTTCTCATCTTCTGTTGTTACTGTTGAATTAAACGGGTGGCAAAGGCACGGTTATGAAATGAATAGAACATCTGAATTGGACGAGGGTGCATAGACATTAGTTTTGTGGCTTTTCCAGAGGAATGAGGACATATTATTTCCTTTTCAATCTAGTCTCCCATGCAAAAAAAAATCTCATTTAACTCAGAGAGAATGTTCTCAATACAGACACCAGAAAACGTGAGGAGGCATTTGCCACAGCACTTTTCAATTTATTTTACTAAAATATGTCAATGCAAAGTGCTGTTTTTTTACCGATTTGCCTCATGATTTGTCAATTCATGCACAATTTCTCAGTCCTTCACATTGGAGTGCTGCTGCAGGCTGTTTGCGTGTCTTGACCTATCAGATTCACAAAAAAAGCAGGTCGGGCACAAAACTCAAGGTGTGCTCTCCACTTTCCTCTGGTATTTATTGATCTCCGCATCCCCATGGAAATCGAATTAGCATGATAAAAAAATCCCCATCCAAATCTGTCTGTTTAAGCTAGAAATATCTGTCTTTTGCATGGGCTGCGTCTCAGTCCACTGCATCCGCCAATGTCGGTCTTCCGCATCTGCGGTGGACCAGGAGAAAAGTCAGTCTTCTCATGGAAATGTATGTAGCGTCTGAAGAGTTTGGCCTACAAAACTCAGTTATGCTCTACGATCCCCACAAGCTTCTGTTTTGCCATATATAAATATGTTATTCAATGTGTTTCTGTGGGCTAATAGCGGTAAGGCCAAATTCAACATCTAATCAAATAATTGGCAAATATTTAGTTTTATACTTACAGGGGCCCTAAAATGTAAAATCTAATAGCTAAATGATCCTTGATATGACCTTCTTAAAATAATTCCATATGTTAGCTGAGTAGAAACCCAGCCAAGAGCCCTTAGACCTTAGGGCGCTTTAGCAAGCGTGACAACATATCACACCCGACAGATGCAAGCAAAAACTCTTCCATACAGTGCATTCGGAAACAATTCACTTGACTTTTTCCACATTGAGTTACATTACAGCCTTATTCTAAAATTGATTGAATATTTTTTTCCCCATCAATCTACACACAATACCCAATAATGACAAAGCGAAGACAGGTTTTTAGCAAACAGCAAACTGGATGCAGTTTATCACAGTGCCATCCGTTTTGTCACTAAAGCACCTTATACCACCCACCACTGCGACTTGTATGCTCTAGTCGGCTGGCCCTCGCTACATATTCGTCGCCAGACCCACTGGCTCCAGGTCATCTACAAGTCCATGCTAGGTAAAGCTCCGCCTTATCTCAGTTCACTGGTCACGATGGCAACACCCACCCGTAGCACGCGCTCCAGCAGGTGTATCTCACTGATCATCCCTAAAGCCAACACCTCATTTGGCCGCCTTTCGTTCCAGTTCTCTGCTGCCTGTGACTGGAACGAATTGCAAAAATCACTGAAGTTGGAGACTTTTATCTCCCTCACCAACTTCAAACATCTGCTATCTGAGCAGCTAACCGATCGCTGCAGCTCTACATAGTCTATCGGTAAATAGCCCACCCATTTTTACCTACCTCATCCCCATACTGTTTTTATTTATTTACTTTTTAAAACTTTTGCACACCAATATCTCTACCTGTACATGACCATCTGATCATTTATCACTCCAGTGTTAATCTGCAAAATTGTAATTATTCGCCTACCTCCTCATGCCTTTTGCACACAATGTATATAGACTCCCCTTTTTTTCTACTGTGTTATTGACTTGTTAATTGTTTACTCCATGTGTAACTCTGTGTTGTCTGTTCACACTGCTATGCTTTATCTTGGCCAGGTCGCAGTTGCAAATGAGAACTTGTTCTCAACTAGCCTACCTGGTTAAATAAAGGTGAAAAAAAAAAAACATTTTTGCAAGTAAAACATTTAATAAAAAAACAGAAATACCTTATTTACATAAGTACTCAGACCCTTTGCTATGAGACTTCGAAATTGAGCTCAGGTGCATCCTGTTTCCATTGATCATCCTGTGGTAAATTCAATTGATTGGACATGATTTGGAAAGGCACACACCTGTCTATATAAGGTCCCACAGTTGACAGTGCATGTCAGAGTAAAAACCAAGCCATTAGGTCGAAGGGCTCTGAGATAGGATTGTGTCATGGCACAGATTTGGGGAAGGGTACCTAAACATTTCTGCAGCATTGAAAGTCCCAAAGAACAAAGTGGCCTCCATCATTCTTAAATGGAAGAAGTTTGGAACCACAAAGGCTCTTCCTAGAGCTGGCCAAACTGAGCAATCGGGGGAGAAGGGCCTTGGTCAGGGAAGTGACCAAGAACCCGATGCTCACTCTGACAGAGCTCCAGAGTTCCTGGGAGAATCTTCCAGAAGGACAACCATCTCTGCAGCGCTCTACCAATGCAGCGCTCCACCAATCAGACCTTCATGGTAGAGAAGCTCTCCTCAGTTAAAGGCACATGACAGTCCGCTTGGAGTTTGCCAAAAGGCACCTAAAGAACATTCAGACTATGAGAAACAAAATGATCTGGTCTGATGAAACCAAGATTGATGTCTTTGGCCTGAATGTCAAGCATCACGTCTGGAGGAAACCTGCCACCATCAATACGGTGAAGCAAGGTGGTGGCAGCATCATGCTATGGGGATGATTTTCAGTGGCAGGGACTGGGAGACTAGTCAGGATCGAGGGAAAGATGAACTGAGAAAGGTACAGAGAGATCCTTGATGAAAACCTGCTCCAGAGAGCTCAGGACTTCAGGCTGGGGCGAAGGTTCACCTTCCAACAGGACAAAGACCCTAAGCACACAGCCAAGACAACACAGAAGTGGCTTCGGGACAAGTCTCAATGTCCTTGAGTGGCCCAGCCAGACCCCGGACTTGAACCCGATCTAACATCTCTGGAGAGACCTGAAAATAGCTGTGCAGTGTCGCTCCCCATCCAACTTGAGAGGATCTGCAGTGAAGAATGTGAGAAACTCCCCAAATATAGGTGTGCCAAGCTTGTAGTGTCATACCCAAGAAAACTATAGGCTGTAATCGCTGCCATAGGTGCTTCAACAAAGTACTGAGTGAAGGGTCTGAATAGTTACTTTTTTAAACCATTTCTAAAACCTGTTTTTGCTTTGTCATTATGGGGTATTGTGTGTAGATTGATGAGGGGGAAAAATGTAATGAATTTTAAAATAAGGCTGTAACGTAACAAAATGTGGAAACAGTAAAGGGGCCTGAATACATTTCGAATGCATTAGCAATCTGAAATGCTGCATTTCATTGGAAACTGGCACATTTTTCAGTCTGATCAACTGTAGTCTACTAACAACAGCAGCTGCATAGTCTCTAGCCTACTATGCGCCCTGTCTCTCTGGCCAAGGTAAACAAAGTAGTAATGTTACAGTCCATTTGTTTGTGAGAAAATGTGAATGGGATCCAATTTGGTTTATATTCACACTTGGGCTGACTAGACTACCTAGACTTTTTAAATCCACAATTTTTAACTGGAATTAATCATTAAACACAATACCTGACATAGACTGTGAGATAATAATTGTAATTAGGCCTAAAATTGCATAAGGCATGACTACACGATGCAAACCTGCATAAAACAAACTCAGCCCTGTGAGTTTTATTGTCCAATCATGTTGCTTTATCTCTCTGTGCATAGGAATCCCCCTAGTCCTACAAGGTTACTGCAGTTTGACAGGGTTTTCATCCTTCCCAAGGCCAGGAGTTTTTCAAGGAGTTAAAAAAACAAATGATTAGAAAACTCTGGTCCCATCATACTGTATAAGGTTCGGAGTTTTACCTGGTTAGGTTTCAGCCACACCATTCTGATACCTGTGGTGCCACCTTGGTGTAAATATCTTGTGTAAGAGAAACTAGAAAATCTGTTCATTTAGTCTGACGGGCAAAAATGTATATCAAAAAACAATTAATATGTTTGACATCCATTCAGTTTTTGTGACTTGTTGGTAAATTAGTACTTGATGTAAGTTGCTCTGGATAAGATGAGGGCCTGCTAAAATTACTTAAATGTAAATTAGTTGGTTTCCTAAAACAAAGTTACTTTTATGGGGCGGTGTGGACACATGGGTTCCATTTCATCATGAGTGGCTCAGTGATTTTCACAGTTCTATTATCACACATTTTCAATTACATTAATTACTCTGACACTTTATGGAAAACAATGCTATTGAGCAAGGTTGATGACACGCCGATTAGGTAACATCTAAAACAGGAGTGCGGACCGTGTTTGGCCACTTACGATGAGCTATCAAAGTGGAAGCTGATTCTATTAGCAAAAATGCCACATAGGATGTGTTTTGCTTTCAATAATGAGTGCCTTTTCCTTTGTCAGAATGGCTTTCTATGACCTTGTTTACAGCTTTGGGTGGATCGAAATGAGAAAACACCAGTCATTATCTTCTCAGAATGCTAGCGATGAAGTGCAGGTCTGTTTGGGAGCCCAGCATGCTTAAAATCGCAATTGAAGCTGAAAAGGTCTATAGTTCTGTGTTTAGATGAATAAACAACAAACCTTGTAAATAACATGGGGTTTAGAACCTTTAGTTCTCAAACACGATGAGAGATCCAGGACTAGAACCCAAATGTGTTTTCCCGCCTTCTCCCAGTGTGCACTCGTAAACTCACATTTGTGGATGTAAAATGACTGGATTGAGATATAGTGGAAACTCCCTTTAGCAAATTCATACACCATCCCAATTGTTTTAAACCCTTGAGTTGGACTGAACGAGTGCACCATTTTTAGGTGGCCCACTTAACCTCTTGAAGCTAGGGGGCACTATTTTTATGTTTGGAAAAACAACGTTCCCAAAGTAAACAGATGCTAGAATATGCATATAATTGACAGCTTGGGATAGAAAACACTCTAAAGTTTCCAAAACTGTAAAAATATTGTCTGTGAGTATAACAGAACTGATATTGCATGAGAAAAATCCAATCAGGAAGTGACTCTTATTTTGAGACCCTGTGTTCCTATGCATCCTTATTGCCCATTGAAAGGAATATCAACCAGATTCCTTTTTCTATGGCTTCCCTAAGGTGTCAACAGCCTTTAGACATAGTTTCAGGCTTTTATTTTGAAGAATGAGCGTGAACGGCCACATTGCGTAAGTGGACAGGTGGGGGCTCCCAGAGTGATTTTTATGCAAAAGAGAGAAGCAGCCATTGTTTCTCCTGGTCCTAGTGAAAAGCCAACTGTCCCGGTTGATATATTATTGAATAGATATTTGAAAAACACCTTGAGGATTGATTAGAAAAAACATTTGACATGTTTCTGTGTACATTATGGATATAATTTTGAATTTTTGTCTGATTTTCGTGACCAAGTTACCTGATGCTAGGTGTACTTATTGTTTTGTTTTGCTATGTCTTGTCTAGGGTTTTTTGTAGATTTATGGGGTTGTGTTCTTTTAGGTGTCTAGGTAAGTCTATGGTTGCCTGGATTGGTTCTCAATCAGAGGCAGGTGTTTATCGTTGTCTCTGATTGGGAGCCATATTTAGGCAGCCATATTCTTTGGGTATTTTGTGGATGATTGTTTCCTGTGTCAGTGTTTGTGCCACACGGGACTGTTACGGTTTTCACGGTTATTGTTTTGTAGTTTGTTCATGTTTGAGTTTTCTTAATTATTAAAGAACCATGAACTATAACCACGCTGCGTTTTGGTCTGCCTCTCCTTCCCAGGAAGAAAGCTGTGACAAAAGCATAATTTCAAAATCTGAGACGACAGGGTGATTAACAAAAGGCTAAGCTGTGTTTCACTATATTTCACTTGTGATTTCATGAATATGAATATTTTCTAGTAATATTATTTGACTGTTGCGCTATGCTATTCAGCGTTGCTGATGACAATTATACCGGATCCGGGATGGGTGGTTCTAAGAGATTTTAAAGGGAAGAAACGGAACTGGGCTTAGATCTGTGTATCAAGCTTTGGTCACTGTATCACATTCGACACTGCCTATCCTTTTACTGTACATGTCAACCTGCTAGTGGCCCTCCCATTCATCCTTAACCAAGTATTGACCAATTGACATGATCATCAACTACTCATTCCACTTCATTAGCTAAGAGATCTAAAGAGAACATTTAGGTTGAGGATGAATTGGTGTAAATTGGCCCTAAGACGCTGATCTTGGGTCAGTTTTGCATTTCCCCACAGATGGTTAAGGTTAGGATTGAGGAAGGGGAAATTGATCCTAGATCTGTATGTGGGGAAGCTTCACCCTGGAGCAGATTCATTACCTCAAACTACCTTTGACTGCAGTGGCACAAGGTCAATGCCATTCAACATGGGAAATGGTGGATAATTCTTGTATAGGAGTTGGATTTGAAACCAAAGAACAATACACTGAGATGCATTATATGGCTCTGGAATGAAATAGGAAATATAATTAAGGTAAGCTTTTAATAAATAGTACATGTTTTTTTTAGATACATTATTAAGAGTTTAACCATACACATTTTTATGTGTCTTTTTTGAGTGAGATTTATCCATGGGAAGATGAATCAAACAATGTTTTGGTTGAATCAAAGTTGAGAATAATAGGGTTGTGGGTGCAATGTTTTATAATTATTTGAAAAAAAAGAGAGAAAAAACAGAACCAGTACTAAACATGCCAGCAGTTTACAATCACATCAACTTCTCTTTCTTTAAAATCACACCTGTTCCAGGTGATGTCTCATTTAGAAGAAAAAAACATGTTATTAATAATACCCTACAGTACACGGACAAATATTCCAGACAGAGGAAAACAGATTTTGTGTTTGGGAGCAAACCACCTCTATCAGGTAATCACAGCTATGACTAGATGTTTTGTTCCAATAATTAATGATGACTAACAGTGAGTCATTGTGCCCCTCCCCACTTCTATCTGATGAGCTGGAGGTAAATGACAACTCAAACGTGGTTATATTTGTGAATCCTCAATGGCGAACATGCATAAAGATGGCAGAATTCAGATATGATGACTTTATTTAAGCACTATTCATAGATTTTTTAAACTACGGCAATAAATCTACTTTTTCATTTTTTTTTTATTGCTGACATCTTGGAGCTAAAATTGGGATGTATACTCTGCTAAGGACGATACAAAAAAAAAGAGTAATGGAGAGCAATGCACAATACACCAAACTTAGGAAATTGTGGTAAGTGCATGGGATCTGTCATCTTTATGCACCTCCGCTATTCAACTTAAAATTGCGAAACAAATCAGCAACAATGTTGCACTTTTGTTTCTGTCATCACATTTCTGAGAGATTGGTGTCACGGTGGGATCTGAACACGGATCTCCTACAAGAGAAACCAACGTATTGACTGTTAGACCAAGAGGAAATTCTCTCGCAGGCAGTGCTACCTCATCAATCAACCAATCAAATGTATTTATAAAGCCCTTTTTACATCAGCTGATGTCACAAAGTGCTATACAGAAACCCAGCCTAAAACCCAAACAGCAAGTAATGCAGATGTAGAAGCACGGTGGCTAGAAAAAACTCCCTAGAAAGGCAGGAACCTAGGAAGAAACATAGAGAGGAACCAGGCTCTGAGGGGTGACCAGTCCTCTTCTGGCTGTGCCTGGTAGAGATTATAACAGTACATGGCCAAGATGTTCAAATGTTCATAGATGACCAGCAGGGTCAAATAATAATAATCACAGTGGTTGTAGAGGGTGCAACAGGTCAGGACCTCAGGAGTAAATGTTAGTTGGCTTTTCATAGCTATCATTCAGAGTTAGAGACAGCAGGTGCGATAAAGAGAGAAAACAGCAGGTCTGGGACAGGTAGCACGTCCGGTGAACAGGTCAGTATTCCATAGCCTCAAGCAGAACAGTTGAAACTGGAGCAGCAGCATGACCATCATCACGTGACCATGAGCAGCCATGGCCGACAGTTGAAACTGGAACAGCAGCACGTGACCATGAGCAACCATTACCAACTCATGTGTGCAACATTGGCAATGACAGTGCGTAATGAAATTGATGCCACCAAATATCCAATGTAAAATGTGTTGTTGTCACAACAACAACAATAAAAACAAAAACATGTCCAAAAGATCACAAACGGCACCAAATATTGCTACATTAGATGTCAAATCACACCTGGACTCTTTTGGAAAGTTTTAATACTCTTGCCACCAGCCAGTGACAAGCCTGACCAGCTCTAGCCAGCTTGTTCACAGTGTGTGAGATACGGGATTGTGGTGGGGGATGGAGGGATGGAGGGAGGGAGTGAGCGAGAGATTGATGGGAGAGAGACAGTGACACACACAGCCGTCTCCCCTGTAGGCCTATTCCAGTTGTCACACCTCAGCTCTCCTCTGCTCCTCTGTGACAGGATAAGCAGGGTCTTTCTTCCTCGTTCCATTCGCACCCTCGCTCCCATTTCTTAGCCTGCCCAACTCCGGACACCCCGCTCATCCATCTCCATTACGTCCTGACGTGAACGAGCCATGGACAGCCCCGGAGGGAACGAGAGGGCAGCCCCCATCCATGATCCATGCCACAGCTGTGATTCTCCTACAATTCAGCCTTCTCTGAATATTACATATATATAGCCAGGTCCATAATTATTGATAAAGATGAGCAAAACATACTGTATAAAATACTGAACAATATTGTGTGCAAAAAAAGAGGAAAATTATATTATTTTACACTAATATAATTGCTCAGAGTAGAGTAAGAGATTTTGTTTATCAAGTAATACATTTTTTTTAAATGCCAAAATGATTGGCACCCCTGTTTTCCATACTTAACACCTTCCCATTGCGAGGATAATGACACTGAACCTTTTTCTACAATGTTTTATGAGATTGGAGAACACGTTGGGAGGGTTCTTAGACCATTCCTCCAAACAGAATATTTCCAGATCCTTGATATCATTTGTCTGCTCTTAGACTGCCCTCTTCAATTCAAACCACAGGTTTTCAATGGGGTTCAAGACCAGAGACTGAGATGGCCATTGCAAAATGTGGGTTTTGTGGTCAATTAACCATTTCTTTATGGATTTTGATTAGTGCTTGGGGTTATTGTCTTGCTGGAAGATCAACTTACGGCCAAGTGCCATTGACCTTAACAAGGGCCCCAGGACCAGTGGAAGCAAAATAGCCCCATAACATCAAAGATACACCACCATATTTTTCAACAATGTGACTGGGATTGTCGCTGGAGGCTGACAAGTGTATGTGTGTGTTGTTGCTCTCTGCAGTGTTTTGAAATTAACTGAATTCAGTGATATCTGTTTGGTGCTGTCAACAGTTGTGGGCCTCTATTTTCTGTGCCAAGAATAAATTACCAAAAAGAGAAAGGACATTCATTTAAATAGGAGTCGTGCCTCAGCCTGTTCACTTCCTTAGAACAGTGTACCACTTGGGAGGCCAGGAAGATGTGAGTCTATCAAATACCCCACATTAACCTTTTACCCAGAGGTCAGTAAGTGAGAAAACATTGTTTGATATGATTGGTGAAAGCTTATGTTTCACAGAGCAATCAGGTTCAATCGGGTCAAAATTGGCTAAGTAGAACATACAACTATCCCCTACAACAGATGGCAGATGGCCTGGACTAGAGGTCACAGACAGACGTGCAACAAGCTCGCAGGAGGTTTGAATGACAAATCTGACGGTCTGATCTGATCTCCTACTACTAAGAAGGTGTAACATTCAATGGACCTATTGTTCACCTTCACTAGTTGAGGATGTCCCACATCTGACTCAAGCAACAGTCCCCTCTACCAAACGAAAACCATTTGAATGTCTATCTGAAACGGAGCAAACCATGGACCAGAATGGGTAATGTTGGGTTCGTTGAAGTTGAAGCCCTGCTCAACAGAGTCTTGAAACCAAGCCATCATTCACCACTCCTAAGTTTCACACACATAGCGTACATATCTGTCCATCCATGTTGAAAACTAGGCTAAAGCAAGCTTATCGTTGTGACACAATTCATTTGTGAATTGCCCCGGGCAAACATAATTAGTGAATTGTTGGTGGGACTGAGGGTCAGTACACTGGGACTAGTGAACAGCAAATCATTACAGGGTCTGAGTCTCTAATGGCACCACATTCCCTATATAGTGAACTACACACCCAGTAGTGTTTAAGAACCGTATACATATTTGATTGACTCCCACAGGGGAAAGGGGGAAACACAAACACAACTCTTCACAGATGAGCTGCAACTTAACACCTGTCTCATTATACTTAATCAATGCAAGTTCAATTCAATAAGAGCGGCAAATAAATGTGATTTGTAGAACACTAACTCTGTCCTGGAGAATCAAGCATGTTGGGCCTTGCGGAGAACTGAATAGAAATTAAGACCCTTCAGAAAAAACAGCCCAATTCTAATCTTGTTTTACACTAATTGGTCTTTTGACCAATCACATCAGATCTTTTTCAGAGCTGATCTGATTGGTCAAAAGAACAATTAGTGAAATAAATATCAGTATTGAGCTGCCTGTGTAAACGCAGCCTTAGGGTGGCAGATTCAACATTAAAGGACAGGCTTTATGACTGAAGTACCTCTTTGACACTGTAGAATCATGAAGTTTACTATATCCTTTTCATTATTTTTGGGAAAGGCTATTGATGAACCGCCCCCACGCTGTACTGCAGCCTGGCTTTAGCCCACACTAGTTCAACTTGTAGAGCACAATCTTGCAACGTGCAGACTCTGCACATCGTTCTTCCATACTGTACTATAAAAGGGCTATTTATCAAATTAAGAACTTTGAATGAGGAGCAGTCAGGCAGACAACTGTGCCATAAAGATAGCTGTCATAGGTGTTTAGAAGAGACCAGACAAGGAATCAGTGGTTAAGGATAAACATAATACTTTACTGAGAAATGGTAGCCACAGGATCACAGTACACTTGGGAAAGGGGGGAAACAAAACACTAAGTCTCAAGAACTCACTCAGGAAAATACCACACAGTAACCAATGGACTGAGTACAGTACAGTATGTTCCTATGCTCTCAGACTGCTGCTTCATACATCTAACTGAACCGATCGATTACCTCCACTTACCCAGCTTTTGGGTGGTTGGGGGGTATGGTTCATTTAGCCTTTTTCTTCTCATTATGGTTGTTGGAGTGTCTGAAATAATTTTAAGGTGGTTTGATTAGATTTCATGAGGGATTTCATGAAATCATCCTTTGTCATTCTGTTCTAATGTGTTGTTCGGCCCTGTGGATTGCTTAGTCTAACACAGACTGATGGACGACCAGTCGACCACAAATATGAAACCCCAAATCTGAGAGCACTTGGTCCTCTCTGATATAACTCAGTGGGAATCAATAAGCGCCGGGCCATGCAAGCCATCTCTGTTGACAATTCAGATAAATCTGTAAACGAGATGACATTATCCCATTGCGCGGCTGCCTCGTGGCACAGTAAATCTACTCAACTGCACGGCCGTGGCCAAAGGGGTTGGTGCATGAACGAAATGGAGGAAACAAGCAGTGTATTGGCAGAGGATGAGTCTGATAATGAGAATCATGTTGGATCGATCCACTTAAAAGACATTGGAGGTAGAGCGTAGAATACTGTAATTGTAGTGGTCATGGGAATCAAGAACAGTGTGATATTAGTTCAGTCACCTTATCATTTTAAGTGATGAACATGTTTTATTGTGTTATTTTAAGCTTTTTTTCTGGGGAACTTTAGCAGGCAGTGGTGATTTGGTTTGGGCTTTATTTTTAGGTTTGCGACTAACTCCTGAGGGTTACTGGAGAGAGTTGGATACAGGCCATCTCTGCCTGCTGACGGACCGACCTCTAACAGGTCAATTCTCTAATCAAAGCACAACAGAAAGGTTTCAAATCACTGGAGGTGGTAGTGACACACTTATGAATACAGACAAGCTAACAGGCTAAGACTATGGCTGTGTCTGGAATACCAGCAACCCTATTCCCTACTTGCCTGACGACTCAAACTGATTTCTTCCACTGCTTTATGTTCGCTACATACTTTAGTCTGAGACTACCATTGTTGAAGTTGTTTGTGGTGATGTCAAAATGAGGGGTGATGATACTCTAACCAATCAGAGTATCAAAGCTAAAGACAGATTTTCAAAATGCCACTTTACCCAAGTGTTCTGACTCTGGCCCATCTCCATCGGTTTCTGTAACCAATCAGAAAGGTTAGAATGTGTTTGTGTTCTAGAAATCGTCAAGGGGGTACCAAGATCCAGACTCATTGTGGTGAAGAAACTAACATCCGTGGGCGTGGCATAGCGTTTGGCCATACAAGGAGTCTGGGAAGCCAGGAAAATTCCCTACATAGTGTACAATTCTTCCCAGGGATCAACATAACCATACCATTGCTTCTTGGGGAGTTACACAATAAGGCACCTGGAAGATAACTAAAGTTAATCCATTCTCCTTTGGCACGTCTTGTGGTCACTGCTTAATTTAGGGAAAACTACTACTCAACAACTGCTGAGCCCAATCCACAATATGCATTGTTTTTTGGGGGGGAGGATCAACTATACGAAATGCGAAGCCGATCGATTCCTAAGATGTCTCCTGGTGAACTCTCCTCTGAAACATTAATTTGGGTGCACCAAGGAGTAACAGGGGTGGCAGACTCTAAAGAGGTGAAACCCTAGGGCCAAAAACATTCCATTTCCTTTTAATACATAAAAAAAAAAACAGTCCCCGAGGAGGGTAAGTGCCACCTGCCCTTCATCCCCTCCTCTGCCTCACCATGGCAATGTCCTTTTTAATTTCAAATCTACTCTGATCGATGCACAATGGCGAGAACAGGCTATTGGGTTGGAAGGTGTGACAGCCAGGCATAATAATCCAGTTCTATCACTCTGATATCAACGGCGAGCTGAGAGAGATTTGGTTTCATGGAAATCAATAGGCCAGGGAGAGCCAAGGCATTCTGAATCAGCAAATTATTTACCACCATACTTGAGGACTGGAAGTTATCACATGGTTAGACTTCTCTGTCCAGTTATCTTTTATTGTTTAGTATTTATTTACATGGGTGACCCCTGAAGGCGAGGCCGGTATAAAGGAGATGGTAGTTTCCATGGCAACAGGCAGAGACAGTCTAAAGAAAGGCCGTAGTGTGAACGCCTCGTGAATCATCAGGGGTGCCCTCCCTAATCAACACACCACATTCACACAGAAATGGTCTATCTATCCCTTTTTTCTCTATGTCTCGTTGTCTCCCTCCGTCTCTACCTGTCTCTCACACACATGCACTCACGTCACGCACAAACACATGCACACATATGTAGAGCCACACATTCTCACACTACATGGACAAACCAAAAAATATAAACCAAATGATCACATCAGAGTGACCAGACTGACAAATGTCTGCACCTGTGTGTGTTTTGTCTGAAGCACTACCTCAAACAACAACATGAATACACATCCAACATCCCCACATCACATAAGAGAGTCTAAAATAGGTTTTCATCAACAAACATGTAAAAAAACAATCCGGGCTGACAAGGCTTTCACCAGGCCAGTTGAATAGCATCCACTTTCTGCCTTATCTCAGCCAGGTGTCTCTTAACTCAGTCCTGATATCACATAGCTTCATAACCTCTACCACCACACCTGAAGCTTAACAGAGTTCATAACAGTTCATAACAACTTACAGGTAATGTTCCCCACTGGTAATGTTTATCAGTGTGTAACTTCAATTTTATGAAAAGGTTTACTGACCATTTTACACTGGAGAGCTGCCTCTGTTACTTGCCTTAGCCCCAGTGAGATCTAGTGACAACTGACCTCTCCCCTTGTGAGGTGTGCAGCTGCTGAGTGTAAAATTTGCAGAAAGAGGGGTCCAATGCCACCCTCCCACTGGAGGCCATTGCCACTGGACTGCTGTCTGAATGTCCCACTGACGAGTGGCAGCTATATCAAATGCGACAGCTAAATACCATGTTGACTTGCATGTATGTAGATGCGAGGACACGAGAGAAGTGATGCTTTGTGAATAGCTTGTCTTCTGAAGCAAGTGTCTGGGAGGGGACATACTCTGTGGCAATTCTATTAATTAAACAAATAGCCAAGCCTCTAAATGTCAATCACCACTGTCCATGAGCATTGATGCAAATACAGGGTTAACTTCCATGTTGCCAGCAGATACTGTCCCTACCCTACTTCAGCTGCACTGAGGTCAGAATGCAATCATGTTTACATTAATTCAAAGCGGAGCCGGCGCGAGATATGGGTCAGAAAACATACCTCAATGCAGGGATGGCATATGCCACTGCACGCAAAATTGTATTTTTATCCACATTGCTCCATCGAAATAATTGAAATACTGCTTGTTTTCCTGGAAAAAGGCCCTTTTAGTCCTTATGCTAGCTAGCAGTAGCCACATCATATTCAACAACAAAGGATCAGATTGTCTGACACTGCCAGGACGAAAAAGGCGAAGGAGGCTAGGTATCCAAATAACAATATCGCCTACATCACATTCCATTGAGTGCCCGGGTTATGCACTACAGGAGTGATCCATGTTTGAATCGATACTGCTGATAACGGCATTACGCCAAATTGGTAAATCATCAAGCAAGAAATGGGGAGCGCTATCGACGTCGACTGTCAATTTCCATTGGTCTCAACCTGACAAAGTTACATTACGGCCTCAAAGTAGATTAGAAAATAATTGACAGTCTTCAAATGCCCGGGGATAAAACTTGGAATCTAATCAAGGAGATGGGCTGAATCATCTATACCTAATAAAAGGATGACACATACAGTCGGAAGTTTACATACACTTAGGTTGGAGTCATTAAAGCTAGTTTTTCAACCACTCCACAAATTTCTTGTTAACAAACTATAGGTTTGGCAAGTCACAAAGTGCATGCCACAAGCCATTTTTCCAACAATTGTTTGTTGGATTATTTCACTTAAAATTCATTGTATCACAATTCCCGTGGGTCAGAAGTTTACATACCCTAAGTTGACTGTGCCTTTAAACAGCTTGGAAAATTCCTGAAAATAATGTCATGGCATTTAGAAGCTTATGATAGGCTAATTGACATAATTTGAGTCAATTGGAGGTGTACCTGTGGATGTATTTCAAGGCCTACCTTCAAACTCAGTGCCTCTTTTCTTGACATCATGGGAAAATCAAAAGAAATCAGTCAAGACCTCAGAATTTTTTTTTGTAGACCACCGCAAGTCTGGTTCATCCTTGGGAGCAATTTCCAAACGCCTGAAGGTACCACGTTCATCTGTACAAACAATAGTACGCAAGTATAAACACCATGGGACCATGCAGCCGTCATACCGCTCAGGAAGGAGACGCGTTCTGTCTCCTAGAGATTAACGTACTTTGGTGCGAAAAGTGCAAATCAGTCCCAGAACAACAGCAAAGGACCTTGTGAAGATGCTGGAGGAAACGGATACAAAAGTATCTATATCCACAGTAAAACGAGTCCTATATTGACATAACCTGAAAGGCCGCTCAGATAGGAAGAAGCCACTGCTCCAAAACCACCATAAAAAAGCCAGACTATGGTTTGCAACTGCACATGGGGACAAAGATTGTACTTTTTGGAGAAATGTCCTCTGGTCTGATGAAACAAAAATAGAACTGTTGGCTATAATGACCATCGTTATGTTTGGAGGGAAAAGGGGGAGGCTTGCAAGCCGAAGAACACAATCCCAACTGTGAAGCACGGGGTTGGCAGCATCATGTTGTGGGGGTGCTTTGCTGCAGGAGGGACTGGTGCACTTCACAAAATAGATGGCATCATGAGGTAGGAAAATTATATGGATATATTGAAGAAACATCTCAAGACATCAGTCAGGAAGTTAAAGCTTGAATGCAAATGGGTCTCCCAAATGGACAATGACCCCAAGCATACTTCCAAAGTTGTGGCAAAATGGCTTAAGGACAACAAAGTCAAGGTATTGGAGTGGCCATCACAAAGCCCTGACCTCAATCCCATAGAAAATGTGTGGGCATAACTGAAAAAGCGTGTGCAAGCAAGGAGGCCTACAAACCTGACTCAGTTACATCAGCTCTGTCAGGAGGAATGCGCCAAAATTCACCAAACTTATTGTGGGAAGCTTGTGGAAGGCTACCCGAAATGTTTGACCCAAGTAAAACAATTTAAAGGCAATGCTACCAAATACTAATTGAGTGTATGTAAACTTCTGACCCACTGGGAATGTGATGAAAGAAATAAAAACTGACATATATCATTCTCTCTCCTATTATTCTGACATTTCACATTCTTAAAATAAAGTGGTGATCCTAACTGAACTAAGACAGGGAATTTTTACTAGGATTAAATGTCAGGAATTGTGAAAAACTGCGTTTAAATGTATTTGGCTAAGGTGTATGTAAACTTCTGACTTCAACTGTATTAGCATATGGATAAACTCATACAGGTTGAAACAAAGTCCTGGATGAACATAGGAACTCTGATGTAGAGTACATTGACCTAGCCTGGTCCCAGATCTGTACAGTACATGTGCCTCAGCCAGCTCCTTCTGACTATAGATGTTGTTAAGCCATATTAACAATTATAGTGAGAGGAGAGGAGTTAGGTAAAGCTCATAGAGACCTGGGATGAGGGTAGAGTACATATTTCCATGACACGTTTGCCCCTGACACATTTTTTTGCTTATGTACTGTATAGTGTACACTGCTCAAACAAAAAGGATGGAAGACACCTACACTTATTATTATTTTTTTAAATTGTCATTATTGATGGCAAATTAACTCATCAGGGTCATCACTAAACCAATAATGCCAATTAGCTGTTAGTAAAGATTTTTAGTCATTAGTGTCATATACAGCTACTGATGGGCCAAATGACCTTTGTGATTTGCGGCATTATCATGCACCATCACTCATTGACTTGTTTAACCTAATTGGAGCTAGCCTGGTCCCAGATCTGTTTGTGCTATCATATTTGGCATTACAAGGAGTTGACATGATAGCTCAAACATATATGGAACAAAGGGTGTATTCATTAGCGCACACCATAGCAAAATGTTTTGCAATGGAAAGTGTTTTGCTATGAGAACAAGAGTTTTTGTTGGACAAATTCAGGTAGGTCCCTTCACGTTTTGTTCCATTTGCTTCTGTTGTTCCTATTAAATACACACACAACAGGCTAAACAGGAGCTACTGCTCTGCATTCATCATTATCACTTTATAGGGGTTCAGTGGAGTTTAACCAATTGATGACTTGGGGATGGAGGGTGGGTGTGTGAGTCACAGTGCTGATGCTCCTTTATGGCAGGAGTGATATCACTGGGTGAATGGCGAAAATTCTACTATGTCATACTAGTGTCATGGCCCATCCTCTGCATTGCAGGGGCGGTTCCTCCTGCAGGCAGAGGAGGGACGTTAGTGATTGGAGCCACCTGGGCTCAGGGTATTTAAACTGCTTCACTAATCACTCTTGTCTCTCTCTCTCTGCTCCTCCAGGTATGATCCTGTTTTGTTTGTTCCTTTGTAAGTTTACGTAGTTTTCACTCAGTCATATTCACACACACAGATTCACGCATCCCTGCACTTTACATACACCCTACATTATGATACTTTCACACCTCATTCCCTTTTCTTTGTTTAAAGTTAATAGTTTTGGTTTACAATAAAGAACCTTTTTGATTGGCCTATACCTGTTCGTGTCCCCTCATTTTTGCAACAGACTATGAGCCGACCTGTGACACTAGCAACAACAACAAAAACTGGGTGATTGACAGTTAATTATAATCCCACAGGCTATGTGTTGGGATTTAGGAGACCTCTTTTGCCACCTCCCTACTTCAAGCTGTCAAGTGGCAAACACCTGTCCCAGGGGTGTGCCATGCTCATGGTCACCTTAAGCAGTTGGTTTCCTCCCAACACTTCAGCTGCTAACTCATTAAATCGGCTGACACAAACGAGGGTGTGGTTTAGAAAACGTGCAGCGAATAGAAGTCAGCCCGCAAAAAAAATCTGTATCCTGGAATGGAAAACACCATGGCATTACACCAACAGTTTTAAGAGTCAATGCTTGGCAAGTCACGGGTAACAAATCCCAAACTCTACAATATTGCAGAGCGCTCAGCAACGCGATTAAAGCCCCACTAACAGGATAAACAAACAAACTGACAAAGAAGCGGAGGATGATGTGCATTCTGTTGAGGAACAAGTGTCTCTTTTTCACATCATTGACTCTTGACAGAATTATGCGTGCAATCCCGCCCTTGACACCATTAGAAGTTGATTTAAAGGAAACTGCATGAATGGATAAAACAGATTTAAGCCTACAAAATTGGACTTGATTCCTTTTGTGCCTAGGCTTAGAGACACGTGGTGACCTCTTCACAATTGTGGCCGTGTTAGCTATCAAAATTGGACCCAATCAAATTTTATTCGTCACATGAGCTGAATACAACAGGTG
Organism: Oncorhynchus tshawytscha; assembly: GCF_018296145.1. Taxonomy (NCBI): domain Eukaryota; kingdom Metazoa; phylum Chordata; class Actinopteri; order Salmoniformes; family Salmonidae; genus Oncorhynchus; species Oncorhynchus tshawytscha. Next base: position 33,845,473 of record NC_056458.1, read on the forward strand.
TAGACCTTACAGTGAAATGCTTACTTACAAGCCCTAACCAACAACGCAGTTTAAAAAAAAATACAGATAAGAATAAGAAATAAAAGTAACAAGTAATTAAAGAGCAGCAGTAAAATAATAATAGTGAGACGATATACAGGGGGGTACCGGTACAGAGTCAAGGTGCGGGGGCACTGGTTAGTTGAGGTAATATGTATAGTTGAAGTCGGACGTTTACATACACTTAGGTTGGAGTCATTAAAGCTAGTTTTTCAACCACTCCAAAAAATGATTGTTAACAATAATTTTGGCAAGTCGGTTAGGACATCTACTTTGTGCATGACAAGTAATTTTCCAACAATTGTTTACAGATTATTTCACTTAAAATTCACTGTATCACATTTCCAGTGGGTCAGAAGTTTACATACACTAAGTTGACTGCCTTTAAACAGCTTGGAAAATTCCCGAAAATTATGTCATGGCTTCAGAAGCTTCTGATAGGCTAATTGACATAGTTTGAGTCAATTGGAGGTGTACCTGTAGATGTATTTCAAGGCATACCTTCAAACTCAGTGCCTCTTTGCTTGACATCATGGGAAAATCTAAATAAATCAGCTAAGACCTCAGAAAAAGAAATTGTAGACCTCCACAAGTCTGGTTCATCCTTGGGAGCAATTTCCAAATGCCTGAAGGTACCATGTTCATCTGTACAAACAATAGTATGCAAGTATAAACACCATGGGACCACACAGCCGTCATACCGCTCAGGAAGGAGACACGTTCTGTCTCCTGGAGATAAACGTACTTTGGTGCGAAAAATGCAAATCAATCCCAGAACAACAGCAAAGGACCGTGTGAAGATGCTGTAGGAAATGGGTAAAAAAGTATCTATATCCACTGTAAAACGAGTCCTATATCGAAATAACCTGAAAGGCAGCTCAGCAAGGAAGAAGCCACTGCTCCAAAACCACCATAAAAAAGCCAGACTACGGTTTGCAACTGCACACGGGGAAAAATATCGTACTTTTTGGAGAAATGTCCTCCGGTCTGATGAAACAAAATTAGAACTGTTTGGCCATAATGACCATCGTTATGTTTGGAGGAAAAAGGGGGAGGCTTCCAAGCCGAAGAACACCATCCTAACCGGGAAGCACGGGGGTGGCAGCATCATGTTGTGGGGATGCTTTGCTGCAGGAGGGACTGGTGCACTTCACAAAATAGATGGCATCATGAGGTAGGAAAATTATGTGAATATATTGAAGAAACATCTCAAGACATCAGTCAGGAATTTAAAGCTTAGTCTCAAATGGGCCTTCCAAATGGACGATGACCCCAAGCATACTTCCAAAGTTATGGAAAAATGGCTTAAGGTGTCACATTCCTTTGTCTTGTCTTTGTTTTAGTATGGTCAGGGCGTGAGTTGGGGTGGGCAGTCTATGTTCTTTTTTTCTATGATTTGGGATTTCTGTGTTTGGCCTGGTACGGTTCTCAATCTGAGGCAGCTGTTGATTGTTGTCCCTGATTGAGAACCATACTTAGGTAGCCTGTTTTCACCCTTGAGTTGTGGGTGATTATTTTTCCGTTTCAGTGTTTGCACCATTCGGGACTGTTTCGGTTTTCATTTTGATTCTCTTGTTCTTTTGTATTTTGTATTCATTTTCTATTAAATCACATTATGGATACATACGACGCTGCGCATTGGTCCTCCTTTTCTTCCGCCAACAACGGCCGTTACATAAGGACAACAAAGTCAAGGTATTGGAGTGGCCATCACAAAGCCCTGACCTCATTCCCATAGAAAATTTGTGGGCAGAACTGAAAAAGCGTGTGCGAGGAGGCCTACAAACCTGACTCAGTTATACCAGCTCTGTCAGGAGGAATGGGCCAAAATGCATCAAACTTATTGTGGGAAGCTTGTGGAAGGCTACCCAAAATGTTTTGCCCAAGTTAAACAATTTAAAGGCAATGCTACCAAATACTAATTGAGTGTAAGTAAACTTCTGACCCACTGGGAATGTGATGAAATAAATAAAAGCTGAAATATATCACTCTACTATTATTCTGACATTTCACATTCTTAAAATAAAGTGGTGATCCTAACTGACCTAAGACAGGGAATTGTTACTAGGATTAAATGTCAGGAATTTTGAAAAACTGAGTTTAAATGTATTTGGCTAAGGTGTAAACTTCTGACTTCAACTGTACATGTAGGTAGAGTTATTCAAGTGACAGAGAGTAGCAGCGGTGTAAGGGGAGGGAAATGCAAATAGTCTTGGTAACCATTTGATTAGATGTTCAGGAGTCTTATGGCTTGGGGGTAGATGCTGTTTAGAAGCCTCTTGGACCTAGGCTTGGCGCTCTGGTACCGCTTGCCGTGCGGTAGCAGAGAGAACAGTCTATGACTAGGATGGCTGGAGTCTGAACATTTCTAGGGCCCTCCTCTGACACCGCCTGGTATAGAGGTCCTGGATGGCAGGAAGCTTGGCCCTGGGTCGTTCGCACAACCCTCTGTAGTGTCTTGCGGTTACAGGCCGAGCAGTTAACCATACCAGGCAGTTATGCAATGTGATGGTGCAGCTGTAGAACCTTTTGAAGATCTGAGGACCCATGCCAAATCTTTTCAGTCTCCTGAGGGGGAATAGGTTTTGTCGTGCCCTCTTCACTGTCTTGGTTTGCTTGGACCATGTTAGTTTGTTGGTGATGTGGACACCAAAGAACTTTAAGCTCTCAACCTGTTCCACTGCAGCCCCTGAGAATGGGGCATGCTCAATCCTCTTTTTCCTGTAGTCCACAATCATCTCCTTTGTCTTGATCACATTGATTAACGTGACCTCAACGTTTTAATTGAATGTAAATGTAAGCAGGCTAGGGGTTAGAATATGGAGACAGAAGAAGATTACCTGAGTGTTTTGCGGACCATATCCTCATCGGTGATGCCATAGTAGGTCAGGGTCTCACTCCAGATGGGGTTGAGGGTGTTGCGCAGGGTCTTGGTGCGAAGCTTATTGGCCTGACAGTGAGTGAGTGAGTGAGTGAGTGAGTGAGTGAGTGAGTGAGTGAGTGAGTGAGTGAGTGAAAGAGAGAGAGAGAGAGAGAGTGAGAGAGTGTGTGAGAGAGAGCATGAGCAAGCAATAAAGAGAGAAAAAGGAATAGAGAGGGAGAAAGAAATTATATTTAGGTATTGACCTTCAACCTCCACTCCATCATAGGCTGACAATGACACATAGGGCACAATAGAAGTCATTATTAGGTCACAGAAGTTTGGTTTTCCATGCAGAGCCTGTGGTGGAATGGTAACACTCCTGGCTCTAACACATAATATACGACCCCAGATAGGGCTGTGGTGGTCATGAAATTTTGTCAGATGGTTATTGTCCTGCAAATGCGTACCGGCCTCACAGTAATTGACCGTGAATTAACATAAACACGTTTGGAACATCTACAATTTTAAAAAGTATAATAACTGCATTTAATATACACCATCACAATAAATCCATTATTTATTTTAGGCAGGTCTAAAGAAATAAGTCTGCTTACTACAGTCGTGGCCAAGTTTTTAGAATGACACAAATCAATATTCACAAAGTTTGCTGCTTCAGTGTCTTTGGATATTTTTGTCAGATGTTACTATGGAATACTGAAGTATGATTACAATAATTTCATAAGTGTCAAAGGCTTTTATTGACAATAACATGAAGTTGATGCAAAGAGTCAATATTTGCAGTATTGACCCTTCTTTTTCAAGACCTCTGCAATCCACCCTGGCATGCTGTCAATTAACTTCTGGGCCACATCCTGACTGATGGCAGCCCATTCTTGCATAATCAATGCTTGGAGTTTGTCAGAATTTGTGGGTTTTTGTTTGTCTCCCCGCCTCTTGAGGATTAACCACAAGTTCTCAATGGGATTAAGGTCTGGGGAGGTTCCTCTCCATGGACCCAAAATATTGATGTTTTGTTCCCCAAGCCACTTAGTTATCACTTTTGCCTAATGGCAAGGTGCTCCATCATGCTGGAAAAGGCATTGTTCATCAAACTGTTCCTGGATGGCTGGGAGAAGTTGCTCTCGGAGGATGTGTTGGTAGGCATTTATTCATGGCTGTGTTCTTAGGCAAAATTTTGAGTGAGCCCACTCCCTTAGCTGAGAAGCAACCCAACACATGAACGGTCTCAGGATGCTTTACTGTTGGCCTGACACGGGACTGATAGTAGCGCTCACCTTGTCTTCTCCAGACAAGCTTTTTTCCAGATGCCCCAAACAATCGGAAAGGGGATTCATCAGAGAAAATGACTTTACCCCAGTCCTCAGCAGTCCAATCCTTGTACCTTTTGCATATATCAGTCTGTCCCTGATATTTTTCCTGGAGAAAAGTGGCTTCTTTGCTGCCCTTCTTGACACCAGGCCATCCTCCAAAAGACTTTGCCTCACTGTGCGTGCAGATGCACTCACGCCTGCCTGCTGCCATTCCTAAGCAAGCTCTTTACTGGTGGTGCCCTGATCCCGCAGCTGAATCAACTTTAGGACACGGTCCTGGCGCTTGCTGGACTTTCTTGGGCGCCCTGAAGCCTTCTTCACAACAATTGAACCGCTCCCCTTGAAGTGCTTGATGATCCGATAAATAGTTGATTTAAGCGCAATCTTACAGGCAGCGATATCCTTGCCTGTGAAGCCCTTTCTGTGCAAAGCAATGATGTCGGCACGTGTTTCCTTGCAGGTAACCATGATTGACAGAGGAAGAACAATGATTCCAAGCACCACCCTCCTTTTGGAGCTTCCAGTCTGTTATTTGAACTCAATCAGCATGACAGAGTGATCTCCAGCCTTGTCCTCGTCAACACTCACACCTGTGTTAACGAGAGAATCACTGACATGATGTCAGCTGGTCCTTTTGTGGCAGGGCTGAAATGCAGTGGAAATGTTTTTGGGGGATTCAGTTCATTTGCATGGCAAAGAGGGACTTTGCAATTAATTGCAATGAATTTGATCACTCTTCATAACATTCTGGAGTACATGCAAATTGCCATCATACAAACTGAGGCAGCAGACTTTGTGAAAATGTATATTTGTGTCATTCTTAAAACTTTTGGCCACGACTGTACATGTTATCTGGCTAGGCTCCATGCCATAGGCTGCAGGCCAGTTCATTTAGCAGACAAGATAAGCTTATAACTCCTGTGTCATTATTTTATATTATATGATTTTATACACTGAACAAAAATATAAAACACAACATGCAACAATTTCAAAGATTTGACTGAGTTACAGTATATAAAAGTAAATCAATCCATTTAAATAAATAAATTAGGCCCTAATCTATGAATTTCACATGACTGAGAATACAGATATGCATCTGTTGGTCACAGATACCTAAAAAAACGTAGAGGGGTGGATCATAAAACCAGTCAGTATCTGGTCACCACCATTTGCCTCATGCAGCGCCACATATCTCTTTCGCATAGAGTTGATCACTCCTTTTCACTAGTCACTTTAATAATGCCACTTTAATAATGTTTACATATCTTGTGTTACTCATCTCATATGTATATACTGCATTCTGTACTATCTATTGCATCTTAGCCTATGCCGCTCTGACATTGCTCATCCATATATTTATATATTCTTATTCCATTCCTTACTTAGATTAGGTATTTGTTCTCGAATTGTTTGATATTATTTGTTCGATATTGCTGCACTGTCAGAACTAGATGCACAAGCTTTTCGCTACACTCACAATAACATCTGCTAACCATGTCTATGTGATCAATACAATTTGATTTGATTTGAGGCTGTTGATTGTGGCCTGCGGAATGTTGTTCCACTCCTTTTCAATGGCTGTACGAAGTTGCTGGATATTGGCGGGAACTGGAGCATGCTGTCGTACACGTTGATCCAGAGCATCCCAAACTTGCTCAATGGGTGACATGTTTCAGTATGTAGGCCATGGAAGAACTGGGACATTTTCAGCTTCCAGGAATTGTGTACAGATCTTTGCGACATGCGACTGTGCATTATCATGCTGAAACATGAGGTGATGACGGCGGATGAATGGCACAACAATGTGCCACAGGATCTCATCACGCTATCACTGTGCATTCAAATTGCCATTGATAAAATGCAATTGTGTTCGTTGTCCATAGCTTATGCCTGCCCATACCGTTGAACTGCCTGCCCATACCGTACAGTTGAAACCGGGATTCATCCGTAAAGAGCACACTTCTCTAGCCGGCCAGCAGGCATCGAAGCTGAGCATTTTCCCACTGAACTCGGTTTTGATACTGAACTGTAGTTAGGTCAAGACCTTGGTGAGGACGACGAGCACGCAGATGAGCTTCCCTGAGAACGATTCTGACAGTTTGTGTGAAATTCTTTGGTTGTGCAAACTCAGTTTTTCAAATCAAATCAAATGTTATTTGTCGCATGCTCCGAATACAACAAGTGTAGACCTTATTGTGAAATACTTACTTACGAGCCCTTAACCAAAAATGCAGTTAAGAAAAATAAGAGTTAAGAAAAGATTTACTAAATCAACGAATGTAAAAAATAAATAAAAGAGCAACAATAAAATAACAATAATCAGGCTATATACAGGGGGTGCCGGTACCGAGTCAATGTGCGGGGGTACAGGTTAGTCAAGGTAATTGAGGTAATATGTACATGTAGGTAGCGGTTTAGTGACTATGTATAAATAGAAGCCGGATGTGGAGGTCCTCGGCTGGTGTGGTTACAGTGTGAGGCCGGTTGGACCTACTGACAAATTCTCTAAAACAATGGAGGCGGCTTATGGTAGAGAAATTCAAATTCAATTCTCTGGCAACAGCTTTGGTGGACATTCCTGCAATCAGCATGCCAATTGCACACTCCCTCAAATCTTGAGACATCTGTGGCTTTGTGTTGTGTGAAAGAAACTGCACATTTTAGAGTGGCCTTTTATTGTCCCCAGCACAAGGTGGACCTGTGTAATGATCGTGCTGTTTAATTAGCTTCTTGATATGCCACACCCGTCAGGTGGATGAATTATCTTGGCAAAGGAGAAATGCTCATTAACAGGGATGTAATCGAATTTGTACACAAATGTTGCGTGTATTAAAACTTTTTGGCATCTTTTTCAGCTCATGAAACATGGGAACAACACTTTACATGTTGCTTTCATATTTTTGTTCAGTAGTAAGAAGAATATAATTGAATTTAGCTGAATAAAATGGAAACAATATTTTTCCAATTCCAGAGCGAGTGCTAATATTAAGTGGCTATGTTTAAAAGTGATCATTTGAACCAGGTCCTATATGCTAGATTTAGAGTTATTTGGAAACTTTAGTTGTGAATGATAAAAACCTTAGAATGTCATGGGCTCCATGACCGAACTATAAGATTATAAAAAATTGAAAAAAATTATTGCACTCTGTTCCTTGCCTCAGGCTGCACACAAGGTGTTATCTCATCAAGTGATCATATTTTCACCCATCAGACTTTTCTCAAATGAATCTTGTCTTTACTAATATGTCAAATTTGTTTAAGATTTAGAATGGCCCATTATCAAATGGGCAGCAACAGGGGCAGAGGAAAAATACATGTAATCCGTATGCACTCGAATAGAGAATGGAGGCCACTTCCCATGGTTTGTTTTTCAATCATGCTGGGTAGGCTACTCCGGTTTTACAGTGGAGCATGTGCTTACTATTATCAGCTGAGAAATCTATATATTAGCAGCTGGGATCCTCCTCTTTTTAGTGGTAACCATCAGAACTCTGGTTTCACATGGGATTGCATATAGAAATGTCTGGGCTTATAAGAACCCTTATTTCACACCACACATCAACCACTGTTTGAGGAGCATGCAGCCTCTCGCTGTGAGACAGGTGATATTCCGCCCAAACTCTGTATGCCATGGGATATCCAACCCTGTTCCTGCAGCTACCAGTGCTTCATTTGGAAAACCAAGTGAAATCTGCTTGAGAACATCGATAGTAAGATGTTTTCACAACAAAACATATTTCATTAAACTGTTGACAGCTACTCTCTCTGTGCGCTTGAGAAAGGTATGACAGTGAGAGAAGAGGAGATGGAAACGCATGGTGGTGAGATATGCTGTGGCTAAAGGTAATGTGTCAGTCTAATAATTATGAAAATATTTAAAAAATCCCTATTACTAGGGCTATTCTCTCCCAGACTCATGGAAAGAAAGTTTGGAGTGTAGCATAAGGTAACAGTCCATCCAGTATGCTAATCCAGTATACAGTTCACACTCAAAAGGTACTAGAATTTGTTTCATTTTGGAGAATATCTTAAATCTATTTGGTGTTTTTTTCTGCCGGGAGTAATATGTGGTATGCTATTAGGCTATGTATTGTATAATGACACAATCATTATTTTAATGTTGTGTTTTTTGTGGGGGCTTGGGCTCATATACACTCACCGGCCAGTTTATTAGGTACCGGGTCAGACCGACATCTGCCTTTAGAACAGTCCATCTCATCCCAAATATTCTCTATTGGGTTGAAGTCTGGGGACTCTCAAGTAAACTAAACTAGCTGTCATGTTCCAGGTGATGTTTTTCCACTCCTCAATTGTCCAGTATTTTTGAACATGTGCCCATTGGAGATGCTTCTTCTTGTTTTTAGCTGATAGCAGTGGAACCCGGTGTGGTCTTCCGCTGCAATAGGCCATCCGTGACAAGGGTTGAATAGTTGTGCGTTCCGAAATGCCGTTCTGCACACCACTGTTGTACTTTCGATTGTATTTGCATTGGTATCAGAGTAGTTAGAGGGACAATAGAGCACTTAGTATCAAGTATCAGACCATTAGTGACCTGACGGTCATTAGCGAATTGGTTACTACCAATGCATGTCCAGATTGCATAAAAGGATATTACCATGACTCAACGGTCATGTGGGATTTGACAACGGTCATGACTCATGACTCTCGGCGTGGCGGTAATACGGTCACAGCAACAGCCCTAAGCCCCGAGACAAGGGTTCAATTCCCACGTCCCACCCTTCCTACTACTGTATGTCTGCTCCTCCACCATCTTCCTATCAATTTCTAATCTGTAATTCAGATGAGAAATATCATCTCATCTCATCCATATCAATCTCTTCTCAGGTTAAACCAGAGGTGTGAACAATTTCCCTGTTTATATGACACGTTCTCAATTATCGGGTGATTTCGTCAACACCAGAATGCCACAGTAGCGACACACAAGGACAACGCCGTGCGTTTCTCAGACGTAGAATGCAAATGCCAGATTGCAATTAAATGAAAGAATAGGCATATCAATGCATGCTGGGAACTTAATAAGCAGGCAATTATTAATTCCAGTGGGTTCGATAAACAAAAGTTTTAACAAGAAGCTTCCGTGTTGTGTTCATCTATCTCGCGGCTGTGGTGCATTGTTTGTGCATCACAAGTGGGGATCTATAACTGATTACCATCTGATGTGAGAGATGAATTTAGTCACCAACAACAGCCAGGGAAATATCAACCTGGCTGCCTGCCAGTGATTTGAATATTTCTCAAATTAAACAAATCTACCAATATCAATCAATCAATGCATGCTGACTGCATTAGCTAGTTATCACCAGTGATTTACAATCAGTGCAGTTAACGTAAGGTAGGTAAGAGAACCACAAATCACATACACAATGTACATATAAGGTATACATGGTTTTGGTTATCACTAGAATCTGCAAAGTAGTGCCATTGTATGGCTGCTGACTGGGGTCGATGCAATAAGAATATAATTCCACAGTGATGAATCACACATTCAATGGCTTTACATAAGCCATTACATGAGGAAGTATCTATATTTACGGTTGCATCTGCAGCAGCAGCCTCTGGTTACTAATCTTTTGTGATAAGAGTGAGGTTGGATATTTGATTAAAATAGAGAGTTCAGTATGTCCCTTTCATCCCTACCTTTTATCTGACATGCACGTAAAAAAGGGCGGTCACATACAGTACCAGTCAAAAGGGTTTTTCTTGATTTTTACTATTCTCTACATTGTAGAATTGTGAAGATATCAAAACTATGAAATAACACAAATGAAAATATATTGATATTTTTCATAGTAGCCACCCTCTGTCTTGATGACAGCTTTGCACACTATTGGCATTCTCTCAACCAGCTTCACCTGGAATGATTTTCCAATAGTCTTGAAAGAGTTACCACATATGCTGAGCACTGGTTTGCGCTTAGTAAGACTATCATTTGTTTTTCAAAAGAACAATGACACCTCCAGGCTGTGTAAGGGCTATTTGACCAAGAAGGAGAGTGATGGAATGATGGAGTTCTGCATCAGATGACCTGGCCTCCACAATCACTCGACCTCAACCCAATTGAGATGGTTTGGGATGAGTTTGACCACAGAGTGAAGGAGAAGTAGCCAACAAGTTCTCAGCATATGTGGGTACTCCTTCAAGACCGTTGGAAAAACATTCCAGCTGAATCTGGTTGAGAGAATGCAAAGCTGTCATCAAGGTAAAGGGTGGCTACTTTGAAGAATCTAAAATCTAAAATATATTTTGATTTGTTTAACACTGTTTTGGTGACAACATGATTCCATTTGTATTATTTCATAGTCTTGACGTCTTCACTAGTATTCTACAATGTAGAAAATGGTAAAAATAAAGAAAAACCCTTGAATGAGTAGGTGTGTCCAAACTTTTGATTGGTACTGTATACGCAGTAGTATTGTATCGATACTAAAAAGGCTTATATAACAATGTGTCTAAGAAGTGCACAACATAAAACATCATGCCATACTGTAACAGTACCTAAGAAACATTTCAATGCAATGCATGAACATCCATAAGTGCTTAACGAAAAAAACATAGATGTATGCATGTCATTGGCAAACCCTTACTTATATGTTGACTTGTGAGGAAGATGGTATGTAGCTTTTACACTGTATTGTGCTCTTTATAGAAAGTTAAGGAACAGCTCCTACCACAGAGTTCCATTGGTATGAGACACTTCACTCCAATTTAGTGATTGGAGAAGTACATTGCTTTGCAAGGTGGATTTCACAAGCCCTCAAGTTCTGCTAGGGAACAGTGTTGAGTTGAACAAAACAGCAAGATTATATTGTGTGTGGTGGTGAGTAATGGACAGTGAGGATGAAGAACATCTTCCATTAACTGGTGGGATTATTTGCCACTGAGTCATCGCACATGAATGTTCTGGGGAACAAAGCCCCAGTTTATTGGTTTCCTCTCAAACAGTAGCTGATTCATTTCTGAAACGCCACACAAACAACCAGAGCAATGTGTCTATCTATCTATCTAACGCTCTCCAGGACCAGAGGTTGACACCATTGCTAAGGAAAATTGTGTTGAGTTTTTATGAAAAGGGGAAGTGAATTACCCTCCTCTTTCAAATGTCATTGTTTTATTGGGACAGACATATTGATTAAAAAAGGGGGAAACCGATGAGAGGTGTGCAGACCGGGTTGAGGAGATCAACTTGGGGATTGACATTCAAAACCTTTTTTACAGGTCATGCGCAGTCTGCAGTCTGGAGTTGGCTGCGTTAGCACTAGACCAAACTCAGACACAAGCAAAACAAAATTGGAGGTAAATTCACTGGCGGTAAGTCTCTCTGTCTGGACCACTTGATTGGCCGCCATTAAGGAGTGAGGAACATCTGAGGCCTGTCACAGCTGCTATGTTTGTGGTGCAATTTCAGGACCCCAAAGTAAACAGTGTCCATATGCTCGACGTTCACACCCAATCAATTACCTATTAATGGTCTTAAGGAGAGTTCACACGGAGGTCAAGGTGTCCAGACAGTTGGGGACAGCCTGGGTGATTAGGAAACCCTTATTTGCAGCTGCTAAGTGGATTGTTGGCATGACAGAAGGCTAGATCATGGAGAAAAAGATGACAATACGGCAAGACAACAGTATTTGTGGCCGGGAAATGGTAACAGACATGTAAAAAGAACTGGCTTGATCCGAAGGTACTACACTACAAGAATTTGATTAAAGGATTCAAAACCCTTGCACTGACATAATAAGTCACAGTGAAAGACTACCTGGGCTTTGGTAATGAAATAAGGTCTTGGCTTGACAATGAATGGAAGATGAGGATGGGCTAAACTTGAGGGGGTTGTAGAGAATGTGACAGCATGCGTCATCCCTTTGAATGGACACGATCAGCATGGATAAAATTAATTGCCAACCATCTGATAACTGTAGACATAATCTGAAATTAGTAATGGCTCAATAGCAATGCTCTCTTCACTAATTAATCACTGTAACACTCTTCCTAAACCACTTGTCATAGGGCCCGATCTACCCTAAGCTAGTTTGATCAAATTAAATTGTATTTATCAAATGCACCTAATACAATGGGTGTGATATCCCAGAAATGTTGCATATGCACAAAAAAGCTTATTTCTCTCAAATTTTGTGCACAATTTTTTTTACATCCCTGTTAGTGAGCATTTCTATTTTGCCCAGATATTCCATCCACATGACAGGTGTGGCATATCAAGAACCTGATTAAAACAGCATGATCATTACCCAGGTGCACCTTGTGCTGGGGACAATAAAAGGGCACTCTAATTTCTCTACCATAAGCCGCCTCCAACATCGTTTTAAAGAAATTGACAGAACGTGCAACTGGCCTCAAAACCGCAGACCACGTGTAACCACGCCGCCAAGGTCCTCCACATCTGCTTCTTCACTTGTGGGATCATCTGAGACCAGCCACCTGGACAAGTGATGAAATTGTGTGTTTGCACAACTGAAGAATCTCTCTGCAAACTGTCAGAAACCGTCTCAGGGAAGCTCATCTACGTGCTTGTCGTCCTCACCAGGGTCTTGACCTGACTGCAGTTCGGAGAAGTGTGCTCTTCACAGAGGAATCCCTGTTTCAACAGTACCGGGTAGATGGCACACAGCATGTATGGCATCGTGTTGGCGACCAGTTTGCTGATGTCAACGATGTGTACAGAGTGCCCATGGTGGGGGTGGGGTTATGGTATGGGCATGCATAAGCTACAGACAACAAACACAATTGCATTTTATGGATAGCAATTTGAATGCACAGAGATAACGTGACGAGATCCTGAGGCCCATTGTCGTGCCATTCATCCGCCGCCATCACCTCATGTTTCAGCATGATAATGTGCAGCTCCATGTCGCAAGGATCTGTACACAATTATTGGAAGCTGAAAATGTCCCAGTTCTTCCATGGCTTGCATACTCATCAGACATGCTCATTGGGATGCGTTGGATCGACTGGTACGCCAGCATGTTACAGTTCCCGCCATTATCCCTCAACTTCGCAAAGCCATTGAAGAGGAATGGGACAACATTGCACAACCCACAATCAACAGCCTGATCAACTCTATGCGAAGAAGATGGTGATCACACCAGATTCTGACTGGTTTCTGATCCACGCCCCTACTTTTTTTTGTTAAGGTATTTGTGACCAACAGATTAATATCTGTATTCCCAGTCATGTGAAATCCATAGATTAGGGCCTAATACAGTTACTGAAATTGACTGAATTCCTTATATGAACTGTAATTCAGTAAAATCTTTGACATTTTGCATGTTGAGTTTATATTTTTGCTCAATGTACATGAAGGCAGGGTAAAGTGACTAGCCATCAGGATAGATAATAATATGTGTAAAATAAAGAACAGAGTAGAAGCAGCAGAGTCGCAGCAACAGATAAACCTTCACGTAAGCTACTGTATATTCCAAGCATTCATAACAGGGCATGATAGTGTCCGCTTTCATAACAGGGCACGACAGTGTCCATTAATTTACGATAATCAGACATGACACCATCTGATATGCAACACACAGCCAATGACAACATTATGCATCACTGCATTTAGAGTATTAAAAGGACATTACACTCCAAAATCTAAGTTTGTCAGATGTTTTCAATAGTATCCTAATATCAAGATGAATCCATGTCCCACACCACCAGTTGTGTACGCCTCAGCTATACACCTCAAATGAATGGAAAAGAAAAGCACAATAAATCTGGAAATGATATGGTTCTTATCTTTTTATTCTTTTTGGACAGTGGCATATCGCTGGAACTACAAAGCAGATGGGCTTGGAGCTGGACTTATCTCAACAGAAGAACACATTTGAGGTCTGAAAACATCTGTTTTTGGAGTGTAATACACTTGGTGCTCCTGAGCCAAAAAGGGTCCCCTAAATGGCAAAAAATGATTGTCCAGAAATGACCTCATTGGAAAGAAAAGGGCACATCTCCTTGTTAGCCTATAAATGACAGATTGTATTGTATGCGGAAAGAAATATATTACTATTATCATAGTGCCTATGAACTGTTCAGACGACACACATAATTTGAGTTAGCAACTAAACTACTATAATGTACCTTTTAATGTAAGTATAATAAGACAGGTACGTACCTTACTGGCCCCAGGCAGCAGGTGCAGTTTGACATATGGATCTGAGAGCCCGTTGTGGTCCATGGGTTTTAGCCCCTGTGGGGGAGACAGACAAGAGAGTGTCGTAAGACTTCACAAGGTAGTACCTGCCAGACCTACAAGGCCACCTGACATCCAATTTAAGTCAAACACTTTTGCTTCTGTCAAGTGCACAACCTCGTCAGAAGAACAAAAGCCATGTCACCTAAATAGAAACTCCAGACGTGAGACCTGTTCCACAGCTGGCAAAATAACTTTTCCACAAACAAAAAATTCCATCTCACTGCCTCAGTCGACTTCAGAATGTGTTGAGAGAAACTGAAATAACGAGTAAATATAACTCTTGTGAAGGTTAGCTCTCTAACAAGAGAACTAAAACGGTTCATATGAAGTACTGGTTCAGCATATGTGTTAGTAAATCAGCTATACTGAACAAAAATATAAACGCAAAATGGAACAATTTCAAAGATTTTATTGAGTTACAGTTCATAAAAGGACATCAGTCAATTGAAATGAATTCATTAGGCCCTAATCTATGAATTTCACATGACTGGGAATACAGATTTGTATTTGTTGGTCACAGAAAAGTAGGGGCGTGGATCAGAAAACCAGTCAGTATCTGGTGTGAACACCATTTGCCTCATGCAGCGTGACACATCTCCTTCACATAGAGTTGATCCGGCTGTTGATTGTGGCCTATGGAATGTTGCCCCACTCCTCTTCAATGGCTGTGCGAAGTTACTGGACACTGGCGGGCACTGGAACACGCTGTCCTACATGTTAATCCATAGCATCCCAAACATGCTCAATGGGTGACCTGTCAGGTCACCAACACAAAATGTGAAGAAATCCAAGGGGTCTAAATACTTTTGCAAGGCACTGTATATTTCACTATATCAACCAAACACCATTGATGTGCAGCATCAGCTACTGCGGCAGTGAACGGAGTTGCCCAACCTTGTACTAGGCCATTGTCAGATGGACATGTATTAATATTTTGAAGTTACAATAAACAGATTGTTGTAACTCTTAGTTGTTTGTGACTTGTTTGCAATTGCCGAGTGTCAGCTGAATCAAAGTTGTACTTTTTCTCTCTCTCCCCCTTAGTTAAGTTGAACTGTTTTCCTTTTGTGTGTGAGTTCGCACGTGTCTGTCTGTCTGCGTCAGTGCTATCCTATCTCCCAAACTTATTTGCTCAGCCATGTGTGGGATGAACATTCTTCAGTGTGTGTGTGGCATTTCTCTCCCAACACAGAGCAACACTTGGTAATGAACGTTTTTTTTGATCCCCATGAGTTTCGGGTGAACAAGTGCAAAGTTAATATTTCTATTTTCGTGAGGCGGCTACTCGTCAGGAAAACCTTCTATACATATTTGTGTGTGCCTAATCAAAAACTCATGTCACATTCCAATTCCACATCAAAACCAAACTATGAAAACTTTAAGAACAAAAAAGCTTGAAATATGATTGTAGGACTGAGTGGAGCAGGAGGGAATGAGTGTTTTTTCTCTGTTCCTACGTTGCTTCCTCTGAGCAATCATTTGTTGGAGGTCCATTACTGCCTCTACTCTCTACGCTCTGAGCCTTTCCTCCTTTCATTCGCAGCATCTCATCTCCTCTACAAAGCCCCAGGTTGAGTCAGATGTTTGTGTGGGACACAGATGGATGTTCTCTTTGATAGTCCAACGGTGCAAGTGTCTCCCCATTGTGCGAGCGGCTTCAGAGACGCTCCACAGATGTGAATTGATAGGATCTGTCGTGGAATTGCGCCAGACAACAAAAAGTTTCCCAACACACATTTGTGGGCCTCACTACTCCAAGTTATGTTATGTTCTACTGTAGATACCACTACCAGTCTCTGGGCTGAACCCAATAGGATTCAGACACTTTGGAATAAGCTGTCTACAAGTAGCATGAAATATCAGCTTTGCGTTTGACAGGCAACTCAAGGCTGATGTATTGAGTATATGTAGTGTTTAGTGAGTGGATGCTTCCCTAGGTAAATTGTTTTGTTCATGGTTTAAATACCTAGCTGGCTGACATACAGTATGAGCCTAGGGGTGCTCCTTCACTCTGTTACATCGCTGAAGAGCAATAGATCAGTAGCTTTGACGCACTATGATACTGTGTTCTTGCGTTGTCACCAGAGTTGGGGTTAATTCCACAACTTAAATTAAATTCCCTCTCCCTGTAAATTCCATTTAACTCAATTCAAACTCCAGTTCAGTCTTTGAATTCAGAGATAATTAAATTCCTCTCAATTCCAATGTTAGGTACATTCCCCAAATTCCAATTTGAATTAAATTCCTTCAGGCTTTCAGGATGATAATGTCACTGTTCAGACAGGCTAGCTATACTGGAAATACGAGTTGAAATGATTTAAAACAAATCCTGTACTCCATTTTTTATACTAATTGCCTTACTTCCATCAATTCAAGATTAAATATTTGTACAGTTAGTTCTATTGAAATAGTCCAAACAGTCTAATCCCAATCTAATCCTAATTCAATCATTTAAAGAATGTTGACATTTGAATTGAATTCAACATAAATTCTCCACTCCATGAGTGAATTTAATTGGAATTTCAAATTACATTGGAATTGACCAAAACCCTGACTGTTAGGCTGTAGGGGTGGAAGCATTAAATACATGGTGAGGTAACACTCAACCAAAGCTCCCTGTGCAGCTACAACCTCCTCTACCCAGTTTTCTTCCTTACTGAAGACTAGCCCAGTCAATCGAAACAGAAGCAAGCGAGATCAGGCTAGTGACCGAGATCAGAATAGTTCCACCAGGCTAGAGGAGGACCAGACATGGGCACTGGTCTGAAATACCTGGACATCTGGTTAAGTGTTCTACAGGATACCAGGTATGATGGCCAAAATTGAGCCATGAATGTCTCATTTAGAAAATGGTTGAAGTCAAGCATGAGAGGGCATCGTCGAATGACCAACTACAACCAAAGCTGAAATGCTTTAATCATCTAACAATTTTTTTGACATCTCTTTAAAGTAAAGACAGCGAATAGGCTATATCATACATATTTTCCTATTCAAACTTCAAACTATGGCACTAGAAAATGGCAGTTGATTGAAGGGACTGACATACAGTAGATACTATCTCCCTCCGTGGCGGTTACCACCCCACTGACCTTAACTCTAAACTGGGCAGAGATGCATTATGTGGGTTTGGTGTCGGATGAACAGATGATCATCTGCATGATCGCAGCCCTGATTGCCTAAGCCACCAGTGAATAGCCAGTTGATCATAATTATGGGGAAACGGGGGGAGATGACGGTTATGAAAGGCAGATGGGCACCATGCAACAGTGTATCCACACACCTCACACATAGTCATTAATTCCCCTTGATGCTGCCTTTGTGTGTTGTGCCTGTGTCTCCGCCTCCCTCCGGCCCCTTTCCCCACATGCCTGGAAATGTCTGAATTTGTTGAATCAAATCAAGTCCTCTTTATCTTTAATATTACCCTTCCTTGCTTCATCTCCTTACGCGAGGAGGTGTGTGTGGTTGGGCAAGGCAGAATACATGTTTGTGAATGTAGAGATTAGTTTCAGTGAAATGCTGGAGGGAATTGGAGGGATGTAAGAAGTCTTGTAGATAACCTAAGCTTCATGGCCAGCCTATGAGCTAGAGTTTACATGGCTTGTGTGGAATTTCATTCTGTTAAAGGCCCAGTACCGTTAAAAAATATATTTTACTCAGTTGTATCAATATTTCCACACTATGAGGTTGAAATAATAGAGTTAAATTGTGAAAATTATGATAATGCCTTTTAGTGTTGGAGCTGTTTGAAAAGAGTGGCTGAAATTTCAGCCTGTTTTGGTGTGATGGAGTTTGGCCTGCCTGGTGACATCATCATCCAGTAAATTAGTTAATAGACCAATAAGAAAGACTTCCAAAGCTAGTTTTCAGACTTCCCCTCTTCACTTAGACCACTTCCAGACAGTCCTAGCAAAATTCTTGCTTGAGAAATTACTCTAAGCAAAGAAGCTATTTTTGTTTCTTTTTACTATTTTAATTAGAGAAAACAAATCACAGTAAGGTAAGTAATTGTTACCTCAAAATGATTTGATATTGAGATAACAATGGCTGCATTGGATCTTTAAGCTTTAATTATATTCAAGTAAACAGGAGTTTGGCAAATTTCAAATGGTGTAGGATACACTCACTGTTTTTCTTACCTATTTATCAAAGAAGCCACAGGCAGCTGCTGCAAAGTATGCATTCCTTTATCTTTCAGCTTGTGTGGGATGCACACAACTGCCCCAAAAACACAAAGTCTAATCTATCTCAAATTTAAAAAAAAACTAAAACTAACCCACTGTTTGCTTAAAACATAAATGTTCTTAATACATTCTGTCTAGCATCTGGGCTACATCTGGAAACCCTTTTCCCAGTTGCTGCATTTTGGCCTTATTCCCTGCCACATTTAACTGTCTCTGGCATATGTCTTTGTTAGCATATCTGACTGGCCTGTGTACCTGCAGAGGGTACCTGCAGAGGCATCAATCACTAACAGCAGTGATAATGGAATAGATGAGTTGGGGTGGAGATCCCAGAGTAACAGTCAGGCTGGGGTTAAGAGACAATTTATGCTTAATCCGAAAATGTGGTCGTAGGTGCAGTATGGATAGTGTGACGCAATTGCAGAGCCTCCGGAGGAATGCAGAGGCCAAATTTTGTAACAATGCAAAGGGCTCCATACAGCTCCGCATTGACATGCTTTCTTGATGGTAGGTGGGGGCGGGAGGTCCAGTATAAACACACACTCACTTCCTTGATGCAGATGTCGGATTGACTATGCAGAGCCTTTAACTTATAAAGAAATTAAATCCGCTTTGTGTTTTTTTCCTACGCCACCTATATAGGTTCAGAACTTTTGTGAAATAGCAGATACAAATATAAATCAAACTGGACGGACATCAGAAATAGAGGAATGCCAGGACTAAAACAAACAAAATATAACTACTGTAAAATAGATTGTGTCTGCAAAATGTGTATAGTATGTATACACAGAAGGTAGAAGCCTAAGTGTTTTTGTTTATTAGTTTACTCCAATTGGGGGAGGGGTTGTAGGGTTTGCGGGGAATAATAAAGGTATATACTAAAAAAAAGTGTGTATGTGTATACAGTTGAAGTCGGAAGTTTACATACACTTAGGTTGGAGTCATTAACACTCGTTTTTTCAACCACTCCACAAATTTCTTGTTAACAAACTATAGTTTTGGCAAGTTGGTTAGGACATCTACTTTGTGCATGACACAAGTAATTTTTCCAACAGTAGTTTACAAACAGATTATTTCACTTATACTGTATCACAATTCCAGTGGGTCATAAGTTTACATACACTAAATTGACTGTGCCTTTAAACAGCTTAGAAAATTCCCGAAAATTATGTCATGGCTTTAGAAGCTTCTGATGGGCTAATTGACATCATTTGAGTCAATTGGAGGTGTACCTGGTATCGGCCACAGCCCACAAGCTTTAACTTCCCGACTGATGTTCCTGTGATTTTGACACCTCCACTGATTGTTGCCAACCTTACTTTGCTACTTGACAACTTTACGTTTTTACTTTTTAATTACCGTTTATATTTTTGGTTTAAAACTTCTTTTTTTTTCATTCAACTTTTTCACTCCGGACGCTTTATTTGGACATGGTTCGTCAGCAATCATTGGGCAAGGGTAATTTCAGTGTAGGAAAGGATGAAACAGCGTCTGTGCCACCAGTAAGTACAGATAGTAACATTAGTATAAATCCCCTCGCACGGTCCCGCAGCCGGACAACTTTCTCACGGTTTCTGGAGGGAAATGCTGTAGGAATGCTCAACCGGTGTCACTCATTCAGCCGACAGAAACTTTCAACCGGTTTTCCCCATTAAGCAACGAGTCGGAGTCAGAGGCCAAGCCTTCTCTGGTCTCTAGTCCTCCCGTTACGGGGTCTGAGATGCCAAAGCTTCCCACCATTAGCTCTGACAAGTTGAAAACTCTAGTCATTGGCGACTCCTTTACCCGCAGTATTAGACTTAAAACGAATCATCCAGCGATCATACACTGTTTACCAGGGGGCAGGGCTACCGACGTTAAGGCTAATCTGAAGATGGTGCTGGCTAAAGCTAAAACTGGCAAATGTAGAGAGTATAGAGATATTGTTATCCACGTCAGCACCAACGATGTTAGGATGAAACAGTCAGAGGTCACCAAGCGCAACATAGCTTCAGCGTGTAAATCAGCTAGAAAGATGTGTCGGCATCGAGTAATTGTCTCTGGCCCCCTCCCAGTTAGGGGGAGTGATGAGCTCTACAGCACGGCGGTGTTCGCCGTAGCAATCTAACTAGGATAAAGACCTCCTCCATTCCTGCCAGAGATCAAGATACCTCACATCTCGAAATAGGGATACTTAATGTAAGACCCCATACTTCAAAGGCAATTATAGTCAATTAAATAATCACTGATCATAATCTTGATGTGATTGGCCTGACTGAAACATGGCTTAAGCCTGATGAATTTACTGTGTTAAATGAGGCCTCACCTCCTGGCCACACTAGTGACCATATCCCCCGTGCATCCCGCAAAGGCGGAGGTGTGGCTAACATTTACAATAGCAAATTTCAATTTACAAAAAAAAATGACGTTTTCGTCTTTTGAGCTTCTAGTCATGAAATCTATGCAGCCTACTCAATCACTTTTTATAGCTACTGTTTACAGGCCTCCTGGGCCATATACAGCGTTCCTCACTGCGCATTATGCCCTGAATATATTCTACCATGCCCAGAAACCTGCTCCTTTTATTCTCTGTCCCCAACGCTCTAGGCGACCAGTTTTGATAGCCTTTAGCCGCACCCTCATTCTACTCCTCCTCTGTTCCGCGGGTGATGTGGAGGTAAACCCAGGCCATGCATGTCCCCAGGCACCCTCATTTCTGACTTCTGTGATCGAAAAAGCCTTGGTTTCATGCATGTCAACATCAGAAGCCTCCTCCCTAAGTTTGTTTTACTCACTGCTTTAGCACACTCTGCTAACCCTGATGTCCTTGCCGTGTCTGAATCCTGGCTCAGGAAGGCCACCAAAAATTCTGAGATTTCCATACCCAACTATAACATTTTCCATCAAGATAGAACTGCCAAAGGGTGAGGAGTTGCAGTTTACTGCAGAGAGAGCCTGCAAAGTAATGTCATACTTTCCAGGTCCATACCCAAACAGTTCAAACTACTAATTTTGAAAATTACTCTCTCCAGAAATAAGTCTCTCACTGTTGCTGCCTGCTACCGACCCCCCTCAGCTCCCAGCTGTGCCCTGGACACCATTTGTGAATTGATCGCCCCCATCTAGCTTCAGAGTTTGTTCTGTTAGGTGACCTAAACTGGGATATGCTTAACACCTCGGCAGTCCTACAATCTAAGCTAGATGCCCTCAATCTCACACAAATCATCAAGGAACCCACCAGGTACAACCTTAAATCTGTAAACAAGGGCACCCTCATAGACGTCATCCTGACCAACTGGCCCTCCAAATACACCTCTGCTCTCTTCAACCAGGATCTCAGCGATCACTGCCTCATTGCCTGTATCCGCTACGGAGCCGCTGTCAAACGACCACCCCTCATCACTGTCAAACGCTCCCTAAAACACTTCTGTGAGCAGGCCTTTCTAATCGACCTGGCCCGGGTATCCTGGAAGGACATTGACCTCATCCCGTCAGTTGAGGATGCCTGGTCATTCTTTAAAAGTAACTTCCTCACCATTTTAGATAAGCATGCTCCGTTCACAAAATGCAGAACTAAGAACAGATACATCCCTTGGTTCACTCCAGACCTGACTGCCCTCGACCAGCACAAAAATATCCTGTGGCGGACTGCAATAGCATCGAATAGTCCCCGCGATATGCAACTTTTCAGGGAAGTCAGGAACCAATACACGCAGTCAGTCAGGAAAGCTAAGGCCAGCTTCTTCAGGCAGAAGTTTGCATCCTGTAGCTCCAACTCCAAAAAGTTCTGAGACACTGTGAAGTCCATGGAGAACAAGAGCACCTCCTCCCAGCTGCCCACTTCACTGAGGCTAGGTAACACGGTCACCACCGATAATTCCAGGATTATCAAAAAATTCAACAAGCATTTCTCAACAGCTGGCCATGCCTTCCACCTGGCTACTCCAACCTCAGCCAACAGCTCCGCCCCCCCCCGCAGCTACTCGCCCAAGCCTCTCCAGGTTCTCCTTTACCCAAATCCAGATAGCAGATGTTCTGAAAGAGCTGCAAAACCTGGACCCGTACAAATCAGCTGGGCTTGACAATCTGGACCCTCTATTTATGAAACTATCTGCCGCCATTGGCGCAACCCCTATTACCAGCCTGTTCAACCTCTCTTTCATATCGTCTGAGATCCCCAAGGATTGGAAAGCTGCAGCAGTCATCCCCCTCTTCAAAGGGGGAGACACCCTGGACCCAAACTGTTACAGACCTATATCCATCCTGCCCTGCCTATCTAAGGTCTTCGAAAGCCAAGTCAACAAACAGGTCACTGACCATCTCGAATCCCACCGTACCTTCTCCACTGTGCAATCGGGTTTCCGAGCCGGTCACGGGTGCACCTCAGCCACGCTCAAGGTACTAAACGATATCATAACCGCCATCGATAAAAGACAGTACTGTGCAGCCGTCTTCATCGACCTTGCCAAGGCGTTCGACTCTGTCAATCACCATATTCTTATCGGCAGACTCAGTAGCCTCGGTTTTTCGGATGACTGCCTTGCCTGGTTCACCAATTACTTTGCAGACAGAGTTCAGTGTGTCAAATCGGAGGGCATGCTGTCCGGTCCTCTGGCAGTCTCTATGGGGGTGCCACAGGGTTCAATCCTCAGGCCGACTCTTTTCTCTGTATATATCAATGATGTTGCTCTTGCTGCGGGCGATTCCCTGATCCACCTCTACGCAGACGACACCATTCTATATACTTCCGGCCCGTCCTTGGACACTGTGCTATCTAACCTCCAAACGAGCTTCAATGCCATACAACACTCCTTCCGTGGCCTCCAACTGCTCTTAAACGCTAGTAAAACCAAATGCAAAAAAACAAATGCATGCTTTTCAACCGTTCGCTGCCTGCACCCGCACGCCTGACCAGCATCACCACCCTGGATGGTTCCGACCTTGAATATGTGGACATCTATAAGTACCTAGGTGTCTGGCTAGACTGTAAACTCTCCTTCCAGACTCATATCAAACATCTCCAATCGAAAATCAAATCAAGAATCGGCTTTCTATTCCGCAACAAAGCCTCCTTCACTCACGCCGCCAAACTTACCCTAGTAAAACTGACTATCCTACCGATCCTCGACTTCGGCGATGTCATCTACAAAATTGCTTCCAACACTCTACTCAGCAAACTGGATGCAGTTTATCACAGTGCCATCCGTTTTGTCACTAAAGCACCTTATACCACCCACCACTGCGACTTGTATGCTCTAGTCGGCTGGCCCTCGCTACATATTCGTCGCCAGACCCACTGGCTCCAGATCATCTACAAGTCCATGCTAGGTAAAGCTCCGCCTTATCTCAGTTCACTGGTCACGATGGCAACACGCATCCGTAGCACGCGCTCCAGCAGGTGTATCTCACTGATCATCCCTAAAGCCAAACCATTCATTTGGCCGCCTTTCGTTCCAGTTCTCTGCTGCCTGTGACTGGAACAAATTGCAAAAATCTCTGAAGTTGGAGACTTTTATCTCCCTCACCAACTTCAAACATCTGCTGTCTGAGCAGTTAACCGATCGCTGCAGCTGTACATAGTCTATCGGTAAATAGCCCACCCATTTTTACCTACCTCATCCCCATACTGTTTTTATTTATTTACTTTTCTGCTCTTTTGCACACCAATATCTCTACCTGTACATGACCATCTGATCATTTATCACTCCAGTGTTATTAATCTGCAAAATTGTAATTATTCGCCTACCTCCTCATGCCTTTTGCACACAATGTATATAGACTCCCCTTTTTTTCTACTGTGTTATTGACTTGTTAATTGTTTACTCCATGTGTAACTCTGTGTTGTCTGTTCACACTGCTATGCTTTATCTTGGCCAGGTCGCAGTTGCAAATGAGAACTTGTTCTCAACTAGCCTACCTGGTTAAATAAAGGTGAGAAAAAAAAAAGAAAAAAGAAAAAAAAATCCTATCGGACCTTGTAGTCATAGCAGGTAATATTCAAATTTTTGGTGATTTCAATATTCACATGGAAAAGTCCACAGACCCACTCCAAAAGGCTTTCGGAGCCATCATCGACTCAGTGGGTTTTGTCCAACATGTCTCTGGACCTACTCACTGTCACAGTCATACTCTGGACCTAGTTTTGTCCCATGGAATAAATGTTGTGGATCTTAATGTTTTTCCTCATAATCCTGGACTATCGGACCACCATTTTATTACATTTGCAATTGCAACAAATAATCTGGTCAGACCCCAACCAAGGAACATCAAAATACGTGCTATAAATTCACAACACAAAGATTCCTTGATGTCCTTCCAGACTCCCTCTGTCCACCCAAGGACACCAGAGGACAAAAATTAGTTAACCACCTAACTGAGGAACTCAAGTTAACCTTGCGCAATACCCTAGATGCAGTTGCACCCCTAAAAACTAAAAACATTTCTCATAAGAAACTAGCTCCCTGGTATAAAGAAAATACCTGAGCTCTGAAGCAAGCTTCCAGAAAATTGGAACGGAAATGGCGCCACACCAAACTGGAAGTCTTCCGACGAGCTTGGAAAGACAGTACCGTGCAGTATCGAAGAGCCTTTACTGCTGCTCGATCATCCTATTTTTCCAACTTAATTGAGGAAAATAAGAACAACCCGAAATTCCTTTTTGATACTGTCGCAAAGCTAACTAACAAGCAACGTTCCCCAAGAGAGGATGGCTTTCACTTCAGCAGTAATAAATTCATGAACTACTTTGATGAAAAGATCATGATTATTAGAAAGCAAATTATGGACTCCTCTTTAAATCTGCGTATTCCTTCAAAGCTCAGTTGTCCTGAGTCTGCACAACTCTGCCAGGACCTAGGATCAAGAGAGACACTCAAGTGTTTTAGTACTATATCTCTTGACACAATGATGAAAATAATCATGGCCTCTAAACCTTCAAGCTGCATACTGGACCCTATTCCAACTAAACTACTGAAAGAGCTGCTTCCTGTGCTTGGTCCTCCTATGTTGAACATAATAAACGGCTCTCTATCCACCAGATGTGTACCAAACTCACTAAAAGTGGCAGTAATAAAGCCTCTCTTGAAAAAGCCAAACCTTGACCCAGAAAATATAAAAAACTATCGGCCTATATCGAATCTTCCATTCCTCTCAAATATTTTAGAAAAGGCTGTTGCACAGAAACTCACTGCCTTCCTGAAGACAAACAATGTTTACTAAATGCTTCAGTCTGGTTTTAGACCCCATCATAGCACTGAGACTGCACATGTGACGGTGGTAAATGACCTTTTAATGGCATCAGACCGAGGCTCTGCATGTGTACTTGTGCTCCTAGACCTTAGTGCTGCTTTTGATACCATCGATCACCACATTCTTTTGGAGAGATTGGAAACCCAAATTGGTCTACACGGACAAGTTCTGGCCTGGTTTAGATCTTATCTGTCGGAAAGATATCAGTTTGTCTCTGTGAATGGTTTGTCCTCTGACAAATCAACTGTAAATTTTGGTGTTCCTCAAGATTCCGTTTTAGGACCACTATTGTTTTCACTATATATTTTACGTCTTGGGGATGTCATTCGGAAACATAATGTTAACTTTCACTGCTATGCGGATGACACACAGCTGTACATTTCAATGAAACATGGTGAAGCCCCAAAATTGCCCTCGCTAGAAGTATGTGTTTCAGACATAAGGAAGTGGATGGCTGCAAACGTTTTACTTTTAAACTCGGACAAAACAGAGATGCTTGTTCTAGGTCCCAAGAAACAAAGAGATCTTCTGTTTAATCTGACAATTAATCTTAATGGTTGTACAGTCGTCTCAAATAAAACTGTGAAGGACCTCGGCGTTACTCTGGACCCTGTTCTCTCTTTTGAAGAACATATCAAGACTGTTTCAAGGACAGCTTTTTTCCATCTACGTAACATTGCAAAAATCTGAAACTTTCTGCCCAAAAATTATGCAGAAAAATTAATCCATGCTTTTGTCACTTCTAGGTTAGACTACTGCAATGCTCTACTTTCCGGCTACCCGGATAAAGCACTAAATAAACTTCAGTTGGTGCTAAATACGGCTGCTAGAATCCTGACTAGAACCAAAACATTTGATCATATTACTCCAGTGCTAGCCTCCCTACTCTGGCTTCCTGTCAAGGCAAGGGCTGATTTCAAGGTTTTACTGCTAACCTACAAAGCATTACATGGGATTGCTCCTACCTATCTCTCTGATTTGGTCCTGCCGTACATACCTACATGTACGCTACGGTCACAAGACGCAGGCCTCCTAGTTGTCCCTAGAATTTCTAAGCAAACAGCTGGAGGCAGGGCTTTCTCCTATAGAGCTCCATTTTTATGGAATGGTCTGCCTACCCATGTGAGAGACGCAAACTCAGTCTCAACCTTTAAGTCTTTATTGAAGACTCATCTCTTCAGTGGGTCATATGATTGAGTGTAGTCTGGCCCAGGAGTGTGAAGGTGAACGGAAAGGCTCTGGAGCAACGAACCGCCCTTGCTGTCTCTGCCTGGCCGGTTCTCCTCTTTCCACTGGGATTCTCTGCCTCTAACCCTATTACAGGGGCTGAGTCACTGGCTTACTGGGGCTCTTTCATACCATCACTAGGAGGAGTGCGTCACTTGAGTAGGTTGAGTTACTGATGTGATCTTCCTGTCTGGGTTGGCGCCCCCCCCTTGGGTTGTGCCGTGGCGGAGATCTTTGTGGGCTATACTCGGCCTTGTCTCAGGATGGTAAGTTGGTGGTTGAAGATATCCCTCTGTTGGTGTGGGGGCTGTGCTTTGGCAAAGTGGGTGGGGTTACATCCTTCCTGTTTGGCCCTGTCCGGGGGTGTCATCGGATGGGGCCACAGTGTCTCCTGTCTCAGCCTCCAGTATTTATGCTGCAGTAGTTTATGTGTCGGGGGCTAGGGTCAGTTTGTTATATCTGGAGTACTTCTCCTGTCCTATTCAGTGTCCTGTGTGAATTTAAGTGTGCTTTCTCTAATTCTCTCTTTCTCTCTTTCTTTCTCTCTCTCGGAGGACCTGAGCCCTAGGACCATGCCTCAGGACTACCTGACATGATGACTCCTTGCTGTCCCCAGTCCACCTGGCCGTGCTGCTGCTCCAGTTTCAACTGTTCTGCCTTATTATTATTGGACCATGCTGGTCATTTATGAACATTTGAACATCTTGGCCATGTTCTGTTATAATCTCCACCCGGCACAGCCAGAAGAGGACTGGCCACCCCACATAGCCTGGTTCCTCTCTAGGTTTCTTCCTAGGTTTTGGCCTTTCTAGGGAGTTTTTCCTAGCCACCGTGCTTCTACACCTGCATTGCTTGCTGTTTGGGGTTTTATGCTGGGTTTCTGTACAGCACTTTGAGATATCAGCTGATGTACGAAGGGCTATATAAATCAATTTGATTTGATTTTGGTTGCATCACTGCCTGGTACGGCAATTGCTCGGCCTCTGACCGCAAGGCACTACAGAGGGTAGTGTGTACGGCCCAGTACATCACTGGGGTTAAGCTGCCTGCCATTCAGGACCTCTACACCAGGCGATGTCAGATGAAGGCCCTAAAAATTGTCAAAGACCCCAGCCACCCCAGTCATGGACTGTTCTCTTTACTACCGCATTGCAAGTGGTACTGGAGTGCCAAGTCTAGGACAAAAAGGCTTCTCAACAGTTTTTACCCCCAAGCCATAAGACTCTTGAACAGGTAATCATCTCCTCTGGACCTGTCATTTTCTGAACAGATTTTCTTGTTAGAAAAGATATTAATCTGGGATATTTTTGTGGGCCTAAGTTTCAGTGACACATCCAATGTCTGCATTTACGGATTGAAGAAGCAGTTTAAATTCATCCACTTTGTTAATCAATGACCTTGAATTACAAACATTCGGAGTCTCTGTGGCATTTTTGGACATATTTGCGACATCACATAATTCATTTACAACTCTGAGTTCACTTGAGCGGTTGTGTGTTTGAAGTATTTTAGGTCTGTTACCTTCTATTATTTAGTATTTTCCTATGTCTGCCCTTACCAGCTGTAGTCCCTCTCATCTGGCTTCTTGCGCTCATTATCCCAAAGCACTGACGTTTGTCTCGAATACGCCTTGCGTTTTTTGTAAATTCATAGAAAATGTGTTGAGTATTGCACAACGTTTGTACAATCCATCGTTATCAAAGCCATGCTTAATCGTTTAAAAAAGCAAGGGAAAGTATGCAGTGCGACAACAAAAAACTATAAAAAAACAAATATTTCAAACATTGTAACACATGTTACTCTCGAGCGGCTGTCTGGAAGTGCCACCAGGTATTACTTGTTGGGATGCCAATAGCGGGAAAGAGTTGGTTAGGGTTGGTATAGGCTGGTTACTGTTTAGTAAGGGTTTGGTTAGGGGTTGTCCACTCCAAATGGGACATTGGGAGTTGGTTGGGGTTGGTCTAGGTTGGTTAAGGTTTGGTTAAGGTATGGTTAGGGGTTGTCCACTCCAAAGGGGACATTAGGAGTTGGTTGGGGTTGGTGTCGGCTGGTTAAGGTTTGGTTATGGGTTGTCCACTCTACAGGATAAAGTGGGAGTTGGTTTGGGTTGGTGTAGGCTGCTGGTTAGGGTTTGGTATGGGTTTGATTAGAGGCTGTCCCTTCCACAGGGGAAAGTGGTAATTGGTTGTGGATGGTGTAGGCTGGTTAGAGTTTGTTTTTCGTTTGTGCACACCACAGGAGAAAATGGTGATTGATTGGGTTGGTGTAGGTTGGTTAGGGTTTGGTTAGGGATTTTCCACTCCACAGGGAACAGTGGGAGTCGGTGCCTTACCTTCTTATACCTGGGATTGGGGAGCTGTTCCCCAGCAAACATAAACCAGGACCATGTCGAGAGATAGGAGTGCATGCAAGAGAGTAAGGTGGAGGAAGAGAAACAAAATAAATATGAAGACTTTAGATAAAGAGAAAAACAACAGCATGCCTTTGAGGAAAAAAAAGAAAGGGGGAGTGGAAAGACAGAGAGTATTGTCTGAACTTTTAAAACAAAAACTACAAAGCAAATGAAAATGCTTGAGTTGGAAACATTTTTTTAATAATAACCAAGATGGAATTTGAAAAGTGTGTTACAATTAAATTAAATGTAAGTTTGTATTTCATGGTGAGTTGCTAGAAAGTTTACAGTTTTGAAACATTGCTACCTTGGAACTCATTGTTAGGGATTAAGTTGGCCTTGTTAAGGTTCTTTTAATAAACATTTCCAAATCCTGTTTTACAACAAAAGTTTGAGATAGAACGTGCCACTCATATAATTCGGTCAGTGAGTCACATACTACTACATTACTGTTGCACCAAAGGCTAAACAAATAATGAGAATGAGTATCATTACATAAAAAACTACCACATTAATATGGTGCCTGGAGGTTCAATTAAACATCCATTTTTGCCAAGTTTAACACTTCGGTAATGAGCTGCTCCAAATCCAATGCTGTCCCAAAGTGTAGGAGTTGGGGCAGGGGATAAACAGTTCCCCTATAGAGCTCTAACAGTCCAAATGCATGGGTATAGGGCAGAGAAAATAAGGACATTGACTGCCTTTACAACCAGTTCCTTCCTCATGCTATACAACTCATTAAACCCAGAATCAATTGGTAACATTACATCTCATCCATGTTTAAATCATATGGGCAGATTTGTATATTGCTCAGTTGATTTTGAAATAGAACATAAACTAGTTGTAGAAAAGGTCAATTCCAAAACATAATTTCTGCTCAACGTATGCAGTTTGGATTTTTGTTTAGGTGAAAACTCAAATGTTGTACTGACCCATTGATGAGACTTGGCAAACAGTTTTGTTAAGGTTGCCTTAGCAAATGGAGTGTTGGCCCATTCACTCAACAGAGTAATTTTCCCAGCATCAGAAGTCTAGAGGTGTATAGGTCTGACATCATTGAGCAGGGCCCCTCTCCTAGCAAGTGACCTAGCTGCTATCACTAACTAATGAGAGTGACCCTTTCAGAGCTGTCACCTTCGAAGTACCCAAAGGTCACAGACAGGTGACTTTAATTGCGTTAGGCGGGGGTGTGTGGTGTGTGTGTGTGTATGTTTGACATGTTGAGTCAAATTGGGGTCATGCATACTGAGGTAGGCGGACAAGCATGCAATCTCTGTGATTCATTCTAACGGAGTCTGGGAGACATTTAGTACAACAGGGGTGTAATCATTAGTCCAAACAGTTGCAAAACTGAATGTTTGGCAACTAATTCAGGTAGGTCCCTCCCGATTTTGTTCCATTTGTTTCCATTTAAGAAAAGTTTTGCAATAGAATACGCCCCAGATTAATTCCGGGGGGAATCACCTCATGTGGGTCATGGGAGAATATTTAGTTATCTGAAGTCACAGCCATAATACTGCAGATTGAAGCATGAACATTGCTGTCGGCATTCCACTGAATCAGCAGTCAAAGCCACCTATCTAAGATCACGTTAGAGTTGTAATGTGACATGGCCATTGCCTCCATCATTGCTTCTAAGAGAGAAAATACCCAAAGTCAAAACATTCAATTATTTTAGATAGCTATGGTCACACAGGATGAGGGGTAAGGGTTCACATACTGGTAAGAGTGTTGTCCAGTATGTTATGTGTAACAACTCACCATAAACATACTGCACACTAGCTTCACTAGAAGCATGTGGAAGACTAGTGTGTGTGTGAGTGTGTGTGTGTTAGCAATATTGTATCATCAATGCTCAATCCATCTTGGTTGAATCATTTTACAGATAAGGGATAATGTCGTTAATAAGTTTTATGTGCCTCTTAGACTAACAGGTTTCTTAATGCGCATTATGGCTAGGACTGAAGTATGTGTCTCCGGATCCATTGAAACAGCATATGAAGTCAATATTGCCTGCAACATCTTAGGCTCTCCGTCAAGCTATAATTAATTCAATGCACATCAAAACAAAGCTCACATCTACCACAGCTATCAGAAAATACAAGGTCAGAGAGTTTGTGACCTTGGTCACCTGTGCTTCTCTGGCAATGCTCGTTATGGTGAGGACAACTAAAGACATCAAAGAGTGGAGACCATAATTGCTGTCAATGCTGATAGTTACAGTCCAGATAAAATTTGTTAAAATGTCGTCGCACAACCTATCTTTGATACGATGAAGCATTTTTGGCTCTGTATTTCTGCTACAACAAACAGACACACAACAGCCGCGAGATCGCATGACAGGTGACGCGTCAACTTTGCATTAGAAGATAGACAGCAGCCTCTCTACGCTCTGTCAGGCTGGAGACGAAGCCTCCTCCTTCATAATAACTGGCTCTCTAAGCTTCACAATGACTCGCTAATGAACTTGGGGGAGATAAAAACAAACAAGTTATCTCCCAGTTCCAGGAGCCATGGATTATTCCGGGTAAACCACGTGGCTTGAATGGGATTCTACAGCTTTGTTTTAATTACGGCTGTGCATGGTCCAATAACAGTTACCGAGATGGACGGGTAATTATCAGAATCCTGTCACACTGGAGAGCTGGGTACGTTCGTCGAAGGGTGGAGCTGGACCCTTCACATGTGATTGTGTAACTATGGACTCTCAATTGTCTTAAGTGGGCTCCAGGCTGTGTGGCCCCTCCCCCTCTGTGCAAATCTGAAAGCTCAGAAACTTCTGGGAGATTTGTTTTTACCGCTCCAATTATTTAAGTGAAGGAATTCAGTTTGGCTTATTGAGATGCAGGAAAAGATCATCTCCTCTGATACACACTGGGAGAATGCAAGAGAAAGAGACCACTCCCCTCCACATTTGTCCCTCAGTCTGGCAATGGATACAGTTCAGGAGTCAACCAGTCTGCAAATAGCTGCCATCAATCAATGCAGGCTGGCCTGCCAGGGGCACCCACTCTTCTACCCACTGCCATGCCCAGGCTGTCCCCTCAGCTGCCAGCTACCCTCTGTGCTATCCAGCCACCATGACAGATACAGAGCTACAGGATGGAGGGCCAAGCCCTGTCAGAGGTGCTTCTTTGTCTCACTGTTACTTCAACACTTTTCAAGTAACAATCATAGGCAATAACACCACAGGACTCCGGAACTGGCTCAGGTCTCCCTTTAAGAGCACGCTTCTGTTTGCTGGAGTGGCTTTTGTTGACACTGAAGAGGAGGCTCTAATGTGGAAGGCATAAGTACCAAGCAGAGAAAATGAACAACGCAACCATATCATTATCAAAGTGAACTGCAATTCACTTTAGCTAATTATTGCATATTGGGAAATCAAAACAAATCAATAAATGCCTGACGTACAATCTGACTACTGGGTGCAATTTGGAAAATAAATGTCTAAGTCAATACCCATGCAGTATCTTAGAATAAGTAAGAATGAACAAATATGTGCAACAATGCACGTTTTATAGTCCAGCAACATATAACACGATAACTACGGAAATCAGTATTGCTGCATTGAACACCGACTCTTGCCAGAGAAAGTGTGGGTGATTTTTCATCATCACACAATAGTAAACTTACTTGCTCTAGGAATGGCTCAGCATTAATGGGGGGGGACGTGATGAATAGTGAAGAACCCTGAGGGGTGATAGTGAGTTTCACACATAAAAGGTAGGCCTATATGACCTGCGTCCCCTGTAGAGCACTAATAGCCAGCACAGCTCTGAGGAATGGGAACAATGACTTTCTATTGATTACCACCCAGCAACAAATGAAAGCTTTTATTCTAGCCTCTGTTTGATTTGAATGTACTTTTAGCCCAAGGGCCAGTCTTCCAAGTCCTTAAGAAATGTAAAAACAAATATTGTGAATGAATCTCTAAAAGCTCTTTTGCCCAGCTCTAAGTTGGGTTTTGGTGGTCTGTAGGTGGCCTTGGTTCTGCTCTGTGTGTTATGACAGTATTTGTCTTTGACCGTATCCAGTTTATCATATATAGCGTCTGGTTTTTCAGAGTGGTGAATATTATGAAAAATAATTTGTGTATTATTTTCTATAATTTTCTAGACAGTCGGCCATTTGAGTGCATTATGTAATTATATGAAGACCTCTTGTAACCACATTGCAGAACCATTTGGAATGCCTTATTTTGTGCTATCTGCATTCTCTTTAGGTCACCAATACTTGCATTACCCCAGACGACAGAGCAGTAGTAAATTTGACTATGGATGAGAGCTTGTGAGATTTGTTTAAGTATATGCCCTGGCATATATTTCACAATCCTTCTGAGTATACAGGAGGTGCCGATGATTTTGTTGCAGAGCTGTGAAATGTGTGATGACCAAGAGATACTGTTGTCTAGCAGCACACTTAACAGCCTAGCCTCTGAAACCTCCTCTATGGGCGTCCTGCCATCTGTCAGCTGTGAGGAGTGCAGTTTCTTCCTTCTCTTCATACATATTAGTATTGTCTTGGTTTTATTAGTACTAATTTGTTCTGGGATATCCAAGTTGAAATATTAATCATGTCAGCTTCAAGAGACTTTTTTAGCTGCCCTACAAAATAGCCTGTTACATAGACAGTGGTATTGTCAGCAAACATGCCATAGAATTGGAGAGCACAAGAGGGAGATAATTTGATGCATATAAGAGGTCCTAGGGAGCTGCCTTGTGGGACACCACAGTATACAGAATGAGGTTGAGAATAGGCACCATTTGTGAATGTAAACTTTCTGTTGACAACATAGAACTGTAAGCATAATGAGGTGTAATCAGATCAATAGTGACACAATTTAATCAACAATGTAAAAAGCAGCACTAAAATCAAGAAATAGCACACCCAGAAGTTTACCTTGGTCATGTGACCAGAGCCATTGATCTGTTAAATCAACCAGAGCTGTTGCAGTCAAGTGATCCTTAAGGTATGCATGCTGGTAGGCAGTGATCATTTCATTTTGTTCTATATACAGTTGTGGCCAAAAGTTTTGAGAGTGACACAAATATTAATTTTCACAAAGTCTGCTGCCTCAGTTTGTATGATGGTAATTTGCATATACTCTAGAATGTTATGAAGAGTGATCAGATGAATTGAAATTAATTGCAAAGTCCCACTTTGCCATGCAAATGAACTGAATCCCCCAAAAACATGTCCACTGCATTTCAGCCCTGCCACAAAAGGACCAGCTGACATCATGTCAGTGATTCTCTCGTTAACTCAGGTGTGAGTGTTGACGAGGACAAGGCTGGAGATCACTCTGTCATGCTCATTGAGTTTGAATAACAGACTGGAAGCTTCCAAAGGAGGGTGGTGCTTGGAATCATTCTTCTTCCTCTGTAAACCATGGTTACCTGCAAGGAAACACGTGCCGTCATCATTGCTTTGCACAAAAAGGGCTTCACAGGCAAGGATATTGCTGCCAGTAAGATTGCACCTAAATCAACCATTTATCGGATCATGAAGAACTTCAAGGAGAGCGGTTCAATTGTTGTGAAGAAGGCTTCAGGGTGCCCAAGAAAGTCCAGCAAGCGCCAGGACCGTCTCCTAAAGTTGATTCAGCTGCGGGATTGGGGCACCACCAGCACAGAGCTTGCTCAGGAATGGCAGCAGGCAGGTGTGAGTGAATCTGCATACACAGTGAGGCGAATGCTTTTGGAGGATG
The DNA here is from genome assembly GCF_018296145.1 of Oncorhynchus tshawytscha. Taxonomy (NCBI): domain Eukaryota; kingdom Metazoa; phylum Chordata; class Actinopteri; order Salmoniformes; family Salmonidae; genus Oncorhynchus; species Oncorhynchus tshawytscha. Next base: position 33,880,665 of record NC_056458.1, read on the forward strand.
GCCTGGTGTCAAGAAGGGCAGCAAAGATGCCACTTCTCTCCAGGAAAAACATCAGTGACAGACTGATATTCTGCAAAAGGTACAGGGATTGGACTGCTGAGGACTGGGGTAAAGTCATTTTCTCTGACGAATCCCCTTTCCGATTGTTTGGGGCATCTGGAAAAAAGCTTGTTCGGAGAAGACGAGGTGAGCACTACCATCAGTCCTGTGCCATGCCAACAGTAAAGCATCCTGAGACCATTCATGTGTGGGGTTGCTTCTCAGCCAAGGGAGTGGGCTCACTCACAATTTTGCCTAAGAACACAGCCATGAATAAAGAATGGTACCAACACATCCTCCGAGAGCAACTGCTCCCAACCATCCAGGAACAGTTTGGTGACAAACAATGCCTTTTCCAGCATGATGGAGCACCTTGCCATAAGGCAAAAGTGATAACTAAGTGGCTCGGGGAACAAAACATCAATATATTGGGTCCATGGCCAGGAAACTCCCCAGACCTTAATCCCATTAATAACTTGTGGTCAATCCTCAAGAGGCGGGGGGACAAACAAAAACCCACAAATTCTGACAAACTCCAAGCATTGATTATGCCAGAATGAGCTGCCATCAGTCAGGATGTGGCCCAGAAGTTAATTGACAGCATGCCAGGGCAGATTGCAGAGGTCTTGAAAAAGAAAGGTCAACACTGCAAATAAAAGCCTTTGACACTTATGAAATGCTTGTAATTATACTTCAGTATTCCATAGTAACATCTGACAAAAATATCTAAAGACACTGAAGCAGCAAACTTAGTGAAAATTAATATTTGTGTCATTCTCAAAACTTTTGGCCACGACTGTACACCCATATATAGTTACTGACAATTGCTTCCAAAATATTGCTAAATGATGACAGTGGGCTAGTCTACGGTCTGATAAATGGTTGTTTTGCCTTTTGGAATTGGACACAATTTTGCATGCTTCCATTCATTAGGAAACTTTAATTCCTTAAAAAAATATGCCTAATTGCAGCTGCAATATATGGTGCTGCTATTCAAAGAAGTTTGTCAATGAGATCAAGCCCAGGTGACTTGTCCTCAGGTAAGCACATTGATGCTTTGAGCACTTCATCAGTTGATACCTGTGGTAATGTGAAACTGCAGGCTTTTGATGATTTTGTAAATAGAATTAACAATGTCCCTTTCATTGACAGGATGACTCATATATGTCAATAGGTTTTGTTTTTATTTCCTCATTTACTTCCACAGTAGATTGATACTATGTGCTGGATGTGCCCAGGAGGCCTTTCACAGTATTCCAGACTGATGTGGGATTGTTTTTGCAGTCAGTGAAAGCTTTTTTTGTACAAAATAATATTACATTCTGATGATTCAGTTACACAGCATAGTTCCGCGGGTTTCCTGTACAACATTATATCAGATTCAAATTGTGAGTTAATAGCATGACTCTTTGCCTCTTATCGCTGTGTAAAAACCTCACATAGCTCATTGTCTATCCATGCCGATGGGCTGACCTTCACAGTTTTTCTATTATTATTTGGGCATGGCGATCAACCGTCCTTGTAAAATGTTGTGAAACATTCTACTGCATGATTTATGCTGTCTTCAAGGTAGACCAATTCCCAAGGCATATCTTTTAAGTCATCAAGAACATTTTTACAGTTCCAGTGTCTTGGAAAAGTATTCAGACCCCTTGACTCTTTCCACATGTTGTTACATTACAGCCTTATTCTAAAATGGATTAACAAAAATAAAAATTCTTAGCAATCTACACACACAATACCCCATAATGACAAAGCTAAAACTGGTTTCTAGAAATGTTTGCAAATTGACATAAGTATTCAGATCCTATGCTATGAGAATCGAAATTGAGCCCAGCTGCATCCTGTTTCCATTGATCATCCTTGAGATGTTTCTACAACTTGATTGGAGTCCACCTGTGGTAAATTCAATTGATTGGACATGATTTGGAAAGGCACACACCTGTCTATATAAGGTCCCAAAGTTGACAGTGCATGTCAGAGCAAAAACCAAGCCATTAGGTCAAAGGGGTCTGAGACAGGATTGTGTCCAGGTACATATCTGGGGAAGGGTACCAAAACATTTCTGCAGCATTGCCTTCCCTAAGAAGAAAGTGGCCTCAATCATTCTTAAATGGAAGATGTTTGGAACCACAAATACTCTTCCGAAAGCTGGCCGCCCAGCCAAACTGAGCAATTGGGGGAGAAGGGCCTTGGTCAGGGAGTTGACCAAGAACCCAATGGTCACTCTGACAGAGCCCTAGAGTACCTCTGTGGAGATGGGAAAACCTTCCAGAAGGACAACTATATCTGCAGCACTCCACCAACACTCCTCAGTAAAAGGCACATGGCAGCCCGCTTGGAGTTTGCCAAAAGGCACCTAATGACTCTCAGACCATGAGAAACAAGATTCTGTGGTCTGATGAAACCAAGATTGAACTCTTTGGCCTGAATTCCAAGCGTCAAGTCTGGAGAAAACCTGGCACCATCCCTAAAGTGAAGCACTGTGGTGGCAGCATCATGCTGTGGGGATGTTTTTCAGCAGCAGGGACTGGGAGACCAGTCAGGATCGAGGCAAAGCTGAACGGTGCAAAGTACTGTAGAGAGAGCCTTGATGAAAACCTGCTCCAGAGCACTCAGGACCTCAGACTGGGGCAAAGGTTCACCTGCCAACAGGACAACGACTCTAAACACACAGCCAAGACAACAAAGGAGTGGCTTCGGTCCAAGTCTCTGAATGTCCTTGAGTGGGCTCAGCCAGAGCCCGGACTTGAACCCGGTCGAACATCTCTGGAGAGACCTGAAAATAGCTGTGCAACTTGCCCAGCGACAGCCCCGAATCCTGAAGGATCTGGAGAAGGTCTGTATGGTGGAGTGGGACAAAATCCCTGCTGCAGTGTGTGCAAACCTGGTCAAGAACTACAGGAAACTTATGATCTCTGTAATTGCAAACAAAGGTTTCTGTTCCAAATATTAAGTTCTGCTTTTCTGATGTATCAAAATACTTATGTCATGCAATAAAATGCAATTTAATTACTTAAAAATCATACAATGTGATTTTCTAGATTTTTGTTTTAGATTCCATCTCTCACAGTTGAAGTGAACCTATGATAAAAATGACAGACCTCTACATGCTTTGAAAGTAGGAAACACTGCCGATTTTGCAGGTTATCAAATACTTGTTCTCCCCACTGTACATCTATATTACTTAGATTGAGCAAACAATTGTATTTTGCACAGCGAGAGAGGGACCGTACCACTGCTCACGTTCATTAGTACTATCGACCAAGATCCACTAGCTAGCGATGCTTAGCCTATCTACGCTATCTTCGTCCAGAGTGGCTCGTCATGCTTGATTGGTTCAGTCTAAATAAAACAGGTGATGGATCAAACAATGTAATGAAGTGCTCTAGATAGGGAATAGGCCTCTGTTCTCTCTCTCTCTCCTGAGAATTCTTTGTTTTACATTATTAAAGAAAAATATAACTTTTTCTGTACACTTTGTTCTTGGCAGAAATCCATCAATCCTGTAGTTATTTATTGACCATGCATGTCCTGAGTGTCTATTGAGACATGGCCTTTACTTTAACATATGAATCCATGCCAGGGAAAAACACCCATCAATGTCCTCTTTTGGGAATTAAAGAAAACTGGAGTCTCTTTTTAAATGTTTTCTCGACTCCATTCAACTGCTTATCTTACCAGTCTTTTCTAGTGTGTTAACTTTTGCACTAAAGATAGTGCGTGGAGGATGTCAAAATGTACGTGAAGCAGGTATTTAGTCTGTCACAAGTAAGTCAGAGGTGAAATTTCCCCACCACCAAAGAAAGAAATTAGAGTTTTAAAAGGCTCTGCTGCTGCATTTGAGTATTTTGCCTTTTTGGCATGCATTCCAGTTATGTTAAGCGATGACAAGCACCCTAATGGGACCGAATACTCTTCAAGCCCTCAAAACCTTGCAGAAATCCCAACAGTGAAAAAAATACAAATGTGTTTTTTTGTGTTCTAGTGAAGACCGCCCTAAAAAGTAAGGCCATCCACAAGCCCAGAGGGAGCCTCTCTAGCACTCTCTCCCAGGGAGTCTCTCTCTGATGCTAGCCCAGCTGCTGTTCCAAGGCTTTGAGAGAAAGCCAAAGGAGTCGCCTGGAGCTCCCTGGACTGGGGCTTCGCTAGTCCGCTGCCAGGTACCAGAGCAGAGTAAGCCTGCTGCCTACTATGACACCTGGGGTTTCATGTTGAGCTTTGCACTGACTGTGACAGCTGGAGCAGCTGAAATCCCAGAGGAAGTCACTAACCAAAGGCCTAATCTGGCATCTCAGATTGGCATGTTTGGTAGGGAGAAACTGGGGTGAAAGAGGGAGGTACTGCTTGAACTTAAAACCATAGATTTTCATTTTCCATTGCAAAAAGAAATTATACAGTATGCCCTGCTGAACATGACCCCAGTGTGTTACCCCTGTGACTTAAATTCTTTCCTTGGGGAATAGAAGGGATTGGAACAAGAAGGGGTTATTCTCAGATCTGCCAGCTGGTTCTCTTTGAGGAGAAATGTGGAAGAGGGCAAAGTAAGTGTCTGACCTGACTCTCCTTGTCTGGCATTCCCCCCCAAGCCAGCCAATGTGGATCTGGCTGGGTAAATTGGACCTACTTATCCTGAAAAGACAATTACGAGCAAGGTGGAAAAGGAAAATGGCCTCTTCATCTTCGAGTGGAGAGAGAAAAGATAGCAGAGGCTCTGTAACTTTTTCCCCACCTTGTTGATTTGGATGGAGACGCTGTTTGTTTGGGCTGGAAAGCATGCAGTCTTCAGTAAATAATCCTGATTTCAGACATTCCTCTTGAGCCACTGCATTCAGACATCCTGTCTGGCCTATTGCAGACCAAGCCATGATACAATAGCATGCAGTAGGTCACAGGAAATCCATTTGAGATCATTAACTAGTAAATGTCACAAAGAATTTGGGTGAGCAACAGAGGGGAAGAGATATCTGAAATGTCTACAGATGTTTCCTGCTTTGTCCTAGAGCCCAGTGAATGAGCTACTGAAACCTAAAAGTCATCTTCAAGAAGAAGCGGCGATTATTTAAACAAAACACAGTGAGCGAAAATGCTTTGAGCCTCAGACATGAAGAGATTTCCCTTCTTGGGGGGATTTGAGTGTGTGTGGATTTGAATGTGTGCGTGCGCATGCACATCTGTTTTTGCGTGGGTTTGAGTGTGTGCGTAAGCAAGTGCATGCATGTGTGTGTTTTCCTTTGTGGGTGTGTGTGTTCGTGAGTATGTGAGCCTGTGCATGCACATGTGTTTTTGTCTGTGTTTTTGTGTGCATGTTTTGACCTGTGTGTGTACTGCAGAGCTGCTGTAAGGACAGACTAAAGGCTTCGTTTGGATCCAGAGTAAAGTGAACAGCAACAGATGCTACCAGAAGCTTGTTGTCAGAGGAAATTACCCACATGACCACGGAGTGGGAAGAAGCAGAGAACACACACACACACCGACAGAGCCAAAACAAGCTGCCAGTGATCCCCCTGCGAGCCTCTGGTACATGTTTAGCTATGAGCCTGGAGTGTGTGTGTTTGAGACAGAGAAAGGCTATCAACCACCTTGATCAAAATATAACCATGTAGCATCATGTATGTCCGTGGAGCCTACTTTATGTTACCGTTCTAGATATCTGAAATAGGAAAAGAGAGAGCTGCTGAGCTCTAAAAGTCCTCTTCATCTTTTATCCGAAATAGGTGTGGAAATGATGGTACCATTTACAGGCTGCGTTTAAAGCAGGATAAATTGCAAACTTCTGACTATTTAACAAGAAACATACCATTTATTCCCTGTCATTATGCAAAGTTAGTTAGAGACCAGCTACCTACTATATTGCTATGTATGGATTGAAATATGGACTGCTATTGAGCCCCGGACCTAGGTACTTAAATGGAATTGCTGCAGTGACTACCAAGCAATACAAATGTGAGTATCAATACTACATCTGCTATTTCGACAAGTATTACGAAAAGGATATAGTTTAAACTTGACAACAGCTTAATAGCACAGATTGGTAATGAATTAACAACTGATATAATGAATTAACCTATGAGATGTTGATCCATGCTTTGGGGTGGTTCTGGTTGTGTGTGTATTTTACATTGGTTAACCCTAAACCATGGAAACAATTTCCCGTTGAATGACAAACATCATGAATGCTCACCTTGGCTTTGTTGATGGTACAGTGCAAAGCGTTGTTTTCCTGGTCATACAGTAAACTGAAGTCCAGGGTCCCCAATGTAGCTTTAGGAGAGAGAGAGAAACATTTTTTTATCAGATATCAGAGCAGAGATGGCTTCAACTACATGCTACGCACTATGGAAGAGAGAGAGAGAGATAGAGAAACAGGAGACTACAACAGAAATCAGACGACAGAGTGGAGATGCCTTCAACTGCTTGCTTCAAATACACCACAACTGTGTTTAACCTCACTACATATAGGCCTGTCTGCCAATATAAAGTAAAAAAATGTCATGCCTGATCTACTCCATAGGGTCCATCTGGAGTATAAACTCTTCCAAATGTTTCATTAACTACATGATCATACAAAATAATCCTTTCATTAGCCCTATAAAGGCCTGTTCCACAGCATGGCCCAACACCTGAAACAGCATTACATTGTGCCACGTCCTGTCAGAGAGAGCGTTAGTCCAAGACCTTGATACCGCCTGTGTTTGTCTTCTCGCTGGCATCTGGAGGGTGCATTAATTCAATAAACATTGCAGCACGTGTGCCCATGGAGGTTGTGTGTGTGCGTGATGCTACGTAGAAATGCAACAGAGGACACCCGAGGGATTAAACCAGGTTTGTTTTCGATTATCGAGATTGGAGCCCGGGCCGTGACTTCAATCTCTAATACATTTATGAGATGTGGGGGGGGGGCATTCAGCGGAGGCTTGTGCTCTTTTTTTCCTGCAGAATTGTCTCTCAGATTTGTTTTTCTTTCTACTGTCCCTTCATCAACCCCACCAACAATTTTCTGCCCCTTCGTTGCCTCGTAGCACGTAGCTTGTATCAAATCCATTACGCCATGTCGTGTCATTATTTCTGTGGTCTAAAAAGGAACATATCGCTGCAGGCAGCATTTTCCCAGCAGCGATCACGCAGAGAGGGGAGAGGGAGCAAAAATTGGCAGGTAATGAAGCCATTACGCAAAATTCAGGGAGGCATGGAACTGTATAGATCTGGCCGATATGGGAGGAGTATCTATTCCCATCTGTTCAATGGCTAAACATGTATCTCTCTCTCTAACTAAAAGTGCTCTGTGCTTTTGGTTTTCGCATTGCAAAGCTATCAATTGGTTTCTTCAAAGGCTTGAAAATTCTGGGGCAAAAACATGTTTCCATACTATAACGTACCATCTGTATTCTATTGCAGGGGAAATACAGTAAGCCAACACATACAGTATGGCCGGAGCCACAGGTTGTCTCGCCACAGCATGGCTTTCAGCTGTCTGATGACATTTGGCCTCGCAGATCATTAGATGTGTTAATACCTCAATGTTCTGCAGTTTTATGTGTTTCACATCCATGGGTGGGCTTTCCTGGTACATATAACTGTAAGGGTAGAGTACCTACTGCTCTAGTTTGGCAGCTTGTGTTATGTCACTTGCAACCTCTACACTGCAAAGTGGTGTAGCAGCAACCTACAAACAGGAAGAGAAGGAGCACAGTAACTTACAGACCAACTAACAAACAACGAATGACATCACAGGAAGAGAAGAAGCAGCACAGTAACCTACAGACCAACAAACAACGAATAACATCACAGGAAGAGAAGAAGCAGCACAGTAAACTACAGACCAACAAACAAACAATGAATGACATCACAGGAAGAGGAGAAGGAGCACAGTGTTGTGTCTTTGGCTATGCCGGATTAAGTGATATGACATGCTATTCTAAAAAATCATTTATCCGTCGTTAATATTACCTGATTGAGCTAATCATGTAAATGTAATTAACTAGAGAGTCGGGCACCACAAAATAATATTTATAGAGCTGTTATCTTCCGAATAAACTCAAAGACCTAGTAATATTTTACATCAATAGCAGTCAATATTAATCGTCATCTTAATTCAGTCTCATCTGAAAGTTGTAAATTCTTGGTTATCTGCACGAACCCTGGCTCACAAGTTGAATCAGCATCAGGTTTAATTACTTATTTACTAAATACCTAACTAATCACACAGAATTACACATACACATAATTAAATCATAACTTGATTACAAATTACGTTATAAAGGAAAACGTCCCTAGCGGGCGAAACAGATATGACAGCTTGTTACACAAAATAAAAGGGGCTGGGTTTGAGTGAAAGAGCGGGAAGACTGAGGAACAAAGGGCGAAGCTGTGCTGTCGTAAATACAGTATCTTATGCATCCTAAATTACCGCCCATTTGGAAAAGGAAAATGCAATAAATATTTACTCTGAGCTGCGTTTCGGTAGGTTGGTGGTAGATGGAAGGCCGTGTTGCCCAACCGAGTCCTTTGTTCTTTTGAAGAATGTCTCTGCTGGTAAATTGAATACGTTGTAGTAACGTCATTGTGTGGTAGACGGGATACTCTGTCTGTTCCTTCCTAACCCTCATTTGCAGCAGCTGTTGCTAACTCAACGGCTAGGAGGTATCACTTCTGTAGTGAATAAGAGTTCAAAGTTCATACCATTCGCAACCAAAGCTCACGCTGATGTTGGCTTCGTTCTGTAGTTATTATCTGAACCATTCTGACATCGGACCGTCGTCCTCACGTCCTCGGAACAGGAGGTTACATTGTCGTCAAGGGCTTATATGGGAAGTGAGGGGAGGGCTTGAAAAGTTTGAAAAGTTTTATAGCCCATGTCCCTCCACAGGGACAGGCCACTGATTGAGCAGAGCCCTATCTTATGAAAACCCAAATCTCACATTTTAGAAGCTAAAATCACATTTATCCCATCGCAAATAATTTAATATTCAAACATTTAAATTGAACAACAATTCCATGTGAATCCGATAACTCTGATGTGTAGACTTTCCACTGTAGAGTTTGTCATCTTATCATTGATGAGAATATCTCAGATGACAACCGAACTGACATCATATTCATTAAGTACCACCGCATATGTTCAATTGGTCGCATTACCAGAATATAGTTCATTTCCCCCCACCTTCTGATGTTCCCAGAATCTCTATGTTAACCAAGGGTTTTGCAAATGTAACCTCAGTAGGGTAGAGAGAGGAAAAAGGGGGAAGAGGTATTTATGACTGTCATAAACCTACCCCCCAGGCCAACATCATGGCAACAGTAACCTTCAGACCAACAACAAGCAGGAAGTCTCTCAATGTGCATGCAGATACAGCCAGTCAAAAACATAAGACAGCTGATCGAATCCATGTCCGCAGAAAGTTCACTGCAACAAAGCATTGAAAGGCTCATTGGAGTGATGTTAAAAAAATAATTTCCGCTGCATAAATTACAACTCTGGCTGTGGGGACAGCCGGTAATTAAGGGAAATGACAATAATACAAAGCGCGGGCCATTTGGAGCGGGAGCCGGATAAGAGGAGTCATTTTAATTGAACACAGTCTAATTCATCAGCACTGACTGGCAGCAGCCTTGGCTTGGTGCAGCCGTCCTTCCCCATCTTACACAACATTTTTATTTGATTCCATAAACGGTGCCCAACGTTTAGGCCTACCGCTTTGTGATTAACCTTAGAGTGCCGGCCTACTCTACAGTGCCATAGAAAACTTTGAGTCTTTCTCCCCGTGTGCATATTAGAAAGCACTTTGTGGGTGCATTAGTGGGCTAGGAGAGCCTCGTCTTTCTTTCTTTTGTCGGGGCACTCAGTGGCTGCCGAGAGAGATGTACACGTAAATGCCAAAGTTAGATGTATGTGTGTTTTCAAGTTTGTTTATTTGTCATATATACAGTATATGAAGTACATGCTCCCTTGCAGGTTCACCACATGACAATGCAACAACTATAGGAAAGCAAGTTAATAAGAATAATAACAATAAAAGCTCAATTAATAAAAATAGGACACAAATTGCCTTTCTCTCAGAGAGAAAGAGAGCGAGAGAAAGAAAGAGGTGAGAGATGGCACTGGCCGCCTAATTCCGCTGGTGTGTGTTAGTCTTGCCTGATGAGCCGAAAGCTTCATTAAAAGCTTTCAGGGCAACGCGCAACATTAAATCCCTTCCCCGCGCATTTCCTGGTGACGCACAGATCGAGGCTTCTCAAAGGTTACCTACATTTGGAAGCACATTAAGAGACGGTGTCAGAGAGCCCATCAAGCAAATGAGCACTTCTCTCCTCTCGGCCAAAAACAGCAACAGCAGGCGAAGCGCTCTTCATTATGTGGTTGACAAAAGGGCCACCATTGTTTAGGCGCGGCCACATTGGGGCCTCTGTGTGCTTAATCAAAGCTCATCTAGTTCAATTAAAATGAATCAAATCTTAATTAAGGCTGTGGGTATCGCCTAAATGGGCCTCTTCACTGGGCCTAAGCGTCTGGACAAGTCCTCCTCGATCGTCACTAAACACTACCCCATTACCATAATCATATTTCCATTGTGCCCCACAGAAGTCAGGTGGTAAACACAACCTGGTTATCTCCATGGTGATCGAGGAGGTCAAGAAAAAAAGAGAAAAACAGGCCTCTTGTTGTTGTTGGTGGCGAACGGATCGCAGGAATCCTAGGACATGCCGGCGGGCATTACTGTAAAACTAATCATAAAATGTCAAAGCCATAAAGGCTCAAAGAGAGAAAGGCAATGTTTGGATTCGAGTAGCCAGGGTGCAGGGAAGAGCAAGATTATACCTGACCCAGAATCCTTTAGTCCATTCCTGGGGTCGGTGGCATTATCAAATGCAGAAAACGATTCCTTGCCTTGACAGAAACCACAATCGTAGTGCTCTGCGCTGCATATCAAATGGGTGACTAAGGCTTAAAGTGAATGATACTATGGAAATCAGGATGTGATACTGTACGGTTGGAGGCATTAATAACGCTAATAGACCTGTGCTGTCTGATGTGAAAGTAAGACAGTGTCATTAATGCAAGTGTCATTAATGCAATATATAAAGAGTATGTCTGTGCACTCAAGGTACAATAGTGTAAATCATTGTCTTATAGACAACATAAATAAATAGAATGGCAACAGTATTTTCAGTGCATTCGGAAAGTATTCACACCCCTTCCATTTTTCCACATTTTGTTATGTTACAGCCTTATTCTAAAATGGATTAAATAATACAAATTCCTTATCAATCTACAAACAATAACCCATAATGACAAAGCGAAAACAGGTCTAAAAAAAGAAACCTTATTTACATAAGTATGCAGACCCTTTGTTATGAGACTCGAAATTGAGCTCTGATGCACTCTTCCTCCATTGCTCTTCCTTGAGATGTTTCTACAACTTGATTGAAGTCCACCTGTGGTAAATCCAAATGATTGGACATGATTTGGAAAGGCTCACACCTGCCTATGTAGGGTCCCACAACTGACAGTGCATGTCAGAGCAAAAAAACCAAGACATGAGGGCTAAGGAATTGTCCGTAGAGCTCTGAGACAGGACTGTGTCGAAGCACAGATCTGGGGAAGGGAACAAAACAATTTCTGCAGCATTTGAAGGTCCCCAAGAACACAGTGGCGTCCGTCTTTCTTAAATGGAAGAAGTTTGGAACCACCAATACTCTTCCTAGAGAGCGAGAGAGAGGTGAGAGATGGCACTGGCCACCTGGCCAATCGGGGAGAAAGGCCTTGGTCAGGGAGTTGACTCACTCTGACAGAGCTCTCCCATCTCTGTGGAGATGGGAGAACCTTCCAGAAAGACAACCATCTCTGCAGCACTCCACCAATCAGGCCTTTATGGTACAGTGGCCAGACGAAAGTCACTCCTCAGTAAAAAGCACATGACAGTCCGCTTGGAGTTTGCCAAAATGCACCTAAAGGACTCTCTGACCGTGAGGCACAAGATTCTATGTTCTGATGTAACCAAGACCAAGAACTCTTTGGCCTGAATGCCAAGCGTGACTTCTGGAGGAAACCTGGCACTATCCCTACGGTGAAGCACGGTGGTGGCAGCATCATGCTGTGGGGATGTTTTTCAGTGGCAGGGACTAGGAGACTAGTCAGGGTCGAGGGAAAGATGAACGGAGAAAAGTACAGAGAGATCCTTGATGAAAACCTGCTCCAGAGTGCTCAGGACCTCAGACTGGGCTGAAGGAGTGGAGGAGTGGCTCCGGGACAAGTCTCTGAATGTCTTTGAGTGGCCCAGCAAGAGCCCGGACTTGAACCCGATCGAACATCTCTGGAGAGACCTGAAAATAGCTGTGCAGCGACACTTTCCATCCAACCAGACAGAGTTTGAGAGGATCTACAGAGAAGAATGGGAGAAACTCCCCAAATACAGGTGTGCCAAGCTCGTAGCGTCATACCCAAGAAGACTCGAGGCTGTAATCGCTTCCAAAGGTGCTTGTCACACCCTGGCCATAGAGAGGCTTTTATTCTCTATTTTGGTTAGGCCAGGGTGTGACTAAGGTAGGCATTCTAGTTTCTTTATTTCTATGTTTTCTGTTTCTATGTTTTGGCCAGGTATGTTTCTCAAGGCCTGCTCGTAGAAGTGTTTTAGGGAGCGTTTGACAGTGATGAGGGGTGGTCGTTTGACCATGGACCCATAGCGGATACAGGCAATGAGGCAGTGATCGCTGAGATCCTGATTGAAAACAGCGAAGGTGTATTTGGAGGGCAAGTTGGTCAGGATAATGTCTATGAGGGTGCCCATGTTAACGGATTTAGGGTTGTACCTGGTGGGTTCCTTGATGATTTGTGTGAGATTGAGGGCATCTAGCTTAGATTGTAGGAGTGCCCGGGTTTTAAGCATATCTCAGTTTAGGTCACCTAACAGTACGAACTCTGAAGTTAGATGGGGGGCGATCAATTCACAAATGGTGTCCGGGGCACAGCTGGGAGTAGAGGGGGTGTGAGAGACTTATTTCTGGAGAGGTTAATTTTTAAAATGAGAAGTTCAAACTGTTTGGGTATAGAACTGGAAAGTATGACAGAACTTTGCAGGCTATCCCTGCAGTAGATTGCAACTCCTCCCCCTTTGACAGTTCTATCTTGACGGAAAATGTTGTAGCTTGGGTATGGACATCTCAGAATTGTTGGTGGCCTTCCTAAGCCAGGATTCAGACACGGCAAGGACATCAGGGTTGGCGGAGTGTGCTAAAGCAGTGAGTAAAACAAACTTAGGGAGGAGGCTTCTGATGTTGATATGCATGAAACTAAGGCTTTTTCGATCACAGAAGTCAACAAATGAGGGTGCCTGGGGACACGCAGGCCCTAGGTTTACCTCCACATCACCCGAGGATACAGAGGAGGAGTAGGATGAGGGTACGGCTAAACGCTATTAAAACTGGTCGCCTAGAGCGTTGTGGACAAAGAATAAAAGGAGCAGATTTCTGGGCGTGGTAGAATAGATTCAGGGCATAATGTGCAGACAGGGGTATGGTTGGGTGCGGGTACAGCGGAGGTAAGCCCAGGCACTGAGTGATGATAAGAGAGGTTGTATCTCTGAAAAAGCTTATAATGGGGGAGGTCACCGCATGTGTGGGAGGTGGGACAAAGGAGGTATCAGAGGTATAATGAGTGGAATTTGGGGCTCCGCAGTAACCTAAAACAATGATAACTAACCTAAACAACAGTATACAAGGCATATTGACATATGAGAGAGACATACAGCGAGGCATAAAGTAATCACAGGTGTTGATTTGGAGAGCTAACTAAGACAACAATGGGTGAGACAACAACAGCTAATCAGCTAAAACAACAACAGGTAAAATGGCGATGACTGGGCAGAGAGGGTCGGTTAACTACACACATAGCCTGAGTTCGTGGCTGGGGCCGACAGATATATTAAAATATATATATATATAAAAAATGTTTTAAAGACAGTGAGCTCCAAAAGTATTGGGACTGTGATTATCCATAATCATGGTAGCATCCACAATAATTTAGAAGTGTTTCGAAAATTATTCTATTCTTTTTTACAAAAATTACAAGTACTGAAAGTGCTGCAATTTCTAAACAGTTCACCCGATATGAATGACAATACCCTCAAATTAAAGCTGACAGTCTGCACTTTAACCTCATAGTCATGGTCTAATTTCAAATCCATTGTGCTAGAGTACAGAGCCAAAACAAACCAAAGGTTCTCAACTGTCCCAATACTTTCGGAGCTCACTGTATTTCTAATTCTAAATTCCAGCATTTACAATTGCATGCAAACCGTATCCCACAAGTGAAAGGCCTGTCATTGGAATAGCATCATTACATGATTATCTAAAAAGGTTTCCCGCTGACCTTTTCAAAGACTCATCTTTGACATTTTGCAAATTTGGCAGTATTTGATGGCATTTGCGCCCAGACACCGCTTTCTTCTCTGTGTAAAGATGTCCTATTTGACAGAAATCAGAGTTTCTTATTATGAGAAGAAAGCATATGATGATTGTGTTTTGAATCTGTCCATTATGTGACGATTACACTGTCTGATTGTTAAACTATTGGGTATGAATAAGTGCGAACGCAAAAAGAAATGTCCCTTTTTCAGGACCCTGTCTTTCCAAGATAATTCGTAAAAATACAAATAACTTCACAGATCTTCATTGTAAAGGGTTTAAACATTGTTTCCCATGCTTGTTCAATGAACCATAAATAATTAATGAACATGCACCTGTGGAACGGTCATTAATACACGAACATCTTACAGATGGTAGGAAATTAAGGTCACAGTTAGGTAAACTTAGGACACTAAAGAGGCCTTTTCTACTGAAAAACTCCAAAAGAAAGATGCCCAGGGTCCCTGCTCATCTGTGTGAACGTGCCTTAGGCATGCTGCAAGGAGGCATGACGCCTAAGACAGCGCTAAAGGGAGACAGGACGGAGAGCTGATTGTCCTCGCAGTGGCAGACCACGTGTAACAACACCTGCACAGGATCGGTACATCCGAACATCACACCTGCGGGACAGGTACAGGATGGCAATAACAACTGCCCGAGTTACACCAGGAACGCACAAACCCTATCAGTGCTCAGACTGTCCGCAATAGGCTGTGAGAGGCTGGACTGAGGGCTTGTAGGCCTGTTGTAAGGCTGGACCAGACAGGACTGGCAAAAAGTGCTCTTCACTGACGAGTTGCAGTTTTGTCTCAACAGAGGTGATGGTCGGATTTGTGTTTATCGTCGAAGGAATGAGCGTTACACCGAAGCCTGTACTCTGGAGCGGGATAGATTTGGAGGTGGAGGGTCCGTCATGGTCTGGGGTGGTGTGTCACAGCATCATCGAACTAAGCTTGATGTCATTGCAGGCAAACTCAACGCTGTGCGTTACTGGGAAGACGTCCTCCACCCTCATGTGGTACCCTTCCTGCATGCTCATCCTGACATGACCCTCCAGCATGACAATGCCACCAGCCATACTGCTCGTTCTGTGCGTGATTTCCTGCAAGACAGAAATGTCAGTGTTCTGTCATGGCCAGCGAAGAGCCCGGATCTCAATCTCATTGAGCACGTCTGAGACCTGTTGGATCGGAGGGTGAGGGCTAGGGCCATTCCCCCCAGGAATGTCCGGGAACTTGCAGGTGCCTTGCTGGAAGAGTGGGTTAACATCTCACAGCAAGAATAGGCAAATCTGGTGCAGTCCATGAGGAGGAGATGCACTGCAGTACTTAATGCAGCTGGTGGCCACACCAGATACTGACTGTTACTTTTGATTTTGACCCCCACTTTGTTCAGGGACACATTATTCCATTTATGTTAGTCACATGTCTGTGGAACTTGTTCAGTTTATGTCTCAGTTGTTGAATCTTATGTTCATACAAATATTTACACATGTTAAATTTGCTGAAATTAAACGCAGTTGTCAGTGAGAGGACATTTCTTTTTTTGCTTAGTTTATATTACCAAACCTAAGAAATATTTTACAATATATATGCCATTTAGAGGACACTTTAATCCAAAGCAACTTGCAGTAATGCGAACATACATTTCATATTGGCGGCCCCAACGAGAATCAAACCCACAATCCCGACTTTTGAAAGCATCATGCTCTACCAACTGATCCACACTGGACAAGTGAAAAGGTCAGCCTACCAAACCTCACTTCATTGCTCCAGTTTGAAGGCTTATGTGCTCACACCAGTTCAGGGAATCATTTGATGTTTTCAGACATGGATGTCCATTGATATTATCTCCTATTAATACAATTGTTTGGTCCTTGCCTGGTGAATGTTATACCAGTGCTATTCTTGTTTATTTTACAGAATGACTACTCACTCACTCACTCACTCACTCACTCACTCACTCACTCACTCACTCACTCACTCACTCACTCACTCACTCACTCAAAATGTGATCTGTCACGCCTGCTCCTGCTCCCTCTCTCAGGCACTCGAGGTAATAATGGCTGCCCATCATGACACACACCTGTCACCATCGTTACGCGTATCAGCGCTTCATTGGACTCACCTGGACTCCATCACTTTATTGATTGTCTCCCCTATATCTTTCCATTCCTCAGTTTCATCCCCGTGTCAGCATTACTGTTATGTTTCCCTTGTCCAGACGCTGTCTGTGTTTCGTTTCATGTCTATTATTTATTAAATATTCACTCCCTGTACTTGCTTCTCGTTTCCCAGCGACAGTCCTCACAGTGATCCACTGATTTAAATCGTCTTGTACAAATCTCTTTCACCTCAGGTAACTCAGGCAAGCAATAAAAATAATTAAAAAAAACAGATAAAACAACTCAAGGAACAACACAGACTCTGAAGAGACACACACTACTTAGTATTGTTCATTTATTTATTATTCTTTATTTTCTTCTTAAAATAGTAGTGTTCTTATTTTAAATTTTTGTTACTGTTGCTGTCCCTTAGTGTTGTGTATTTAATCATGTTCTATGTTTTGTGTGGACCCCAGGAAGAATAGCTGCTGCTTCTTCAACAGCTAATGGAGATCTGAATAAAATCATACATGTTGAACATGAGAAAAATCTAAACAATCACTCAGTGTGATTCTCTATCATCTGTAAAGTCTTCTGTTGTTCTCTTCAGAACTCAGTAACATTAATGAATCCCTGTGAAGCCATGCGTTTGACATGACTGGAGCACTCACGGAGAGTAAAAACAATCCCTAGTTTATCTGTGTCACCGCAGACGCATGTGTTTTTATCTTGTAACCTTGCAACCCGTGGCACGTGTAATGACAGGTCTATGGTTGAAGAAGAACAAGATTCTAACAGTTAGTCAAGAACACGCCCAGTGGGTTACAGTACAGCTGTTGAAACATGTACCCAAATACTGCACATCCTCAAAACTGTGGAGTCAACTATGATGAATCAAATCAAAGACTTGAAGAACTGATAAGACGATGAACTGAATAAAATGTCATCAAGGACTTTTGCAAAAGGCCTCCTGCACTGACAATAACATGCCAGCACTGGGATGTATGGTGGCACTGTTGTTTGGTGGGGGAGAATTGAGAAAGTGACAGAGAAAGTGCTGCCTCAGCGCTAGTTGAATGGAGCCTATGGTAAATGGCAAGGTAAGGGATATTGCATTGTACAGTTCTGGGAAGGTGCTTAATACATTCTGACAGGAACCAGGTGTGCCAGGGCTTGATAGCACAGGGGACAGGGGAGTCATGACAACATAAGTGTTTGGGGTGGTCAAGGACACGCAACATGAACACACATTGAGGGAAAGTCCTGGCCGTACACACAACAAACTATTCCACTGGGGTTTGACTGTAGATAAGAACTTAAATATCTAAAAGAAATGAATATACCAGATCAGTTTGGCTACTCCCATGCAGCTAGTACACCTCACAGCCGTCCATTCCGTAACGAACTAAATCGATATTTTGCTTAGACGGCTTACCTCAAAGAAAATGGTAAGAGATCGTGTACAATATATAGGCGAATTGTTGGTGTATAGAGTAAATCGATTTAATAGTGGTGCTGGTAGAGCCATGGTAGAGGTCATCCTCCTCTAATTGCTCAGGAGGGCAATGAGAGGGTTACATTTAACCTTCTGACACTGTCACTCACTCCAAAGGGCTCTCATTAGAAACACACACACACACACACAAACAGTCTTCCCGACTGGTCTGTGTGTGTGAGAAGGAGAAGGACACAGACAGATTAGATAGTTTTTAGCAGGTGTGCTAGTATGAGTGTGTGTGTGTGTCTATTGTATAAAATAAAAACATATTGGCCTGTGTCTGTTAGTGTGCATCTCCATGCACTTGTATGTGTGCTTGTGTGTACATGCTTGCATGCTTATAGATGTGTGCCCCTGTTGCTCCCAATCTGAGGCTGAGGGGTATCATGGTGTAAGGGATTATGGTCACCTCACCAAAGAGGGCAGTTTGCTTTAGAACACACAGTCTAAGGATACATACAGTACGACTCTTCCAATTTGATGCATGATCTTACTGAGGAGCTGAATCCCAAATAGAGAATCAACGAGTGACCTCAAGAAGTAGAAGTAGATCTAGAAATCATGCATTGACGTCAATGGGAGATGTGTGTGTGTTTATCAGGTTAGGATGCATGCAGACCTAAACTGAAGATATTGACATGACTCCCAGGGCACCAACAGAATTGATAGCAGCTAGAAGGCAATAACTAGTCTTTGGACAAATACGCCAAGCGCCCGTCACTAGAATGTAATATTTCTCAGGAGAATATCTATTGTTTTTACACCATAGATCAAATCCTAGGGAAACGAGGGTAGCGTTGCGATTCTCTACCCTTCATTCAGAAGTGTGCACTCGTTTACTCCCCCTCATGCATTTAGGGCCTGGAAGCATTTGATTGGTGCAAGCATAGCTGGAGGAAGTTTCCATCATATTACTTACTGTACTCCTTTCTTTTCATATCCATGAGTGCACACTTCAGGAAAAAGGTATAGAATTGGAACACAGCCAAGGAACCACACAGATTGGTTCCAGACAGAGGGATTATGGAGTCTGGAGTTTTTGTGGGGGGAGTCGCAGACAGATGGCACAGCAACAGCGACAGCAGGTGAGCTTTGACAACATTCACTAAACTCTCCCCTCTTTTAATCTAGATGGTGTGTTGCCAAAGCCAGTGAGAGGTAATCCACGATTCAAATCAAATGAAATTGTATTTGTCACATGCTTCGTAAACAGTGACTAACAGTGAGATGCTTACTTACGGGAACTTCCCAACAATGCAGGGAAAGAAAATAGAGAAATAATAGAAAAATAACACACATAATAATAAAACTAATAAATACACAATGAGTAATGATAACTTGACTATACACATGGGGTACCAGTACCGAGTCGATGTGCAGGGGAACGAGGTAATTGAGGTATATACACTGTATATACAAATGTACATGGACACCCCTTCAAATGAGTGGATTCGGCTATTTCAGCCACACTCGGTACTGACCTGTGTATAAAATTGAGCACACAGGCATGCAATCTCCATAGACAAACAGTGGCAGTAGAATGGCCTTACTGAAGAGCTCAGTGACTTTCAACATGGCACTGTCATAGGATGCCACCTTTCCAACAAGTCAGTTCGTCAAATTTCTGCCCTGCTAGAGCTGCCCTGGTCAACACTAAGTGCTGTTATTGTGAAGTGGAAACGTCTATGAGCAACAACGGCTCAGCCGCGAAGTGCTAGGCCACACAAGCTCACAGAACGGGACAGCCGAGTGCTGAAGAGCGTAGCACATACAAATTGTCTGTCCTCGGTTGCACCACTCACGACAGAGTTCCAAACTGCCTCTGGAAGCAACATCCGCAAAACAACTGTTCATCGGGAGCTTCATGAAATGGGTTTCCTTGGCCGAGCAGCCACATACAAGCCTAAGCCATTTGACTCTGGAGCAGTGGAAACGTGTTCTCTGGAGTCTCTAGCAGTCTGATGGACAAACTCCATATTAATGCCCATGATTTTGGAATGAGATGTCCGACAAGTAGGTGTTCACATACTTTTAGTCACGTAGTGTATGAACATATAACTAGGAATAAGCGATAAACAGTAGAAGCAGCATTATGACCCATTGACCCTTTTACACAAGTTTGTGTAAAAGGGTCAATGCAGATAGCTACCCAAACTAAACTCATCAAAAAAGGAAGCGTTCCTTTTTCAGGACCCTATCTTTCAAAGATAATTCGTAAAAATCCAAAAAACTTCACAGATCTTAATTTTAAAGGGTTTAAAACACTGTTTCCCATGCTTGTTCAAGGAACCACAAACAATTAATGAACATACACATGTGGAGCGGTCATTAAGACACTAACAGTTTACAGACAGTAGGCAGTTAAGGTCACAGTTATGAAAACTTAGGACACTAAAGAGGCCTTTCTACTGACTCTGAAAAACACCAAAAGAAAGATAATCAGGGTCCCTGCTCATCTGCGTGAACGTGCCTTAGGCATGCTGCAAGGAGGCATGAGGACTGCAGATGTGGCCAGGGCAATAAATTGCAATATCTGTACTGTGAGAGGCCTAAGAGAGCACTATAGGGAGACAGGATGGACAGCTGATCGTCCTCGCAGTGGCAGACGACGTGTAACAACACCTGCACACGATCGGTACATCCGAACATTACACCTGCGGGACTGGTACAGGATGGCAACAACAACTGCCCAACAACTGCACAATCCCTCCATCAGTGCTCAGACTGTCCGCAATAGGCTGAGAGAAGCTGGACTGAGGGCTTGTAGGCCTTTTGTAAGGCAGGTCCTCACCAGACATCACCAGCAACAATGTCGCCTTTGGGCACAAACCCACCGTCGCTGGACCAGGCAGTACTGGCAAAAAGTGCTCTTCACTGACGAGTCTCGGTTTTGACTCACCAGGAGTGATGGTCGGATTCGCGTTTATCGTCGAAGGAATGAGCGTTACACCGAGACCTGTACTCTGGAGCGGGATCGATTTGGAGGTGAAGGGTCCGTCATGGTCTGGGGTGGTGTGTCACAGCATCATTGAACTGAGCTTGTTGTCATTGCAGGCAATCTCAACGCTGTGCGTTACAGGGAAGACATCCTCCTCCCTCATGTGGTACCCTTGCTGCAGGCTCATCCTGACATGACCCTCCAACATGACAATGCCACCAGCCATACTGCTCGTTCTGTGCGTGATTTCCTGCAGGACAGGAATGTCAGTGTTCTGCCATGGCCAGCGTAGAGCCCATATCTCAATCCCATTGAGCAGGTCTGGGACCTGTTGGATCGGAGGGTGAGGGCTAGGGCCATTCCCCCCAGAAATGTATGGGAACTTGCAGGTGCCTTGGTGGAAGAGTGGGGTAACATCTCACAGCAAGAACTGGCAAATCTGGTGCAGTCCATGAGGAGGAGATGTACTGCAGTACTTAATGCAGCTGGTGGCCACACCAGATACTGACTGTTACTTTTGATTTTGACCCCCACTTTGTTCAGGGACACATTATTCAATTTCTGTTAGTCACATGTCTGTGGAACTTGTTCAGTTTATGTCTCAAATGTTGAATCTTGTTATGTTCATACAAATATTTAGACATGTTAAGTTTGCTAAAAATAAATGCAGTTGACATTTTATTTTTTGTTTATGTACCTAACTATTTAGCAGTCTTATGTCTGGGGGGTAGAAGCTGTTCAGGGTCCTGTTGGTTCCAGACTTGGTCCATCGGTACCGCTTGCTTTGCGGTAGCAGAGAGAACAGTCGATGACTTGGGTTGCTGTAGTCTTACAATTGTAGGGCCTTTCTCTGACTCCGCCTGGTATAGAGGTTTTGGATGGCAGGGAACTCTGCCCCAGTGATGTCCTGGGCAGTATGCATTACCCTCCGTAGAGCCTTGTGGTCGGATGCCAAGCAGTTGCAATACCAAGTGGTGATGCAGTCAGTCAAGGTGCTCTCAATGGTACAGCTGTATAACTTTTTGAGGATCTGATGGCCCATAACAAATCTTTTTAGCCTCCTGAGAGGAAAAATGTGTTGTCGTTCCCTCTTCACGACTGTCTTGGTGTGTGTGGACCATGATAGATTCTTAGTGATGTGGACATCGAGGAACTTGAAGCTTTCGACCTGCTCCACTACAGACCGACCCATCGATGTGAATGGGGATGTGCTCAGCCCTTGTTTCCTGTAGTCCGCGATCAGCACATTTGTCTTGCTGACGTTGAGGCTGAGGTTGTTGTCCTGGCACCACACTGCCAGGTCTCTGACCTCCTCCCTATAGGTTGTCTCATCGTCGTCAGTGATCAGGCCTACCAACGTTGTGTCGTCGGCAAACTTAATGACGGTGTTGGAGTTGTGCAGGGCCAAGCAGTCATGCGTGAACAGGGAGTACAGGTGGGGACTAAACAAGCACCCCCGAGGGGCCACTGTGTTGAGGGTCATCGTGGCGGATGTGTTGTTGCCTACCCTCACCACCTAGGGGAGGCTGGGCAGGAAGTCCAGTTGCAGAAGGAGGTGTTCAGTTCCAGGGTCCTTAGCTTAGTGATGAGCACTATGAGGGCACTATGGTGTTGAACGCTGAGCTGTAGTCAATGAACAGCATTCTCACATAGGTGTTCCTCTTTTCCAGGTGGGAAAGGGCTGTGTGAATTGCAATAGAGATTGAGTTATCTGTGGATCTGTTGGGGCGGTATGCGAATTGGATTGGGTCCAGAGTGGCTGGGATGATGGTGTTGATGTGAGCCATGATCAGCCTTTCAAAGCATTTTATGACTACAGATGTGAGTGCTACGGGGAGATAGTAATTTAGACTGGTTACCTTGGCGTCATTGGACACAGGGACTATGGTGGTCTGCTTGAAACATGTAGGTATTACAGACTGGGTCAGGGAGAGGTTGAAAATGTCAGTGAAAACACTTGCCAGCTGATGCGTCCTGATAATCCGTCTGGGAGGCTGGCAAACTGGCCAGCCATCTTCCTTGGAGAACTACACTGTAGTATACTGTAGATGAAGAGACACCTACAAGTAAATACATTGTTTTCAACAGCAGTGACCAACCATCAGAGAAACCCGAAACCAAGCAGTGGAACAGATGGGCGGGATACAGGTAGTCTGAGGATGGTCTCAGGACCAAACTACTGCTGCTATGAATTTGCTCTGTAAATAGAAATGAGTTTTGAATGCAGAAGAGTTGTGCCTTTTCCTTTGGTTTAATCTACATTTCCTGTGTTTCTCTCTACATGTAATAAAGTAGTAATATCAAGGCCTAGTACAGCAATTAGTGTGTTTGATGGTTGATGTGAGCTGAATGCTACCTATGGCAATCCTAAGTGCAAATTGAAAATAGTAGGCCAAACGTAGACCAGACTTGCAACACTATTCTAAAATTCTGTTGTAAACTCCCTTTCATTGGGTTAAGAATAATATATGCCATTTAGCAGACGCCTTCATCCAAAGCAACTTACAGTCAAGTATGGGTGGTCTCGGGAATCAAACCAACTACCCCGGCATTTCAAGCACCATGCTCTACTAACTGAGCTACATAGGACCAGTTTGTTGAGTAAGTGAGTTCGTTGAGTAAGTCTTTGCACTTGCTTCATCACAACTTCAGCTTCATTACAACTCTCATTAGCAAGCTGTTCTTTGAGGGCTGAGAGATTATTAGTATAATCGCTCTGAGACCAAATCACCATACACTACCCTCTTCACCATCCACATTTTGGCTTCTACCCTTACTAGGCATATTTTTCACAGGAGAAAGAGAGAGAAGGAGAGAGGTAGTGACAGATAGAAGAGGGAGATAGCAGGAAAGAGAGCAAGAGAGAGAAAAAAGATACAGGGAAGGAGGGAGAGAGAGAGAGAGGAAATTAAAAGGGAATTTGCAAAGTCAATTCTGCACAAAATAAATATGCGGTGATCATTTCTACCCTGCTATTGTTACGTTTAGTGAGGATACTTCTGTAGACAGCATCAGTGAGGTGTGACACCATCTCCACCATCTTTCCCACCTCTCATCCACCCTATCGTCTCACAAGACACAAAGGCTTAATTTGATCCAGATCATGGCTTTCTAATTCACATCCTTCATCAATGACCTTACTATGACACATCCATTCCTTCAGTCTATAAACTGGTCAGGGACTTTTTACTCATAAAACATGTCCATGATAGGGACAGACTGTCAAGTGCTTGCTGTAGTAGAGACAGTGTTCTTGCCATCTGTTGGAGTAGCCTACTGGCTGAATGGAGCAGTGCTTTAGCTCTTCACTAATCACTCTTCCTTCCACACTGTAATGCACCTGTGCCTCCGCAGGGAGTTGTCAGTGAGGGCTGGAAGCTGGGGTAAGTTGAGGGACAGCAAATCTCCGCATTTCACAGCATGGGAGAAAAAGGAGGAGAGGGGCTGGAATGGTGATGTGTCTGCATGTGAAGGTCCGTCCGTCCGCCCATCTGTGTGTGTGTGTGTCCATCCGTCTGTCCGTGTGTGTGTGTTTGTGTGTGTGTGTGTGTGTGTGTGCGTGTGGTGCCCGGATCTGGGTGTGTGTGTGTGTGTGTGGTGCCCGGATCTGGTGTGTGTGTGTGTGTGTGTGTGGTGTCCGGATCTGTGTGTGTGTGTGGTGTCCGGGTCTGGTGTGTGTGTGGTGGGGTCTGGGTGTGGTGTGTGTGTGGTGCCCGGGTCAGGTGTGTGTGTGTGTGTGTGTGTGTGTGTGTGTGTGTGTGTGTGTGTGTGTGTGTGTGTGTGTGTGTGGTGTCCAGGTCTGCCAATGGGCCTGGTGTGTGGTGTGTGGTGTGCAGTGCTTAATTTGAGCTGGGTCCTCCTTGAACAGGATCCAGTACCTCTCCATTTTGGGCTGTTTTGTTCTGGAACCTATTTGGCCGGATCCGGCATCTCTCGTGACATGAACAAAAAAATTCCAACAAAAGCGATCAAAGTTCATTCGAGTTGCCTCTTCGTTAATTATCCTGCCCCCACAAAATGTTTTGTTGGGTTCTGAGAATATGAAATATACTTATTCATATCTCTGAGGGAGAGAGGGTAATGTATAACATTTACATTATATCAGGGATCCTATTGAAAGACTGAGTGCAGGGAAGCGATCACATGTGGCAGGCATTAATAAGGAGAGAGAGCCATGGATTAGTGATGAAGGGGGGGTCGAGATCAGGTCAGGTCTCGTTGATAAGGGAGAAATACAAGTTTATGGCTCGCATCACTTAGTGTCCTGCCTAGCAGTGAAGACACAATGTTTGTACAGATGTGTAGGAAGAGACTCAGCCTAGGAGGAAGGGTTAAATATCAGTGCTTGTGTGAAAAGGTATTTGTCTAATGCAGCTGTATTGACCCACTGGGAAGAATAAACTTGGTTAAGCTTTCATAGTGTCCGTTGAGTTTTTACTCTGAGAATTAGAATAGTTGGCGCCACGAATAGGATTCACTAAAATGTGTAGTCAAACCAAAGAGTCCAGATCAGTGGAGCAGGAGCTGGTAACAAACAAGGTCACAGTCATTTTGACATCTTGGGGAGATGAAAATTGTAGGCTGAACAATTATAGGATACGGCCCTAGAAAGCCTGAGTTTATTCAGTAGGCCCATTGTGTAACGACTGGTCGTAAATATCTGGTGTAGGGTAGGTTCCATTAAGGATAGGTCCCGAATGGAGGTTTTCCTCTGTGAGATCCAGGCTGATATAAGGTGTAGGGTGGGTTCCTTCAAGGATAGGTCCCGAGTGGAAGTTTTCCTCTGCAAGATCCAGGAGTGACAATACAGTGTAGGTTGGGTTCCGTATAGGATAGGTGCCTAGTGGTATTCCCCTGCAAGATCTGTAAAAGGGACAAAAGTCCCAGCTGCATTGAGTTTAAGGAAGATGAGAGTTCTAGCAGCTAGTGAGTTTAAAATAAAGAAAAAATAAGATATTCGAACACTGTTTGAGTTACATGTAGTAGCAGTAGAAATACATAGAGAGGTTGGTTTATGCCCTATGGGGAGGGGGACCATGAAAAATTATGTGGAAATAGGAAGACAAGAATTAATAATTTTGGTAATCAACAACAGTGATATTTGATGCGCAATACTGGAATAAGGCATTAAGGCATCCGTATTCTTCAGTAATACATTTGAAAACACTATAGTATTGGTTCTAATACAAGGTATTAAGTGCCGTGACCAATCAATAGGCACAAATACCATAGCTATTCTCCGGGGAAGTGAGTAGCGCTACCTTGGAAAATAGTTAATGGAAGGTGTGTATCATAGACGGGAGTGAATAAATCTAAAACACCCTGGACACCGCCGGGAGAGGTTGGGGAATAATAACTATTGATATGGCAACAGATGGCCCCAATTCTCCCGTTAAATTGGAGCTAGAGGATTTGAATAAAACCATGGAGGTGCTGAAAGAAGCGCACAAGCATTCTATCAATTCAGCTCGAATATGTGTTAGTGTATTCAGCTGCAAAAAGACTGGGTACAGTCTTGTGAGTACATTGATAGAATTTGTACTACCGGCTTTGATGGCAGGTTTGAAACATGTGATCAAAATGGTAATTGCAGGGGTTGTTGATGAAATATAGCAAGATGTTGAGAGTGGAATATAACTCCACTAACTTTGCATACGTGCGAGGGGTTAATACAGTGAAAGTCACTAACAGTGGTTTCAATGGCTAAGGTAAGACAAAAAAACGTAGCAAAAAGACATCAAAACGTAGGGGGATAGTCCCACATCTAAAACAGGGAGTTATCGGACATTGGAAGATTGAGTGTGGGGTGGTACTGGAACCTGCTGCATTTGGAGGAAATGCCGCTCTACAAGCGTTTGCATCCTGGTCAAATGAGCAGCGACACGTCCTCATGAGAACAGCAGAAAAGGAACATTTCACATAGTGATCAGAAACTCAGAAACTCAAACTCAGAAAACCTTGTTTTTTTGGGGGATCTCATGAGCCATTTTATGTGGTTTTATTATGAAATAAATTTACATTTCATGTCGTCTCATTCTGAAATAGATTTCTAGAATGTACAAAAGGGTGGAGGGGTAACGAAGAATTAGCAAAGGGGTTACTAAACCTAAAATGAACTTTGAATTTTTTTAGTTAGTTCATGAACATTGTGGTAAGGTGGTTAGGGAGAATAGTACATGCTAAATAAAAGAGGGGGGTCAAAAGTAACAGTCAGTATCTGGTGTGGCCACCAGCTGCATTAAGTACTGCAGTGCATCTCCTCCTCATGGACTGCACCAGATTTGCCAGTTCTTGCTGTGAGATGTTACCCCACTCCTCCAAAATGGCACCTGTAATTTCCTAAATATTTCTGGGGGGAATGGC
The DNA here is from genome assembly GCF_018296145.1 of Oncorhynchus tshawytscha. Classification (NCBI taxonomy): domain Eukaryota; kingdom Metazoa; phylum Chordata; class Actinopteri; order Salmoniformes; family Salmonidae; genus Oncorhynchus; species Oncorhynchus tshawytscha. The sequence goes on from NC_056458.1 coordinate 33,908,010, forward strand.
CCTAGCCCTCACCCTCCGATCCAACAGGTCCCAGACCTGCTCAACGGGATTGAGATCCGGGGCTCTACGCTGGCCATGGCAGAACACTGACATTCCTGTCCTGCAGGAAATCACGCACAGAACGAGCAGTATGGCTGGTGGAATTGTCATGCTGGAGGGTCATGTCAGGATGAGCCTGCAGGAAGGGTACCACATGAAGGAGGAGGATGTCTTCCCTGTAACGCACAGCGTTGAGATTGCCTGAAATGACAACAAGCTCAGTCCGATGATGCTGTGACACATCGCCCCAGACCATGACGGACCCTCCACCTCCAAATCGATCCCGCTCCAGAGTACAGACCTCGGTGTAACGCTCATTCCCTTCGACGATAAACGCAAATCGGACCATCACCCCTGGTGAGACAAAACCACGACTCGTCAGTGAAGAGCACTTTTTGCCAGTCCTGTCTGGTCCAGCGACGGTGGGTTTGTGCCCATAGGCGATGTTGTTGCTGGTGATGTCTGGTGAGGACCTGCCTTACAACAGGCCCACAAGCCCTCAGTCCAGCCTCTCTCAGCCTTTTGAGGACAGTCTGAGCACTGATGGAGGGATTGTGCGTTCCTGGTGTAACTCGGACAGTTGTTGTTGCCATCCTGTACCTGTCCCGCAGGTGTGATGTTCGGATGTACTGAACCTGTGAAGGTGTTGTTACACTTGGTCTGCCACTGCGAGGACAATCAGCTGTCCGTCCTGTCTTCCTGTAGCGTTGTCTTAGGCGTCTCACAGTACAGACATAGCAATTTATTGCACTAGGCCACATCTGCAATCCTCATGCCTCCTTGCAGCATGCCTAAGGCACGTTCAAGCAGATGAGTAGGGACCCGGGGCATCTTTTTTTCCCCCATGTTTTTCAGAGTCAGTAGAAAGGCCTAGGCCTAGGCCTTTAGTGTCCTAAGATTTCATAACTGTGACCTCAATTGCCTACCGTCTGTAAGCTGTTAGTGTCTTAACGACCGCTCCACAGGTGCATGTTCATTAATTGTTTATGGTTCATTGAACAAGCATGGGAAACAGTGTTTAAACCCTTTACAGTGAAGATCTGTGAAGTTATTTGGATTTTTACGAATTATCTTTGAAAGACAGGGTCCTGAAAAAGGGATGTTTCTTTTTTGCTGAGTTTAGAAGGAAAATGATATGTTAACCAGGGATGACAGTTACTCCAAATGGATTGTGATATGTGTATTGCTGATTTCATTTTTGTCTTTGTTTCGATACAAATTTCACCAGATTGGGCCTTGTGGAGTGTGGGATTCCCCGATGGGTTAGGGTGCTAACTCCCTGATCTGGTTACTCTTCCAAGAGGTTGCCAGTAAAATAACACTGTACCCGAACTGGCCACGCGCGTGCGCAAATTGATTTTGTCCCCCCACACCAAACGTGATAACGACACGCAGGTTGAAATATCAAAACAAACTCTGAACCAATTATAGTAATTTGGGGACAGGTCAAAAAGCATTATACATTTATGGCAATTTAGCTAGCTAGCTTGCAGTTGCTAGCTAATTTGTCCTATTTAGCTAGCTTGCTGTTGCTAGTTAATTTGTCCTGGGATATAAACATTGAGTTGTTATTTTACCTGAAATGCACAAGGTCCTCTACTCTGACAACTAATCCACACATAAAACGGTCAACCGAATCATTTCTAGTCATCGCTCCTCCTTCCAGGCTTTTTCTTCTTTGGACTTTATATGGCGATTGGCGTCTAACTATCATAGTTACCATGACGACCGACCAAACTCAGTTCATCTTTCAATCACCCACGTGGGTATAACCAATTGGGAGATGACATGTTGGTATCTGCTTCTATAAACCAATGAGGAGATGGGAGAGGCAGGACTTGCACTGTGTTCAGTGTCAAAAGTAGAACTGACTTATATTTTAGCACTTGGCAACGTAGACTCTAGACACTGCACTCGAGCAGTGTGGGTGCAATAATTGAATAACATCTATGTTTAAATTTATTTTGCAACGCTCACGCACGCAAGTGGTGTGTTCAGCATGTAAGGGAGTATGAGCTAATTCTGAAAATGGTTTCAACAGTAACATTATGTTGTTATGCTCTTTGACATTTGTTGTAGAGATAATGTTAAGAAAATTGGGAATGTAATAATTTGTCATATTTTTGTCATGCTTGTCTGGATTTTCTGAAACAGAAAGGAATTGAACTGAACTATTGTTCTGATCTGTGCTCTCTTGAGATTATCATGGAAGGTGACGTCAGATGGTGTCTTAATGCATGCAGGAATAATTTGGCCACCAACAGTGTGTGTGAACCTCAAAACCCTCCCTAACCGGCTGAAGAAAGAGCGACAAAGCCGTTCAATGCGACATTGACTTTTAACACTTCTGAGTCCGAGACAAACCTGGGTACGGGCGGCAGGAGTGCTGAGACCGTGCGCGCGGAATGAGCTAGGAGAGAGATAGAGGCTCAGGTGAGAGACTCGTGTACATGGGAGAAACGGATGTATCTATTTGGATATTGAAATCGGGACATTATCAAAGGCGTGACAGTCAACAGGAAAACAGGGGAAAAGAGGGGCTGTAATGAGAAGAGTTATTACCGGCAATGTACATTCTAACCGGGATGATGTGTGCTAGGTTGAGAGGGTTGAATTCAAGTCAGACTCAAAGTAAGCACTAAGGACTGTAATTCTGAATTTGGGTTGGATCATTTATAAAATGTTTTAGTTATCATTTGGATACAGCGAGAGAGAGTTGCTTTCAAACGGTGAGGGTTGGGGGCACTGCTCAAATTTATTAGGCCTAGGAAGGCTCTAGAAACCTTACCTCTAAGTATTGTCCGACAGGGAGGTTGTTAGAGAACTCACTGGATGATAGCTTTGGTCAACCATTAAGTTTTCTTTTTTGTTCTCTTTTGTTTTACAATGTCGTCAGAATGTTTATGTTAAATCGCATCAATACATAGAGATTGCTGGATGATACGGTACAATTAATTGCATATAAGTCTCATAGTTTTGTTAGGTTGGATATTCTTCCAACTGATTAATCTCTGTCCCAATTTCTACAGCCGGCGAACACATGACAGATTACATGCAGTAGTTATTCTCATGGCAGTCACTGTAGGGACAGTAATAGAAGGAGGCTAATAGTTAATAGTTATAGGTATGGGCCATGTTAGTAGTAGCAGGGGTAAATTTAGTAGCATTGTTGGGATATCATTTTATGAGGACTTAGTAGCTGGTAACTGGGAGACCGATGGGAGTACCGGATGCTGCTATTCAAATGTCACAAATTTGTGATTTGGTCATAAAGGGGGAGTGTATGTTGTCAGGAAATTACCCATGCGTTGCAGTGTGTATATCCTCAGGTGAAAGCAGCACATGAGGAGCAGGAGATAAACGAGGGCACGAGCTGAATTCTGGAGATTGAGTGTACATCAAGATACACCAGGCGGGGGTGTTGGGACAGTGTTGGTCTGGTCCATGCATAGTACTCCTTACATCACCTGCAGCGGTAAAGATCGTTATGTCTCTCCTCGGTGGATGCACAATTCTCACGGGAAGTGAGGTCCAGCTGCATAATAGGTGAGCATGACAGAGGAAGCGGAGCTAAAGAAAGAGAGAGAAAGACTAGATTCCACTGTAAGACATGCAGATGGGTTAGGTCTGGAAGCTACCTTAAACATCGTAGTTTGGTTGGGTTAGCTGCTTTTTTGGTTAATGCATCATATGAAAGGATAGATATTGGGGTAATTGTACTCTAAACAACATTTCGGAGGCATTGATGTAAAAGTCTATACAGTGCTGAGTTACCTCAAGAGGATGTAACGTTGATTAGGGATACGCACTTGCCCATCAGGTGACGTGCCTATCAGGTGGCAATGGAGGAAATGGGGAACAAAGTGAAAATGACATTTCTTGGGAACACCTCTCGGAACCTGGGGCCGGAAAGGGGAAGACTGGCCGAAAGCATGAGTAGGCTTATATTTTTGTGGAATCCAGCAGAAAAGTATCCTGGAGGCATAGAGTCAGGTAAAGAGAGAGTGGGAATTGTCATGGTCTCAGACTTTGGTTTTCATGCATAGCTTACCACATTATTAATACTGTTATGTTTTGTGATTCTCGTTGCTTTGCAAGTTTTGTGCTATCACTCTCTTAGGAACCAGAAGGAGAACGTTGAACTGGGAGAAGTCAACAGCTCCATGGGACAAGTTATTATCAGTGTTCTATGAGAGATGGAAATAAGATTTGTATGGTGTGATCATAGAACAGTTGAAAAGTTTCTGACTTTGTAAACCTCATGATGTTTGTTCATTTATAATCATGTTTTATTATTTTTTGTTCATGTTTTATTATCACTGTTTGTTCATTTATAAGTAATTTATAAGTGTAAGTGAGTTGAACAGTAGGAAGCTATTGTTCTAGAGGAGGGACTGTTGTGTTCTGAGAATATAAAATATACTTATTCATGTCACTGAGGGAGAGAGGGTAATGTATAACGTTTACATTATATCAGGGATCCTATTGAACATGCAGGGTGCAGGGAAGCGATCACATGTGGCAGGCTTTGATAAGGGGAGAGAGCCATGGATTAGTGATGAAGGGGGGGGTCGAGATTAGGTCAGGTCTCGTTAAGGGAGAAATACAAGTTTATGGCTCGCATCACTTAGTGCCCTGCCTAGCAGTAAAGACACAATGTTTGTACAGATGTGTAGGAAGAGACTCAGCCTAGGAGAAAGGGTTAAATATCAGTGCTTGTGTGAAAATGTTTTTGTCTAATGCAGCTGTATAGACCCTCTGGGAAGAATAAACTTGGTTTAAGCTTTCATAGTGTCCGTTGAGTCTTTACTCTGAGAATTAGAACCCAACAACGTAATGTCAAAAAGTGGATTTTCAGCCCGGGCCTAATATAGTAAAAGTTTATTCGCACACCTATTTAAGCGAGGTGCTGGCTAGCGGAGTGGAACACTTGAAAAGTAAAGGAGAGCCGCACACTCTAGGAGCTCAGATGCAAAAATGTAATGTCCAACGTTTCGACAGACAAGCTGTCTTCATCAAGGTATAATGACAAACTGCGAGGTGACTCGTTTATATAGTGTCAAAAGACACACACAGGTGTCTGTAATCATGGCCGGGTGTGGCCTGATATCATTGGTTAATTCTCATACATTAAAATAGCAAACGAAAAACATAAATGGATAGCGTACGATCATAGATACAATTTGGCTACATAAGCCTACACACATTTACAATATAGCAAAATCACAATAATCACAAGAATGGCTTTAGATCAATTTCTACATTGAGACTGAAGGGAGCAAGGGTCTTTAAATTAAAAATCCAGGCAGCCTCTTGTTTTAACAAAAAATGATCGAAGTCACCCCCTCTCCTAGGAGGGTGACATGTTCGATGTCAATATAACGTAGAGAAGAAATTGAGTGATTTGCTTCCAAAAAGTGGGCCGCAACTGGGTAAGTCGAGTTTTTGCCCCTAATGGTGCTACGATGCCCCGAGATTCATACTTTTAATTTGCGCTTTGTTTTACCCACATAATTTTTACCACAAGGACAAGTTATAAGATAAATAACTGCCTTAGTGGAGCACGTGATAACACCTTTGAATGGGATCTGTTTCCCTGTTTGGGGGTGTTTGAAGGATCTACGTTTATAAGTGCCATTGCATTGAGCACAGCCATTACACTTGTAGCTTCCATCCAGTTGGGGCGCAAATAGACGTTGTGCAGGGATATCTTGGGGTGGTAAATCAGAGTTCACCAATTGATCTCTGAAATTTCTGTCCCACGAGAATACGACCAAGGGAAGGTCCGAAAACACATTACCGATACTATCATCGGATCTTAGAATGTGCCAATGTTTGTGAACGATTGCGCAACATTGTACCCTGTGTTTGAGATCAACACTTGGCGGTGGCTGTGTGAGAAGCGTGCCAGTATCTCTCATATAACTAGAATGAGATTACATTTCTATGATGATGGGTGGGTTGTCTATGTTAGTTTGTCTATGATTTTCTATTTCTGTGTTTGGCCTGGTATGGTTCTCAATCAGATGCAGCTGTCAATCGTTGTCCCTGACTGAGAACCATATTTAGGTAGCCCTTTTTCCATTGTGTTTTGTGGGTGGTTATTTTCAGTCTTAGTGTTTCTGCACCAGACAGAACTGTTTCGGTTGTTTCTTTGTTGTTTGTTGTTCAGTTTTTTCATGAAATAAAATGAACACTTACCACGCTGCGCTTTGGTCCTCACCTTATTCCACCGACGACGTCCGTTACACTACTACACCATGAGAATGCCTATAATATAGCTACTGAGAATCAATAGCTTATTTTAAAAAGTAGCCTAGCTGTTGATTGTAGCCCAATAACAAGGAATAGCCTGCATTTGGGAAAATGCGACAAATCTGTCAGTGAAAAAACGACATGCAGACAAAACAGGCTTTTCACAATATTTCAAATACAATCGAAAAACACAGGTTGGAAAGCAAATGGCTCCTGCTGAAAAGACTATGCTGTAGGCTACCAAAATATTTGATCAATTTCCAAATATTGTTTTACAAAGTAAAGTAAAACAAGAGAGAGATAGGCTTTTGCAACGAGCGCATCAGCCATCACCAGTGAGTGAGCTGTGCATCATTGGGTGACTCAGTGAAACTGGAAAGCATTTTTAGGACTAGAATTTCCTCCTTATATTGTACCCTACAATATCTGTCTCCACACACCTAGGCTACTTATGGATTCAAGTCGTTTTTATTGATCTCAGATTTTCAGTTTGTCAGTGCCAAAGTGGCCTGCTATTTTGATCTTTAGTGCGATATTCAAAAATATTAGGCCTCCAGTTATGTAAAATGAGGTAGAATTGCATGAAATGCGTTCATAAAAGGCCACATTTTTTCCTGGACCCTAGGCTACAAAAAATGCTCCCCATGTGTGCAACTTCTGTAAGTGCCTCTACTGTTCTAGGGCTTCCAAGTGGTGCAGCGGTCTAAGGCACTGCGGTCTAAGGTACCTCAGTGCAAGAGGTGTCACTACAGACCCTGATTCGAATCCATGCTATCTCACATCTGGCCATGATTGGGAGTCCCTTAGGGTGGCGCAGAATTGGTCCAGCGTCGTCCAGGTTTGGCTGTGGTAGGCTGTCATTGTAAATAAGAATTTGTTCTTAACTGACTTGCCTAGTTAAATAAAATAAAGGATCAAATAAATATGCCACTATGCAAATGATATGAATGCAATGCTTTACTATGAAGTAGATTTTTTTTCTCATGCTCCGATACCTCAGAACTCCCCAGGTCACCCCCTTCTCGCACCCACTTTTTGTTTAGGCACCCCCCAATTGACAAATTAAATACTGGTCGTGTGTGGTGTCCGGGTCTGCCAATGGGCCTGGAGGGTGTGTGTGTGTATGTGCACACTGAATAATTATTTACTGTATATCTACAGTACATGCCTTTCTGTATTTTGTGTGTGTGTATGGTTCTGTTGTCAACCTACACCCACCCATATGCATGGCCACATGTCGGAGGCCATTGGATATAGACAGCCTAATCTTCGAAGGGAGCCCCGGGCATTACTGGGAATCAAGACAAGAGGGGAATGGATGAGGTGGACAAAACCCAATCACCATCAAATGTCCCACCATATTGGGCCAGACTTGATCTAATATGATCTCTAGAACAATAAATGGGTGGGTGTAGAGGCACTATGCAATGGCCAGAAACGCCTGTGGTCACATTAGAAAAAGGGTGCGTTTGAGAAATGAAAGAACCCACAGGGAAAAGCATGATATATGCTGCAGTTTCATATGAACTGTCCCTCAAGGCCTCTTAGGTTAATATACCCGTCTTACTTATGGGTGGCCTCTGTGTGTGTGTGTGTGTGTGTGTGTGTATGTGTGTGTGTGTGTGTGTCTCTCTCTCCTGGTTATTTTTTCCTTCATTCACACTAGCCTGCCATATTGCTTTCTTATCTTATTTAATCAGATTACTGCTGATGAAGAAGACACCTCCAGACTATTGAGGTTTACACCCTGTCTTTACAATGAAGGAACAGAGGAAGGCACTGGCTCAAGTACAGTACTGGGTTAATGGGGTAAAGGGTGTTGTTACCCATCGAGGGTTAGGTCTGAATGACAAAGCCATACTTTTGGGTTTGCAATCACATTCTAAAAGCTTAATCTACAAATATCTTAATCTGTACAAATACCCCCCTCCAAGTGTCTGTTTAGCTGAACAAACTATTGCTCCACCATTGATAGCAACCTGTAACATTTAATGGTTAAGCCTACTCTAGATAAAGCAAGGCATGCTTCCATATGGCAAGTTAGAGCTTTGAGACAAACTAATTTGGTCTGCTTACTTTCTTGTTTCGCAGCATCCACATCTATTCTTCATGTGTTGGAAGTCTTGCTTAACTCAGACCCCATGCTGGCTGACATCACCACCCCTTCAGCTGTTGTCTGAGGTAGAGTCTTTATACAGCCTTCCGCATCTGTGGTGGAAGGTGGTTGAGCTACAGCAATGTTTGTCAGACCATGAAACTTCCCAAAAATCGGTCTTCTCACAAGAATGTCTCTAGCGTTCGAATGGTTTGGCCTACAGATTATTAAAGGGGAGACTCTCAGGAACACAATTGAGTTCTCCATTTTGCTCCAGTGTCACGGGACTTGTAGCCCATACAAACGAATGGAAGTGGTTAATGGGTGTCCCAAAAAATATACATATTTCCTGTGCTTTTTTTACATCTCCAAAATATATGACAGACATTTTAAAACCTTATTCCTTATACATTTTTTTACTGTCTTTTTTTCCATTTATGAATATGTTCTCAATGTGTTTATGGGCTATAGTAGTTAAGGCCAAATAAAATGTTTGATAACTAAAAGGATCCAAAAATTATCTTGTTATGTTGAGTGATGTAATATGGCGCCGGAGAAGAAGGCTGACGTTCTAAGTGACCCCAACCGATTGTGTTTTTTTGTTCGTTTAAATTGCGTTGTTTGTAACTTATTTTTAAACTTATTTTGTACATAATGTTGCCACTACCGTCTCTTATGACCGAAAATAACTTTGGGACATCAGCTCTGCGATTACTCACCACGGGCTGGCAGAATCCCTTTTTTCCTTTAACGAGTCTGACGAGTCCGACACGAATGATATTCTGCTTTCTCAAGGAACAGGCCCATATCCCTGTAATTTTTGTGAAGAGAAGGATGGAGAAAAAGGACCAGAGGGCAGGCTGCCTTCTGAGAATTACTAAGCGATCGAATAAACTCCCACTTCTTTCCATTCTGCTAGCAAATGTGCAATCTTGGGAGAATAAAATCAATGACCTTCGAGGAAGATTAAATTACCAACGGGATATTCAAAACTGTAATATCTTATGCTTCAGTCGTGGATGAACAACGACACTATCAACATACAGCTGGTTGGTTATACGCTGTAAAGGCAGGATAGAACAGCGGCGTCTGGTGAGACAAGGTGCGGCGGAATATGTATTTTTGTAAGTAACAGCTGGTAAACAATATCTAAGGAAGTCTCGAGCTATTGCTCGCCTGAGGTAGAGTATCCCATGATAAGCTGTAGACCACACTATCTACCAAGAGAGCTTTCATCTGCATTTTTCGTAGCTGTTTACATTACCACCACAGACTGAGGCTGGAACTAAGACAGCATTGAATGAGCTGTATTCCAAAATAAGCAAACAAGAAAACGTTCACCTAGAGGCGGCGCTCCTAGTAGCCGGGGACTTTAATGCAGAGAAATAGTCTCTATGGGGGTGCCACAGGGTTCAATTCTCGGGCAGACTCCTTTCTCTGTATATATCAATGATGTTACTCTTGCAGGGGGTGATTCTTTGAGCCACCTCTATGCAGACGACACCATTCTGTATACAGTTGGCCAATCTTTGGACAATGTGTTAACAAACCTTCAAACGAGTTTCAATGCCATACAACACTCCTTCCATGGCTTCCAACTGCTCTTAAATGTAAGTAAAACTAAATGCATGCTCTTCAACCAATCTCTGCCCGCACCCGCCCGCCTAGCATCACTACTCTGGACAGTTCTGACTTAGAATATGTGGACAACTATAAATAGCTAGGTGTCTGGTGAGACTATAAACTTTCCATCATGTTAAGCATCTCCAATCTAAAATTAAATTTAGAATCTGCTTCCTATTTCGCAACAAAGCCTCCTTCACTCATGCTGCCAAACATACCCTCATAAAACTGACTATCCTGCCGATCCTTGACTTCGACGATGTCATTTCCAAAATAGCCTCCAACACTCTACTCAACAAATTGGATGCAGTCTATCACAGTGCCATCAGTTTTGTCACCAAAGACCCATATACTACTCACCATTGCGACCTGTATGCTCTCGTTGGCTGGTACTCGCTACATATTTGTCGCCAAGCCCACTGGCTCCAGGTCATCTACAAGTCTTTCCTAGGTTAAGCTCCACCTTATCTCAGCTCAATGGTCACCATAGCAACACCCACCCATAGCACGCCCACCAGCAGGTATATTTCACTGGTCATCCCCAAAGCCAACACCTGCTTTGGCCACCTTTCCTTACTGTTCTCTGCTGCCAATGACTGGAACGAATTGCAAAAATCCCTGAAGTTGGAGACTTGTATCTCCCTGACTAACTTCAAGCATTGGCTGTCAGAGCAGCTTAACCGATCGCTGCAGCTGTACAGTCGTGGCCAAAAGTCTTGAGAATGACACAAATATTAATTTCCACTAAGTTTGCTGCTTCAGTGTCTTTAGTATAATTACAAGCATTTCATGAGTGTCAAAGGCTTTTATTGACAAATACATAAAGTTTACATGATGCAAAGAGTCAATATTTGCAGTGTTGACCCTTCTTTTTCAAGACCTCTGCAATCCACCCCTGGCATGCTGTCAATTAACTTCTGGGCCACATCCTGACTGATGGCAGCCCATTCCTGCATAATCAATGCTTGGAGTTTGTCAGAATTTGTGGGTTTTTGTTTGTCCACCCGCCATTTGACGGTTGACCACAAGTTCTCAATGGGATTAAGGTCTGGGGAGTTTCCTGGCCATGGATCCAAAATATCGATGTTTTGTTCCCAGAGCCACTTAGTTATCACTTTTGCCTTATGGCAAGGTGCTCCATCATACTGGAAAAGTCATTGTTTGTCACCAAACTGTTCCTGGAGGGTTGGGAGAAGTTGTTTGCAGAGGATGTGTTGGTACCATTCTTTATTCATGGCTGTGATCTTAGGCAAAATTGTGAGTGAGCCCACTCCCTTGGCTGAGAAGCAACCCCACACATGAATGGTCTCAGGATGCTTTACTGTTGGCATGACACAGGACTGATGGTAGAGCTCACCTCGTCTTCTCCGGACAAGCTTTTTTTCCGGATGCCCCAAACAATCGGAAAGGGGATTCATCAGAGAAAATGACTTTACCCCAGTCCTCAGCAGTTCAGTCCCTGTACCTTTTACAGAATATCAGTCTGTCACCGATGTATTTCCTGGAAAGAAGTGGCTTCTTTGCTGCCCTTCCTGACACCAGGCCATCCTCCAAAAGTCTTCGCCGGAAAGGGGATTCACTTGCAGATGCACTTGCAACTGCCTGCTGACATTCCTGAGCAAGTTCTGTACTGATGATGCCCAGATCCCGCAGCTGAATCAACTTTAGGAGACGGTCCTGGTGCATGCCGGACTTACTTGGGCACCCTGAAGCCTTCTTCACAACAATTGAACCGCTCTCCTTGAAGTTCTTGATGATCCGATAAATGGTTGATTTAGGTGCAATCTTACTGGCAGCAATATCCTTGCCTCTGAAGCCCTTTTTGTGCAAAGCAATGATGACGGCACGTGTTTTCTTGCAGGTATCCATGGGTGACAGAGGAAGAACAATGATTCCAAGAACCACCCTCCTTTTGAAGCTTCCAGTCTGTTATTCAAACTCAATCAGCATGACAAAGTGATCTCCAGCCTTGTCCTCGTCAACACTCACACCTGTGTTAACGAGAGAATCACTGACATGATGTCAGCAGGTCCTTTTGTGGCAGGGCTGAAATGCAGTGGAAATGTTTTTTTGGGGTTTCAGTTCATTTGCATGGCAAAGAGGGACTTTGCAATTAATTGCAATTAATCTGATCACTCTTCATAACATTCTGGAGTATATGCAAATTGCCATCATACAAACTAAGGCAGCAGACTGTGAAAATTCATATTTTTGTCATTCTCGAAACTTTTGGCCACAACTGTACACAGCCCATCTGTAAATTGCCCATCCAACCAACTACCTACTCATCCCAATATATATATATATATTTATTGCTCTTTTGCACACCAGTATTTCTACTTGCACATCCTCATATGCTGATCTATCACTCCAGTGTTATTTGCTAAATTGTAATTGCTTTGCCACGATGGTATTTTTATTGCCTTACCTCCTTACTTCATTTGCACAAACTGTATACAGATATTCTATTGTGTTATTGACTGTATGTTTGTTTATCCCATGTGTAACTCTGTGTTGTTGTTTTTTGTCACACTGCTTTACTTTATCTTGGTCAGGTCACAATTGTAAATTGTATATTTTTTTTCTCAACTGGCCTATCTGGTTAAATACAGGTGAAATAAAAAAAAGACTAATAAATGTTTTACCAAATTTCTATCAGAATGTTAAATGTGCAACCAGAGAGGGGGGGGGAAAAACTGGACCGCCTTTACTCCACAAACAGAGACGCATACAAATCTCTCCCTCGCCCCAATTTGGCAGATCTGACCGTAATTCTATCCACCTGATTCCTATTTACAAGCTAAAATTAAAGCAGGACTGTTTGGCTAGGACAGACTAGGACAGACTGAAATATGTTCCGGGATTACACAGATGGCATTGAGGAGTACACCACATCAGTCATTGGCTTCATCGATAAGTGCATCGATGACATCGTCCCCACACTGACTGTAAGTACAGTTGAAGTCGGAAGTTTACACACACCTTAGCCAAATACATTTAAACTCAGTTTTTCACAATTCCTGACATTTAATCCTTGTAAACATTCCCTGTCTAAGGTCAGTTAGGATCACCACTTTATTTTAAGAATGTGAAATGTCAGAATAATAGTAGAGAGAATGATTTATTTCAGCTTTTATTTCTTTCATCACATTCCCAGTGGGTCAGAAGTTTACATACACTAAATTAGTAATTGTTAGCATTGCCTTTAAATTGTTTAACTTGGGTCAAATGTTTCGGGTAGCCTTCTACAAGCTTCCCACAATACGTTGGGTGAATTTGGGCCATTCCTCCTGACAGAGCTGGTGTAATTGAATCAGGTTTGTAGGCCACCATGCTCGCACATGCTTTTTCAGTTCTGCCCACATATTTTCTACAGGATTGAGGTCAGGGCTTTGTGATGGTCACTCCAATACCTTGACTTTGTTGTCCTTATGCCACAACTTTGGAAGTATGCTTGGTGTCATTGTCTATTTGGAAGACCCACTTGCGACCAAGCTTTAACTTCCTGACTGATGTCTTGAGATGTTGCTTCAATATATCCACATAATTTTCCTTCCTCGTGAAGACATCTTTATGAAGTGCACCAGTCCCTCCTGCAGCAAAATACCCCACAACATGATGCTGCCACCCCCGTGCTTCACGGTTGGGATGGTGTTCTTCGGCTTTCAAGCCTCCCCTTTTTCCTCCAAGCATAACGATGGTCATTATGGCCAAACAGTTCTATGTTCGTTTCATCAGACCAGAGGACATTTTTCCAAAAAGTACAATCATTGTCCCCATGTGTAGTTGCAAACCGTAGTCTGGCTTTTTTATGGTGGTTTTGGAGCAGTGGCTTCTTTCTTGCTGAGCGGCGTTTCAGGTTATGTCGATATAGGACTCATTTTACTGTGGGTTTAGATACTTTGTACATGTTTCCTCCAGCATCTTCACAAGGTCCTTTGCTGTTGTTCTGGGATTGATTTGCACTTTTCGCACCAAAGTACGTTCATCTCTAGGAGACAGAACATGCCTCCTTCCTCAGCGGTATGACGGCTGCGTGGGTCAATGATGTTTTTACTTGCGTACTATAGATGAATGGTGGTACCTTCAGGCGTTTGGAAATTGCTTCCAAGGATGAACCAGACTGAGGTCTTTGCTGATTTCTTTAGATTTTTTACATGATGTCAAGCAAGTTTGAAGGTAGGCCTTGAAATACATCCACAGGTTCACCTCCAATTGTCTCAAATGATGTCAATTAGCCTCTCAGAAGCTTCTAAAGCCATGACATCATTTTCTGGAATTTTCAAAGTTTAAAGACACAGTCAACTTAGTGCATGTAAACTTCTAACCCACTGGAATTGTGATACAGTGAATTGTGGAATAATCTGTCTGTAAACAAATGACTTGTGTCATACAGAATTACCAAAACTATGGTTTGTTAACAAGACATCTGTGGAGTGGTTGAAAAACTAGTTTTAATGACTCCAACACAAGTGTATGTAAACTTCCGACTTCAACTGTACATACCCCAACCAGAAGCCATGGATTACAGGCAACATCCGCACTGAGCTAAAGGTTAGAGTTGCCACTGTCAAGGAGCGGAAGCGTATAAGAAATCTCGCTATTCCCTCCGACGAACCATCAAAAAGGCAAGCGTCAATACAGGACTAAGATCGAATCGTACTATACCGGCTCTGATGGTCGTCGGATGTGGCAGGGCTTGCAAACCATTACAGACTACAAAGGGAAGCACAGACGAGAGTTGCCCAGTGACACAAGCCTACCAGAGGAGCTAAACTACTTCTATGCTCGCTTTGAGGCAAATGGCACTGAAACCTGCAAGAGAGCACCAGTTGTTCCGGAAGACTGTGTGATCACGCTCTCCGCAGCCGATGTGAGTAAGACCTTTAAACAGGTCAACATTCACAAGGCGACACGGATTACCAGGACGTGTACTGCGAGCATGCGCTGACCAACTGGCAAGTGTCTTCACTGACATTTTCAATCTCTCCCAGTCCGAGTCTGTAATACCAACATGTTTCAAGCAGACCACTATAGTGCCTGTGCCCAAGAACACCAAGGTAACCTGCCTAAATGACTACCGACCCGTAGCACTCACGTCTGTAGCCATGAAGTGCTTTGAAAGGCTGGTCATGGCTCACATCAACACCATTATCCAAGAAACCCTAGACCCATTCCAATTTGCATACAGCCCCAACAGATCCACAGATGATGCAATCTCTATTGCACTCCACACTGCCCTTTCCCACCTGGACAAAAGGAACACCTATGTGAGAATGCTATTAATTTACCACAGCTCAGCGTTCTACATCATAGTGCCCTCAAAGCTCATCAATAAGCTAAGGACCCTGGGACTAAACACCTCCCTCTGCAACTGGATCCTGGACTTCCTGACGGGCCGCCTCCAATTGGTAAGGGTAGATAACAACACCTCCGCCACGCTGATCCTCAACACAGGGGCCCCTCAGGGGTGGGTGCTCAGTCCCCTCCTGTACTCCCTGTTCACTCATGACTGCACGGCCAGGCACGACTCCACACCATCATTAAGTTTGCTGATGACACAACAGTGGTAGGCCTGATCACCGACAACGACGAGACAGCCTATAGGGAGGAGGTCAGAGACCTGGCCATGTGGTGCCAGGACAACAACCTCTCCCTCAATGTGATCTTTAATTACTTCTTACTTTTATTTCTTATTCATATTTATTTTAACCGCATTGTTGGTTAGGGGCTCGTAAATAAGCATTTTACTCTAAGGTCTACACCTGTTGTATTCGGCGCATGTGAATAATACAATTTGATTTGATAATTCTAAATCAAATAGCTAAATGATCCATGGTATGACAATCTTAAAACAATTCCATATGCTTAGTACAACCTGAAAGTCGCCTTAGACTTTTAGAGGTTTAGTACCCGAGTCAGACTAAACAAACATCATTACTGTCCTAACATACCGTAAAACTTTAATTAAATGCTGCACCTTTTAATAGCTGGGCAACGGCACACATTTCAGCAAATAAAAACCCATTTCAAATAAACACAGGGTCTAAATTAATTGATAACAAGGTTACCATTGTCACGTTCTGACCTTTATTTCCTTTGTTTTGTATTTATTTAGTATGGTCAGGGCGTGAGTTGGGTGGGCAGTCTGTTTGTTTTTCTATGATTTGGGTATTTCTATGTTTCGGCCTAGTATGGTTCTCAATCAGAGGCAGGTGTCATTAGTTGTCTCTGATTGAGAATCATACTTAGGTAGCCTGGGTGTCACTGTGTGTTTGTGGGTGATTGTTCCTGTCTTTGTGTTTTGCACCAGATAGGGCTGTTTTGAGTTCTCACGTTTATTGTTTTCGTTAGTTTATTCATGTATAGCGTCTTCATTAAAGAAACATGAATAACCACCACGCTGCGTTTTGGTCCTCCTCTCCTTCACCATAAGAGAACCGTTACAACCATGAATTGTAGGCCAGGTTTAATGTTTGATTTATTTCATTAAATAATTCAGTAATGACTAGAAAACATTCAGGCAGTCACCAGCGGGAAACTGCTAGCCATTGGCTGCTAACAGCTGAGAACAGCTACAGTAACGGGCAAGCACAAAAGCAGTCAAAACTTCTGGAGTACAGAACCCCAGAAATCAGCTGATTGCCCTCTAATGGCCTCGGTAAGAACTGCCGAAAATGCACAGCCAAAGAGGAGACATTTTTTTTGACAAGGATTATTATTATTTTTAATAGAGGCATACTATGACAAAAGAAACGTGACATTGTGTGTAAATGATATCACATTAGAGCAATTGAATGAAATGCTGGAAGTCAATGCTGGAATTTAACAATTAACTATGCAAATGAGCAAAGGCTGTGTGCATTAAGGAAATAGATGTCTGGCTCAAATATAAGCCTGTCTCTAATAGCGCCTGTCGTGTTGAGTGATTTAACCAAATAAATACTATTAAATTAAGTTTTAAATGTAATACATTTTCTCAGAGTTCAGTCACTGGGAAGTAAAACAGACCTGCATCTGTCCTCCTGTTTTTATGAAAGACACAGGTTTGATTTTGGCACATCAAATGAACTAGAAACCCTATAACCACCAACACAACTTCAGATAAGTCAGGACTCGCTGTGCCTTTGAAAATGCCTTTGTTGTCTCGCTTAAAGTATGGATGGGTTATGTAAACAGCAAAGAGAAAGTGCTTTTCACTCAGTCTCGGTGGAGGCGTCTGTCAAGGCCACCTCTTTTGTATAGTTAGCGCGGTCTGTCAAACAGGAAAAACAAGCCTTCCCAAGGATTGATCCCTTCCTCACTCATTCTGAGGGTTCAGATGTATTTTCCTCCCTCACAGTCTTACCTGTTTCAATCATAATGCCTCAAACTAATTCCAAAAAACTGATAGATATCCCTCCAAAAACAAGCCCTCAGTCGCTGTCACCGGTGAACATTTGGATGCTGGATTGATGAGTCCTTATGATCATACAAATCAATACTGTCGGCTCTAAAGGCATGTGGCTGCTGCCGGCAACACAACAAGTGTGTGCCAGTGCATAAAGCAGGCGTCTTCCGCTCTGTCACCCGACTTGGCATTCTCCTGACTCACTTGGAAAAAACCACAACAGAAGATCTGCCGAGATCTTGTTACACAAAACACTGCCGGCTCCCCTAGCTGCTTATTTCCCCAACACACTACCCATGAACCAGGGAGATCATTTGGGAGTGCTTTGAATAATACCCCAATTAAAGCTAGCACAAACAGAAGCCAGGCGTATCCAAATCCCAGAAACCTGTGGGACCGGATGAATTACACTGGTGGGGTTAAGGCAGTGAACATGACTCATGATTAGTAAGACTTCCTCTCTGCGGCTCTATTAACGGGAGCCATGGGTGGCTGTGGTTTTTCACAGGAAGCAAACACCGGCACAAGTGCAGATGAGCAGTCTGGAGAAAATGAAATTAGAGCTAAGAGGGGAGATAACTTGTTTTTATTAAATATTTCAAACAGACTGCTTTGAGGGTAAACAGTTTCAGCTGGAATGACCAATGTTAAAAAAGACAGTATATTTAGTTTAAAAATAAAACAACTTGTTAATAACATAATTTCAAGAGGCTTTTCTTGATACATTTGATGTATTTCACACTTTTCTTGATACATACACTACTATTCAAAAGTTTGGGGTCACTTAGAAATGTCCTTGTTTTTTGTCCGTTAAAATAACATCAAATTGATCAGAAATACAGTGTAGACATTGTTAATGTTGTAAATGACTACTGTAGCTTGAAACGGCTGATTTTCAATGGAATATCTACATAGGCGTACATAGGCCCATTATCAGCAACCCCTGAGTTCCAATGGCACATTGTGTTAGCTAATCCAAGTTTTTAATTTGAAAAGGCTAATCATTAGAAAACCCTTTTGCAATTATATTAGCACAGCTGACAACTGTTGTGGTGATGAAAGAAGCAATACAACTGGCCTTCTTTAGACTAGTTGAGTATCTGGAGCATCAACATTTACGGGTTCGATTACAGGCTCAAAATGGCCAGAAACAAAGCACTTTCTTCTGAAACTCGTCTATCCTTGTTCTGAGAAATGAAGGCTATTCTATGTGAAAAATTGCCAAGAAACTGAAGATCTTGTACAACGCTGTGTACTACTCCCTTCACAGAACAGAGCTAACTGGCATAAACCAGAATAGAAAGAGGAGTGGGAGGCCCCGGTGCACAACTGAGCAAGAGGACAAGTACATTAGAGTGTGTAGTTTAAGAAACAGACGCCTCACAAGTCCTCAACTGGCAGCGTCATTAAATAATACCCACAAAACACCAGTCTCAACATCAACAGTGAAGAGGCGACTCCGGGATGCTGGCCTTCAAGGCAGAGTTGCAAAGAAAAAGCCATATCTCAGACTGGCCAATAAAAATAAAGGATTAAGATGGGCAAAAGAACACAGACACTGGATAGAGGAACTCTGCCTTGAAGGCCAGCATCCCGGATTCGCCTCTTCACTGTTGATGTTGAGACTAATGTACTTGTCCTCTTGCTCAGTTGTGTACCGGGGCCTCCCACTTTTTCTATTCTGGTTAGACCCAGTTTGTGCTGTTCTGTGAAGGGAGTAGTACACAGTGTTGTACGAGATCTTTCAAAAACAAGGACATTTCTAAGTGACCTCAAACTTTTGAACGGTAGTGTACGTATTTCAAATCTCAATTTCAAAAAATGTACTTCATAATTCATATTGAGTACGTACTGAGCTGGACTTTTGAAAAGGGAAAGGGGAGGAAGTTCTGTCGACATGTAAGGTTGATTTTATCCTTCCATAGACACATTTGACAGACACACTTGTGATCCCTGACATTCAGCTGGCTCTTTAACTGACAGCTAGCTCAAAATGAGCTTACAAGTCAGGTGCAATCCACTCACCCCAGTCTCACTGCTGGTACCTGCTCACCAAGTCTCTCATGGCCGTCAGTGGCACCTCCAGCCCACCTCAACCTCACATCTTATTGTCTTCTTCTCTGTTTCTGGCTTACCTATTTCATTTTATCTTTCCCCTTCTCTCTGTCTGGGAGAATAAGGAAACTGCACACTGCCCTTCTCTCTGTCTACCTTGTTATCAGTCTTCGCGAGACCAAATCTCTCACAACAGAGTGACACCTCCAGATCTTGCCGTCTCCCTCCCCCATTCTGTCCTCATGCCCATGTCCCTCTTTTTTCCCTTCTCCTTCATTTGAACTCTCTTTGTTTCTCTCTCTCTACTAGCAATAGATGCTAGCTACATGTGAAGCATGTGGCGTGAGTGAACCTGGAAATCTTTGGGAGGACCCTCAGGCCCAAAGCCTCTCTAAATTGTGGTGCGGTGTAGAGGCTAAATTTAGCCAAACAGATAGACAGCACAACCATTGGGCCCCATCCAGTCTATGCTATTAACGTGCCTCTGGAGGGATTAGAACGCAGCTTACCACTGTGTATCAGCTCGCTGGAGGAAATTTGACCCTCCAATACCGTGCTCAGATGTTACACAAATGCGGCTCTTGGATAAACAGTGTGATTTTTATTTTATTTTTAAAGCTGTCTTTGACCTTGACAGAGCTGTCGTTCGGTCCATTAAAGCAAAACCCTGGTCTCAGGTAGGATGTCTGACATTTCTGGAGACACATTTGGGGAGTATCTTCAATCTATGTTCGTTGACTGACTGGTTCTTATAATGTTTTACATCACACAGGCTCACTGCAGCTACTCCATATGGTCCACTATTAAGACTTCTATTATTATTTTTGGTTATTTTACACCCTTTTTCCCACCAATTTTGTGATAACCAATTGCGATCTTGTCTCATGACTGCAATTCCCCAACGGGCTCGGAAGAAGCAAAGGTCGAGTCATGCATCCTCCGAAACATGACCTGCCAAACCGCGCTCCTTAAAACACCTGCTTGCTTAACCCAGAAGCCAGCTGCACCAATGTGTCAGAATAAACACTGTTCATCTGAACGGCGTCAGCCTGCAGGCACCCGGCCCGCCACAAGGAGTTGCTAGAAAAAGATGAGCCCCCCTGGCCAAACTCTCTCCTAACCCGGACGATGCTGGGCCAACTGTGCGCCAACTGTAATGCCTGGCAAGGAGCCACGAATCAGATCAGCCCCTAAGGGACCACCTGTCGGGCGCTGTCCACAATCCGGGATGATTCTCAATGCTTTCCCTCTATAAGAAAGCCTATGTTGAGGGCTGTAATGGATTGACTTCATATCCACTTTTGAATTGTGAAAGTCTCTTTAGGATCATGGTAATGACAGCTAACCTTATTGGGATAATTTGCAGTGTTCAACCAATTTTAGCCTACCACACTAACTCTAAGTGTTCTATGCATCATGCACACACAAAGCAAGATCCACTTGCATCCCTATACTGTTGGGCCACATGAGACTTCATGAGGGGTAGATTCCTGTATTTTCTATACTGTAGAACTGAATATAATTCTATGGTTCAGTCCCCCATGGTGGGTAACACTTCAGGGAGAGGCCCTTGAGCGTAGCAGGTGGCTATCGCTAATACCTGATAACAGTCATCAGACACAGATACACTGGGGTGGGACTGATCCTTCCACAGCTGGCAGTACACCCCACAACACAACACACCGTGCCACTCTGAAGACAGTGTCTTCCTCCTAACCTTCATCCAATGTCAGATCACAACTATTAGAGGGATTAGGGTTTACAAGTGCTGGGATGAGGATTGGATGCGAAGAGTGGGTGTGGGTGTGTGTGTGTGTGGGGTGGGGTGTGTGTACACACTACAATCAACACAGGAAGTCAAGCACTGGTCCACGAGTCCCTGCTAGAGGAATTTAGAAGTAGTAGAAAGGCTCAGATAGCCTCTTGGGTTGCTAATGGCTCAATAGGCTACCAGTTGTGTATACTGGTTCACAGTCAGCACTTCACTGGTCTCTATGGGCCCAGAGATGTGATTAAGTGTTAATACCGTAGGCTACATATCATGACCAAGTGGTTATCCTCTCTTCCTTCTGCTAAATTCTTCTCCTTCCTGTCTTCTGCTTTCTATCACTCTAAATATCAAGCTTCCTTCTCCAACCCTGGGAAACTCTTCCCTCCTTAATCCTCCACTTCCTCCCACTCTCTCTCTGCGGATGACTTTGTCAACCACTTTGGAAACCCTGATTAAGAGCACCTGCTGCTCATCTGTTGTTATTTATAAATGCTGTTTTGAATTATAAGAAAATGTAATTATGAAGCTTTTTGAGTGAAAACCCATTACACATCTTTGTTTGTCTGAATTCACGGGTTTTACGTACCAGCTAAGCTTCTGGGGAGAGTGCGATGGTTCTCTTTTGATTAGTTACCTTCCTAAGTTCTCACATGTTTCCCCGCTCCTCCGCACACTACACTGGCTTCCATCTTCTTCAAGACTCTGGTGCTTGCCTATAGAGCAGCAAGGGGAACTGCACCTCCTTACCTTCAGGCTATGCTAAAACCCTACATCCCAAACCGAGCACTCCATTCCGCCAACTCTGGTTTCATGGCCCTTCCACCCCTATGGGAGGGCAGCTCCTGCTCAGCCCAGTCAAAGCTGTTCTCTGTCCTTGCACCCCAATGGTGGAAAAAGCTTGCCCTTAAATTCAGGACAGTGGAGTCCCGGCCCTTCTTTCGAAAACGCCTGAAACCCTACCGCTTTGAAGAGTATCTTAAATAACTCTCATGGCATCTCCACCCCCGTTAATGTCACACCATTAAATATAGTTTTGTATTGAAGATTTTCTGCAACATGCAGCACTGATTAAAAAGTAGATGGTTCATGTTTGTTGCATTACCGGGCGGCAGGGTAGCCTAGGCGGGCGGCAGGGTAGCCTAGTGGTTAGAACATTGGACTAATAACCAAAAGGTTGCAAGTTCAAATCCCCCAGCTGGCAAGGTACAAAATCTGCCGTTCTGCCCCTGAACAGGCAGTTAACCCACTGTTCCTAGGCTGTCATTGAAAATAAGAATTTGTTCTTAACTGACTTGCCTAGTAAAATTAAAAGAAATTGAAAGAATGTGATAAGAAGGATTTGACAGGATGTTAAAATGTATGATTGAAAATTAAATACAGAGTGCAGTGAGGTACCATAAATGTGACCATGTTAACCTTTACAGCCAATCCAGGTGATTTTATAACAAATGCTACAGCATAAGCTGTAGAGCTAGAAAAGTATGGATAATTGTGCAAAACTTCCTGAAAGATTGTCTATATACGGCTAATGGCAGAGAGCCTGGTTGCCTCCACCATCCCTTTTCTAGCGAAGCACGGCCAGTGTTCTCAAAAAGCACCACTTTCTCCCTCACTCTCAAAGAATGAAGTGCTTTAGGTTTGGGGCTCTGAAATAGCTGTGCGGAGATAGACCATACATATATCGATGAAAATTGATTTCCGTTGTGAGACCCTCTGCTTCCAGGCCTCTTCTCTGTTTTCCTCATGTCTTTTAAAGGATGACTCAAGTACCAGTACTTTTAAAGGACAAAGCGCTATAGCCACGGTTATTTATGTTATTTATGTAACCTCCCTTTTAGGTATCCAACGTATCCTTGAAAAGGGACAGGATGTGCGTAGTGTACTAACCATGTTTTAATGTGGAACATGGCAGCGGAATGTCATTGGGTAACGTCAGCAGTACTTGTACTTCTGAACCCTATCTTTCATCTTGACGCCCGGTATACTGAAGGAGCCATGTCAGAAGGGCAGCTGGTGTATGATGACAGATGTATGATGATCGCTCCAAGATGGACTAAAGTTTGTGGAGGCCAAAATGTATTGTATTACAATTGATTTAAAAAAGTTTTAACAATAGCAAATAGTAGCTAACTAGTTAGAAAATATAACATAATTCATGCATGTATCACTATGTGAGCTTGATCTGTTTTATACAGATCAGAGCTGCCCTTTCGGACATGTCAATCTTGGAAATAAATAATAAAAACACACAACAAAATATTATGTCAACTAGCAAGAGACAAGGAATATAAGTCATCCATAAAGGGCATTTTCTAGAACTCATAATATCCATGACACAAATGCTTAGTGTGCGGTAAACCGCATCATCGGAAAGATCTCAATTGCATACTTCTCGCGTCATCCTCACTCCTCACTCTTAATCTCCTTCTCAAAACCCATTGGATGAGAAGGTCAGAGGACATGGACCTCTGGCTTTCTCTTCCAATTGGTTTTGAGAGGAGATATGGAGAGAGGACGTGAGGAGTATGCAATTGAGATCTTCCCATCATCTGCTCTTCAGCTGGTGTCACATAAGCACTCATTCCCCTTGTGGCGTGTGAATGTGGACATTAGCATTTTACAAACTGAACCGATAAAGCCGTGACAAACTCGCACGCCGACAACAAACAAAGCACTCGAAACGCATGCCAGTCAACATATCCAAGTAAACACAGTGGCTCAAAAACAAAAGCAAACATAACCGGGCCCCACTGACAACACCACCAGATGGCAAATGGGTCCATTTTGTAGCGGCAGAGGGGGGGAAGAGACTTTATCCGTTGCCAGTAAACCGTTGCACAGAAAGTGCTCATAAACAAAGACATTACGTGGACCCCATGGACCGAGTACACAAATAACAGCCCCGTAATGTGGTTAGTCTGGACTCGGGCTAGTTCTGTTAGCCTGAGGGTGGCCACAGTAGGAGAACACTGGACTCCACAGTCAGCCATTATCAGATGACAGCTGGCAGATAGAGTCATAATAGGATTCTACTAGGGTCGAGAAGATACCAGTATCGCAATATCTTTTAAACAGAAAGCAGACCAAACTCTTTGGTCCTTTAAAAACCTGCTGTATGTAAAATATTGTGTGATATAGCTTGGAAAATAAATACATGTGACTGGATGACAACATAATGATGTTTGTTTCCCCCCACTGAGCAAATTTCAGGTCTGCTGAGCGCAAAATTCTGTGCAACTTCCAGTGCACATTTATTGTGTGCAAGCTTATTTTACCTTCCAGCTGATGGCGAAACCAGAGTCGCACCGCATTATTTCTGCCTCATGCACAAATTCATGTTGTTACTCCTATCTATGAACAGAGAAAGTGAAATATCCCTCCATATTAAAAAAGACCCAACCCGCTAATGGTAACACCAATGCAAGCCAATAGATAAACTTTCCTACTCATTCATTACGGCTGCAGTGCTTGTTGTAGCGCTGTGTGGAAATAGGAAGAATGCACTCAGTTGACAGTGCTGAGTGACAGTGACACTGTTGACAGAGCTGAGTGAGAACTTAAACATGAACTCACTCATAAAAACAGCAGCTATTTGCTGTATTCGTTGACAGCCTCTCTCTAGTCATGGTTTGAAATGATTTGAAATCTTTCAATATCATCTTTGCTGTAGCTTTCTTTTATGCCTGCTATGTTACTGCAGACACAGTAATCGGAACCATCCGATTGACCAGCAGTAGGCCTATAGTGCACTGGATTTGCTCTCCGGGCCCGGAAGGCAGAGTTTGTAACTTCAGACACATGAAATGTTTTTAAAAAGCAACACTTCCCCTATCTTGCACGCAAGGCAGCTGAATCGGGTGCACCTACGCCAACAGCCCAAGACAAATAAAAGAAATAGGAACACAAGGCTTTATCGTTGTTTTTTTTACAGAAATGTTTGACGATCGCCTAGGGATGCCTTGGAGATCGACCGGTTGGTGACCACTACTCTAGAAAGTTGAGTGAAGTTCAATCCCGTTGACCGGTTGGTGACCACTGCTCTAGAAAGTTGAGTGAAGTTCAATCTCATGCTTCTCTCTGTGGGTTAATATTTCTTCCAGCGGCTGTCCCGGGGGAGCTGCTGGCACGCAGTTTAGAGGGAACATTGCTGATATCATCCCAGCCCTAGATTCTACTGTGCGTCCCTGGCTGCTCAAATCCCTCTCTCACCTGATAGTCCAATGGGATTGCGCCCAGGAAACAACATGGCACTTGATACATCCTCCATCACATTCTCCCTTCCTGTGCATCATAACACCCCCTCGCTAATCTCTCTCTCACTTAGCAGTTCAAAGGCAAACAAATCCCTTTGGCCTGCGCTTCTACCCGGAGAGACACTGAGGCTGCCCAGGCGCGACATCTCAGAGGAGGCAGGAGCCATGCAATTCGCCTGCCGTGAGTACATCGTCGCTTCTACCCCTGTCAACACATGAGCTCGATGCACCATAAAGGGGAGAGAGGGAGGAAAGAAGATGTAAGTAACACCGTTTAAAATGGCGCCACACAGTCTTGATGAAAAGGTTCACTCTCTCGGCCTCCGCGTCTAATCATCGGACCGAGGCGTTTAATTAATAACGTTGTTATGTGTGGAAAGGGTGGGAGATCCAATTGGTTCTGATTACCGTTCGTGGGTGGCGAGGGGGGAGAAGGAAAGGGGTGGTGGTGGCTCTGTGGGCGATCAGAAAATGTTAACCGTGTTTTGTCCCTCCTATTTACCTAGCCAGAAGGTAAATAGTGATGATAGAGGGAGGGAATGAGAAAAAGAGAGAGTGATTGGGTGCACGGGGAGAAGATATTTCAGCTGGACTGCAACACAGATATTCGGCAGGACTGCAGTGTTGAAGACGCAAACAAGTGGAAGACGCTTAGTCCCCTCCTCCCATGACACTGGTCTAACCAAATCCTAGTCTACTCCATTAAAGGCTTAAAGGTCCAGTGCAGTTAAAAATGTAAATCTTGTGTGTTTATATATACACCATTGAAGTCGGAAGTTTACACACACTTAGGTTAGAGTCATTAAAACTAGTTTTTCAACCACTCCACAAATTTCAACAACTCTAGTTTTGGCAAGTCGGTTACGTGTGCATGACACAAGTATTTTTCCAACATTTGTTTACTGACAGAATATTTCACTTATAATTCACTGTATCACAATTCCAGTGGGTCAGACGTTTACAATCACTAAGTTTACAGTGCCTATAAGCAGCTTGGAAAATTCCAGAAAATGATGTCATGGATTTAGAAGCTTCTGATAGACTAATTGACATCATTTGAGTCAATTGGAGGTGTACCTGTGGATGTATTTCAAGGCCTACCTTCAAACTCAGTGCCTCTGTGTGACATCATGGAAAATGTTTTTTAAAAATCAGCCAAGACCTCAGAAACAAATTGTGGACCTCCACAAGTCTGGTTCATCCTTGGGAGCAATTTCCAAACGCCTGAAGTTCATCTGTACAAACAATAGTACACAAGTATAAACACCATGGGACCACGCAGCCGTCATACCGCTCAGGAAGGAGATGCCTTCTGTCTCGTAGAGATGAATGTACTTTGGTGCGAAAAGTGCAAATCAACCCCAGAACAACAGCAAAAAACCTTGTAAAGATTCTGGAGGAAACAGGTACAAAACTATCTATATCCACAGTAAAACGAGTCCTATATCGACATAACCTAAAAGGCCGCTCAGCAAGGAAGAAGCCACTGCTCCAAAACCGGCATAAAAAAATCCAGACTACGCTTTGCAACTGCACATGGGGACCTAGATTGTACTTTTTGGAGAAATGTCCTCTGGTCTGATGAAAAAAATATATAACTGTTTGGCCATAATGACCATCGTTATGTTTGGAGGAAAAACGGGGAGGCTTGCAAGCCGAAGAACACCATCCCAACCGTGAAGCACGGGGGTGGCAGCATCATGTTGTGGGGGTGCTTTGCTGCAGGAGGGACTGGTGCACTTCACAAAATAGATGGCTTCATGAGGCAGGAAAATGATGTGGATGTATTGAAGTTAAACAATTTGAAAGCAATGCTACCAAATAATAATTGAGTCTATGTAAACTTCTGACCCACTGGGAATGTGATGAAAGAAATAAAAGTTGAAGTAAGTCATTCTCTCTACTCTTATTCTGACATTTCACATTCTTAAAATAAAGTGGTGTTGCTAACTGACTTAAGACAGGGAATTTTTACTAGGATTAAATGTCAGGAATTGTGATTTTTTTTTTTTTCGCACCATGAGGTTGAAATATTACTTGGAAATTGTGAAAATGATAATGCCCTTTTAGTGTAAAATGTTTGAAAAGACCACCTGAAATTTCCGACGGTTTTGGTGGGATGGAGTTTTGGCCTGCCTGGAGACATCACCCTTTAGAATCCATAGCGGCCGTCAATGGCCTTTCTTTACATTTCTGTAGCGGCTGCGAACATCCTTGTTTTTCTTACAATGATATCTGTATCAATATCTCAAATGAACTTGCTAACAACCTGTCGTTGTATTCTCACAGCTGTTGTCATCAACCAGAAACAGGAAACAGGGTATGCTATCTTTTGACTTACAATTTTAAAAAACACTTAATTACAAACAATTATGGCGCTGAAGCGGCCACAACCATTCACTGTGTAAACGGTTGTATCTACGTTGGTTGGTGATACGGATTCAGACACGTCCTTGCATTTTGAAAGTGATGATGTTGAGTAGTTTGAAATAAGTAAAGTGCAGATATACACTGAGTATACCAAACATTAGGAACAAATGCCTCATTTTGAGCTGTTCCACCCCCTTTTGCCCTCAGAACAGCCTCATTTTGTTTGGGGCACTGACTCTAAAAGGTGTTGAAAACGTTCCACAGAGATGCCGGCCAATGTAGACTCCAATGCTTCCCACAACTGTGTCAAGTTAGCTGGATGTCCTTGGGTTGGTGTCCCATACATGCTACACAGAGGAAGCTGTTGAGCGTGAAAATGCCAGCAGCGTTGCAGTTCCTTGTCACAAAATTACCATACCCCGTTCAAAGGCACTTAAATATTTTGTCTTGTCCATTCGGCCTCTGAATAGCACACATACACAATCCATGTCTCAATCTAATGGAAATACCTGCAGTGTTTAGCTGTATATAGTCAGCTAACTAGATGGTTGTTTGTCTTGTTTCTAATAATGTAATTCATATGGAAATGGTACAAGCTGCTTGCAAAAGCTAATTTGTCAGGGAAGAAAAGTTGTGTGTGGCGGTAAATTTGGGCTGTGCTTGCGAAGCATCAACTTCAGCTGTCATTTTCACTAGCTAGCCATACAGACAACCAGCGAACTAGCCACCAAAATGGAGATGAAATTCATTTGTGTATCTGATGGGCTCAGGTCATGGTTAGTCATGTCAAAATCAAATAAATTAAAATGTTATTGGTCATAGAGTAACTATACCAATTAGCTAGCTCACAGATACACGTTAGCCACCTAGCTAATGTGTGTCTGTGTGTGATATGTTTCATATTATACATACTGCGGCTACAGTGAGAATAAAGACAGTACAGTCGAGGCCAAAAGTTTTGAGAATGACACAAATATTAATTTTCACTAAGTCTGCTGCCTCAGTTTGTATGATGGCAATTTGCATAAACTCTAGAATGTTATGAAGAGTGATCAGATGAATTGCATAGTCCCTCTTTGCCATGCAAATGAACTGAATCCCAGCAAAACATTTCCACTGCATTTCAGCCCTGACACAAAAGGAACAGTTGACATCATGTCAGTGATTCTCTCGTTAACACAGGTGTGAGTGTTGGCGAGGACCAGGCTGGAGATCACTCTGTAATGCTGATTGAGTTTGAATAACAGACTGGAAGCTTCAAAAGGAGGGTGGTGCTTGGAATCATTGTTCTTCCTCTGTCAATCATGGTTACCTGCAAGGAAACACGTGCTGTCATCATTGCTTTGCACAAAAAGGGCTTCACAGGCAAGGATATTGCTGCCAGTAAGATTGCACCTAAATCAACCATTTATCGGATCATCAAGAACATCAAGGAGAGCGATTCAATTGTTGTGAAGAAGGCTTCAGGGCGCTCAAGAAAGTCCAGCAAGCGCCAGGACCGTCTCCTAAAGTTGATTCAGCTGTACCACCAGTACAAAGCTTGCTCAGGAATGGCATCAGGCAGGTGTGCGTGCATCTGCACGCACAGTGAGGCGGAGACTTTTGGAAGATGGCCTGGTGTCAAGAAGGGCAGCAAAGAAGCCACTTCTCTCCAGGAAATACATCAGTGACAGACTGATATTCTGCAAAAGGTACAGGGATTGGACTGCTGAGGACTGGGGTAAAGTCATTTTCCCTGATGAATCCCCTTTCCGATTGTTTGGGGCATCCGGAAAAAAGATTGTCCGGAGAAGATAATGTGAGCGCTATACCAAATCAAATCAAATTCTATTTGTCACATACACATGGTTAGCAGATGTTAATGCGAGTGTAGCGAAATGCTTGTGCTTCTAGTTCCGACAATGCAGTAATAACCAACAAGTAATCTAACTAACAATTCCAAAACTACTGTCTTATACACACAAGTGTAAGGGGATAAAGAATATGTACATAAAGATATATGAATCAGTGATGGTACAGAGCGGCATAGGCAAGATGCAGTAGATGGTATCATGTACAGTATATACATATGAGATGAGTATGTAAACAAAGTGGCATAGTTAAAGTGGCTAGTGATACATATATTACATAAAGATGCAGTAGATGATATAGAGTACAGTATATACGTATACATATGAGATGAATAATGTAGGGTATGTAAACATTATATTAGGTAGCATTGTTTAAAGTGGCTAGTGATATATTTTACATCATTTCCCAATAATTCCCATTATTAAAGTGGCTGGAGTTGAGTCAGTGTGTTGGCAGCAGCCACTCAATGTTAGTGGTGGCTGTTTAACAGTCTGATGGCCTTGAGATAGAAGCTGTTTTTCAGTCTCTCGGTCCCAGCTTTGAGGCACCTGTACTGACCTCGCCTTCTGGATGATAGCGGGGTGAACAGGCAGTGGTTCGGGTGGTTGTTGTCCTTGATGATCTTTATGGCCTTCCTGTAACATCGGGTGGTGTAGGTGTCCTGGAGGGCAGGTAGTTTGCCCCCGGTGATGCGTTGTGCAGACCTTACTACCCTCTGGAGAGCCTTACGGTTGTGGGCGGAGCAGTTGCCGTGATACAGCCCACCAGGATGCTCTTTTGGTGACAAGCCAAATTTCCTCAGCCTCCTGAGGTTGAAGAGGCGCTGCTGCGCCTTCTTCACGATGCTGTCTGTGTGGGTGGACCAATTCAGTTTGTCTGTGATGTGTATGCCGAGGAACTTAAAACTTGCTACCCTCTCCACTACTGTTCCATCGATGTGGATAGGGGGTGTTCCCTCTGCTGTTTCCTGAAGTCCACAATCATCTCCTTAGTTTTGTTGACGTTGAGTGTGAGGTTATTTTCCTGACACCACACTCCGAGGGCCCTCACCTCCTCCCTGTAGGCCGTCTCGTCGTTGTTGGTAATCAAGCCTACCACTGTTGTGTCGTCCGCAAACTTGATGATTGAGTTGGAGGCGTGCGTGGCCACGCAGTCGTGGGTGAACAGGGAGTACAGGAGAGGGCTCAGAGCGCACCCTTGTGGGGCCCCAGTGTTGAGGATCAGCAGGGTGGAGATGTTGTTGCCTACCCTCACCACCTGGGGGGCGGCCCGTCAGGAAGTCCAGTACCCAGTTGCACAGGGAGGGGTCGAGACCCAGGGTCTCGAGCTTAATGACGAGCTTGGAGTGTACTATGGTGTTAAATGCCGAGCTGTAGTCGATGAACAGCATTCTCACATAGGTATTCCTCTTGTCCAGATGGGTTAAGGCAGTGTGCAGTGTGGTTGAGATTGCATCGTCTGTGGACCTATTTGGGCGGTAAGCAAATTGGAGTGGGTCTAGGGTGTCAGGTAGGGTGGAGGTGATATGGTCCTTGACTAGTCTCTCAAAGCACTTCATGATGACGGAAGTGAGTGCTACGGGGCGGTAGTCGTTTAGCTCAGTTACCTTAGCTTTCTTGGGAACAGGAACAATGGTGGCCCTCTTGAAGCATGTGGGAACAGCAGACTGGGATAGGGATTGATTGAATATGTCCGTAAACACACCAGCCAGCTGGTCTGCGCATGCTCTGAGGGCACGGCTGGGGATGCCGTCTGGGCCTGCAGCCTTGCGAGGGTTAACACGTTTCAATGTTTTACTCACCTCGGCTGCAGTGAAGGAGAGGCCGCATGTTTTGGTTGTAGGCCGTGTCAGTGGCACTGTATTGTCCTCAAAGCGGGCAAAAAAAGTTATTTAGTCTGCCTGGGAGCATGACATCCTGGTCCGTGACGGGGCTGGTTTTCATTTTGTAATCCGTGATTGACTGTAGACCCTGCCACATACCTCTTGTGTCTGAGCCGTTGAATTGAGATTCTACTTTGTCTCTATACTGACGCTTAGCTTGTTTGATTGCCTTGTGGAGGGAATAGCTACACTGTTTGTATTCGGTCATATTTCCGGTCACCTTGCCCTGATTAAAAGCAGTGGTTCGTGCTTTCAGTTTCACGCGAATGCTGCCATCAATCTACGGTTTCTGGTTTGGGAATGTTTTAATCGTTGCTACGGGAACGACATTTTCAACGCACGTTCTAATGAACTCACACACCGAATCAGCGTATTCGTCAATGTTGTTGTCTGACGCAATACGAAACATATCCCAGTCCACGTGATGGAAGCAGTCTTGGAGTGTGGAATCAGATTGGTTGGACCAGCGTTGAACAGACCTCAGCGCGGGAGCTTCTTGTTTTAGTTTCTGTCTGTAGGCAGGGATCAACAAAATGGAGTCGTGGTCAGCTTTTCCGAAAGGAGGGCGGGGCAGGGCCTTATATGCGTCGCGGAAGTTAGAATAGCAGTGATCCAAGGTTTTGCCAGCCCTGGTTGCGCAATCGATATGCTGATACAATTTAGGGAGTCTTGTTTTCAGATTAGCCTTGTTAAAATCCCCAGCTACAATGAATGCAGCCTCAGGATGTATGGATTCCAGTTTGCAAAGAGTCAAATAAAGTTAGTTCAGAGCCATCGATGTGTCTGCTTGGGGGGGAATATATACGGCTGTGATTATAATCGAAGAGAATTCCCTTGGTAGATAATGCGGTCGACATTTGATTGTGAGGAATTCTAAATCAGGTGAACAGAAGGACTTGAGTTCCTGTATGCTTTTGTAACCACACCACGTCTCGTTAGCCATAAAGCATACGACCCCGCCCCTCTTCTTACCAGAAAGATGTTTGTTTCTGTCGGCGCGATGCGTGGAGAAACCAGCTGGCTGCACCGACTCCGATAGCGTCTCTCCAGTGAGCCATGTTTCCGTGAAGCAAAGAACGTTACAGTCTCTGATGTCCCTCTGGAATGCTACCCTTGCTCGGATTTCATCAACCTTGTTGTCAAGAGACTGGACATTGGCGAGAAGTATACTGGGGAGTGGTGCACGATGAGCCCGTCTCCGGAGTCTGACCAGAAGACCGCTACGTTTCCCTCTTTTACGAAGTCATTTTTTTGGGTCGCCGGCTGGGATCCATTCCGTTGTCCTGGGTGAAAGGCAGAACACAGGATCCGCTTCGCGAAAGTCACGTTCTTGGTCATATTCTTGGTCGTACTGATGGTGAGTTGACGCTGCTCATATATTCAGTAGTTCTTCTCGACTGTATGTAATGAAACCTAAGATGACCTGGGGTACTAATGTAAGAAATAACACGTAAAAAAACAAACTGCATAGAAACTGCATAGTTTCCTAGGAACGCGAAGCCCTGTGTCATGCCAACAGTAAAGCATCCTGAGACCATTCATGTGTGGGTTTGCTTCTCAGCCAAGGGAGTGGGTTCACTCACAATTTTGCCTAAGAACACAGCCATGAATAAAGAATGGTACCAACACATCCTCCGAGAGCAACTCAACCCAACCATCCAGGAACAGTTTGGTGACGAACAATGCCTTTTCCAGCATGATGGAGCACCTTGCCATAAGGCAAAGTGATAACCAAGTGGCTCGGGGAACAAAACATCGATTTTTTGGGTCCATGTCCAGGAAACTCCCCAGACCTTAATTCCATTGAGAACTTGTGCTCAATCCTCAAGAGGTGGGTGGACAAACAAAAACCCACAGATTCTGACAAACTCCAAGCAATGATTATGCAAGAATGGGCTGCCATCATTCAGGATGTGGCCCAGAAGTTACTTGACAGCATGCCAGGGCGGATTGCAGAGGTCTTGAAAAAGAAGGGTCAACACTGCAAATATTGACGCTTTAGCATCAACTTCATGCAATGGTCAATAAAATCCTTTGACACATGAAATCCTTGCAATTATACTTCAGTATTCCATAGTAACATCTGACAAAAATATCTAAAGACACTGAGGCAGGAGACTTTGTGAAAATTATATTTGTGTCATTCTCAAAACTTTTGGCCACGACTGTACACAACAACTGCCCATGAATGTCTAATAGCGTTTTTATCTTTCTATCAGACAATACTGCTTCGATACAGAGAAGTTGATGACTCTCAAGAGATGTGAAAGGTCCCATAACAACAATCTCCCCTTGTATCAAAGTGACTCCGAACACCTCACTGCACCACCCAAACACACCATATGCCCTTTATATGTCATACATTGCCACAACTGTTTCTGCATCTCGCTGTGCAAATTAACCTTGGTCTCCAGAGCAAATAAACCTGAATATAAGCCATGTCTACTTATTTGCTATATTGGCATACACATTTTCTGTTATATTGAAACATGTTTATTTGCAAACAAATGAAAATTGAAATGATACACCACCCTTTCAAGAAACCATGTTTTCTGTAAAAAAATAAAATAAAATTAAAAAAGGAGACCGGTACTGTATGTGTCAATAATGCGGCATTGAGATGGGCTGTTGGCAAAGATGTGTAACATTTGAGGGGGGCTTGACTTGTAGAAAGCTGTGTATTGTTGTGTATGAACACCTACAGCTGTGCTGTTGAGTAGACAAGCGCTGCCAACAATATAGTGAATAGGCAAGAAGAGTATACTAACAGCCCCTCTCCCCCATGCCA
Organism: Oncorhynchus tshawytscha; assembly: GCF_018296145.1. Lineage (NCBI taxonomy): Eukaryota > Metazoa > Chordata > Actinopteri > Salmoniformes > Salmonidae > Oncorhynchus > Oncorhynchus tshawytscha. The sequence continues at coordinate 33,942,382 of NC_056458.1, forward strand.
AGGAACTGACTGCAAGGGTGTGAAAAGATTGAGGAGCACTTGGCTTCTAGGCAGTTTAATGTATTGTTGATTTTGTTTTCTCAAGAGGGTATTGTGCTTCATAAATACTTTTGGCTGTCCTGGGTTGTTTCAGAGTCAGAAGATGTTGAGCTTGTTCCGACCTGAAAGCTTCAATGTACATTTTAGTCATTTAGCAGACACTTTTCCAGAGAAACTTGTAGGAGAAATTAGGGTTAAGTGCCTTGCTCAAGAGCACATCAGCATATATTTTTCACCTAGTCAGCTCAGGGATTTGAACTAGTGACCTTTTGGTTACTGACTGGCCCCAATGGGTCTACAGGCTCTGTTCTACTAAAGCTGGTGTCAAGGTCATTGTCATCAGTAGCAGGATCCGTCTGTAGGACACACAGTACTTTGTCCACATCAATACGCACTCAAACAAGGTACTATATCCACCCACCACCCTCATGTCAATATATCATGCATGCTAACCTTCAAACACACAATACCCACCCCCAACAGACACCAGTCGGTTACCCACACCCAATACCTCCTGTTCTCCAATTTAAACTTCAAGCCTTGCATGAACAATCAACTTTACCCTCCATATTACAGTGAAATCTACAGTAGAAATGTTACCTTACTTCTAAACACACCAATTATGACATCAATACACAGACCATTTTTATGCCTAGCTCCAGTACATTTATTTGCTAATCATGGAATCATGGAAAGATTTAGCAAAGGTGACTTGAGCTGAGCTTGATGTTGATGCCGCTGCAGATGTTGAGGGGATCGGACTCTAAATAGTCATGTTAGCCTCTGCAGTAGTTAGATATGGTCCGGTAAACTGTAGCTAATATAACCTAACGAAGCTAACGTTAGCTTACAAAGTTACAAATCATATCAGTAGAAAGCAGCTGACTAAATACATTGAGTTGCTTTGAAATGTCTAGCCAGTGTATTTATGAAAGCTACCTAGCTAGTTAGATTTTGGTTTAGCTAGGTAATGTTAGTTAGCTCAGTTTGCTCAGCTTGTCTTATTTTCTGCTGCGTTGATGTTGGCTGATCGGATGCCTTCCTCTTTGAAGTGAAGGGGAAAATCGATGGAATAGCATCACTTTTCAACGTTAGACGACCTGGCAACCCCATCAGTTGAGACTTCAGTTCCGTTTCGAAATCTGGCTACAAACACAGCCATTTTGATATTTCTTGGATCAGAGATCTTTCTAAAATGATGAGATGCTCATGTCTCCTCCCTAATAATGGGAGTCGTTGTCCCTAAGGCGGGAAGGCAGGCTCCAAAATAAGCCAATAGAAACACATTAGGCTTATTTTGGACATATTTTGGCGAGATTGAAACCTCTCGCTTCGCCTCTTCCTCTCTGACTAGATCTACCTCCATGGGGCAATAAGTATGTCCTGAAATCATTGTGGTTTGCTTACAACCAGGAAATGCAGATGGCTCGTTTCTACTGGTGAGATGCAGAAACGCTCGTATTTGCGTGTAGTGAGGATTTTTATGACATAACATATTAAAAGGGCATATATAGTGAAATAGAGCAGCGGTGAAATTTCTCTTTAAGTTTTTTTCTTTATTAGTTTTTTTTACACCTATTCTTAGACTGGGTGCTTGAACAGTTCAGACTACATCTGTAAATGTTGATTTTATCTACTTCTTATCTGGCTGTAATGATAAGCATGTCTTGATGCTCTTTATTTACCCCCTCTCCTCCCCATTACTTCCCAGCTAAGCCTTGAGGAGGAGGAAATTGCTTTACTGTACAGCATGACTAATTGACCATGTGTCACGTTCTGACCATCGTTCGTATGTTTTTTACTTGTTTTAGTGTTGGTCAGGACGTGAGCTGGGTGGGCATTCTATGTTGTGTGTCTGGTTTGTCTATTTCTATGTTTGGCCTGATATGGTTCTCAATCAGACGCAGGTGTTAGTCATTGTCTCTGATTGGGAACCATATTTAGGTAGCCTGTTTTGTGTTGGGTTTTGTGGGTGATTGTTCCTGTCTTTGTGTTTGCACCAGATAGGGCTGTTTCGGTTTTTACATTTCATTATTTTGTAGTTTCTTCATGTATAGTTTTTCCCTTCATTAAAATATCATGAATCATCATCACGCTGCATTTTGGTCCGATCCTTGTTCCACCTCTTCATCAGAGGAGGAGATAGAAGAGAATCGTTACACCATGTGCGTAAATACTGTACTATTAAAAGATTGTGTTTCCAGAAAATATACACAAAAAACCCTCTTATTTAAAATTAGACAATGGAATGGGAAAGAGCTAAGTATGTCAAACTAGAAAACATCCTATCCTCCCATAGTAAACCATTCACTTCAGCTTCTTCAGTGAACAGTTCCATTCCTGGCCTCAACCCTATAGGGGTATACTGCCCGCTATCCTTTGGCTTCTCACTGACTACCATCCACCTGAACAGACACTACAGCTACAAACACTAGCTAAATAGGGCAGATGCTGTTCTACTGTGTCAGACTAATCTACAATGTGGTCTCTTAACCTCTTGAGTGTAGTGGGCAGTATTTTGATGTTTGGATGAAAAACATATTCAAATGAAACTGCCTATTTCTCAGGCCCAGAATCTAGAATATGCATATAATTGTCAGATTAGGATAGAAAACACTCTAAAGTTTCCAAAACTGTCAAAATATTGTCTGTGAGTATAACAGAACTGATATTGTAGGCGAAAACCTGAGGAAAATCCAACCAGGAAGTGCTGTTTTTCTTGAAACCTCTCTGTTCCATTGCATGCCTTCCCTCTCTATTTAAAGGGATATCAACCAGATTCCTTTCCCTATGGCTTCCACATGGTGTGAACAGTCTTTAGACATAGTTTCAGGCTTTTATTCAGAAAAATGAGCGAGAAAGATCATTGGATGGCTGGGTGCCAGCAGAGTTTTGCATGCGTGAGCAGCTTGGAGCAGACATTTTCTCTCTCACTCCTATTGAAAAAGCTATGGTCCGGTTGAAATATTATCGATTATTTATTGTAAAAACAACCTAAAGATTGATTATAAAAAACGTTTTACATGTTTCTACGAACTTTATGGATACTATTTGGAATTTTCTTCAGCCCCGTTGTGACCGCTCGAGCCTGTGGATATCTGAACATAACGCGCCAACCAAATGGAGGTTTTTGGATTTTTAAATAATCTTTATGGAACAAAAGGAACTTTTACTGTGTAACTGGGAGTCTCTGTAGCTGGAAACGGCTGTTTTTTTACGGAATATCTACATAGGCGTACAAAGGCCCATTATCAGCAACCATCACTCCTGTGCTCCAATGGCATGTTGTGTTAGCTAATCCAAGTTTATCATTTTAAAAGGCTAATTGATTATTAGAAAACCCTTTTGTAATTATGTTAGCACAGTTGAAAACTGTTGTGCTGATTAAAGAAGAAATAAAACTGGCCTTCTTTAGACTAGTTGAGTATCTGGTTGAGTATCAGCCTTTTTGGGTTTGATTACAGGCCCAAAATGGCCAGAAACAAAGAACTTCTGAAACTCATCAGTCTATTCTTGTTCTAAGAAATTAAGGCTATTCAATGCGAGAAACCAGAATAGAAAGAGGAGTGGGAGGCCCTGGTGTACAACTCAGCAAGAGGACAAGTACAATAGAGTGTCAAGTTTGAGAAACAGACGCCTCACAAGTCCTTAACTGGCAGCTTCATTAAATAGTACCCGCAAAACACCAGTCTCAACATCAACAGTGAAGAGGCGACTCTGGGATGCTGGCCATTTAGGCAGAGTTGCAAAGAAAAAGCCATATCTCAGACTGGCCAATAAAATATTAAGATGGGCAAAAGAACACAGACACTAGACAGAGGAACTCTGCCTAGAAGGGCAGCATCCTGGAGACTTAGACTCTCTCCAGTACAACCCAACATGGCAGAGTTAAATCAAATCAAATCAAATTTTATTTGTCACATACACATGGTTAGCAGATGTTAATGCGAGTGTAGCGAAATGCTTGTTATGTGCATCCTTTCAAGCACAACCGTCTCATTAACCTGTGGTGAGTTATTCACACTTTTCAATGAACAAATAAGGTTTTATATGTAAGATGGTTAAATAAAGAGCAAAATGATTGATTATTATTATATTGTTATTTGTGCCCTGATCCTATAAGAGCTCTTTGTCACTTCCCACGAGCCCGGTTGTGACAAAAACTCACACTCATTCATATGTTTAATAATTTAATTGTATAGTGTGTGTGTGGCAGGCTTACAATGATGGTAAAAAACAGCATTTGAGAGTGCACTGACCCTGGTGCTAGAGGGGGTACACAGCTGGAGGTTGAATGTTTGAAGGGGTATGGGACTATAAAAAGTTTGGGAACCACTGTTCTAAGGCATCTCCGATGACTCCTTCCTTGTTTGTTTCTGCGCCCATTATATGTTGCTTCAAGTGTGTCTTTCTAATTGCTCTATTTGTATTGCAAATCCAGGAGGATTGTGGTTAGAAAACACTGTGTCCACCACACTGTGTTCTGGTCCAGTGCCCTTGGGGCGAAGCAGAAGCACTCTACGTGCTAATGCGTTTCCCCCATTCTGTCCAAGACAATCAGATCTAATGGCTCAAAATCCATTCAACAACAGACTAAAGCATATGCTCTCAGCAGCCATACCAATACCATACTAGTACCACTTGTCCCATTGCCTCTCTAGTCTATTGTTGAAGGTACTTGGACCTGGCATTTCTGTACAGTCTGTATCCAACCTACACTCACTATTGCACTTTGAAATAATTATGTCACAACTAGGCCTAGTTGTTTTGGCCATACCGTAAGTAAATGTCAGTGTTGGAAAAAGTACCCAATTGTCACACTTGAGTAAAAGTAAAGATACCTTAATAGACCTTAATGGAACTCCCTCTCCCGGATCCGGGAGAATTGTCATCAACTGACACTAATTAGCATAACGCAAAGGACAAAAAATATTACTAGAAAATATTCGTATCCATGAAATCACAAGTGAAATATATTGAAACACAGCTTAGCCTTTTGTTAATCACCCAGTCATCTCAGATTTTGAAATTATGCTTCACAGCCAAAGCAAGACAAGCATTTGTGTAAGTTTATCGATAGCCTAGCATAGCATTATGCCTAGCTAGCAGCAGGGAGCTTGGTCACGAAAATCAGAAAAGCAATCAAATTAAATCGTTTACCTTTGATGAGCTTCAGATGTTTTCACTCACGAGACTCCCAGTTAGACAGCAAATGTCTATTTTGTCCCATAAAGATTATTTTTATAGCCGAAACACCTCCGTTTGTACTTCACGTTTGGTTGAGAAATCCACCAGAAACTGCGGTCACGACAACGCTGAAAAATATTCCAAATTAGATCCAGGAGGATTGTGGTTAGAAAACACTGTGTCCACCACACTGTGTTCTGGTGCAGTGCCCTTGGGGCGAAGCAGAAGCACTCTACGTGCTAATGCGTTTCCCCCATTCTGTCCAAGACAATCAGATCTAATGGCTCAAAATCCATTCAACAACAGACAAATTAGATCCATAATATCGACAGAAACATGGCAAACGTTTTTTATAATCAATCCTCAAGGTGTTTTTCAAATATCTATTCGATAATATATCAACCGGGACAGGTGGCTTCTTAGTAGGAAAGAGAGAAACAATGGTCGCATTTGTCTTTTACGCACAAAACACTCCGAGAGCCTCCAGCTGACCACTGACGCAATGTTGTTGTTCAGGCTCATTTTTCAAAATAAAAGCCTGAAACTATTTATTGTGACACTAGACACATTAAGGAAGCCATAGAAAAAGGAATCTGGTTGATATCTCATTCACTGCTCAATAGGGACGCATAGGAACGCGGAGCTTTCTAAATAAGAGTCCCTTCCTGATTGGATTTTTCTCAGGCTCGCCTGCAATATCAGTTCTGTTATACTCACAGACATTATTTTTACAGTTTTGGAAACTTTAGAGTGTTTTCTATCCTAAGCTGTCAATTATATGCATATTCTAGCATCTTGTCCTGAAAAAATAGCCTGTTTACTTTGGGAACGTTATTTTTCCAAAAATGAAAATAGTGCCCCCTAGTTTCAAGAGGTTTTAATAGAAAAAAAGTGAAAGTCACCCAGTAAAATATTACTTGAGTAAAAGTCTAAAAGTTTTTGGTTTTAGATATACTTAAGTATCAAAAGTAAATGTAATTGCAAAAACATACTTAAGTATCAAAAGTAAAAGTATAAATAATTTAAAATTCCTTATATTAAGCAAACCAGACGGCACAATATATACAGAATATAAAAATATTTAAATGTACGGATAGCCAGGGGCGCACTCCAACACTCAGACATAATTTACAAATTAGGCATTTGTGTTGAGTGAGTCCGCCAGATCAGAGGCAGTAAGAATGACCAGGGATGTTGTCCTGATAAGTGTGTAAATTGCACCATTTTCCTTTCCTGCTAAGCATTCAAAATGTAAGTACTTTTGGATGTCAGGAAAAATGTATGGAGTAAAAAGTACATGATTTGTTTAGGAATGTAGTGATGTAAAAGTTACAGTTGTCAAAAATATAAATAGTAAAGTACAGATACCTCAAAACTACTTAAGTAGTATTTTTTTTTTTTTGGAGTGTACATCCCCTTTGTGAACTACACTTGGTACTGGTGTTGACGTCATTTCCGGTCACAACTTGCAGACTTGTTTTCGAGGTTGCTGTGCGTTTTGTTGCCAACCCATTTTGCTACCTGACAACTTTACGGTTTTTACTTTTTAATTACCGTTTATTATATATATATATATATATTTTTTTTTTCCTCAACTTTTTCACTCCGGACGCTTTATCTGGACACGATTCGTCAGGACCTCCAACAGCCGAAGCTAAGTAGTAACATTAACATGATGCCTTCTAATTGCAGTCGCTGTACTCGCCTTACGGCGAGGATAGCTGTGCTACAAGCCCAGCTTCAGACGCAATCGTTAGGCAAGGGTAATTTCAGTGTAGGAAAGGATGAAACAGCGTCTGTGCCACCAGTAAGTACAGATAGTAGTATAAATCCCCTGGCACAGTCCCCGCAGCCGGACAACTTTCTCACGGTTTCTGGAAGGAAATGCTGTAGGAACGCTCAACCGGTGTCGCTCATTCAGCCGACAGAAACTTTCAACCGGTTTTCCCCATTAAGCAGCGAGTCGGAGTCAGAGGCCGAGTCTTCTCTGGTCTCTACTCCTCTCGTTACGGGGTCTGAGGCGCCGAAGCTTCCCACCATTAGCTCTGACAAATTGAAAACTCTAGTCATTGGCGACTCCATTACCCGCAGTATTAGACTTAAAACGAATCATCCAGCGATCATACACTGTTTACCAGGGGGCAGGGCTACCGACGTTAAGGCTAATCTGAAGATGGTGCTGGCTAAAGCTAAAACTGGCGAGTGTAGAGAGTATAGAGATATTGTTATCCACGTCGGCACCAACGATGTTAGGATGAAACAGTCAGAGATCACCAAGCGCAACATAGCTTATGCGTGTAAATCAGCTAGAAAGATGTGTCGGCATCGAGTAATTGTCTCTGGCCCCCTCCCAGTTAGGGGGAGTGATGAGCTCTACAGCAGAGTCTCACAACTCAATCACTGGTTGACAACTGTTTTCTGCCCCTCCCAAAAGTTAGAATTTGTAGATAATTGGCCCTCTGTCTGGGACTCACCCACAAACAGGACCAAGCCTGATCTGCTGAGGAGTGACGGACTCCATCCTAGCTGGAGGGGTGCTCTCATCTTATCTACCAACATAGACAGGGCTCTAACTCCTCTAGCTCCACAATGAAATAGGGTGCAGGCCAGGCAGCAGGCTGTTAGCCAGCCTGCCAGCATAGTGGAGTCTGCCACTTGCACAGTCATTGTAGTCAGCTCAGCTATCCCCATTGAGACCGTGTCTGTGCCTCGACCTAGGTTGGGCAAAACCAAACATGGCGGTGTTCGCCTTAGCAATCTCACTAGGATAAAGACCACCTCCATTCCTGTCATTATTGAAAGAGATCATGATACCTCACATCTCAAAATAGGGCTACTTAATGTTAGGTCCCTTACTTCAAAGGCAATTATAGTCAATGAACTAATCACTGACCATAATCTTGATGTGATTGGCCTGACTGAAACATGGCTTAAGCCTGATGAATTTACTGTGTTAAATGAGGCCTCACCTCCTGGCTACACTAGTGAACATATCCCCCGTGCATCCCGCAAAGGCGGAGGTGTTGCTAACATTTACTATAGCAAATTTCAATTTACAAAAAAAAAAGGCGTTTTCGTCTTTTGAGCTTCTAGTCATGAAATCTATGCAGCCTACTCAATCACTTTTTATAGCTACTGTTTACAGGCCTGGGCCATATACAGCGTTCCTCACTGAGTTCCCTGAATTCCTATCGGACCTTGTAGTCATAGCAGATAATATTCTAATCTTTGGTGACTTTAATATTCACATGGAAAAGTCCACAGACCCACTCCAAAAGGCTTTCGGAGCCATCATCGACTCAGTGGGTTTTGTCCAACATGTCTCTGGACCCACTCACTGTCACAGTCATACACTGGACCTAGTTTTGTCCCATGGAATAAATGTTGTGGATCTTAATGTTTTTTCTCATAATCCTGGACTATCGGACCACTATTTTATTACGTTTGCAATTGCAACAAATAATCTGCTCAGACCCCAACGAAGGAACATCAAAAGTCGTGCTATAAATTCACAGACAACACAAAGATTCCTTGATGTCCTTCCAGATTCCCTCTGTCTACCCAAGGACGCCAGAGGACAAAAATCAGTTAATCACCTAACTGAGGAACTCAATTTAACCTTGCGCAATACCCTAGATGCAGTTGCACCCCTAAAAACTAAAAACATTTCTCATAAGAAACTAGCTCCCTGGTACACAGAAAATACCCGAGCTCTGAAGCAAGCTTCCAGAAAATTGGAACGGAAATGGCGCCACACCAAACTGGAAGTCTTCCGACTAGCTTGGAAAGACAGTACCGTGCAGTACCGTAGAGCCCTTACTGCTGCTCGATCATCCTATTTTTTTAACTTAATTGAGGAAAATAAGAACAATCCGAAATTCCTTTTTGATACTGTCGCAAAGCTAACTAAAAAGCAGCATTCCCCAAGAGAGGATGACTTTCACTTTAGCAGTGATAAATTCATGAACTTCTTTGAGGAAAAGATTATGATTATTAGAAAGCAAATTACGGACTCCTCTTTAAATCTGCGTATTCCTTCAAAGCTGAGTTGTCCTGAGTCTGCACAACTCTCCCAGGACCTAGGATCAAGAGAGACGCTCAAGTGTTTTAGTACTATATCTCTTGACACAATGATGAAAATAATCATGGCCTCTAAACCTTCAAGCTGCATACTGGACCCTATTCCAACTAAACTACTGAAAGAGCTGCTTCCTGTGCTTGGCCCTCCTATGTTGAACATAATAAACGGCTCTCTATCCACCGGATGTGTACCAAACTCACTAAAAGTGGCAGTTAAAGCCTCTCTTGAAAAAGCCAAACCTTGACCCAGAAAATATAAAAACTATCGGCCTATATCGAATCTTCCATGCCTCTCAAAAATTTTAGAAAAGGCTGTTGCGCAGCAACTTACTGCCTTCCTGAAGACAAACAATGTATACGAAATGCTTCAGTCTGGTTTTAGACCCCATCATAGCACTGAGACGGCACTTGTGAAGGTGGTAAATGACATTTTAATGGCATCGGACCGAGGCTCTGCATCTGTCCTCGTGCTCCTAGACCTTAGTGCTGCTTTTGATACCATCGATCACCACATTCTTTTGGAGAGATTGGAAACCCAAATTGGTCTACACGGACAAGTTCTGGCCTGGTTTAGATCTTATCTGTCGGAAAGATATCAGTTTGTCTCTGTGAATGGTTTGTCCTCTGACAAATCAACTGTACATTTCGGTGTTCCTCAAGGTTCCGTTTTGGGACCACTATTGTTTCCACTATATATTTTACCTCTTGGGGATCTTATTTGAAAACATAATGTTAACTTTCACTGTTATGCGGATGACACACAGCTGTACATTTCAATGAAACATGGTGAAGCCCCAAAATTGCCCTTGCTAGAAGCATGTGTTTCAGACATAAGGAAGTGGATGGCTGCAAACTTTCTACTTTTAAACTCGGACAAAACAGAGATGCTTGTTCTAGGTCCCAAGAAACAAAGAGATCTTCTGTTGAATCTGACAATTAATCTTAATGGTTGTACAGTCGTCTCAAATAAAACTGTGAAGGACCTCGGCGTTACTCTGGACCCTGATCTCTCTTTTGAAGAACATATCAAGACCATTTCAAGGACAGCTTTTTTCCATCTACGTAACATTGCAAAAAATCAGAAACTTTCTGTCCAAAAATGATGCAGAAAAATTAATCCATGCTTTTGTCACTTCTAGGTTAGACTACTGCAATGCTCTACTTTCCGGCTACCCTGATAAAGCACTAAATGAACTTCAGTTGGTGCTAAATACGGCTGCTAGAATCCTGACTAGAACCAAAAAATTTGATCATATTACTCCAGTGCTAGCCTCTCTACACTGGCTTCCTGTCAAAGCAAGGGCTGATTTCAAGGTTTTACTGCTAACCTACAAAGCATTACATGGGCTTGCTCCTACCTATCTCTCTGATTTGGTCCTGCCGTACATACCTACACGTACGCTACGGTCACAAGACGCAGGCCTCCTAATTGTCCCTAGAATTTCTAAGCAAACAGCTGGAGGCAGGGCTTCCTCCTATAGAGCTCCATTTTTATGGAACGGTCTGCCTACCCATGTCAGAGACGCAAACTCGGTCTCAACCTTTAAGTCTTTACTGAAGACTCATCTCTTCAGTGGGTCATATGATTGAGTGTAGTCTGGCCCAGGAGTGGGAAGGTGAACGGAAAGGCTCTGGAGCAACGAACCGCCCTTGCGGCACAGCCAGAAGAGGACTGGCCACCCCACATATGCTCTCTAATTCTCTCTTTCTTTCTCTCTCTCGGAGGAACTGAGCCCTACGACCATGCCCCAGAACTACCTGACATGATGACTCCTTGCTGTCCCCAGTCCACCTGACCGTGCTGCTGCTCCAGTTTCAACTGTTCTGCCTTATTATTATTCGACCATGCTGGTCATTTATGAACATTTGAACATCTTGGCCATGTTCTGTTATAATCTCCACCCGGCACAGCCAGAAGAGGACTGGCCACCCCACATATGCTCTCTAATTCTCTCTTTCTTTCTCTCTCTCGGAGGACCTGAGCCCTACGACCATGCCCCAGGACTACCTGACATGATGACTCCTTGCTGTCCCCAGTCCACCTGACCGTGCTGCTGCTCCAGTTTCAACTGTTCTGCCTTATTATTATACGACCATGCTGGTCATTTATGAACATTTGAACATCTTGGCCATGTTCTGTTATAATCTCCACCCGGCACAGCCAGAAGAGGACTGGCCACCCCACATAGCCTGGTTCCTCTCTAGGTTTCTTCCTAGGTTTTGGCCTTTCTAGGGAGTTTTTCCTAGCCACCGTGCTTCTACACCTGCATTGCTTGCTGTTTGGGGTTTTAGGCTGGGCTTCTGTACAGCACTTTGATATATCAGCTGATGTACGAAGGGATATATAAATCAATTTGATTTGATGTTATTTTAAAGTATTTTTACTTAAGTACTTTACACCACTGGTAGCTGTACAAAACAATTAGTCCTCGACAATGTAAGCCATTATATAACGGTTGAAGAAGGGCTTGATTCCACTTCAAATCAAGGCTACCTTAATGCCGAGTGCAACTCCATGTTCCTTTCCCCTCTCGATAAGAGAGCTTTGCGCTGTCTGCAAGGTCATAGCTCAACATCTGTCAAAGTCAGCCAATTCCACCCACTCCGTGCTGTTGCCATTCCATCCCCCAATCTGGTGCAGGATTATAGGATAGGCAGGGCATCCCTAAACCCTCTGCATGTCACTCTGTATGGATTAAGCCTTTACTGTGCTGTCATGCTGTCACACTAACCTTTATTCACTATAGTGTTAAAAATACCCATAACAGCACCCATTGGAGGGAAATTTAGGAAATAGATAACGGGTCTGTAAGAGTGACATGCTTGAGTGACACTCACATGTCAGTGGATGGACAGCCTGCACAGTCATCAACAGGGTAGCTTCTTTGTAACATTGTCAATAGTGTTTAGTTGCCTGACTCACACTGAATTCTTCCGCTGCTCTATCGTTAGTTACATACTTCAGTCTGAGACTGCCATTATTGAAGTTGATTGTGGTGATGTTAAAATGAGGGATGTTGTACAAAACAGAGTCATCAGCGATGGGATAATCTCTAACCAATTAGAGTATCAAAACCAATACCAAACTATAAAAATGTTGCTTTACTCATGTGTGTTCTGGCTCTGGCCCAACCTATCAGTTTCCGGGACTAATCAAAATAAAATCAAACTTTATTTGTCACATGCGCCAAATTTTTCAAGTGTAGACCTTACCGTGAAATGCTTACTTACACGCCCTTAACCAATAAAGCAGATCAAGAAAGAGTTAAGAAAATATTTACCAAATAAACTAAAGTAAAAAATTATAAAAAGTAACACAATAAAATAACAATAACGAGGCTATATACAGGGGGTACCGGTACCGAGTCGGTGTGTGGGGGTACAGGTTAGTTGAGGTAATTTGTAGATGTAGGTAGGGGTGAAGTGACCATGCATAGATAATAAACAGCGAGAAGTCGCAGTGTACAAAACAAATGGAGGGGTGGGGCCGGGTGGGGGTGGGGGGTCAATGTAAATAGTCCGGTGGCCATTTGATTAATTGTTCAGCAGTCTTATGGCTTGGGGGTAGAAGCTGTTAATGAGCCCTTTGGTCCTAGACTTGGCGCTCCGGTACCGCTTGCAGTGCGGTAGTAGAGAAAACAGTCTATAACTTTGGTGACTGGAGTCTCTGACAATTTTATGGGCTTTCCTCTGACACCACCTATGATATAGGTCCTGGATGGCAGGAAGCTTGGCCCCCGTGATGTACTGGGCCGCACAGCATGGTCTAGAATGGATTTCCATTCTTGAAATTTTCAGGGAGGTACTCCGATCCAGACTAATTTGCTTTGAAGAACCTAACATCCATAGGTGTGGTGTAACGTTTGGCTGGAGTGTTTGTGTAGCCGGGCAAAGTGATTAGTGCTCTCATAAGGGATTTGCTTTTAGAGCATTCAGACAGTGGGTGACACGAAAACCACTCACTGTAAGACACAAGAAATTCAAAACGGGCTTGTCACAGGAGGTGCATTCTCTTGGCAGGAGAGACTGGGGCATATGCAAACACACGTCACACACACACGCACATTCGAACACAACAGTAGCTTGATACTAATAGCTCATACTGTTTGTGCACACGCACGCATACACACGCACAGACAGACACAGACAACAGGAGCCTGCCAGCCTCGCTGTTTGGCCGGCAGGCTGCTTGCGTGTGGATGTAAACAGCCCTCGTGTCGAGACTCAACAGCATGCCTACGAATCCGACTGGAGCCCACTACACACACTGAGTATACAAAACACTAAGAATACCTGCTCTATCCATGAAATAGACTGACCAGGTGAACGCTATGACCCCTTATTGACATCACTTGTTACTGTATATCCACTTCAATCAGTGTAGATGAAGGGGAGGAGAAAGATTAAAGAAGGATTTCTGAGCCTTGAGACAATTGAGACATGGTGAGGGTGAATGGGCAAGACAATACATTTAAGTGCCTTTGAACAGGGTATGGTAGTAGGTGCCAGGTGCAAAGGTTTGTGTCAAGAACTGCAACGCTGCTGGATTTTTCACACTCAACAGTTTCCCGTGTGTATCAAGAATGGTCTACCACCCAAAGGAGATTCAGCCAACTTGACACAACTATGGGATGCATTGGAGTCAATATTGGCCAGCATCCCTGTGGAACGCTTTCGACACCTTGTAGAGTCCATGCTAGAGGTCGACCAATTATGATTTTTCAACGCCGATGCCGATACCGATTATTGGAGGACAAAAAAAGCTGATACCGTTTAATTGGCCAATTTTTTAAAATGTATTTGTAATAATGACAATTACAACAATACTGAATGAACACTTATTTTAACTTAATATAATACATCAATAATATCAATTTAGCCTCAAATAAATAATGAAACATGTTCAATTTGGTTTAAATAATGCAAAAACAAAGTGTTGGAGAAGAAAGTAAAAGTGCAATATGTGCCATGTAAGAAAGCTAACGTTTAAGTTCCTTGCTCAGAAAATGAGAACATATGAAAGCTGGTGGTTCCTTTTAACATGAGTCTTCAATATTCCCAGGTAAGAAGTTTTAGGTTATAGTTATTATATGAATTATAGGACTATTTCTCTCTATACCATTTGTATTTCATATACCTTTGACTATTGGATGTTCTTATAGGCACTTTAGTATTGCCAGTGTAACAGTATAGCTTCCGTCCCTCTCCTCGCTCCTACCTGGGCTCGAACCAGGAACACAACGACAACAGCCACCCTCGAAGCAGCGTTACCCATGCAGAGCAAGGGGAACAACTACGCCAAGTCTCAGAGTGAGTGACGTTTGAAACGCTATTAGCGTGAACCCCGCTAACTAGATAGCCATTTCACATCACATCGTTACACCAGCCTAATCTCGGGAGTTGATAGGCTTGAAGTCATAAACAGCAGAGCTGCTGGCAAAATGCACGAAAGTGCTGTTTGAATGAATGCTTATGAGCCTGCTGGTGCCTACCATCGCTCAGTCAGACTGCTCTATCAAATCATAGACTTAATTATAACATAATAACACACAGAAATGCGAGCCTTAGGTCATGAATATGGTCAAATCCGGAAACTATCATCTTGAAAACAAGACGTTTATTCTTTCAGTGAAATACGGAACCGTTACGTATTTTATTTATTTATAACGGGTGGCATCCATCAGTCTAAATACTCCTGTGACATTACACAACCTTCAAAGTTATGTCATAATTACGTAAAATTCTGGCAAATTAGTTCGCAATGAGCCAGGCGGCCCAAACTGTTGCATATACCCTGACTCTGCGTGCAATGAACGCAAGAGAAGTGACGCAATTTCACCTGGTTAATATTGCCTGCTAACCTGGATTTCTTTTAGCTAAATATGCAGGTTTAAAAATATATACTTCTGTGTATTGATTTTAAGAAAGGCATTGGTGTTTATGGTTAGGTACACGTTGGAGCAACGACAGTCCTTTTTCGCAAATGCGCACTGCATCGATTATATAAAACGCAGGACAAGCTAGATAAACTAGTAATATCATCAACCATATGTAGTTATAACTAGTGATTATGACTGATTAAGTTTAATGCTAGCTAGCAACTTACCTTGGCTTCTTACTGCATTCGTATGAGCTCCTCATGAGGCAGGTGGTTAGAGCGTTGGACTAGTTAACCGTAAGGTTGCAAGAGTGAATCCTTGAGCTGACAAGGTAAAAATTTGTAGTTCTGCCCCTGAACAAGGCAGTTAACCCACCGTTCCTAGGCCGTCATTGAAAATAAGAATGTGTTCTTAACTAACTTGCCTAGTTAAATAAACATTAAAGAAAGGTGTAAAAAAAAAATAGGCGTCCAAAATGGCCGATGTCCGATTGTTATGAAAACTTGAAATTGGCCCTAATTAATCGGCTATTCCGATTAATCGGTCGACCTCTAGTCCATGCCCTGACAAATTGAGGCTGTTCTAAGGGCAAAAGGGGGCGGTGCAACCAATGTTTCGCCGAGAATGACGCAAAGCTCTCCCGGGATTGCCGAGAGTGACACAAAGCTCTCCCGGGACTGCCGAGAATAACGCAAAGCTATCCCGGGACTGCGGCGCAGAAGAAAGAGCCCACAGAGAGAAGCACGATATTGAACTTCACTCAACTTTCTAGAGCAGTGGTCACCAACCGGTCGATCCCGATCGACCTCCAAGGCATTCCTAGTCGATCGACAAGCATTTCTGTAAAAAACCCAACTATAAAGCCTGGTGTTCTTATTTTTTTTAAATTATATTTGTCTCGGGCTGTTAACAGTAGGTGCACCTGATTCAGCTGCCTTGTGCGCCGGGTAGGCGAACTGTTGCCATTTTGAACCATTTCATGTGTCTGAAGATACAAATTCTGCCTTCCCAGCGGCCCGGGGAGCAAATCCAGTGCACTATCAACCTACCATTGGCCAATCGGATGGCTCAGATTACCGTGTCTGAAGAAAGAAAGCTACAGCAAAGTTGATGCTCTGAAATTTCAAAACGTTTAAAACCATGACTAGAGAGAGAATGTCAACAAATAAAGCAAAGAGCTGCTGTGAGTTCATGTTTAAGTTCTTACTCAGTACTGTCATCCCTTTTATAAGCCACAAAATGTGCGTTCTTCCTATTTCCACTCAGTGCTACAACAAGCACTGTAGCAGTAATGAGTGAGTAGGAAAGTGTATCTATAGGCTTGAGTTGTTGTTATTATTAGCAGCTTGGGTCTTTTTTAATATCAAGGAATATTGCACTTTCTCTGTTCATAGGAGTAACAACATGAATTTGTGCATGAGGCAGAAATAATGCGGTGCAACTTGAGTTTCGCCATCAGCTGGAAGATGGTGTCCCTTTTTGGTCACTGTCAGTGGAGGAAAGGGAGAGCGGAGGGATGTTGAGAGCTTGACCCTCAGTCTGCTGCTCTCTCCCTCCGCTGAGACTGACCATCAGATGCAGGCACGATCAGCCCAGTAAAATAAAAAGCTAATTAATTGACTGCACAAACCTCATTGCTCCAGTACTATTTTTTATTGGTTAATGTTGCATAGGCTTACCTTCTTTAAGTCATGTAAAAAAAAACTCTGAGCGGTAGATCTCGGCTTGTATTTTGCCTCAGAAAGAGATATTGATTCAGAAAAGGTTGATGACCACTGTTCTAGAGTTTCCCCTGTTAACACAAGCAACATTTCCCTTTACTGTGGCAATTGTGATTGAATCAAAGCATTAGCCACTTTCAATGCAACATACCCAAACAAAACATACCCAAACTATGCAAGAGAATTTATTGTAGATAGAACGCATCGGAGTGCGGCATAAACAATCAGCGCTGCAGTAGGCCTATACACAAATGGACCTATCCAATATATATGGATCTGTGCCATTTACTTTGAACTGGACTGTGTTTACAGCATGAGCGGTCATTGATGTACTTGTTTTGAGATCAAAGCGAGAGCTGCATGTAACCATGTATGCACATTCTGTTCATATCCTTTGCTAGTTAGTGAGTTATTAGCCCAGGTATAGATCAATTGTAGGCAAAATGTGTACATTTTTAAATAATCTAGAAAAAAGTGAGTCGGGTGAAGAGCTTTTTTTGGTCATAAAGGGGAGTTTTTTTGAGAACAAGTTCTCATTTACAACTGCGACCTGGCCAAGATAAAGCAAAACAGTGCGACAAAAAAACAACACAGAGTTACACATGGGACAAACAAACGAACAGTCAATAACACAATAGAAAAATCTGTATACAGTGTGTGCAAATTAAGTAAGGAGGTAAGGCAATAAATAGGCCATAATGGCGAAGTAATTACAATTTAGCAATTTACACTGGAGTGATAGATGTGCAGATGAGGATGTGCAAGTAGAAATACTGGTGTGCAAAAGAGCAGAAAAACAAATATGGGGATGAGGTAGGTGGTTGGATGGGCTATTTACCGATGGGCTGTGTACAGGTGCAGCGATTGTTCAGCTGCTCTGACAGCCAATGCTTAAAGTTAGCGAGGGAGATATAAGTCTCCAACTTCAGTGATTTTTGCAATTCGTTCTAGTCATTGGCAGCAGAGAACTGGAAGGAAAGGAGGCCAAAGAAGGTGTTGGCTTTGGGGATGACCAGTGAAATATACTTGCTGGAGCGCGTGCTACGGGTGGGTGTTGCTATGGTGACCATTGAGCTGAGATAAGGCGGAGCTTTACCTAGCAAAGACTTATAAATGACCTGGAGCCAGTTGTATTTTGAGACAGGCTTGAATAAGCTAAGTAACCAATAGGCAGAGGGTAGCATGAGTTGTCTGATTCTCTGTAACAATGGTATGGGTATAATAATGCAGTTTATTTTGTAAAGTG
Organism: Oncorhynchus tshawytscha; assembly: GCF_018296145.1. NCBI lineage: Eukaryota > Metazoa > Chordata > Actinopteri > Salmoniformes > Salmonidae > Oncorhynchus > Oncorhynchus tshawytscha. The sequence continues at coordinate 33,960,534 of NC_056458.1, forward strand.
GTTTCTTGCATCAAACAACAACAATATTTCTGGTCACCTCCTTCTCCGAAGAACAAGTGGATGAACAGGTTAATGTCAATCCCTGCTGTCACGTTCTGACCTTAGTTCCTTTGTTTTGTCTTTGTTTTAGTATGGCCAGGGCGTGAGTTGGGGTGGGCAGTCTATGTTCCTTTTTCTATAATTTGCTATTTCTGTGTTTGGCCTGGTATGCTTCTCAATCAGAGGCAGCTGTCAATCGTTGTCCCTGATTGAGAACCATACTTAGGTAGCCTGGTTTCACTTTTGAGTTGTGGGTGATTAATTTCCGTGTCAGTGTTTTGTTCCACACGGAACTTTTTCGGTTTTGTTTTTTTACGTTGTCGATTATTGTTTTGTTCAGTGTTCATTATTCTCGGTCTTATTAAACTCGGTTTTTCTAATGACTGCCTTGCCTGGTTCACCAACTACTTTGTAGACAGAGTTCAGTGTGTCAAATCGGAGGGCATGTTGTCCGGTCCTCTGGCAGTCTCTATATGGAGGTGCCACAGGGTTCAATTCTCGGGCCGACTCTTTTCTCTGTATATATCAATGATGTTACTCTTGCTGCGGGCGATTCCCTGATCCACCTCTATGCAGATGACACCATTCTGTATACTTCTGGCCCTTCCTTGGACACTGTGCTATCTAACCTCCAAACGAGCTTCAATGCCATACAACACTCCTTCCGTGGCCTCCAACTGCTCTTAAACGCGAGTAAAACCAAATGCATGCTTTTCAACCGTTCGCTGCCTGCACCCGCACGCCCGACTAGCATCATCACGCTGGATGGTTCCGACCTAGAATATGTGGACATCTATAAGTACCTAGGTGTCTGGCTAGACTGTAAACTCTCCTTCCAGACTCATATCAAACATCTCCAATCTAAAATCAAATCTAGAGTCGGCTTTCTATTCCGCAACAAAGCCTCCTTCACTCACGCCGCCAAACTTACCCTAGTAAAACTGACTATCCTACCGATCCTCGACTTCATCTACAAAATAGCTTCCAATACTCTACTCAGAAAACTGGATGCAGTTTATCACAGTGCCATCCGTTTTGTTACTAAAGCACCTTATACCACCCACCACTGCGACCTGTATGCTCTAGTCGGCTGGCCCTCGCTACATATTCGTCGCCAGACCCATTGGCTCCAGGTCATCTACAAGTCCATGCTAGGTAAAGCTCCGCCTTATCTCAGTTCACTGGTCACGATGGCAACACCCACCCGTAGCACGCGCTCCAGCAGGTGTATCTCACTGATCATCCCTAAAGCCAACACCTCATTTGGCCGCCTTTCCTTACAGTTCTCTGCTGCCTGTGACTGGAATGAATTGCAAAAATCGTTGGAGACCTTTACCACCCTCACCAACTTTAAACATCTGCTATCTGTGCAGCTAACCGATCTCTGCAGCTGTACATAGTCCATCGGTAAATAGCCCACCCAATTTACCTAACTCATCCCCATACTGTTTTTATTTATGAACTTTTCTGCTCTTTTGCACACCAGTATTTCTACCTATACATGACCATTTGATCATTTATCACTCCAGTGTTAATCTGCAAAATTGTAATTATTCGCCTCCCTCCTCATGCCTTTTGCACACAATGTATATAGACTATTTAAAAAAAAAATCTACTGTGTTATTGACTTGTTTATTGTTTACTCCATGTGTAACTCTGTGTTGTTGTCTGTTCACACTGCTATGCTTTATCTTGGCCAGGTCGCAGTTGTAAATGAGAACTTGTTCTCAACTAGCCTACCTGGTTAAATAAAGGTGAAATAAAAATAAAATTAAAAACCAAGATGAACACTTACCACGCTGCGTATTGGTCCGATCCTTGCTACTCCTCCTCAGAAGAGGAAGAGGAAAGCCGTTAAACCTGTATGTCTTTTTTTCAAAAGTCTCATGGAATGTAGGCCTAAATTGAACACCAGACATTGGCTGCTACTGTAGACTGTGAGTGCAACTCAATATTAAGAAGGTGTTCCTAATGTTAGGAATACTCAGTGTATATCCGGCCTGCTAATTTACAACTACTCAAAGAAGGCATGAAGCTTCGTCACAACAAGCACATAAGCCCAGCCTTTTCACATTGTGTAATCACGTCACCTTTCTTACACTGGTAGAATCATTATTTTTGTTGATCTGTGTTTATGGTACCTACGGAAGTCTATAATGTATCAGTGCAGGAGTGCAGTATTGTATGCAGGGAAGGAAGCAACAGCCGCTCTGCGGCAGCAACAGTTGGCTCTCAACAGTCAAGAGTTAGCTACGCCACAGACAGGGAGACGCACAGACACACCGGCACTCGGCAACCACAGATGGAAGGAAAATGAGAGTGGAGAAGAGAGAGGTCAAAAAAGACACAGCCTCACCAGATGGTCACTCGGCAACCAGACACTGAAGGAAGGAACGAAGGAAGAAAAAGAGGACAAAAGAGAGAAAATGTCTCTACTCACTTGAGTCGTCCGAGTCATAGCCCTCCACGTCCGGTTCCTCCTCCTTCTTGCCAGTCGCCGCAGGTGTTGGGGCGGCGGCACCGCCAAACAACCGGTCCGGGTCGTCGCCGGTGTGGGATTGGCCCGGGTCATCCCCAGAGTTGTGGCTGGCGGAGGAGGAGTGCAGCGAGCCGGCTCGGCTGAGGGCGGGGGGTGCTGTCGGGGGGAGACCCCGCGGGTAGCGGGGGAAGTAGTCAGAGATCTGCTTGATGGGCTGGATGGGGCCAGGGCACACGTCAATGGCCATGTGCTCCTGGATGCTGATGGTGGTCTTCTCGCCTTTGCGTTGTGTCATGCATGCGGTCCCTTGGAGCGCCCACCCAGCCCAGTCAAGACACAGTCAAAACAATAACTATTCCCCAGGTGTCCCCAAATATACAAAAAGGGCTCCTCGAAAGTAAACACCAAAGCCAGCCAGAGAAAAAATAAATAAATTTGAAGTTGTTCCTCTGAAGTCTATCCCTGAAAAAAAAAGCCAGTAGCCTGAGTGGAGAGAGAGCTCCTGGCTGTTAGTGAGATGAGTAGGTCCTGGTGGCTCCTCGGACTCCCCCCCTCTAGCTTGTGCTGCACTGGGCTACATGGAGAGCCGTGGCTGGTCCGCCCTGCATGCTCTAACCATGCTGTCTGTCTGCCTCACACACTGCTTCCTGCCTGCTCTCTCTACCTCTACAACACACCCTGCACACGGCTGCCGTTTTTTTGTAGAGAGAGAGAGAGAGAGAGAGAGAGAGAGAGAGAGAGAGGGGGTTATTGAGGAAGGAGGTGGGCTCAGCTGATGTCACCTCTTAGCAACCGAACGGTAAACAGGGACCGCCGGTGCGGGTACTTAATTATGCTATTAGTCCCCATCCATCTGACAAAGAGAGGGAGGCTCTGCCGTGTGTGTGAGAGAGAAAGAGCATAAAGAGAGAGACTGCAGAGAATACCTAGCACTCTGTGTGCGCTTGCCTGTGTGCTGTGGAGTGAAAGATAAAATGTGTCTTTGAGGGAGCGCGTCTCTGATATAGGAGCACTACTGCAAATGTAAGTGTGTGTGTGAAAGAGACGTGAATAGCTCCGTGTGAGTGTGGGGACTGTAGAGCATAGGCATAATATGTGACTGTAAGGAAGAGTGTCTGTGTACTTATGAGGAGCGCAAGCATTCGTGCGTGTATATATGTATGTGTTTGTGAGTGAGAGAGAGCAAGCACAAAGAGAAAGGAAGAAAAAAGAAAGAGAGGCAAAGTGTTTTGTGTGTAACACACAGGGAGAGAGTCGGACCCTGGGGTATCTCTGACCAGCCCATGTTTGGAATTAGCAGTGAGACAATTAAACATTGGTCACCTTCTATCAAACAAATCTCTAGAGCAACAGGTGCTGAATAAAAAAGACCAACATAATTACAATTAAGAATTGAAAAATGGAATGTCTGTGTAATCGAGTGGTAACACTGGCTGTGTTTAGATAGGCAGCCCAATTCTGATATTTTTTTTCATTCATTGGGCTCTGAAGAAAATTCTGATGTGATTGGTCAAAAGACCAATTAGTGGAAGATCAGAATGCAGCCTTAGAGCCCAGATTGTTGTGGTTTCAATCCCCACAACCACCTATGATGTTATCAGGTCTTAATTTAAAATCAGTCCTTTTCAACTTTTCTGAATTAACTCACGGTTACGTAGAGTGGGTAAACAACCTCCCCTTGGGTGGGACGTCATTACTGTTTTTGATTTTTTCTTTTCTTCTTACCTTATTTTGACTACATAACGTTAACAAATTGTCATAGTGGTATGGTGCTGGAGATAACGTATGAGTTTAAAAAGTAGTGCCATTTACGTGAAAAAAATGTGACTTTAAATGCCTTCTGCAAAGCACTGTGTTTGAAAATGGCCCACAAACATTGATTCTGTGTGTTTTTCAGATCTAGACTGTGCTCAGCCTTGGTTGTTCATCGTGGCAGTTGACACAGGTAGCGTGACAATGCTGACAAAAGTGAACAGCAGCTGTCAAAATGCAAATGGTGATGCATCGATCACTTTGGGAATTTAGACATCTATAGGAGTGACTTTAATCTCGCTTAAAAGATCATGAGTCCACATGACATCTGACAAGCTTGACAGGAGTCAGAAAAGTAATTTAATCTATTCATCAACAAATCACCTGATCAAGCAATCTGTCAACCTGCCAATCAAAATGTACATTAAAGAAACCTATTGCAAAAAGAACCAGCAAAACCATGAAATACATGTCCTAATTTAAATATAAATGAACCCCTTTTGACTGACGTTTAGCAATTCAGAGCAATTAAGCTATTAATGAATCAACGGTGTGTGGTGGCCATTCTTTGAGGGAAAATACTCAATGAGAGCAAATCTCATTAATTCCCAATCTATTTCTGACAATACCTCCAGAGGATTTCTCTCTTTGAGACTGAAGGGACTGATGATGACAGGCACATTTAATTCACTTTCACTTTCCCAAACTTTACAACAACAACAAAACATTTAAATAACTAAAAACACCCAAGTCCATTGTGCCGAACATCTAGTATGACCCCCGTTGGCAGAGGCCAGATGCGAGAGAGAGAGAGAGAGAGTTGATGGACTGCATTTCTTATAAAAACAATATTTGAGGGAGTTGACAGACAGGCAACACTATTGGTGAGGACATGTTGATGTGAAATAGATTGACGAGATGGTGGCAAATGGTGTGCGATATGTTGCTTTCCATCTGGGGTTTAATGCTCCGAAGAGACTAGCTCTTGTTGCTTTTTTCCTTCAAGGCTATCTTATGTATCTGGAAATGTGCACTACAAGGGCAGACTTTGAAGGTTCTATTTTTTTTACGTGCTAGAGACACTGGTACATTTGAAATGCCCTTAAACCTCACTTGCTAAATGTTCTGTTACAGTTAAGGGTATATTACTGGAAATGTTCAAATTTTACCAGTAAACTACCAGAATTTTTGTATCTTTCAAGGATTCTTTGTAATCTATCACGAGACACCTAGTGGCCCCTTTCCAGTACTTCAGATTATCACAGGTGTCTAATTATCTCTGGCCCTCCATGTGGCCTTATCACATGCAAAATATATTAAATCATTAAGAAGATTTGGAAAAAGAATTTGAATGACTAAGCTGTAAAACATTATGTAAGCAATAAGGCATGAGGACCCGGGGATTATCGTGTGATAACTCCCGACTATTGGCTGTTCTTTCACTGAGGGCCGGGAACAACCCTTAAGAGGGAGTTATCCCACGATAATCTCCAGGTTCGAGGGCCTTATTGATGTTATAAAACGGTTGCCAACATTAAAAAAAAGATGAACTACATGTTTTCATTAATGAGTAAATGTGTTTTATTTCATCGTTCCATCAGACGGGCAAAAAAAAGGTGTTAGTTCTGAGGTTGCTAACCAAACAGGCTGGTCGTTAATTATGTTGGAACGTTTGGACCCATAATTTAATTTTTCCATCCTGCAGTGGATCATTCTGGTCTGGAGCCTCAGCTGCCTATGGACAGACCCCAACCTATGTAACTCATCTTTTGAATAATTTAGCTAGCTACACTGGACAAAAATATAAACGCAACATGTAAAGTGTTAGTCCCATGTTTCATAATCTGAAATCAAAGATCACTGTTAGTGGGTGTTTATCTTTTTGCCAATATAATCCATACACTTGACAAGAGTGGCATATAAAGAAGCCTATTAAACAGTATGATCATTACACAGGTGCACCTTGTGCTGGGGACTAAAAAGGCCCTCTAAAATTTGTCACACAACACAATGAAACAGATCTCTCCAGTTTTGAGGGAGTGTGCAATTGGAATGCTGACTGCAGCAATGTTCACCAGTGCTGTTGCCAGATAATTTTTGTTTTTGTTAATTTGGCCGTACGTCCAACTGGCCTCACAACCACAGACCACATATAAGGCATGGTGTGGGCAAGCGATTTGCTGATGTCAACGTTGTGAACAGAGTGCTCCATTGTGGTGGTGGGGTTATGGTATGGGCAGGCATAAGCTACGGACAACAAACAAAATTGCATTTTATCAATGGCAATTTGAATGCACAGAGATCCTGAGGCCCATTGTCATGCCATTCATCCACCACTATCACCTCATGTATCAGCATGATAAGCAGTTCTTTCATGGCCTGCATACTCACCAGACATGCCACCAATTCAGCATGTTTGGGATGTTCTGGATCGACGTATACAACAGCGTGTTCAAGTTCCTGCCATTATCCACTTCGCACAGCCATTGAAGAGGAGTAGGATAACATTCCACAATCAACTCTCTGCGAAGCAGATGTGTCACGCTGCATGAGGCAAATGGTGGTCCCACCAGAAACTTACTGGTTTTCTGATCCAACAGATGCATATCTGTATCCCCAGTCATGTGAAATCCATTGATTAGATTGACAGATCTTATATGAACTGTAACTCAGTAAAATCTTTGAGATTGTTGCATGCTGCTTTTATATTTTTCTTCAGTATATAGTTCCCAATGAAATGAAAAAGTGTTCATGAACATGAATCCCTTATTTATTCTTCATCTTGGGGTGCAATTTTTTCACGGACACTGACTCTGCATTATCCACAGGGTAACTGTCAACTTCTGAGTTTGAAAATGGATACTGGAGGTGAAGGAATCTGCATTGTAAGTATAATTTCAATGTATTTTCAGACATCATTTTAGAAAATAGACAAGTTAAGTGCAGAGAAAATGTGTATATTGTATTTTAGATGCAACCTTCCAGTGAGTCCCATAACATAATTGAACAATGGGCCAAATTATTTGAGCAAAAAAATGTAAATGATTGAGTTGTCAGTCATGAATCATTCATTCACCTTTCCATCCTGTATCAAAAGGTTGGCTGTCCTCATTAAAGTCTTGTAGATCACTTCATTATTCCTTTTTTTTTTACAAAGCTCTACTACACAAGCTTCCAACTTACCTAACTTCGTTGCTAACGTATAAAAGAATGAGCTACCAAACCCGCTTGCAGGATTGGTTAACACGAGGTCCCTCTGGTCTCGACCAAATTAGGTAAATACTCCTTTAGTTTTAGTGTCCCTCATTGTTGGAATAACCAACAAAATTCCTTGCATCTTGAATCCCTGCTGCCGCTACGGCAGGTTAAGACTCTGGTGTTGAATTAATTCATTGAGGATTGCAGTTGGACCACCTTTACTCCACACACAGAGAGGTTATTATTGTTTTATTTGGAATGTTACTTTTGCTTTCTGTTTAAAATGTTTAAAAGGGTCTCATTCATTGGGAATGAGACCCTGGTCTCAACTGGGCTACCCTGAATAAATACAAGTTAATACATTAAAAAAAAATACATTTTCAATGTTTACCACAGCATTCTATTGTTATTTAGTGAGGAAATTTCATGCATTACATTTTTATGTAGCCTAGCTACAGTATGTAAGGTAAAAAGTTACATTTTCCATTCATTAAAATACATGGCAACACATATTCATGAAATATATTTTACTAGCTAATACAGCATGCTGTCAAAATATATTTTAAACATATACAGTACCAGTCAAAAGTTTGGACACACCTACTCATTCAAGGGTTTTTCTTTATTTTTTAAATAACACATATGGAATCATTTAGTAACCCAAAAAGTGTTAAACAAATCTAAATATATTTTAGATTCTTCAAAATAGACAAAACGCCCTTTGCCTTGATGACAGCTTTGCACACTCTTGGCATTTTCTCAACCAGCTTCAACTGGAATGCATTTCAATAAACAGGTGTGCCTTGTTAAAAGTTATTTTGTGGAATATCTTTATGTTTGTATTCTCATATTTTATTACTTCTTATTGTAGTTGCATTGTCTAGAAGGAACCTGCAAGTAAGCATTTCGTGTATAAAAATGGCGACGGAGAAGAAGGCAGACGTTTTACGTGTCCCCAACCGATTGTGTTTTTTTGTTTGTTTATTTGCGTTTTTTGTAACTTGTTTTTTAAAACTTATTTTGTACATGATGTTGCCGCTACCGTCTCTTATGATCGAAAATAACTTCTGAACATCAGGACTGCGATTACTCACCACGGGCTGGCAGAATCCTTTTTTGCCTTTAACGAGTCTGACGAGCCTGACGTAAACTATATACTGCTTTTGCGGGAACAAGCCCAAATCCCTGTGATTTGCGTGAAGAAGAGGTGGAGAAAAAGGGGCCAAAGGGCGGGCTGCCTTCTGAGAATTCGTAGGGGATCGAATAAACCCCCACTTCCTTTCATTCTGCTAGCAAACATGCAATCTTGGGAGAATGCAATAGATGACCTACGCCAAAAATTAAACTACCAACTGGACATTCAAAACTGTAATATCTCGTGGCTGAACGACAACACTATCAACATACATCTGGCTGGTTATACGCTGTACCGGCAGGATAGAACAGCAGTGTCTGGAAAGACAAGGGGCGGCGGGCTATGTATTTTGGAAATAACAGCTGGTACACGATATCTAAGGAAGTCTCAAGCTATTGCTCGCCTGAGGTGGAGTATCTCATGATAAACTGTAGACCACACTATCCACCTAGAGAGTTTTCATCTGTGTCATGACGTTGGCCTGGGGGATAGGTTCATGACAATCATAAGTACCTCTTCCCCCCTTTTCCCTTCTCTAACCTACTGGGGTTACGTTTAAAAAACCTTTGGTTAACATAGAGATTCTGGGAGCATCAGTATGTGGGGGGAAATTAACTATATTCTGGTAATCTGAACAATTGAACATATGCAGTGGTACTTAATGAATATGATGTCAGTTCGGTTGTCATTTGAGATATTCTCATCAATGATAAGATGACAAACTCTACAGTGGAAAGTCTACACAGAGTTATCAGATTCACATGGAATTGTTGTTCAATTTAAATGTTTGAATTTGATTT